>NC_052637.1:4275887-4875887 GCF_016161935.1 Mauremys reevesii
GGCACCAGGAAATCTTGTGGCTCCAAATTTCTTGGTGCCCTACGCAGCTGTAGGTACTTTGCATATGGGTAGGGACGGCCTCTGACTCTCCTTGCATGAAATCTCTCTCAGAGACAAATTTTCATTGTAATTTTGATTAAACATAGATATACAGTAGTGATAACTCCCAAGAAATCATATGGTACATCATGCACCAAAGAACTGATTTAAAAACCAAATATGTTTGGGTTCTTTGCATTTTCATTTTGTGTCTTGAGTTTTTAGGTGCACCATGTGACTCATATTTTCACTTTTTTTTCCAAAACCACGTTAAAATCTTTTTTATCGGTATACTTAATGAAAACTGTGATTCAAGCAATCATTTGATCCCAGAAGCGTGTGTTTTCAAAAATAAAAACACCAAATACTGCCATCTTCATGGTAAAATTGCAATAGCGTCGGTAACACTGGTTATATGTATTTGTCTACCTAGACACATATGATGCTGGTATCAATGGACACCAATTGCACTGAATACAGTTAAGGATGTGTTTACATTTTTTCTCTGATACAGGCCTGAAGTTTGCAAGCTGAAATTGCAATCCACTGATTGACTGTTACCAATTCTAAACGCTCCATATATCATAAAGTGGCCTTTAGGTTCCAATGACAATTACACGCCATTTTGACTTCCCATTTTATGTTCCTTTCATAACTTTTAAATTAAAAATAATAAAACCTAATGTCCTGGTAAATCTAATTTCTCCCCATTCTCCTGTGAACACTGAACCACAAGATTTTTGAGGTAGCTGCCCTGGGACATCTGGGGTAAGGTGTTTGGTAAGATGCTGCCAGGTTTATTCGGCTGAGGAAGTCTCCTGATTTTTGTACCCTCACAGGTGTGCCAACCTTAGTCTGGAAGAAGGCTTTTCTTTGTGCAAATATCTTCATTCTGGATACATTTCTGGCGCTTGTCCTTCATTCTGACAAGTTTACTTTTTCCCTTCCAAACAGGGTCATCTGCTGCTGTTGGCAGGTGCCCTCCAACCTTGGTTCCCCAGCCCCCAAATGGGCCTTCGTAGTTCCTTTGCCAGGGTTGTGTGGAAAACAGCCACCAGTCAGATTTGTGCCATCAGGTTTAGGGGTAACAGTGGTGGTTTCTTGATACTTTCCATATCATGTCTTGCTTTCCTATCTGAATTAACACCAACATTATTACGGTCAGGGCCGGCTCTAAGATTTTGCCGCCTGGGCTTAAACAAAGCGCCGCCCTCCTCTCCCCGAAAGGCCGCCGTTGCCCAAGTCCCTGCCTCTCCCAGCACGGCGCTACACGCTCCCAAGCCCCCGCCCCTGCCAGTGCTGCCCGGCCGAACCAAAAACCCCAAAACAAACTCCCAGTGTCATCGCCTCTGCCCCGAGGAGTGCCGCCGCCAAGCACGTGCTTGTGGCTGGTGTCTGGAGCTGGCCTCTGGCTATCCCACTTCCTGCAACTGGCTGGGCAGGGTGCTGGGGGAAGGGCTTGCAGTGCTCTCATGGGCAGGTGCCAACGTCACATGATGCAGGCTTTCAGCCCCATCGTTCCATGGGCATCCTACCAGGTTTCTAGTCACGTTTCAACTGCCTCTGGTAATCCCTGAGCCAGCCATCTGGGGGGTCAGAAAGCAGGATCTCGTGAAAGTTTCAGCAGCACTGTGCTGTGTGTTATAGCAAGCACAAGGCTTGCAAGAGGAGTTTCTCACCGGGGGGCGTATTCACCATCACCCTGACCCCAGCCTCCTCCTTGTAGAAGTGACAGGTCTGTCGTTCCAAGCACCAGGGGCAAATTATTTGCCTCCTGCCTGCCCTGCCGCAGCAATTTGGGTTTTACACGTCCCTGTCAAGCAGGTGTCAGACGTCATCACAGCCCTTCCCTCCTCATCCCTGCACACTGTTCCAGTGGCTGGATCGGAGCTGGGCCCTCCCCTCTCCCTTTACAGACTCATGAGGAGATCCACCATCTCCTGAGACTTCCCAGGCAGGAGCCATTTGCGTGCGTGGAGCCGACCTTGCTCAGCTGGGCAGCAGTTGCTATGTGAGCTCTCCACGCTGAGCAAACAGGGAAGAGCAAGTTCACAACCTTCCTGGGGCTTTGAACAGGGGAGCAGAGTTCACCTGGGGTACCTGGCTGCCGGGCACAGCAGGGTTCAAAAATGGTGACCAGGCGGGATTCTGGGATTGACACCTCTATGGAGGCCACTTAGGCAATACAAACAACACAGAGTTCACACTGACATTGTGTCACTCTAACTACGTCGTCCTAAGCTCCAACACGCTCTCCTCAAGGGGGTTATTATGCCAGCATAACATGCGAGCCGAAGCAGCGTGGAGAGCATTGCAGTGCGGTACACCTGCATAGTAAGGTTGATGTCAGGCTGCCTTATGTTGACAAAACCGGCAGTCATGTAGACAGGGCCTTTGAAAGACCAGAAGTGGTTCACGGTGAATAGCCCTGGGGCAGCCAGATGTAGCTCCTCTGCTGGCCCAAAACGCGCTCTAGTTAAGGATTCACAAAGGAGCTCCAGGCACCTAGGAAAATCAATCAGCTGCCAGTCTTGTGAGTGGGGCCTGATCCTGCCAGCTTGCCAATCAGATTGGGTCCCATTCAAACATCTGTCCAGCGGAGGTGGAGAAGGTGGTGTTCCAATCACTCTGTCATTATTTATCTAAAGGCGGTGTATGCGGCAGCTATCTCTCGAGATACAAAGGATGATGTCTGCCAGGGGAAAGATGTTAACACTCCTTGGCAGAAGCCTGCATGTTGTGAAAAAGTTACTGGTAACCCCCGCCAACAACTCAACAGTTCAGCCATTAGGGGAAGCATGAAGCCTCACATACACAGTAAATTCCTGAACTTTGAACTGTCTTCTCTCTTCTGCCTTAAAGTAGGAGAAACTAGGCTCCAAACCAGTTTTCACTGACCAGATAATAGAAGTTACGGGGTCTGACAACCACCAATCAAGTGTTAACACGATCGGCAAGTGGTACTTTGTCTGAATGTGCAGGAAGGTTTGCCTAAGAGGAAATTTGTATAAGACAGAGTTTTTTGTACCAAGGTACAAGGCTCTCCTTTCTTCTGCAGAATAAATCAACCTTTCCTTATCCCTGTCTGGCTGTCATTGGCTCTCAGCCAGGCAGACCTGATATTTTGGTAACAATGTGAAATCTTTTAATGTGAGGGGAGCCAGTGTGCAGGTGGCAACCTCCTGAAACTTGAGAGGAAAGAGCCTGGATTCGGTAGCAGAGTAGTCCAAAACAGTCAGAGGTCTCTGTGCTGCAGCAGCCCTCATCTGCCTTTACAGTCGCAGAGAATTGGCACATCCTCAAATAGACCTGTTCTGCCATTGGGGTCTTCAGTAGTTTGGACTCTATGGGGTTTGACTCTCCACCCCACAGGGCTGAAGCACCAAGACCCCTCCCCACAGGGCTGAAGCCCTGAGCCACAACAGGTGCTCATGGGGCTGAAGCCCCAAGATCCCCTCCCCACAGGAGGAAGCCCAGAGCCCAGGCAGGCCCTCCCATGGGGCTGAGGCCACAAGCCCCGACTCTCAAATGCCACTTTCTGTCTGGTGGGCGGCCAAACTTACTGACCCTCCAAGTCACAGTGTCTGGTGTCTTGTTCTCCTCGGAGGGCCACCCTCGGCGAACAGTTCTGAGGGGCTGTTCAGACAAAGCACAGTCCAAACTTCTGAAGCTTTCCTGGGTGAATCCTCACTTCTTGAGTATTCTGAAATTAACTAGGTGCAGCAGGGGTGGCCAACCTGTGGCTCTGGAGCACATGCAGCTCTTCAGAAGTTAATATTCGGCTCTTTGCATAGGTGCCGACTCCAGGGCTGGAACTACAGACACCAACTTTCCAATGTGCCGGTGGGTGCTCACTGCTTTAACCCCGGCTGTGCCCCAGGCCCTGACCCCATTCCACTCCACCCTAAGGCCCCCACCCCTTCCCATGCCCTCACTCCTCCCACCTTCCCCCTCAGAGCCTCCTGCCCACCACAAAACAGCTGATCGCGGTGGGCAGGAGGTGAGGGAAGGGAGGGGGAGGCACTGATCGGTGGGTCCACCAATGGGTGGGAAGCGCCGGGGGTGAGGGAGGGAGCTGAGGGGGGGCTGCTGACGTATTACTGTGGCTCTTTGGCAATGTACTTTGGTAAATTCTGGCTCTTTCTCAGGCTCAGGTCAGTCACCCCTGAGTTACAGTCTCATCTTCAGTGATGTTGTATAAATCTCTGTCCCTCTTGTGTTCCCTTTTCTTCTCCCTTCTCGTTCATACTGTTCATTACTCACCATTTTTCTAGCCCTCGTTTCCCATCCCTGTTTATTTCTCTGTGTCTCTTACACTCTCCTCTGATCCCTGTCACAGACCATCCCCCTCATGTTCTCCATTCTTCCCCCCGAGCTTATCCCTTCCCCTCTCACTGGCTCTGGTCCTTTCCCCTCTCCAAAGTGTTTTCCTTTCATTGGTTTTATATTTAATTTTCACCCTTTCTCCAGGACTCTTTGTTTCTTTTGTTCTACTTTATCTTTTCCTTGTGTTTTCTCTGTTCCTTCTGACTCAGCCCAGCCTGGCCCCTTTGACTCTCACAGTGTTGCTAACTCCAGAACGTAAAAATCATGAGGCAGAACTGAAATTGACTCCCCAAAACATGAGGTTTCCAAAAAAAAAACATTATATAATGTAGCCTGGTTTATTTTATGATTTTTTAACACTCCCTGTCCATGCCCCATGGGTGTGACAAATACAGTGGTGCCAACCCTGCATCTACAGGGGAAGGTGACTTGGGCCCCTTTGGCAGGAGCTCTGGCTGGGAAATCCCAGTGAGATCTAATCCCACAGATCTGTACAAACCACTCCCTGCTGCTGCTTCTCCCCAACCCCCAAACCCTGATTGATTAATGCTGTGTCCCTGCCACCCCCACCTCCGCCTGTTCCCAGCCCGGCTGTTAGTGCTGCCCCCTGCCCAGCCCCCACCTCTGCCCCACAGGACCCCTCTGCCCCCCTGCAGTCCCCGAGAGTCTTCCCCCTCCCATCCCTGGGGCTGCAGAGAGTGAAGGGAAGGAACTTCCAGCAGCCATAGAGATGAAGAGAAAGGGGCTGGGTAGATGGGAGTCCTCAAGATCATAGAGACTTGGGTCCATGTGGCTAAAGAGGCTGATTTCCAGTTCCTCTTTCTGCTGTGTCTCAGGGACACAGTCTGAGCCGGGATCCCCGCCCCAACCAGAGCCAGGGTCGGATTCTCCCCCCAGGGACGGAGCCGGGCGGGAAAGTGAAGATCGGGGCCTCGCCACCAGCATCGAGCAAATGTCACCTGCCCCGGTCACAGTCCAGACAAACCTGGATCCTGCTGGGGCCTGTCTCAGGGGCAGGGGTCACAGGGGAGGTGAGAGCCTGGAACTGACCCCCCAACCGCTGCACAGCCCAGATCCCCCCCTCAGGGCTATGGCTGATCTGTCCCTTCTTCCCCACCGACACTCTGGCCACCCCCACAGCCCAGCATCCCCCATCTCCCACCTCCACCTCCCAGCAATGTCTCCCTGAGGTGAATCCCTCACAGCCCAGCACACAGGGCCGAGTGTCAAATCTCTCAGGGTTGTTGGGCAGTCGCTGCCGTGTGTCTCCCCATCTCACACTTTTCCAATCCTCAGACAGGACGAGTTTGGGATGAGCCGTGTCTGGATCCAGAGTCACATTCACTGGGAGAGAATCAGAGTGTTAGGGGCAGAGCTCGGCCCTGGGGGAAGCTGGGACCATTTCTTACACTCCCAGCAGCCCTGTTCTGGCTGGGACAGGCCTGGATCCCAGGAGCTGCCTCTGCCCTGGGCATCTGAGACTGAGCAGAGGTGTCAGTGCAGTTCCTGGGCATGAACTCAGCACTAATGTTGGTGTCAGGAGTGTTTGTGTGACTTCAGCGTGGGAGCTCCCCACTCTGCAGTGTGTTGTTAGGGCCATGTGTGTCATGGTCAGTATCGGTTTGGTTGGTAACTTTAGCTACAATCTCACGAAGACATTTTCTGATAATTTAAAGACAATCTCAGCTGCAATCTCACCCTGTCTGAATGTTCCTAGGAATCCTCCTCTTTTTGTCTCCAGTGCAGATGGCAGAGTGTCTGGAGGGAGAAAGGAGAAAGGAGACGAGATTTCAGGCTTTCATATTTATAAAAGCATCCCCACTCTGAACTCCTAGAGCTGTCTTTTAATTATGACAGAGAAACGCACCAAGAAATTTAATATAAAAAGGTCTGAAACCATCTCTTTCCACTCTCATTCAGATTCAAGCATCTCCCAGCAATGGGACCAACATCCTTGCAGCTTCACAACCATCCCAGGACAGACAATCTGTCAGTGAGATTTACTTTTCCCCTTCTCACTCCCTCCCCCACTTCAGACTCCAGTTGGTTTGTCTCATTTATTTACTGCCTTTTGTCATAACCTAGACCCAGATCATGGAAAGACTTTGGCATAAAGGTAACTTTACCCACTTTGGTCCCTTTGACACTACCAGGATGTTGAGAGTTTGTGAAATCCTGGCTCTAATTGTGAGCTGCTGGGTTTGTTTACTCATCATCTCTACGGAGAGTAGCACTAGGCCTCAGTCCATAGGAAGAAATAGAAATAATAGTAATACCATTTTATAAATGTGGAAATTGAGGGGTGACTCTGCTATTCAGTGGCTGCAGGGGCCGGTGCAGACCGTGGCACAGGCTGAGGAAGTTCTGAACCAGCCAGAGCTACATCCCTAGGACAATGCCCCCATGTGTCTTGCCCAGCGTGCAGAGTGTCAGAGGCCCAGCTTTACACTGCCCACCTCCCTCTATCCCTCATCCACCCTCCTCTTCCACCCACCCTCACCACCCCCACCCCATTCCCAGCCCTCTCAGGAAAACGCCTTGTGCCTGCAGCTGCTGTGGAGGAGGCACAAGAGGCCCCTGTGCTGGAGGGACATTTGGCCCAGACTAGCTGCCGTACAGGACCAGAGCCCAGTGATGGGCAGGGTCCAGCTTTAACAAATGGCCTTTAATTTAAGGTCTAGATTTTGGGTGACAACTTTTAGGCACCTGGGGCCTGGTTCTCATAGGGGTTGGGAATCTGCAACTCCCACTGACTCTACCTGCAGCTCTGGAGCTCATGGTTCAGGAGCACCTCTCCTGCAGCTCTCTAGTTGGGAGACAGAATCCCAGGTGCCCCAGATTAGGCCATTTTTGGGAATTTGGGACTGAATGTTGTGACCTTTGGTAAGTCATGCATTCATGTGAGACTTCCTGAGGCCTGGGCCTCTGCTACATGTGCTCCATTTGTCTGCTTTCCACTAGTTATTAAGTAAAGTATTGAGAATTGGAACAAGGTCATTTCTTATACACCTCTACCCAGAGACCCAAAATGTACTGCCCAGGAGCAGTTAGCAAAGTCCAAAACCCCCTATGCAGAGAACAGGGTCAAAGTGACCTATACATAATCAGTGGCAATAAACCAATCAGAAAAGAGACCAATAACATGAAAATAGCTTGTATAGCAAAAGCCCTGCCAATTAAAAAGTTCATGCATGTTTATTGTATGAGTTGTATAAGATACTTAATATTTGTAACAGTCCAAGATGATTGAAAAAACTAAAATATATAATTTGGATCTGTAAAGAGGAATCTGAACTTCACAGGGAATTTCCTGTAATCCACCTATGCCCCAGAAGAAGGTAACTGGCCACTACTTCTTTCAGTATGTCTGTAATTTCTTACTTTAATAGTAATTGCAATGGCAAGGCATGCTTGTGGTACAAATAAAGGTTTGGATTAGTCAACTGGAGCGTCTTGGACCCCAAGTACGTGGTACTCTCACCCAGCTATTAAATAGATCCATCATCTAATTATCAACCAATTGACCAGACCCATTCTATTCCCACAGTCTCAGCGGCTCATCCCAATTTCCCCTCCTAGATCCCTTCTCAGTACCTTTGAACTTCCTGAGAGTCTCCATGAGAGCAACATTTTTCTGGTAGAAATCACTGAGTCTTAATTCTAACTTAGGAGAAATCTCCTCTGGCTGCTGGAACTTCCCCTTCACAGACCTAGAGAGAAATAATTCCACATGATTATATTTCATTTATTGACTCATTATAAATTCTTGCTAGTGGATTACTGTTCTAATGGGTCTGTAATTCCTCTACTTCTCGCAGCCTCAGAGCAAGGCCGTGGCAGTGAAACCTTCCTCCCAAAGGTCCCATTATTAGTCTTCAGCACTGGCCTGGAGAGTCTAGCTCCAGGGACAAAAGGGGAATTGCGTCTCTATGGCCAATTCACTCCTTGGCCTCCATGCTCTGAAGCTGTAGAAATCTGCCTCAAGGAACTAGACTGAGGCACCAACTCCCCTTCCCAGGTCATTCCACACAAGTCTCCAAACAGCCCTCAGCTGGGAAGACTCTTGACCACTGCTGCCCTGGGCTGAATGGTGACCAGGGCCCCAGCAGTGACAGGCCCAGATTCCATCCCCAAAATCCTTGGGCAGCCAGTCCCCCAGGGATGTGACATCTCTAGGAAATACTTGAGGTCAGTCCTTCCCACTGAATGGAGAATTCCAGAGTCTTCTATAAAGGGTAAGTACCTCAAGATGAAGTTGATCAGAGAGATTTTTATACAAAATATGACCTTCCCCACAAATTTGGCTGTAGAGCCTGGGAGAAGCGGTGGTAACATCACCACCAAGTTCTTTCCCAGCATTGCGAAGTGTGAGGAGTGAGAGAGCCACGTACCTGCTGAAGGTGTTTCTGACGTCCTAGAGGAGAGAAATAGAGAGAGGGAATTTCAGTCTCCCCTGACACACTTAGAATTCCAGAAGAAGTGATTTAGCAAGTATGGTGGAAAAAGGCTGTAATCTGGCCCCAGGGCCATGCATTTACTGAGCTAATGAGGCTTTTCCACCTTTTACATCACAGTGTCTGTAACATTTCAGAAATAATAGTCATTCACATCTCTGCAATACACAGTGAGTTACACAGTGATCTCTGACTGCTGGGCTCCTGTGCCCATGTTTTAGGAGCAGTCTTGTCCCTGTGGTGGAGTCTGGAGTATTTCTAACTCAGTCTCACCTGCAACGATTCAGTCACTGGCTTCTGACACTTCCCCTCCATCTCACTGATCACGTTATCGAGACGGGAAATTTCCTCAGATAATTTACTGACATTTTCATTCTGTATCTTCACTATCTCCTTGTCCAGCTTCTCTAGCTGGGCCAGCAGGAGTCGCTCTTGTTCCTCCAGGAACTGCCGCAGTTGCTGAAATTCAGACACAATCTTCTGCCTCTCGGTTTGTGTATTTCTCTGTGAAGGAAAATAGGGCAAGGGCTGGTCAGGGACATGGGTGGAGCCTGGGGTCCTTTCATAGCGCGCGGAGTGTATAGGAGGGAGAATTTTTTTCCAAATTCTAAGTCATCTGACTATGAACGATATCATGTGGTTACTAGAGAGAGAATTATCTCACATCTTTCCATTTGGCCCCAGAATCTCATAACGGGACGTTCCCATGTCTGACATGGTCTGGATAGTGCATTATCAATGGCTTTGGCGATGGAGATTCAAAGAAGTGGGTGGTGACAATACGAAAATACTAAGGACTGTAAAACAACACATCTGGACAACACCCTCAGGCAGGGCCGGCTCTAACATTTTTGCTGCCCCAAGCAAAAAAAAAGAGCGCCGCCCTGCCCTCACGACGCCGCCTGACCCTCCCGGCGTCGCATCGCTGCCCAAATCCCCCGCCCAGCACGCGTCAGGCCGCCCAAGTCCCCGCCCCACCAGCACCACTGTACCACCCAATCCCCGCCTCCCAGTGCTGTGTCGCGCGCCCAAGTCTCGCCTCCCCAACTGTCACACCGCCCAAGTCATCCTACCCACCCCCAGCACCGCCTGGCCAAACCAAAACCAACAAAAACAAACCCCGATCGCCGCCCCCTCCCAAGGTACTACCCCAAGCACGTGCCTGGTAGGCTGGTGCCTGGAGCCAGCCCTGCCCTCAGGCATAAAAAGTGAATGACAGGAATGAAGAGATTGTCAGAGCACAACAGGACTGTAAGCCAGAAATGAGCAGAGGGATAATTGTTCAGTCAAGAAACGAAGACTTCACAGCCAGGGACACATGTCTCTATTTAA
Source organism: Mauremys reevesii (assembly GCF_016161935.1). Lineage (NCBI taxonomy): Eukaryota > Metazoa > Chordata > Testudines > Geoemydidae > Mauremys > Mauremys reevesii. The sequence goes on from NC_052637.1 coordinate 4,286,039, forward strand.
GCTGGAAGTTAAAACAGTAAACAAAGAGGATTCCTCAAGCTATAACTGAACATCCCCCAAACTCTGAGCTAACAGACAATCAAAACTGTAAAACCGAGGCGTGAATGTGTAACAAGGGCGCGTTGTTTTAGTGCACTGGATTTTCTAATTCAACATTCTGTTATTTCATTAATGTAAATTGTTTCCTATGAAGAGAGTTCAATTACACTAACAGTAGTTAATATACAATAGATAATAATAGTTACAGTAGTTTATGTCAGTGGGTTTCAACCTGTGGTCCATACAGACAATAGATTTCCAAAGGGGTCTCTGCAGCCCCAGTTCAAAATTATCAAATGCAAAAAGGTTGAAATCCACTGGTTTATGGTGTAGGCCTAAATGGTAATTCCTGCTAAAACAACTAATTTTGATTTACTTGTGATTATTCCCCACTTAACGGATTTCTGCTTTACCCCCAACTGATTGAGATAAAAAATAATTGGGCCTCTAAATTGCCCCTGCCTCTCGTTATTGCTCTGATTCAGAATGCCCCTTCATCTGGGCTCTTTACAAATGCAGGTTAATGATGATAAGTACCTACCAGATATTCCTGGCTTCTCTTCTCTCCGCTCACTTTAAATCCCAGGAGCGTTTCTCTCTCTTCCTTCAGCGTCTTCAAATGGGCTTGAATCTTCTCCTGAAGAAACAGAGACTGACTTGAGTGGTATTATTTTTATTGTTAGGAGTGAGAGTGTGGGTGGGAGCTTTTCCAACACAAACAAACACTCTACTGATGAATGGAGAACCCAGTAGGTTTACAATATCAGCGATACCAAAGAATTAAAGTCATATTAATGGATGCTGGGAGAGTTTCATTTTCAGACTCCTTGAAATTGTTTGACCTTTTCCCCCCATTGATTTATACCAACATCACACTGGCGTCACATCCTTGGATTTTCTTTCACTATGAAATATTCTGTTTTGAGGAGGCTAAACAAACAAAGTGATACAAATCCCAGAAACCTACTGTGATTCTCAGAGGAGACTGATCTCCACTGAATTTCCGCCCTGAACCCTGATAGAATTGACTTGGGCACTAGGACAATCCACATTAGGTGTTTTCATTGTTGTCAAGAGCAGTCGGGTTTGCCCTAGTTCTGTCCTGGGCTCTTACAGAGGCAGCGCTGCCTGGGTACCTGTTCCCAGCTCAGCTCCCAGAAGCAGTGAGTTCCAGAGATTTCAAAATGCTGCACTGTGGGAGAGCAGTGTGAGGATTAGTGGAACCACTTCAGCTGGTTCTTCAGCCTGACACAGTCACCACCGCCCAAGGGTTAGTTTTGCTACAATCCAGTCTAATCCCCATGGTATTTGGCATGGACCTGCGCTGTCTGGGGCCCTTTTGTGTGAGGACTCAAGGCGCTTGGAGTCCACATGGTGTTTAGGACAGTGATCTCCTCTAGTGCAGGCCGGCGGCATCAGAATTTAACCCGACGTGGAGCAGCACAGGAGTTCAGACCCAGTGGAAAACATCATCTCCCTGCTGGGCCTGCCACCTTTATCAAGGCATCTTTCCCTCTAATGGCCTTTCTTAATTATTGCTCAGTCAGGACACGGCGATAGCTGATTACTCCCAGTTCTGGGTGATGCAGGTTTGGCAGAAAACGTTTCCACTCTCCAGAGTGACAGGTTCTCTGAAATACTCCAGACAGATGGGACAAGTAGGTTCATGCTGGAATTTTTCCACAGGCTCCCTCTGTGGAGAGCTGGACTCAGCCCTGCGGTACAGGAGCTACCACTCCCGTCCCCACAGGGCTGCCCCTCCGCACCAAGCCCACAACCCATCTACAACTTCTCATGACTCACTGGTGGGTCACAAACCACCATTTGGGAAATAGCACCTAAGGGGGTCTCAGCTCCCTAACCCTGATTCTGAAGTTTCTGCCGAAGTCCACAGGAGGGAGAGGAGACTGAGCCATGGACTCCCGCTTGTGCCTGCTACAACTCCATCACCTAAAACATTCCCCATAGAAAAGTACAGGCACCTAAGGATGCACCATGGAAAATGGACAGCTTTGAAATCTGGATGACCTATCACAATTGCCAGTGTATGCAAACACAACCCTCTTTAACTGTCCCCCGCTCCCAGCCCCGGTTCTTTCTTTATCTACCTGCTGCAGATTGTCTTCCTTAGACTGTGGGCTCTTTGCCTGACTTGGGACTGGGGACGATGTGTACCTGGTCGTGTGGGTCCCTTTGAAGGCACTTAACACCACTTTGACCCTCCTCTCTCCACTGTGCAATAACAGAGCCAACTTTGACTCCACTAGGAGTCTTGTTACATGCTGCAGAGCTGAAATCTCTGATACCTGGGTCTAAGCATTAGACCTCCCTTGGGCTAGTGGTGCACCAGCACTGAGGCTCCCCTGCTACCAGCTAAACTCACTGAGCGCTGAAGTTACTAAGAGTTGAGATCACTGAGAGCTGTGTTAAGTTGGGGAGGCTGAAGACAAGTTGGTGAGTGGCTAGCAGGACGGCTGGCAGAGAGGCACGGGAGAGTGGAGCTGACAGCAGGACGGCTAGTGGATTAGGTCCTGCTTTGAGCAGGGGGTTGGACTAGATGACCCCTTGAGGTCCCTTCCAACCCTTACATTCTATGATTCTATCTCTGTACAGTGCCTGGCACAACACAGGGCCCTAATCTCTCATTGGGGCCCAGAGATGCCACTGCAATAGAAATCAGAACATTCTATTGATTACAAATTATTATTGTCATTATTAATGTCAAGATGGAAATCTTTATGGGCATATGGTTTTCACACTGAAATCTATGGCCAAAATCTCCAAATTGAAATCTGCAGGCCTAGCACTCTCTCCCTGTGGCCTCAGGAGCTGTGGAAGAGGAACAATGCCGGTCACAGGGTGTCTGGCCCTATAAAGAGAGAGGGGTCTCAGCCCCACCTGTGATGAACCAGTTCTCCTCCCCAGGTGGGGAGAATGAAGGAGCAGTGATTGGGAGAGAGGGGGGTGTCATGTAATCCAACCAGCCCTGGGGTAGGTAAAACAGAGGCCTATGGAAAGCCAGAGGGAGGAGGCCTTGGATTTTCTTCAGGGTGATAAGGCCGAACTCCAGACTAGAAGACCTGGGAGTCACTGCTGGGAGAGCAGGGGTGTTACTGGCCACAGAAAAGCCCTTGTGGATTCTGTCTTCCTCGAGTGCGTCATGTTCCCCCTCCTCCCTCCCAGTGCTTGCTACCACAAATCAGCTGTTTCATGGCAAGAAGCACTGGGAAGGAGTGGGGAGAAGCGGAGCCGCGACATGCTCAGGGGAAGAGGTGGAGGCGGAGGCAGAGTGGAAGTGATCTGAGGTGGGTGCAGAGCACTCACCAATTTTTCCCCATGGGTGCTCCAGCCCCAAAGCACCCGCGGAGTCAGCGCCTATGCTTGCAGGATGGGAGCTCCACTCCTGTGCCCCCCGCCCAAAGTTTCATGAGGGTGGGATTCCCTTCCTGTCTGTGTGAGGAGCTCTGCAGGAAAAGGTTGAAGAGGATAAGTGCCAACAGAACAGCCCCAGCTACATCCTACTGCTCCCTCAGCCCCAAGGAGAGGGGGAGCACAGACATGGTATTTATAGCTTTGGGAAGGGGTGGAAGTGGGGAAGGGCAGAGAAGGGGGGTTATTCAGTGCCCAGGACTCTGTGTATGGGGAGCAGGAGGGGTGGGGTGCGGATTCATCACTCCCCCTCCCTCCAACATGTCAGCCTTAGGATGTTTATGGAGAGCCACACTTCTCCACCTGCATGAGCCTTGGGAGGATTCCCAGTTGCTGGGAAACCCCCCTAGGCCTGAAACCCCTCGTTCCTCTCCAATGGAGCTCACTGAGTGGCTGTCTGGGGCTAAAGGAAACTCTAATGCTGGGTATCAGGGGGTAGCCCTGTTAGTCTGTATCTACAAAAACAACAAGGAGTCTGGTGGCACCTTAAAGACTAACAGATTTATTTGGGCATATAAGCTTTCGTGGGTAAAAAAACCTCACTTCTTCTAATACTGGGGGAAGGTGAGTTTCCCAAGGCTCTGGTTATAAAAATAACAATAGGTTATTTTCCTACCTTGAATTCTTCGGCAGCTTCCTTTGCAGGAATGACTGTGTGATCTCTGTGCTCCTGGGATCTGTCACACACCAGGCAGATGGGGATTTTGTCCTCTTTGCAGAACAGTTTTAGAGGCTCCTTGTGTTTCTCACACAGTCTCTCTGGTTCTGGTTCCCTCCCTGTCTGCAACCCAAGTTCTCTGGCTGCTTCCACAACATTCCTGAGCTGCCTGTTCAGCCTGAGGTTCCTCTGGGGAAAGATCTCTCTGCACTGAGGGCAGGAGATATCAGTAGCGAATACCCCCCAGCACTGGGTGATGCAGGCTCGGCAGAAATTGTGATCACAGTCTAGAGACACCGGCTCTTTAAAATAGTCCAGACAGATGGAACAGGTCAGTTCATCCTGGAGACTTTTTGCTGGATTTGCAGCAGCCATGGCCTCTAGTGCAGGAAAGAGACAAGAGAGGAGTTTAGTTTCACTTCCTTCTCCTCAGAAATGGGCTGATTGAACTTTGTACCATTAGGTGTTTCCTTTCTGGGTGCAGTTTCATGTGATTTCTGTTGGGGACTTTAACCCCGACAGCAAAATTCGTTGTCTGATCACAGAGAGACAGGCAACACCAGCAAGGTCCGATCTAAAGCTCTTTATTGACAAGTGCACGCGTCAGTAAAGAGCAACTCGTCTCCAGTGAGAACCAGCCTCTCTTTACAGCTTAGCATTAGCCTATATAGACAGTTTTATTACGCCATACATCACTCACTTGAGCAAACCCACCCCCTTTATTTAACAACTTAAAACTAGACACTTTTAATATACACACATGCCTAGACTTTATGTCTACAACTTTAGATTATTAATTATATCTTAACAAAACCCCAAAAGTTAGAAATACAAGGGAGTTTTAAACAAACCTATAACTCAACCAGAGAGTTAAAATCTGAACCGTGGGATGCTAGAGTTTCTTATCAGTTCTTCAAACACTGTCCTTAGCACAGCTGATGCTATGCCAGGAATGCAATCCCTGGCTTATCTCATGTTTTCCAGGGCTTTGTGAAACAATGCTGCTTCTCAGTACTTTTCCACTCTGGGATTACCCAGAAACCTCTGTTAGCCTGACTTCAGTCAGGTTGGCATAACTGGTTTTGTGCTACATCTTTATTCAGGCCTAACATTTCTTCTCTGTGGACTGTAAAGAGCCCTTGAATGAAGTGTGATGAGTCTAAATTGTCACCAGCTCCTCCGAAACATGTGCCAGGCCCCAAATTTTGGACTAGTCCCTTAGCTCAAAAGGGATAATAAGCGACTGGGGGTTTCACTGCCTGACATGAGGATCTGGTGGAGCAGCCTGGAAAGGTGGGTGAGAATCACAGCTGCTGACTCCTACTGCCTGTTCCCTACCTGGCCTTCAGCCTCCTCAGGACCCATGTCTCTCTGGTGCTTGTGTAACCCACTGGGGTGTGTGTGGAGCTGGTACAGTTACAAAGGGTTGAATATTTAGCATAATCTGGGGCAGCCTGTGCTTTTAGCTCTAGGGGTCCCTGGTTCAGTGCTGGGTGCGCTGACCAAGAGAGCAGCCGTCACCCCTGTTCTTAGCCTGGCGGCTCCTGCTTCTGTTTCCCTGCACAGTCTCCCCAACTCCCGGCTCTCTGCAGATGGCAGCAGGTGTGAGGGGAGCTGGCGCTGGGGCTCCTGCACTGTACAGGGGATGGGCTAACCAGAGATCTCCTGTCCCCAAGGCTCTCAGGCCACTTGTCCAGTCTGGCTGCAGGAGGGGATCTGGGGAAAGACAGAGGGGGCCTGGGAGAGTCTGTGCGGGGCAGCCACCTGGGAGCAGAAATGGAAATCCAGCTGTGCTGAGAAAGGAACGCTTGCCAAGGATGTGGCTGGTTAAAAGGGCTGTCATGTAGTGGGATACAATTTTGAAGACTCTTTAATGCAGTGCACTTGGGAATTCCTACATTCCTGCAGCTGGATGCTGTGAGCTGAAATTATTTTCTTACAGGGGAAGGCTGGCACTAATCCTTGTTTTGCTGGAGAATGAATGGCTGGAGATCTGGAGCCATCAGTCACACGCCTTCATTCTGCTGCTGCTTCCTGTGGCTGGGCACTGCAACCAGGACTCTATTGTGGCAGAGTGGATCTGAGATCAGAACAGAGCCGGTGCAACCACTAGGCGAACTAAGCAGTGGCCTAGGGCAGTAAGTGGTTGGGGGCTGTCCTTAGGCATAGGCAGCTGGGTAGGGCACCTGAAAATTTGTGGCACCACTGGGTCTTAGTGTCCACCCTTCGGGTTTTCCTATCCTTGTTCTGACCCTTCCTGCAGGCTCTGAGTCTTCCAGAGAAGGGGATCTAGTAGTTAAAAGAGAAAAAGCCTCCAGCCTGCCAGACATATTAGTACAACACTGAAACTGTTAAAGAGCTATTCAAGGGGTAATGAAGCCATTTAACAGACATTTGCCAACCCCCAGATATCTACTGTCAGTTTCTGAATGTACTGACCAAAACAGTTGTGCATGACGCTCTCTGAGCTAAGAGGTGAAAACATTATAAGTTTATTCAGGGAATGTCAGTCTACAGGACCTTAGTTTAAAATTTGCTTTAAAAATATTTTCATTAGTGAGTTGGTGAAGATTATAAAATCACATCTCTAAAAAATCCTTGCATAGATTTTTAGATGCACAATCATCTTTAGCCTTAAATGCTTGAATCTTCAGACATATGGTTTTTTAAATAAGTCCTTCAAAAGACCCCCCTTATCTAAAATACACGTTTTAATTATGATAGTAAAAAAACGTACTTCCAAAGTCTTTCTGTCCATCCATTTCTCCCTTCACCCCATCTTCTCTCCCTCCCCCGCACTGAAGGAAGCAACAGTCCTTTGCTTCCAGGTAGCTGGACAAAGAGTTTCCCTTTCTTTACTTCTGACTATCTGATGAACTAGTTTTAAGCAAAATCAGTACCTTACTGAGATATAAAATCCTTTGTTATGCCTAAAATATTTGGAAACATTTTTTAAAGTTGGTGAAATTTCATAAACACGTGCATTGTTTTGCACACACAGCAAATTACTGTTCCCTTTTTCTAAAAGCAATGAACATTGTTATGAACACACTAAACCTCTGTGACTGAGTAATTGAAAATAATGTCTGTTTCAGTGAGCTAAATATGTAGTCATCTGGAATGAGTACATTTAAGAGTACATTTAAAATCAGCTTAGAAATACTGATTAAGAAAATGTAAAACAGAGAAGAGCTGCATCATGTATTCCACACTATTTAATGTTGTATTCAGCAAGCCAGCTGACTCGCCCTTACTACAAAGTTTTTGCAAATAAATGTCTGACAAACTTCAGGACAGATCAAAAGACCCGTGACTGACATTTTTTATTCCCAAGTATAGTGCTTTTAATTAGGTACCTTCTGTACGTCCATTCTGCGTGAGGGAGAGGGTACAGGGGTCTCTGCAGGGAACGGTGACTCTCCGCCACCGTGAGGCGGGCTGGCTGCCTCATTATCCTTTGCTGCTTTGAGCCTCCTCACCCCGCCGGGCTGCGAGCTCGGGCTGCCATGGGACATAGGGGCACCAGTTTAATAATACCGCATAGGGCCCCATAAATCCTAATGGCGGCCCTGGGGGCCTAAAGCGGTGCCCTGGCTTGGCAGGGAGGAGCCGCCCGGAGGCACCGGAGAGCCAGAGCATCGCCTTGCGGGGCAGCGAGCCCCAGCCATGGAGGAGCTGCGCGGCGCACAGGGCAGGAGCCCTGCAAAGGCGCGGGGCCCTGAGCCTGCTCCGGGAGGGGCAGCGGCTCACACTCCCGGGAGCAGCAGAGCCCGAGTGTGGTGAGGGGAGAGCTGTGGGGGTGCACAGGGGCCTTTGCCCACATGCATCTGCTGCAGGAGCCCCCAAAATGGCAGCTCCTCCCTGCCGAGCTGCTGCAGTGCCCCAAGCCCAGCAAAGCCAGTGAGTGGACTCGGGTTGGGGGCTGCCAGGGTGGGGAGGTCTCATGGGGGGGCTGTGCCCCCTCCAGGGGACTTCAGGGGGCGGGGAGGGGAGAACCTGGTCTGGGGAGCAGCCCCTGGGCACGGCTGGGCCCTGGGCAGGCTGGCCCCTGGGGTTTATAAAGGCTTGTTGGGATTTGCCCCTCAATGAACTGATGTTACAGGGGGGTGGGGCGCAAGGTGGAAGTTTCGCCTAGGGCGCTCTCTCTTGTGTGGATTGCCTGATGGGTAACAAGGCCTGACCTCCATATGAAGCTTTTTCCACAATCCAGGCACTTGTGGGGTCTCTCTCCTTTGTGGATTGTCTGATGTTTAAGAAGGGCTGACTGGTTTCGGAATCTTTTCCCACAGTCCACACTCCAGTAGGGTCTCTCTCCTGTGCGAACTGCCTGATGGTTAAGATGTGACCTCCGTATGAATTTTTTTCCACAGTCTAAGCACTTATGGGGTCTCTCTCCTGTGTGGCTTAGCTGGAGGTATCTATAATGTTTTTCTTCTGTTATTAAGGTCTGCACAGTTAGAGAAGATTTTCCCAGGGGCCAAGCATTGCAGGAGTTTCTCTCCAATATGGATTGTCTGATGTGTCACAAGCTGTTGACTCAGAATGAATCCTTTCCCACACCGCAGGCAGTGGCAGGGTTTCTCTTCTTGTCTCCTCCTGCACATTTAATGGATTCATCAACTTTCTTCCTTGGGTGGTTTCCCAGCAGCCTCTCTGACCTGTGCCAATTTCCCTAGGTTTCTCCTTCTTCCACACACTGGAAAAAATTCCCTGCAGCTCTTCCCACAAATATCCCCTGTGGTTCCACTTCACCAGGAGCTTCCTGATGATGATTCCCCTCCTCGTTCTCACTGTCTCTCTCAGCACCTGCTGGGAGAGAGACAATCCAGACAGGAGTCATTGTGCTGGGGGGAAAGAGGAATAGCACCGAGGGAAAACCCAACACAACATAGTTTCAAAGACTCAAACAATAGGATTCTGCCACCACATCCCACCCAAACACTCACAGGGAAGGAAAATTGGAAAGGAAACTCCTGCAGCTAACAGGATGGGTGGAAAGCTGTGAGCAATATCTGCTGACTACAGCCCTGCCCTTGGTGAGATGAGGAAGGACTGAGGGTGGTTCCTCACATCATATTTTGGGGATTCTCAACTTTTTCCTTCATCAGCCAAATGGTTTCTGGGTCAGTCCTCACCTGTGTGGGTGCCTCTCGGGATCTCTCTTTCCTTGCAGGCTTGGAGATCAGGCACCCACAACTCTTCCCCTCGTTCCAGCCAGGTGATCAGATCAGATTTGGGAATGGGACCTCCTGCTCATAAGATAAAACCAGACCAGATCAGGGTGCATGGATTATTGAGAGAGTGTCTGTCACAAAGGACATTATGTGAGTGGAACTTTTTCCTGTGCTCTTCTGGGTGATCATGGAACCCAAGAGGTCGGGAACATGATCACTGAGCCCCCTTGGGAGAACCAGACGTCTGGGGAGGTGCGGGGAATTGTTATGCCCTCACTAGGAGTTTCCAGGATCCGTGCTCTTTGGGAGCCTTGCTGACACACACGTAGCTCTGGAGTTCAACCCCTGCCTATTTCTAAACCTGCAGAGCCCAGAAGGAAGATGCACAGGGATTCTATTTACAACTGAAAAACAACACAGACAGGACAATGAATGAATTTTGTCCTCCTGAAAGCTGGAGGGATGGGGATGAACTAGTATGTCCATTAGGTTGTGACACTGCATCCCACTGAAGGGGGTACAAAGATGCAAGCCTTTCTCACATGGCAGTTGTGCATTATGGAACCCATTCGCCTCTGATCTAACTGACCAGGGAACAACCTGACCAGATTAAGACATGCAGACCCCACGGCTTCTAATAACTGAGGGGACGGGAATCCCTTACCCAGGAGTAAAGGACCATAGGTAGTCAATTCTTTTTGTCAAGGTCAAAATGTCTTGGTCAACGTATAGACAAGGGCCACACGCTAGAGAAAATAATAATTAAAAAAAACTATCAGTAATGATAATAAGAGATAAAAAGATTTCAGAGGTCCAGTCAAAAGCATCTGGCTGTCTACATTTGGCTCACAGACTGGTTATTGACTACCCCGCCTGAAAACAACCCAGCCTTGGGCTTCCTCCCAGACAGCACCGTTAATGTGGATTACTGAACATCTTGTTCATCATCTAAAAAGTTCTACCAATCCCAAGTCATTAATGAATGTTTCAGTTCTTACCCAAATACACGCTTACAGCCAAGTCTTATTAACTAAAGTAAAATTTATTAAAAGAAGAAAAGAGAGAGAGTATTGATCATTATACAGACAGACATGAATAGAGTCCTTAGGGCAGTTTCACTGCAGAGATGGTGCTTTAGAATTGAAGAATCCCTTTCAGAATCATTTCATCAGGTTCTAGTCTAATGTCCAAATGTTCGATGTCAGGGCAGTCCAGAGGGGACTGGAGATCTCTGTCTTATGACTCAAACTACCCCCGAATAAAGCTTAAGAATCTGAGAGAAAAGGATCAAGTCCCAAAAGTTTTTATACAGATTTCTGCAGCCTCTCAACAGCACGAAGTCCTATGGTGAGCAATAGGCTTTTGAAGTAACCTTGTATTTAGTAAACATCACCGGCAATTAACTACATGGATTAACATGAGGCAATTATCCATTAAGCAGTTCGTAGACTGTTTCCCACAAACTTTAAAGAGACATGCAGACAATAACAGTATTACACCCAAGTTTTAGCTAAATGTTAATATTTCCTTTTGATCTCCGAATTAACAGAATACACCCTAGAGAGGAACCTGCTTGGTTACATTGTTAACTCCAACAAGACACGGGTAAACAGTCTACTATAGTTACCAGCTTCTTCCAATTCCTTAGGAATACAAGTTTTCATTTCAAAGCTCAAGCCTGTAGAACATGGAAAGGACCTAAATACCATTTACACACTTACGAAGCATGTCTCTAAAGTTTGAAACTGGATCAATTAGCCTGCACGTTGCTTCACCCTTTCTGGCCATGGGTCACAGAATTTTAGATGCTGTGTGGATTCTCCCATGTTTAATGAGGTTTGATCTCTGTGTGAAACTTTTCCCACAGTCCAAGCACTTATGGGGTCTCTCTCCTGTGTGGATTGTCTGATGTGAAACAAGGATAGATCTCTGTGTGAAACTTTTGCCACAGTCCAAGCACTTATGAGGTCTCTCCTCTGTGTGGATTCTCCCATGTTTACCGAGGTCTGATCTCCGTGTGAAACTTTTCCCACACTCCAAGCACTTATGGGGTCTCTCTCCTGTGTGGGTTCTCAGATGTGAAAGAAGGACTGATCTGTATCTGAAACTTTTCTCACAGTCCAAGCACTTATGGGGTCTCTCTCCTGTGTGGATTCTCCCATGCTGAATGAGGTCTGATCTCCGTGTGAAACTTTTCCCACAGTCCAAGCACTTATGGGGTCTCTCTCTTGTGTGAATTCTCTGATGTGTTATTAGTGCTGACTTACAGTAGAAAGATTTCTTGCACTCGAGGCATTGAGAGGGTTTCTCTCTTGTGTGGCGTCTCCCATGGTTTTTCAGGTCTGTGCATTATTGAGGCTTTGCCACGGTCCAAGCATTGAAGGGGTTTCTCTCTAGTATGGATTGTCTGATGTGTCACAAGCTGTGATCTCAGAATTAATCCTTTCCCCCATTTGAGGCACTGATAGGGTTTCTCTTCATTGGGATTTGTCTGCTGGGCTGTGGAGTCATTGGGTCCTCCCCCACATATAATACATTCATCCGCTTCACCAGGAACATCCTCCTTATGATTCCCCTCCTCGTTCTCATTCCATCGCTCAGCACCTGCTGGGAGAGAGACAATCCAGACGGGAGTCATTGTGCTGGGGAGAAAGAGGAATAGCACAGAAGGAAAACCCAACACGTTAACATTGTGAAGACTGAGCAATTGGATTCTGCCATGACTTCCCACCCAAACACTCACAGGGAAGGAAAATTGGGAAGGAAATGCCTGCAGCTAACAGGGTGGGTGGAAAACAGTGAGCGATATGGCTGAGATGAGGAAGGGCTGAGGGCATCACTCACACCATATTTTGGGGATTCTCAACTTTCTCCTCCATTAGCCAAATGGTTTCTGTGTCAGTCCTCACCTGTGTGGGCGCCTCTCGGGATCTCTCTTTCCTCGCAGACCTGGAGATCGAGCACCCACGGCTCTTCCCCTGCTCCAGCCGGGTAATCAGCTCAGGTTTGGGAATGGGAATCCTGCACAGGGGTGAAATCAGACCAGATAAGGGTGCATGGAAGATTGAGAGAGCATCTGTCAGAAAGGACACTCCATGCCCGGTGCTGTGCTGGAGGAATCAGAATCCAAGAGGACAGGAACAGGTCACTGAGCCCCTTGGGAGGCAGATGTCTGGGGAGGTGGGGGAATTATTACACCCTCGCTAGGAGTTTGCGGGATCTGTGCACTCTGGGGCCTTGCTGACAAACACACAGCTGTAGAATTAAACCCTGCCTCTTTCTAAACTGCGGAGCCCAGAGCCCTCCCATGGCTGGCGCTAGTCCCAGGGAGGGTGGTGAACAGTGATGCTGTGTATGAATGAGAAATAATGCAGACTGGACAATGCACAACTTTTTCCCCACTGAACGGTGGTGGTGGGTGGGAATGGTTTAGCATATTCATTAGGTTTTGACACTGTGGTCCCATTGGAGAGGGTACAGAGATGCACGTCTCCTCATACTGCAGCTCTGGACTATGAGACAAATTCTCCTCAAACCTAACTGACCAGGAAGAACATAACCAGCATCAGCAATACAGGCCCTACACTTTCTAATAATCGAGGGACGGAATCCCTTACCCAGCGAGGTCACTGTCTCGTAGTTCTCCTGCATGACGTCCCGTGAGAGGACTCTCTGAGCGGGTCCAGCAGAGCCCCTGCCCCTGGGTGAAATACACAGCCACCTTCTCGAAGGTCACCAGCATCTGAAACAAGAGTCCCCTACTCAGCACCTGCTGCCCAGCCACAATCCCACTAGTCACAGGAAAGGAGGGGAAAAGTAAAGTTCTGGGAGGGCCAGAGTTCCAGGGCAGGGGATGTGGGGCTGGCTGCGGGCAGGGCAGTTGCAGAATCCCACCCCACCCTGCTCCAGAGCAGCCAGGAGGCTTCAGGGGTGGGAGAAGGTGAGAGCTCCTTGTCCCCAGCACACGGAGCAGGGCAGGGTCTTCATTTCCCACACGCCTGCCAGACACAGGGTGATACGGGACGCAGAGCTCTGAGCCGGGACAGGGACAGGAATCCTGACAGCTTCCCTTCGTATTTCACAGCAGCCTCTGGCCAGTGGGGTCTCACTCCAGCACTGGGAGCCTTGAAAATGTTCCTAGCTCTGCCCAGGTGGTTGTGTCCTGTTTGACAAATATGGGAATGTCGCTCCTTCCCTGCTGCTAATGGGCCTACTCAGAAAATCAGCAGGTTTATCAGACCCTGTCTCCTCCCTGCCTCTCCTTCCCCACCTCCAGCCGCTCCTGAAAATCCTATCTGAGCTGGCGCCATCACAGCCATTTCCCTGCCCTGTCTCCTGGAAGACGGGACGATCTGGAGCGAAATGTGGATGTGATTCCTCAGCCTGTTGGGGTGAGAGGGGCGATGGGGGGAGGTTACAGAAGGGGCTTCAGTCCATGTCACACCCTGATTCCCACCAGGCTCTTCAGACCTCCCAGTAACAGCATCTCTGAGCCAAACACTAGAAAAAGAGCAGAATCAAATGGCCACTTGGGGATTGCCCCATTGCAGTGTAAACTCCTCCCCTTAGTAACAGCTGAGCCCTCTGGTGGCAACGCCTGAAGAATGAGCTGCCCTGACTCCCGCCGCCGACAGACCCCAGGGACAGGCAGGCAAAGGCTGATCTGATTGGCCTATCTGCACTCACCCCCTGCCAGAGCCAGCAGTGACTCCGGTCTGATACTGGGTGCGGTTGAGATCTAAACGCTGCAAGGAAATCAGACCAGGACTTGGGGCAGCTCTGAACACTCAAGAGACAGACCCTGAGCAGTTAGACCCTGCTCACCCCTGTGCTCATTTTACCACTTCCAGGAGAAAAAATTCCCACTGGTTGCTGGGAGGGGCAGCCCCTCACTCTCTCCTACCCCACAGAGTCAGAGAGCTGCTCTTGTATCTCTCCCCACCCCGCTGCCTTCTCCCTGCCTCTCTCTCCCTTCCCCATCCAGCCTCCTCTCCCCACATCCCCTCTTCCCTCACTGTGTCCTCCACTCTCCTCAGCCCCATAATTCTCCTCCTGCAGCCCGAGTCCCCTGCATCGCCCCATCCTCGCTGCCCCCTGCACCTCATCACCTGTTTCCGGCCACCTAACATATCCCTGGTTCCCCCGCCTGCCCACACATCCCCCTGCACCTCTTTAGCCATCTCCCCCTGCAGGTGTAAGCGGGAAGCATCGCTCCCGAGGAAGAATACAAACGTCTCTCTTACCTTCCCTCCAAGCGGTGCCCTCTCTATGGGCAGGGGCTGGGCGGGAGGGGGGCCCTGGTCAGGCTGGGGGCTCTGCCCTGGGAGCGGCTCCTGAGGCACAGCAGGAATGTTACTGCCTTACACTATACACCTCTCCTGTCTACAGCCAGGGCTTTGGGATTTTGCAGGGAACCGGGATTCCACACAGAAAGGGGACACAAGGCCCTACACCCCCGGCTTCCTGCGATTCACCATGACTCTCAGCCAGCCAGTAAAACAGAAGGTTTATTTAGATGACAGGAACACAGTCCAAGACAGGTCTTTTGCGGGCACGGACAACAGGATCTTCCCTAATTAGGTCCATCTTGGGGTCCCAGGGGCACCACAGCCCCATTGGGGAATCAGAGCTCCGTCTGCGCTTCGTCCATTCCCAGCCACCTCCTGGAAAACTCCCTCTCTCCCCGCAGCGTCTCCTCTCCCAGCCTTTGTTCAGCTTCCCGGGCAGAGGTGTCACCTGGCCTTTAACCCCTTTCTGGGTTATCATGTTACATGCTCATGTATCTTTCCTCAAGGCCAGTCTCCCATGCCCTAATGCAGATCGTCCTCCCAGCAGGCCAACACTTCACTCAGCATTCAAAGACCACATTAAGAACAGTTCCAGTTCCTCACACTGCCTTACACTGTACACCTCTCCTGTCTACAGCCAGGGCTTTGGGATTTTGCAGGGAACTGGGATTCCGCACAGCAGTGACCAGTTACTGCAGTAAGTGTGATTCCCTTCCTGCTGCTGGGAATGAAGAACTCCACTGATTGCTCCCACTGGGCCCGACCAGTAAAACCCATTGCACTGAAACCTCCCTGCCCCAGACCCCGCCCCTCAGAGCCTGCACGTCCCCCAGCCATAGCACTATAGGGGCATCGTCCATAAAAGCCACGAGTCAATGGAAGGACAGAAAGGAGATATCAGGATCCTGGGGAGGAATGAAGGGCATTTCTAAAGAGACCACAGTTCTTCCAGAGAGTCCCCAATATCGACAGTGATGGAGTCCTAGTCCTAGAGAGAACAATAGGGGACACATTTCACAGTGACACCGACTCTAACCCTAAGCTTAATATATTTTTGTTACAGCTGCCAGATTGTGCTCTCACACCTTTGTGAGCATGGCAGTCAGACTCACTGACATGAACATCTCCGGGTATGACACGGGTAACAGATACTGCTGTCTGTCTAAGTTACCTTTTCCTGGCTGGCAGTGCCTACTTAGAAAGAGATATACACCGTGCCCTCTCTAGAACACCCGTCTATATAACGCAAATTCCAACAGAACGCAGTCGATCCCAAATTTAGTAACCATCGTTAATTTTCATTGTAATGCGGTCACTGCTAGAACGCAGGACTTGGCATGGATCCCAAATCCCGCGTTCTAGTGACGGTCCAGTGTAGTTTGGCTACTGTGTGGTTAGCAAGCAAGGAGAGGCTGGTGTTCAAAGTCTTGCCCACATGCTCAGGGTTTAACTGATTGCCATATTTGGGGTCAGGAAGGAATTTTCCTCCAGGGCAGATTGGCAGAGGCCTTGGAGGTTTTTCGCCTTCCTCTGCAGCATGGGGCATGGGTCACTTGCTGGAGGATTCTCTGCAGCTTGAAGTCTTCAAACCACAATTTGTGGACTTGAGTAACTCAGACATAGGTTAGGGTTTGTTACAGGAGTGGGTGGGTGAGATTCTGTGACCTGCATTGTGCAGGAGGTCAGACTAGATGATCATAATGGTCCTTCTGACCTTAAAGTCTATGAGTTTCTCAGTTTAAAGCACCAAAACTGTGGATCAATTGATTTATTCTCATTAGGACAAAAGTGCCCTCACTTGGTCTGTGTTGCTTATGAAAGGGGATCCCTGTACAGCACAGCAGGATCTGCCATGAAACGATCCGGCCTTCGCTCTCCTGCTCATGCAGGATGGTCCTGTCCTTTGTAGGAGAGAGGAGGAGCGAGATCACCTTACATTTCAACCTCAGATCCCTTTCATGAAATTGTGTCAGGCCAAAGCTGTGAAATAGCGTAATGGCATTTCTACACAAGGGGACACTCAGGGAAGATGAGATGAGCGCCTCACAGCTGTGATCCTTCTCTTTCGACCTGCAAACTGCATGTGGGTTACACCTGGACTATAGAAAACTTTAAAAATGTTCAAGAAGTGATCAAAGACCTGATGGTTTACAGCGGTGGTCCCCTACCTTTTCCGGGTGGCGGCGCCGACGACGAGCCACCGAGGATCAGCGTTTTGGCGGTGACGCCACTTGATGACGCTGCTTTTCGGTGGCATTTCGGCTGATGCTTGTCCACCGGCCAGTATGCGGGCGCACATAGATGTCCCCGCAAGCACCACGTTGGGGACCATTGATTTACAGTGTTGGGGGAAGGACACCTTCAATCTTCTGTGATTGCCCTGACCACCACTGTCGAAATTAAGGCCATCTTACTTCTGAAGGAGAGCAGCCACACAAGGGTTTAAAGCCCTAGAATTCATGTGCATTAACTTCACACCTTTATTTCTTCAGGGCTCATCTGCGTGGACTGATGCTAATGGGACGGGAATATGGGAAATAGATTGGGGGGGAGGTCTCTGCTAATTCCTTTAGTTTTAAATGTTTTAATTTCTTTTCCATGACGCCCCCACAAACGGGTGCAGACATTCAAATGCAGCATCTGGCATAGGAGCAGCAGCAGTCGCCACACAATCAGTATCAGCGTTTTCAGCCCATGAAAAATAATGGGTCATTTAACATCAGACTCAGCAGCATAGTCTGTGTCTATAGAAAACATGGGTGTTTTGCCCACGGGGTAACTAACCTGCATTAGCTAGTCCACTGCGAAAACATAAAGGAAAGGGTGAGGTCAGTACGGTGTCCCTGGACTGACCAATGCAAAGGAAAAACTGAACAATTCAGTTAAAAATTATTGGACTTGGGCCTAGAAATCAGTCCATGTGTCAGAAGGAAGAACATCCCTGAAATGGATCACAAAAGAAAAGGAGCATCCATCAAAGGCTGGGAACCTCAAATAGGGAATTAAAAGTATAAACAATGCGCTAGAAAAATCTATATCTGGAGGAATGTTTATTCCCCCTGCCCCTCCCTATTCCTGCCCTGTCGGGGAGAGCCTGTGCCCCAGCTCTCCCCTCCTTTTGTCCCCCCACAGGTCGCTGTCCCAGACCCCAGCCCGGGCGGGCTCCCCCTGCCCCACACCCTCCGGGGCTGGCGGCTGCTGTCCCGGGCCCTGGGCGGGAATCGCAGCCAGATCTGCTGGAGCAGCCTGGGGCCAAACCTCCCCCTGCAGCCCGGGGGTGCCGGGGGCGGGTCTCTCTCACCTTCCCTCCGAGTGGGGCCCCCCGGGGCAGGGGCCGGGCCGGGCTGGGGGCTGGCCACTGCGGCTCTGCGGGGGGAGGGGGCATCCGCGTGGGGCGGGGGCCCTGCAGGGCCCGGGGCAAATTGCCCCACTTGCCCCGGCCCCAGGCGACCCTGAAGCGCCCAGTCCTCTTACCTTTTGGCAGCCGCTCAAATCATCAGGATGAAGCTGGAGCTCAGCGGAGCTGGCGGCGGGCTGACCACCATGCGGCTCATGGGGGGCAGGGAATCCTGGGAGCTGCTCAGGTGGGAGACAGGGCCGCCCTGCTGCCACATCCGGCCAGCAGACCAGAGTTGTTCTCCTACCTGCCTGGCTCTTTAACATCCGGTTCTCTGTCCGCATCTAATTTAGCAACCGGTTCGCCGAACCAGTGCGAACTGCCTGCAGCTCACCCCTGGGTGGAGGGGTGGGGCAGGAGACCCAAGGTGGAAGTTTTGCCTAGGCGCAAAATATCCTTGCACCGGCTCTGGGTGGAAGTGCTCCTGGTGAGGACGCACCCTAGCAACCCAAGCAGGGTAGTGTGCACATCGTCTACTGCAGTCATTACTGTGGTGGCTGTAGGTCAACCTAATATATGTAGACTTTGGCTTGGCGGGTGGACGTACCCTTACAAGCAAAAGGATTTCTCTCACCCAAGAGCTTTCAGCAGTCCCTGCTCACTGGAAAGCCTGCCAGCTAGGACCACTCCCCAGCTCAATGATGCTCCTATTGTCTTTCAAGCGATCTTGCTGCCCTCAGTAGAGATGGGGAGGAGATATCCAGAGGCCTCCCCCCCCATACTCTGTCCCTTTATACTGGAAAGATCTTTGCTGGAACATTGAGACAGGCAACTCCATGGTGTAGGTGAGCTCCAAAGCGTCCTACAGATGAACTGTAAATGTTTTTGTTTACCCCTTTCTTCCTGTTGGTGGACGGCCAGATAAGAGTTTTCTAACACCCACGGCCAGGCCACTCTTTTGTCGTCTCTGAGGAGCTAGTCTGTGGGTGTTCCATATTTCAGTAAGAAATAGGGTTACCATATGTCTGGGATTTACCAGACAACAGGTCCGTGTAAGGATATTTTGCGCCTAGGTGAAACTTCCACCTTAGGCCCCATCCCCAGCACGCTTATTATAAACTTTCAAAAATGAATACTGCATAACGTGGCATTGTTCATTAGAACGGATACATTCGGCTACATATTTAATGAAAATAAATGAATAACCTGAGAGGGTGTGGGGCTGGCTGGCTTTGGGCAGGGGTGTGCAGCAGGGCTGGTTGGAGACAGGTGAGTGCGGGCTGGCTGGCTTCGGCAGGGGTGCAGCAGGAGTTGATGGAGATGGGGTATGGGGCTAGCTGGCTTCAGGCGAGGTGCGGTAGGGGTTAGCTGGAGACAGGGGTGTGGGGCTGGCTGGCTTCAGGCAGGGCAGGAGATGCAGACAGGGCCGCCCAGAGGATTCCGGGGCCCGGGCCCGGCGCGGGGGCCCTTCCCCGGGACCCGCCGCCAAAGTGCCCAAGACCGCGCGGAGCCCCGCCGCACCACCGCCAGTGGGACCCGCTGCCAAAGCACAGCCCGGTCTTCGGCGGTAATTCGGTGGGGTCCCGCCCCGCCCCAGCCTCTTACCGAGCGTCCGGCGAGGCCTGAGCTCCGTCGCCAGAGCCGCAGGTGAGGGGCGGGCTGTGAGCTCCACGCTGAGCGCAGTGCTCAGCCCAGAGCTCCCAGCCCCGCCCCCTCACCACGCGGCTCGGCTCGGGGCGGGGCTCAGGGGCTCGGCCGGAGACTCGGCGCTTGATGCGCCGAGGCTCCAGGAGAGGGGCGGAGGCGGGAGCCTCCGCTCTTCTCTTGGGGGCCCCTGCGGAGCCCGGGGCCCGGGGCAAATTGCCCCCTTTGCCCCCACCTCTGGGCGGCCCTGGATGCAGAGCTGGTTGGAGATGGGGTGTTGGGTTGCCTGGAGACAGGGGGTGTGGGTCTGGCGTCAGGCGGGGGTGCAGGGGGTGGCTGGAGACGGGTGGTGTGGGGCTTGCTGCGGGCCGGGCTGGGGGTTTGAGGCTGGCTGCTGGCTGGGCGTGTGGGGCTGGCTGCGGGCAGGGCTGGGGGTATGGGGCTGGCTGGAGGCAGGGCAGGGGGCTGGAGGCAGGGCAGGGGGTGCAGCAGGGGCTGGCTGCAGGCAAGGTGGCAGGCAGGACCGTCCCTAGATATTCTGGGGCCCTACGCAGCCCCCCCACAGAGGGAGGGGTTGTGGTGCCCCAGGCCTCGAGGAGAGCAGGGGGGGCCCAGGATTCCATAGGGGTGGGTGGGAGCGGGGGTGCCCCAGGCCTCTGGGGGGGGCTGGCTGGAGGGATGGGGGGAACCACTCCCCCGCGGCATGGCTGGGCCAGGTCTCTGCACCCCTCCCCCCAAGCCTGGCCCTGCTGCAGAGCTCAGGAGTGGGGCGGGGCAGGGCAGGGCGGGGCCTGGGGCAGAGCCAGAGCAGCAGGAGCAGCTCAGCGCCCGGTGGCTGAATGAGGAATGACTTCACTTCGGCCAGCCGGAGCTGATCAAAGCCACAGCACCGGTGAGCGTCCCAGACATTTTGGGCACCGCTTTGGCGCCTCAAATCTTGGGGCCCTGGGCAGCCGCCTGGTTTGCCTAATGGTTGCACCAGCCCGGGGTCTATGCGGTGAGGGGGAGGCGGAGACCGGCTGGGCTGTCAGGTTCCTTATCTCCCTCCTGCCTCAGTGATGGGGATCGGCCTGGCTTCAAGGCTGCCCAGGTGTGTTGACATCCCCGGCTCCCTTCTTGCCTGCACCCAACCTTGGCATCTCAGCAATATGGAAACGCTACCTGTTACCCAAAATTGGGCCAGCTAGTAAGCTTAGGAGGATTAATGACCCCCAGAGCCAGGCCTTCCTTACCCACAAGCAAAGGAGGCAGCCGCGTAGGGCACCAGGAAATGGGGCACTGGTGCCCTGTGCAGCTGTGTGCTGCTCCAGCCTTTGCTCCAGCTCTTCCCAGGGCCCCGCCTGCTCCGCCCTAGCCCCACCCCACTCCCTGAAGATTGCAGCCAGCCCGAACCCTGCACTTACCACATGTTCCTCTCCCAGCCTGCTCCGCTCCCTGGCTCCCGGCTTGGGGGAGGAACTTCCTCAGCACTCACCAGCGGGGCGCGGCTGGGAGCCAGTGGAGCACGCTGGGGCTGGGTCACCCACTTCCCGCAGGAAGTGGCCAGCCCCTCTCCTCTGTCCCCGTGGAGGCCTGGGGTTGGGCCCACAGCCCCACAGAGACCTGGAGCCAGCCCCTCTCTTGCCACAGCCAGCCTCTCCCATGGGGGCTGCATAGGGCACCAAAATAGCTAGGGACGGCCCTGGCCAGAGTTTGGCAGAAAGCAGCACGTTTATTACACTGATATCTCAGTTCCAAAGAAGAGAAGGGAAAGTGGGGGGCGGTCGGGTCACACTCACATCCGCATACTCACGCTTCCAGGACAGGCACAGCACTGGAGACGTCAGGATCCTTCAGGGTAACTGTACCACAGCTCAGTGATGGATGGTGTGATGAAGGTAAATCTTCCCGAGGCATGATGGAAAACAATGTGGTGAACCACTGGCCAGGAGGTCCAGGTGAAGGGCCTTTATGGGGAGATACAAGCTTGTGAGAGAGCCTGAGCCCTTTAAAGACCTGCTCTCATGGCCTGCAACTAGAGATGCATCTGGTTGGTTGTACTCCACCTCCGGCAGTGCCCATGCATTGGGTGTGTGATCGCTGCCTAATTAGAGTCCCAGACAGGGGCGGCTCTACAAAGTAGGCTGCCCCAAGCAGCGCGGAGCGCTGCGCCGCCCTTCCCCAGTCCCGCGGCGGGTCCCCTCTTCCCGCGGCTCCGGCATCCTGGGAGGGCGGCATTTGGCTCGGTGGAGCTCCGCCGGCATGCCTGCGGCAGGTCCACCGAGCCCGGGACGAGCGGACCTGCCGCAGTCATGCCTGCGGGAGCTCAACCGAGCCGCGGGAAGACGGGACCCGGCCGCAGGCATGACTGCGGCAGGTCCGCTCGCCCCGGCTCCGTGACCTGCCGCAGGCATGCCGCGGAGCTCCACCGGGCCAAATGCCGCCCCAGGATGCCGCCCAAGCGGGCGCTGCCGCTGGTGCCTAGAGCCGCCTGGTCCCAGACACCTTGTCTACCTGGGAGCTGTTCTGATCTTCCAGCTGTTTAAACAGCCCATTCATCCCACAAGCATTCCAGGAGGGAGGGGTGGGGCGAAAGCCACTTCACAGGTATTCAAAGAGGGAGAGGAGACACAGCAGGGGGGATGTCATGTAACAGACTTTTTGAGCATACAGGTGTACATAACGCACAGATCACTGCTGCTCCTACAACTCTCTGCCCCTTGATCTATGATCATTACAGTAGTTGTCCTTGTAGGGCACAGGTGATTTGTTGCAAACAAACCAAACAATCATAACCAGGTGAATATAACTAAAACCATTACAATTGACTAAACATCAGATATAAGATAAACATAAATGCAAACAATCATAATCAAGAGTAGAAAAACAATAAAACCATCACCATTACAGTAACTGGGTACACTGAGAAATAAAACGAGGCCCAAGTTTGATGCTGCAATAATCATCAAACAATAAAAGTCAACCCTAGCCCTTAAGTCCACACAACAAATAGGATCTGTAGGAGCACCACAGTTGTCAAGCAAGGTTAAACTGATTTGGACGATACATAGGAACAGAGAACTGGGTGAAATCACTGATACTTAAACTGACATTTAGTTGTACAGGTTATGGGGGCCCAGGAGCTACCCTTCAGGGCTTGGGGAAGTAGAACCAGGGTGCATAGAGGAAAGTGTGGAATTAACAATACAAGAAAATCTAATACAAATGTATCAATAACAAAAATCAACAATAAAAAGAATCTAAGAAAAAATTAAACTTGGGGATCAAAGTCTTTTGGATAGAGGTGGAAGCGATTGATAATTTGGTTGGCAATGGGGGAAGTAGAGAGAGGGGAAAAGGCATTTACCTTGTCTAGTGTAGCATCTCCTCTCTCTGCATCCAGTGCTAGCACAGGACACCCACCAGAGACAGGCACAGAACACAGACTTTGTCGTGACACTATAACCATGGTGTATTATAACTCTTCAGCTGATACCAGCTCTCCTGATGTTCTGGTTCAGAGGCTGGAAGATAGAAGCTTAGAAACAAATTAGCATAGTGCTCCCACCGTGGCGGACCCTGCTCGTTTGAGTTGTCCGCGGTGTACCCATTTTCCCTCCGGGGTTTTATCTATCAGATACACTGTTGCTCCTGCCCTGTTCACCACAGTATAGGGTCCCTCCTACTTCACCTGCAGAGGACGAGCGGTGAATTTACAATACATTACCTGAGTCCCGATGTTCCATGGTTCCACTGCTGACCGCCCCTGGTCCATGTTGACTCTGGCCTTACTCATGGCTTCGTGCAATTGCCGTGCCAGAGCTGGCATTTCTTCAGTGAGAGTTTTATGCCAGAGAATCCAGTCTTCTGGCCGATCTTGTGTGTGTGTGGGGCGGGGTTGTCCCTGGGGCTGATCAAGGAGTACCATGGGGGTTCCGAATAACAGCTGATCCGGGGTAAGGTGGGAATTGAGGCATTCTCAGCTGTGGACAGTGGCCAATACAAGAGTTAATTTCTCCACCCATGACCCGCCTTGATGTTCCAGAACCTTACCTAGTGACTCCTTCATGGTCCTGTTCATACCCCCTACATGTGTTAAATACAATTGCACCAGATGGGCAGTCACCCACTGGTGCCCAGTCTGCCAATCTTCCGCGTGAGCTAATGCCTTCCCAACTGCAATTTACCATTGTTCTCGAGCCCATTGCCATATCCAGTTCCTGGTACCTCCACTTCATATTTTGAGTTACTAAACACCACTCTGGGTCCCAGGTTTTCAGTCCACAGGCTCAGGCACTCAATTATAGCTTTTAACTCTGCTAGCTGAGCTGAACCCGGAACAGCTGCAAACCACACTGCGATCCAGCAGTTTCAGACATACTCTGAATACTCAGCTGTCCTTCTACTCATGACACAGAGCCATCCGTAAACCAGATGTTCCCGGGATGGGTGATCCCCTGTGCCTCGGCCACTGAGGCCACCTGTTTGATTAATTGCTCTGGGGATTGTATCGGGCATTCATGGCTGGCTCCGGTGCATGATAGCAAAGCGGCTGCCCCTTCGGATGCCCCTGGAATGGATTCGTATTGGACCCTGTGGTTCACCCTAATCCGAACTCTATTGCTTGTGCGGGCGTCAACTCGGTCTCTCCCACAGCGTGACCAGTACTTGGGTCTGCTCTGCCCCCTGCAGGCGCAGGCCCATAGTTTCAGACCACCCTCCGGACCACCACAACACGGTGTCTGGGGTCCGGCCATCTGGGGTCCAGATCCGGGGGATCCAGATCACACCAGATATTCCTGTTCCAATCATCATATGGTCCTGCACCCCCCTGGGCTTTCACCCCAACGGCAGCGACCTGGGCTGAATAAGCCCCCCGGGCCCTGTTCTCCTGGGCGGACCTCCTGACCAGATCCTTCAGGCAGGTAACTGCCTGGCTCAGAGCAGTTTTCTCTACTTCCACCCGCTCCCGCCTCTCCTCTGCTGCCGCCACCTGTACTGTGGCTACAGAGAGGGAAGATGCCTGGGCACTAGCAATCAGAGCCTGCACCTTCCACATATCCGTTCCTCCTCCAACTCATTACATAGGCCCTTGAGTGAGTCTATTTCAGTGGGGAGCTGACTCTGATGCCTGCCATTCCCAGCCTGCCACAGCAGCCAGGAGGCTGCAAGATCCAGTCCCGCCTTGTTGGGGCATATATAAGTACATATTTATCCAACATGAGCTTTAGTTCAGGAATTTTACTCCCAGGTGGAACAGGGGGCTGCATCCAGGGGTCTGCCCCTTTCTTTTGGAGCCATTCTAACAACACCCGCAGGGGTAATCTCACTCGGCTGCTTCACCTTTTTCTTCCCTTGCTCCATGGTGGCATACTTAGCAGCGGCGCCCTTTCTCCCTGCAATGGGTCACTAGCCTACCACTTTTTCATGCAGGCTCGAGCCAGACCTGCTTAAGAGAGCACCGGGTGGGCACCAGGATCCCTACTCTTGGTCAAATCCTGCACGCTCCACCATTAATGTTACCCGAAATTGGGCCTGCTAGTAAGCTTAGGGAGGACTAATGACCCACCAGAGTTTGGCAGAAAGCAGCACGTTTATTATACTGACAGCTAAGCTCAAAAGAAGGGTGGGGTCACACTCACACTCACATACTCACACTCCCAGGACAGGCACGGTGCTGGAGATGTCAGGATCCTTTAAGGTAAGTGTCCCACAGCGCAGCGATGGATGGTGTGATGAAGGTAAGTCTTCCCGAGGCACGATGGAATGTAATGCGGCAAAACACTGGCCAGGCGGTCCGGGCGAAAAGCTTTTACGGGAGGTACAAGCTTGTGAGTGCACTGCTGACCATGTGGTCCCTTCCCCTTTTAAGGACCTGCTCCTCATGGCCTGTGACTAGAAATGACTTGGCCGTGTCTGGTTGGTCACACTCCACCTCAGGCAGTGTCCATGCACTGGGTGTGTGAGTGCTGCCTAATTAGAGTCCCAGACACCTTGTCTACCTGGGAGCTCTCCTGATCTTCCAGCTACTCAACCAGCCAATTTATCCCATAAGCATTCCAGGAGGGAGGGACAGGGGAAAGTGTAACAGACCTTTGGAGCATACAGGTTATGCATAGCATAGTCATACAGAGCATACAGATCACTGCTGCTTCTACAACACTCACTCCCCATCACACTCCTTGAGACTGGGCAGGGGTTGGACACCAGGTGAAAGCCACGTCTCCCCTCAGCACAGTGTGGACAGGACCCACATTTCTGCTACTTTCATTTTGTTCAAGTTAACCCTGAGGTTCTCGCCCTGTGAACAAAATGGTGGATTTACCCCTCCTGTGGGAAAGATTATGAACTTGTTACATCCCTCGGGGACTGGCTGCCTGTAGACACTGGGGATGTAATATGGGCCTTTCGCTGCTCGGTCTCTGCTTACCATAAGCACTGGCTTTTATTTTTCCCCAGAGGGCTCCACCCCAGTTCTGCCCCTGAGGCCCCGCCCCCACTATGCCCCTCCCCTGAGGCCTTGCCCTCGCTCCACCTTTTTCCAACCACACTCTGCCTCCTCCCCCAAGGCCGTGCCCTCTGTCTACCTCTTCCCGCCCCTGCGCCAACCCCTCCCTGAAGCCACAGCCAATCTGCAGCTCGCTGCTCTCTGCCCTCGCCCAGGCACCTCCCCTAGCCACCAAACAGCTGATTGGCAGCCCTGCAGAACAGCTGTGGCTGGTGGGTGCTGAGCTCCAGAGCACCCATGGGGTCAGCACCTCTGCTGCTTACAATCATGAGCAATGACCAAGTATAAACAGTGACTTACAATGAGACTTAGCCACATCCTGCTGTTAATGGGCAGGTCGGTAAGGCCTAAATTTACAGCAGTGGCCTAATTGTGGGTGTCTTGGTTTATCTCCTCGACATACAGGAGTTCAGGGCACGTGTTCCACCTGCATTCGCAGCTGCAGCCGGAGTCAGTGGGCGCTGCGGGTGCCCAGCCCCTTGGAGAACCAGCCCTCAGCACTTAGGCCAGTACCCAAATATGGACCCTAAAACAAAAGAGATACTTGAACTTTGGACCCAGCCCATGATTGTGCTCTGGCTCCTGTGCCGGCCAGCACGGCTGTTTGTGCCTCCTCCCAGCAGCTGCAGGCACAGGGAGTGCTCCTGGGAGGGGCGGGAGGCAGTGGGGTTGAGGCATGGACAGACTGGAGGAGGGAGGGGTGGAAAGGGATAGAGGGGTGTGGCCAGGGTGAAGCTGCATCTCTTGTACTCTGCACCCTGGCAAAGCCCCTTAGGACCATTAAACCAGGGACGCGGCTCTGGCTGGAGCTCAGCATTTGCCTGGCTGCTGCTAAGGTCTGCACTGGCCCTTGCAGCCACTGAATAGGAGGCCTATTGAACCAGCCTGTTCCCTGCCTCAGTTTCCACATCTATACAATGCCTGTGTGTCTCTTCGCATTACAGTCTATGGAGGACGAGGGCCTCATGGTGCTGAGCTCTGAGCAGCCGCAAAAATTTGTTTGTGAAAACCCCTGATGGGATGGGAGCCTGGGAGTGGAACAGGAGCCGGACTCAGAGATGCTGCAGCGCGATCCCTTCAGCGCTAGGACCCAGGAGCAGCGAGCGCTGGGCTCCGGCCCGGCCGCAGGAAGTGACTCGCAGCAGCTGCGGTGACTCTGGCTCCCAGGCTCCTGGCGAGATCCCCGAGCCCCGGGGGGCGGCTGGTGCTGGGAGCCCGGAGCTCTGGCTGCAGCCGGGAGAGGGGAATCTCCAGCAGGGCCCTTCCCGCTGCTCCCCCCCAGGAGCCTCTCCCAGGGCAGAGCCCCCAGCCCGGCCCGGCCCCTGCCCCGGGGGTCCCCGCTCGGAGGGAAGGTGAGAGAGACCCGCTCCCCCCCCCCCCCCGGGCTTGGTTTGGCCCCAGGCTGCTCCCAGCGGAGCTGGCTGCGATTCCCGCCCGGGAAAGCTGCCGCCAGCCCCGGTGTGTGCAGAGCGGGGGGAACTCGGGACAGAGACACGTGGGGAGCAGAGAGGGGGGAGAACCGGGGTACAGGTCCCGCCAGGCAGAGCGGAGGGGGAAACCCAGGAATAGGGAGGGGCAGAGGGTATAAAAGTTCCTCCAGATGGGCTGAGCCAGCTGCAGTGGTTGCCAAAAAAAAAAAAAAAGGCGGAGGGGAGGGAGCGGGGCTTTTATTCCCCCGTTCACCAGGATCTAACTCCTATTTCCCAGGGCCGTGTCCTTGAACGTCCAGTGCATGGCAGTGCCCCTCAGGGCCGCTCTCCGCCCCACCCCATAAGATGTTACTGAGCTGCTAGAGAGGACTTGATCCAGTGAACTATTTTTGACTCACACACACACCCACCCACCCACCCACCCCCGCTTTAAGTGTTTAGAACAGGGTAGGCAACCTATGGCGCGGGTGCCAAGGCGGCATGTGAGCTGATTTTCAGTGACACTCACAGTGCCCGGGTCCTGGCCACCAATACGGGGGGCTCTGCATTTTAATTTAATTTTAAATGAAGCTTCTTAAACATTTTAAAAACCTTATTTACTTTACATGCAACAATAGTTTAGTTATATATTATAGACTTATAGAAAGACCGTCTAAAAACATTAACATGTAGTGCTGGCATGCGAATACTTAAATCAGAGTGAATAAATGAAGACTCGGCACAGCACTTCTGAAAGGTACCTTAGAGACTAACACATTTATTTGGGGATAAGCTTTCCTGGACCTAACCAATGAAAAAAGTTTGATAGTCTCTAAATTGCCGCAATGACTACTGTTTTTTTTTGCTGATACAGACTAACATGGCTTATAAAAGAGAAGTCAATTGGGCATAAACTCTTGTCAAGATAACTGTGTATGTGATAAAAGGACGGGAGGGGTGATGAGGAAGCTCTGAGAAATACAATTGCAACAGTTAATCGGAAGGAAGCTGCTAACCGGGGATAAAACACACCTATTTAGGCTAGAAAAACTAAAAATTGCAGGGTTACAGACAAGGAAGCATTAATTAGCAAGTGTGCTCATCTGGATCTTGCTCTAGATCTATATAAGCTTCTGTGTTCTTTTTTTCTTTGTGGAACAGCTCGGAATGTTGCGTCTCCGCTGTCTCTCCTTTCATTCTTGTATTATAATAAAGGAGCTTCAGGCTGTTCTGGTCTAAACACAACGCGTGGTTAATTTCCATGAAAATTTCTTGTGCCATGACTAGGATCCACGGTATACCGCCGAACCGAGGACCGCAGACCGGTCCCCACCAGACCCGGGCAGCATCTGAAAGGTGAGAGACCTTTTAAATCTCTATTTTGGGTTTGCGGTGGAGGACTGGCCACAGGCTCTGGGTTTGGGTGAGCTGCGCGCTGGATCTGGACTCTTTTGCTGCCAGACACGCCTGACACCCTCCTGTATTGCCCCAGGAAGAACCATGGGTGTGGCTAGGTAGGACTTGGTTTCTTCATGTGCCAGTTTGAGTGAGGTTCACAGGAGCTCTTTGCGAAGCCTATAAGCTCGTGGCCGGAGATGTCGCTAAAGCAAATCCTGTGACTGCAACTGGTAGGGCTGAAAAAAGGGCCCTGCCCGAGGCAGGCTGGCTCTGCATGGCCTGACCGGCGAGGGGCCTGCCTGGCTCTAGGATTGTGGGACCTTATCCTTTTCCCCATCCTCGGACCGTCCGTGAACTCTGTTTGATCCTCTGGACAGGAATAAGGCGCATTATCCACTCCAGAACCAAGATCGGGGGAGACCTCCTTTTCCGTAACCTCTTTCCTCCCTTTCCCCTCCCAACCTGAAGGTGGTCTATGAGCCACTGACTAGTCTGACCATCTCACCTGAAGCAGCAGAGTAAGCAGTGCCATTCTCTCTGAGACTAGCCGATGCTCTTTGCTGAAGGGGGTGTAGGAGGGTCGTGGACGTCCTCAACAAGCCTTTCTGTGTGAGTGAAAATTGGAGGCGGTGGGTCCAAAATGATCCCCCTCCCGCCAAAAGGCACACCCGTGTACTACATGCACACAAATTACAGTCCTTTCACTTGCAAGTTTCTGGAGAAATGGAATTGATATACCAGAGATGACCCAAAATTACAGTTTCCCTCAGGGGGAAGTTTTGGCCTTGACAAGATTGTGCACCTCAGAGGCGCACTTCTGGCCAATAAGGTTGGGCAAGGCCAGTTTAAGGCATATTTTGATTGGTATGGAAAAACAGCGCCGTGAATCTCAAATGAGGAGTCTTAAGGACTCTCAAGAGAAACTTAAAATACACTTAAGAGAGGCAAAAGAGACATTGCCTATTCCCAAACCTCTGCCGCCAGCAGCCATCTCTCTACCCTTCGAGACTTCTTCAGAGTACCCCATTGGCTCCATCCAAGATCTTATTGACTTTTATTTGGGTTGCAGACATCTGGCTGCTTCTGCATCACCTCCACAGCCACACCAGAGTCAGACCAGAGTCACTGCTGGTTTTGGCTGGGGGGGGAGTATGGATGGACCAGTGGGATCAGCCTCTGCCTGCCTGGCCCTGGAGGTTGCCAGGAGAGTCCAGGGCAGTTCATTCTTCAGGTGTTGCCACCAGAGGCTCCGACTGTTGCTAAGGGACAGGAGTTTACACTGCAA
This sequence comes from Mauremys reevesii, assembly GCF_016161935.1. Taxonomy (NCBI): domain Eukaryota; kingdom Metazoa; phylum Chordata; order Testudines; family Geoemydidae; genus Mauremys; species Mauremys reevesii. The sequence goes on from NC_052637.1 coordinate 4,316,187, forward strand.
TGGGGGGCAATCCCCCGAAGTGACCCCTTTGATTCTGCTCTTTTTCTAGCATTTGGCTCAGAGATGCTGTTATTGGGAGGGTCTGAAGAGCCTGGGGGGAATCGGGGTGTGACATGGACTGAAGTCCCTTCTGTAACCTCCCCCATCACCCCTCTTGCCCCAACAGGCTGAGGAATCACGTCCACATTTCACTCCAGATCGTCCCGTCTGCCAGGAGAAAGGGAAGGGAAATGACTATGATGGATCCAGCTCAGGTTAGGGATTTTCAGCGAGCTGCTGGGAAGGGGGGGAGAGAAGCAGGGAGGAGACAGGGTGTGATAAACCTGCTGATTTTCTGAGTAGGACCATTGGCAGTGGGGGAGAGGGACATTCACCCATGTGGCAGGGCAGGGGTAAACCCCTTTTGAACTCTGCCAAAATGCTGGCTGTGGCCTGCTTTCTGGCCAGGAGACCAGGGGCAGAGTCGCAGGTATTCAGCAGGGAGCCCAGCTTCAAGCCCTAACGAGGGCTGACTCAGAGGAACATGTTGAGCTGAGTGCTGACAGCTGGGCGGAGGCACCAGGAGGGCTATTAATGCCCTGGGCAAACCTCAATCAGGAGGTTAGCCTGAGAGGCAACAGGAGGGCAGTTTCGCTGTCTCCTTACCAAGTAAGGACGCCTCAAAGGCCAGGAGGATCTGGGGGTCATTATCTGTCGGGGGATCTGGGAACTGCCCGAGCACTGTAAATAAAGATACTTGGGTGAACCAGCAAAAGAAGGCGTGGAGAACTCTTCATTACACCAGGCCAAACACAGGGTGCAGGCACCAGAGGGTGGAAACCTGCGTGGACCCTGTGACACTGGGGGCATGTCTGGGATCTTCCTAGTCACGGCTATTTGTGGCTGCCATGGGAGAGACCTTGAAGTGGTTGGTGCACACCGTGCGGGAGATGCAGCAGGCCCAGCAGGCGGACAGACAGGCGCTGATGACGTGGCAGGCAGACCAACAACGGGCCCTTCAGGAGTTCATCAGGGAGCAGTCGGCAGCCCAGCAGCAGATGCTACAGAGGGTGGTGAGTCCAGCACCCGGGGATGGATCCAGGCTGCCAGGGTAGAGGCTTTGCAAGATGGGCCCCATGGATGACCCCGATGCCTTCCTGGGGACATTCAAATGGGTGGCTACGGCAGCCGGTTGGGAATGGGAAACCTGGTCCCTGTGGCTAGCGCCATACCTGCGGGGAGAGGCCCACACTGCATTCATGGCCTTGGGCGAAACCCAGGCTAGCGACTATGATGCGGTAAAGGCCACAATGCTGGATCGGGTAGGACTCTCAACTGAGACATATCGCCAGTGGTTCCGGGAGCCCCGCTGGACGGAGGGCCTGCGACCCAGGGCATTTGCCCAGAGATTGACCGATTGGGCCACCCGCTCGCTGAGGCCCACAGCCCAAACCAGGGAGGAGGTAATGGATAAAATAATCTTGGAACAATTCCTCCTGGGGGTCCCAGACCTGGTGCGGTTGTCGATTGGAAGACATCAGCCGGCCCAGGTGGCGGATGCTGTCCAGTAACAGAAGAATATTTAGAAGCAGAGGGGTCCAGGCGGGTGGTGAAGCCCAGTAAGGGGGCAGGACCAGGAAGAAGCCTGCTGGACACTGCTCCCAAGAAGGGTCAGACCCAGGGCCCACCCGCAGTCGAGAACTGACTTGTTGGCAGTGCGGACGCCTGGGCCATAAGAAACAGGAATGTCCCCAAATGGAGTGTGGGCTGGCGGACTTTTGTGGGTGGACTGGGGGAGGGAGGCAGGGGGCACCCAATGGAGGCAGCAGAGGGGAGGTGAAGAGAGGGTTGAACCCAAACAATGGCAAGGACCCCCCCCCTCATGTGGTGCTTGGGGAAGGGGGGGGGGAGAAGGGAAAGAAAACTCCTAGAAAAGAAGCCGAGCACCTCAAGGTGGCACCAAAGGACCCTCTGGGCAGGAGTGCCAGGAGTGTGGCTCTCAGGGGCCCGAGGGAGATAAAGATCAGGGGGCCGGGGAACTGAAAGCAGAGGGTGGGAGGGTCCCCGGGCGGGTTTGTGGCTGGGGCAGTAGGTGCTGAGTGGGGGACTCTTGTTGTTTCAGATGCCGGTGACCTTCGAGGAGGTGGCTGTGTATTTCACCCAGGAGCAGGGCTCTCTGCTGGACCCCGCTCAGAGAGCCCTCTACAGGGACGTCATGCAGGAGAATTATGAGACGGTGACCTCGCTGGGTAAGGGATTCCTGTGCCCTCAGCTATTAGAAGCCATGGGGTCTGCATGTCTGACTCTCGTCAGGGTCTTCCCTGGTCAGTTAGATTTGAGGTGAATGGGTTCCATAATGCACAGCTGCCGTGAGAGAGACTTGCATCTCCATGCCTTCTCGAGTGGGATACAGGTGTCAAAAGCTAATGGACATGCTAGCAAATCCTCATCCCTCCAGGTTACAAAGGGACAGAATTCGTTCATTGTCCTGTCTGTGTTGATTCCTAGTCACATACAGAATCCCTGTTCACCTCCCTTCTTGGAAATAGCTCCAGCCATGGGGAGGGCTCTGGGCTCTGCAGGTTTAGAAATAGGCAGAGGTTTAACGCCAGAGCTGGGTGTGCGTCAGCCAGTCCCCCAGAGAGCACAGATCCTGGGAACTCCTAGTGAGGGTATAAAAATTCCCGTCACCTCCCCAGACGCCTGCCTCCCCCAAGGTGGCTCAGTGACCATGTTCCTGTCCTCTTAGGTTCCATATTCCCACCAGCACAGCACGGGGACAGGTTCCGTTCACACAGCGCCTTTGTGACAGACACTCCCAGTGGTCCATGCGCCTGTGCGAAGAGTTCAGTCACAGAGACCCCCTTGGGATTGTAACCTGATGTGCTGAAATAGTCACTGAGCCTCTTTTCCCTGCCAGCTTGGGCCCCCAGTACCCTCTCTTGTTGAACCAGACACGCTAACCTGCTGCAGCAAAGATTCAGGGTCCGGCCCATGCCCCCAAGCTGCACATCTTAACTGAAAACAGCACAGCAAGATACCTGTCTCCAGCACTGAGATACCCATCCCCCATAGGATCTAAACCCCAGATAAATCCGTCTTACTCTGTATACACATTATACAGGGTAACTTCCTAAGTGTTCACCCTCTTCATCACTACAAGAGAGAGATGCAAACTGTTTGCTCTCTCCCCACCAGTAACACTTGCACTGGGTTTATTAATAAGCAAAATGTATTAAGTATAAAAAGTGGTGGTTTTAAGTAATAACAGACAGAACAAAGAAAGTCACTAAGCAAAATAAAACAAACACGCAAGGCTAAGCTAAATACACTAAGAAACTGGTTACAAATAATAGTTTCTCACCTTCACATAAGCTTCTTTCACAGACTAGACTTCTTTCTAATCTGGGCCCAAACCTTTCCCCTGTTCAGTATCTGTTAGTTGCAGCAGACCTCTTGGGTGATAAACAGGGGTCTCCTCACCTAATTTTAAATCTAAGAATGATACATACATGCAAATAGGAAAACCATATTCAGTAGCTTACAGCTTTTCTAATGATACCTTAAATGGGACCTTTTGCATAAAGAATGTTCCAATTGTGTCATATTCATATTGATTAAGCATATTTTCAGTGTATGGAGCACCCCGTAACACCCTGATCTGGTCTGATTTCACTCCTCGCAGGATTTCCCATTCCCAAACCTGAGCTGATCGCACGGCTGGAACGAGGGGAAGAGCCGTGGGTGCCCGATCTCCAGGCCTGCGAGGAAAGAGAGATCCTGAGAGGCACCCACACAGGTGAGGACTGACACAGAAACCATCTGGGGAATGAAGGAAAAAGTTGCAGGAGTTTCCTTTCCAGGCTTCCTTCCCTGTGAGTGTGTTTTGGGTGAGAAGTGGAGGCAGAATCCAATTGCTCAGTCTTTGTGTTGGGTTTTCCCTCTGTGCTAGTCCTCTTTCTCCCCAGCACAATGACTCGTGTCTGGATTGTCTCTCTCCCAGCACATCATGAGAGAGTGAGTGAGAATGAAGAGGAGAATCATGATGCAGAAGTTCCTGGTAAAGTGGAATCACAGGAGACCTTTATGGGAAGTGCTGCATGGAATTTTTCCCACTGCTTGGAAGAGGGAGAAGCCTGGGGAAATTGGCACAGGTCAGAGAGGCTGCTGGGAAACCACCCAGGGCAGAAAGTGGATTGAATCTATTAACGGTGGGAGAGGAGACCAGGATCTCAGAGCTCAGCAGACAAGGAAGACACACCCTGGCACTGCCTGCATGTGGGAAAAGATTCATTCTGAGCTCACAGCTTGTAACACATCAGACAATCCATACTGGAGAGAAATCCTCCCAATGCTTGAACCATGGGGAAAGCTTCAATAACAGCTTAGACCTTGATAACCACGGGAGATGCCACACAGAAGAGAAACCCTCTCAGTGCCTTGAGTGCGGGAAACATTTCATTTGGAAGTCAGAACTAATTACACATCAGAGATTCCACACACAAGAGACCCCATAAGTGTTTCGTCTTTGGGAAAAGTTTTTCATGTGGAGGTCAGATCTTGTTAAACATCAGGGCATCCACACAGGAGAGAGACCCCATAAGTGGTGGTTTGTTTTTTTTTGATAGAATTGCTGCAAAGAAACCAAGATTTTTTTAAAAAATATTTTTATAAATTTTAATTGCTAAATTTTTTTAGCCTTTGTAGAGTTAATTTTTAACTTTTTTTTTTAAAAGTGCTTATTTTTTAGAACAATATTTTAATTAACGTAGATGTTACCATTTTCATTATTGTTTTAGGGATGTAAATGTCCCATGCCTGTAACTGCTGCTTTTTTTTTTTTATTTTTGCCATTTTTTTTTAATTTGTTGCTTGATTGCTTACCTGGGCCCGGTTTTGTTTTTTTTCATTTTGCTGAACCATTTTTTTTTATTATGGCTGCCTGACTTTTTGCCTGGACCCAATTCTGTGTGTGGGTTTTGTTTTTTTTTGCTGAACTGTTCCTTTTTATGGGCACAAGCCTTGTTCCACTACCAATTCAGCAAGGAGGGTGGGCTATTTAACTAGGCCCCACCTCTTCTGGTTTTTTTTAACATTTTTGCTTACAAGGGTTACCTTGGGCGGAGAGAGCTCAGTGGTTTGTGCATTGGCCTGCTAAACCCAGTGTTGTGAGTTCAATCCTTGAGGGGGCCATTTAGGGATCTGGGGCAAAAATCTGTCTGGGGATTGGTCCTGCTTTGAGCAGGGGGTTGGACTAGATGATTTCCTGAGGTCCCTTCCAACCCTGATAATCTATGAGTTATTTCCCATGAGGCTTGCCACCTGGACAGAACACATGGCCAATTGGTGGCTGCATTTCTCCACTGGGTGACCAATCCCAACATAAAAATCCTTTGGGATTCTTGCTGATGAGGTACTATGGAAATGTGTGTGGTTTAGCCCCGGGCTGTATTCTGCTAACCTGAGCTCTGCTTTGCTGTAGGGTTGGAATTGGAGACTCCCTCACTGGTTCCTCTAAAGAAGAACCCCAACGTTGTAGTGGTGTCTGAAAAATACAACCTGATGCCGATGAAGAGACAGAGGTTGGTCTGAGCATCCTGCCCTGCTCTGGGGAAAGCGTCCCTACCTTGCACCTGTGGCTTCCTTTGTCTGCCTCACCTTTACACTCTGTCCCTCAGTCCTGAGAATCACTCTGTGTGGAACTGGGAGGCAGGACTCCTGGGTTCTATCCCTGGCTCTTGGGAGGGGAGTGCGGTCTAGTGGTTAGAGCGATGGGGGCTGGGAGGCTGGACTGAGTGCTGAGGGGATTTTCCCGAGGCCCTGTGTGTGGTACAGGCCCAGCATTGGTAACCTTCCCCAAGCCGCCCCTGCTTGCCCCTTCAGCCCCCTGCAAAGCAGCTCTAGGGTTGTGTGTGCTTCCTGTGTTCTGCATGCTAGATCATCATGTGATCTGGGCTTGCCTGCTCCTTGCTCAGGGCAGTGTCTGATCCCTTTCCTGGGCCATGACCTCAGCGTCTCAGTACCATGTCTGCTTTTCCCTCTCACAGCACGTCCGCCCCCTCTGGAGACAACCCACCAGTAGAGAAGAAATGCAAGCCTCTGAACACCCCCCCAACAGCACCAAGGAAATCAAAGTTAAGATCATCCCCGCGCAATGTGAGTACATTGAGGCCCCGGTAGTCAGGATGCCTGGGTTCAGTCCTCAGCATTGGGCGGGGAGTGGGATCTAGTTGGTGAGAGTAACAGAGTTGCAGGGGTGGGGCTGAGAGTCAGGACTCCTGGGTTCTATCCCTGGTTCTGGGAGGCGACTGGGGCGTAGCGTGGGGGAGGAGCGGGATAACACATGAAGTTGCAGGTGCGTGGAGCTTCAGTTTGTATAACCACTTTCGTTCCCCCCCTCTCTGCAGCAATGGAGGGCTTGGGCTTCCTGGATGCCCAGAACTCTGCCCCCATCCCGGGGATCAAGATAAAAAAGAAAAAGAAAGTCTTGTCTCCTACTGCAGTCAAGGTACAAACACCTCTGGGTGTGGGCTGGTGGGTTAGAATAGGGCAGGGAGGGCTGAGAGGCAGGACCCCTTGGTTCTGTCCCCAGCTTGGGGAGTGGGGGGATCTGGTGGGTTAGAGCAGGGGGCTGGGAGGGAGGACCCCTGGGTTCTGACTTCAGCAATGAGAGGGGAGTGGGGTCTGGTGCAGGGACTGAGAGTCACTGGTTCACTTTCCATTACACTGATCCCACACTTCTGTGTCCCAGGCGAGCCCGTTTGAAGGGAAGCTAGTCCCAGAAGCGAGCGCTGTTAAACCATCCTCTCCAGAACCTGGTACTGCATCCAAGCCCGTGGAGGTGGATCAGCCCAGCACTCCTGTGCCAGCAGTAGAGGTCCCAGAGCTGATGGAGACCGGTAAGGATGGGGAAGGCGTTGGAGCCAATGGGTTCTGTTGTGCTAACCCTGGGCGGGTAATAGGTAATAATTGGAGATATACCAATCTCCTAGAACTGGTGTTGGATCAGACCTGATGTTGCCACCCAGGAGGCCATAAAACCCATAATGCATGTGGCCGGGTGGGCCATGCTAGCTGGGATACAGCTGCCTTGGCGGGGGGGCAGCCCCTGTGTTAGCGTAACTGTGGGGCTGGCAGGGCTGTCTTCACCTGGGGGTCCTGGGTTGGGCTCAGGAGGCATTGGCACCGGTTGTTAGATCCAGGCTCCGTGAGGTTGTGTGTTTGTGTCTGGTCGCTGAGCTGCTCTGTGTCCCATCCCCGCAGCCTCGTCTGAGCAGAACTCGGATGCCAAGCCCTCCGAGAGCACCGCTGACTCCATGTGGCTTACCAAGAAGGGCAAGAAGAAGAAGACAGTGACTTGGCCTGAGGAGAGCAAGCTGCAGGAGTACTTCTACTTCGAGCTGGATGAGACTGAGCTAGGTGAGTACTGGGGCATGGGCCTTTCCCTCTAGGGGGCACTAGCTCCCATCCAGCACTTGGGTTATGGGACATGGGGGGCCTTTCCCTCTAGGTGGTGCCAGCTCTGCTCCAGCACCAGGGGACTACCTGGCTTCTGCAGGTGGGCAAAGGGATACAAGGCCTTTGAACTCCTGTTGTGGAGTGGGGGGAGGGAGAGTGTCACCCTTCCCATCAGCTGGACGGCAGAGGCCTTTCTGTCCCCTGACTAAACCTCTCCCCGTTTCTTCTCCTCCCCTGGCAGTCAATGTGAACAAGATCAAGGACTTTGGCGAGACAGCCAAGCGGGAGATGCTGAAGGACCAGCACGCCTTCAAGACGGCGCGCCGGCTCAGCCACGACGCCATGGGGAAGAAGGTGCCCTGGGTTTACCCCAAGCTCATCGACCTGCCTAGCCCCTTGGTGCAGCCGGGCAGCGGCAGCCACGAGAAGTTCACCCAGGCCGAGAGGGAGAAGGGCATCCTGCAGGAGATCTTCCTCTCTAAGGAGAGGTGGGTGTGGCCCTGACGGGCAGGGCGAGGAGTTGGAAGGATACTGGAGGTGAGGCTGAGGCACCATTTCCCAGTTGCACAATGTAGGCTCTTTAACAGCCAGTATGTCAAATTTAGGGCCACCCACCTGAATCCAGCGTGCCTCTGTCCCTCTCTAGCGGCATATGAGCCGGCTGCTGCCTCTGAGCCTGTCAACTTGGTGGTTTGACTCAGGGACCACAGACCCTGATTTCAGCTCCAGATGTCCCAGCAGATGAGCCCACCAGGGGCCTCTCTAGGTTGCTGGGCACCAGGATCCAGCTCTGACCCTGCTGTCTTTGCTTCCCATGGCGGGTGGATGCTGGGTGGGTGGGTGGACCTGGCCTGTGAGGCTGTGCTGGTAGCATGGGGGTGGGGGGGCATTAGGCTGTGCCGAGAGCCCCACAGTGGGGGGGCTATGACCACATCTCTTGGTGCTGAGATCTGACCAGAATTTCTCCTCTCCACAGCGTTCCAGACAGTCTCCACGAACCCGACCCGGAGTCGTACGAACCCCTGCCGCCCAAACTCATCCCGCTCGACGAGGTACGTCTGGCCCAGGGCCCTGGTTTCTCTATCCTGCTTTGAGGGACAGAAGGAGGGGGCCTGTGGGGTAGAGCAGGGGGATTGGTAGTCAGGACTCCTGGGTTGGCTCCTCACTGTGGAAGGGGTCTAGGGGTTAGAGCAGGGGGTTCATTTCCCAGCTCCCTGGGGGCCCTTCCTCACTCTGTGTCTCTGTCTCCCCTGTATAAACAGGGATGGGCTAGGGAAGGGCAAAGGCCCAGGAACCTGAGCGCCCAGCCATGACCCCCAGCCCCTGAGGCTGGGGCGTCCTCCCCACCCTCAGCCCATCCTGACTCCAGTGTCTCCTCTGTCCCCTCTCTCAGGAATGCACCATGGACGAGGCCGCCTACCAGGAAGGACTCGACTCAGCCGCCGCCTCGCAGTCTCTTGGCGGATCCCAGGCCTCCAAGCTGCCTCCAGTGCTGGCCAACCTGATGCCGGGCCCCGTGTTCCCCAAGAGCCCTCAGGACCCCAACCCCAGCTCCTCCATGAACGTGCAGGAGATCCTCACCTCCATCACGGTAATTGGAGCTGCTGCGTAGCCTGACTGACCCTATAGGCTCCCCATAGTGGGAGGGTCTGGCACCAAAAGGGTAAACTCTGCGCTGCTCTATGGATGGGGCCTCCCTGGCCCATCTTCCCCCAGAGCGGACCATTGCTTCCCCCTGCCACCCCACCACTGCTGGAGCGGACCATTGGCCTGGTCTCCCTGCCTCCAGCCTGGGTGAAGGTCCAGCACTTAGGGGGAAGGGGAAACTTGGGCAGTGCACCAGCTGAGCAATCGTTGGGGTCGGGGGATGCGCGGGGCGGTGGGACTCTTTCCTATCACTCCCTTCTCCCAAAGCGGTTGGGTCAAGCCAGCCCCTGGCCCCAGCTAGAGGGGTTAATGGACTAGCACAGCGCCCTGGAGTTAAAGGTCAGAGAGAGCTCAGACGGTGGTGTGGGGGGCAGGGGAGGGACTCTCTGTCTAACCTCCTGTCTCCCTTCCCTGCACAGGGCGGGCCCAACAGCCACAAGACAGAGGAGCTAATGAAACAGCCGGATTACTCGGACAAGATCAAACACTTGCTTGGCAACCTGCAGACACAGCCCCCGGGGCCCTCAGGAGGTAAGAGACCTGTAGGGTGGAGGCACTGACCCTGTTCTCTCCTCCCGCTGCTAGGAGAAAATCCTGTCCTGCCGGTCGCTTTCTGGCTTTTGTTTCTTTGCCTTCTGTCTGTCTCGATGGGGCGCCTGGGACTTATAACCCATCAGCTCCTACAGTTCTAGGGGCTCTGGCAGGTGGGTAATCCGAAGGACGTGACCTTGCTCGTTCGAGTGGCTGGGGCCAGGGGAGAGCTGGTGCACCCAGCATCCTGATGACATCATGGGTGTGCGAGTGCATGTCTGTGTGATTTCCTGCTCTGGGGGTTCCAGGAGAGGTGGCCATGTAAACATGTCCTTGGTTAGAATGGGAAGTTGCTGTGAAGGGATGGGAAGTGTAACCCCATTGGCTGTATTTGATCCCTTTGCTCTCGTCTTCCAGTGCCCGATGGGCTGCTGGGCCAAGGGCCTCTCGCCAATGGATTCCCACCTGGACCAAAGAACGTGCAGCATTTCCCTCCCGGGGGACCAGGACCCATGCCTGGTAAGCAGGGAGCTACTATCTTCTGTGGGAGGGAGGAAATGGTGGGGGGTGGGGGCGGACTGTCAACCTTCAGCTGGGGTGTGCCAGAGTCAGTAGGGCCTGCTGACCCCAGTGTGGTGCTAAGGGGGGTTGTGCTGCAAGGAGCAGGGTAGAGGCTCAGTAGGGGACACTGCCCTGGCAGTCAGTGCTGGCACCAATGCCCCAGTGCGGTGCTAATGGGGGGCTCAGTAAGAGGTGCTGTGTGGCATGGAGTAGAGTAGGGGTTTGGCAGCAGGTGTCTTTTTGCCCTTGGTGCTCAGACAGGGGGGTCTCTAACCTTTGTGCCTCTCTTCCCTGCTCCTAGGTCCCCATGGTGGCCCTGGGGGTCCTAACATGCTCCCAGGTACCAGCATGCTTGGTGGGCCCAGGATGATGGGCCCTTGCCCTCCCCAGCAAGGCAAGTTCTGGGATCCCCCTGACAGTGAAATGCGAGGAAACCCGCAGGGGGGTATGCAAGGGGGTGGCCCCGGCCCAGTGCCCGGACCAGGCCCTTTCCACCGAGGGCGAGGCGGGGAGCCCCCCTTCTGGGATCATGGTGGAGGCCATGGAAGAGGTAATTGCAGAGGGCTTGGCTTACCCTCTAGGGGGATCAGAGGGCCATGGCTTTGGAATGGCCTTGCCCCTTTGTGGAAGGGGCCTGTGAGTCTCCCCTCCCCCATTTTTATCCAGCAGGTGGCAAGGGCCGATGGGGGTGACCCAGCATGCATTGCACCCATTCGATCCTACAGGCCCTGTTCCTTTGGGGGCGGGGCCTAGAGTGACAGAGAGCCCCCTATAGGCCTGTGAGAACAAGGGAGACAGTTTCAGCTGCAGCATTGCATCCTGGGAGCTGTAGTCTTTTTCCCCAGCCTCCGCCCTGCTCTGCCACCACCCTCTGGCCGTGCCCTGCTGCCATGGCTGACCTGCACCCTGTTTTCTCTCACGCAGACATGTCGCACCGCCCTGTGTGTCGCCACTTCAAGTTGAAAGGCAGCTGCAGGTACGAGAACAACTGTGCCTTCTACCATCCTGGAGTGAATGGGCCGCCCCATTGCAGCACCCAGGGTCCTCCCCCCAGTCTGCCGATGCCCTGTGAAACCGCCCAACACAGCCGCCCCCGCTTCATGGACTCTGGGGTGCCCGCTGTCGGACTTGGGCTGCATCCACCACTTATGGCTTCTGTGAGGCCTTGTAATGCCCGAAAGAGGAAGAAGAAGAAGCAACCCCCCCTGATGGCTGCTGTTACTGAGGAACCACTGCGGGGGGAATTCCCCCCACAACTCAACTCCCTCCTGTATTTTAACATGATGGTGGCGCTGATGAGACATGACTTTGCACCCCCCAGTGACTTTTTGTAATCACTAGAGTTGCCGCCTGTGGGTTGTTACCACTGTGTACATCTCTGTGGAACTAGCAAAGGTGTAAAAGGGGGTGTTGCATGGCTGCCCTACCCGGCTCCGGGCTGTGATCTGTCCACAGGTTCGCCTGCTGCAGACCTAATCTGAAGACATTTTGCCTGGGGAGACTTGACCCTGAGGAGCAGCTGGCCACACTGCTTGGCTCCCCCCAGGGGTGAAAGTAACTTAAAGGACTTGCCGGTACGCCAGAGTCCTGTGGAGGGGGAGGGGCCTCAACCAGAAGAGGCGTGGCCTCTATCAGAAGAGGTGGGGCCTTTAAATCCCAGGGCTTTTAAATCAGGATTTAAAGGGCTTATTGATTCAGCTAAAGCTAGGAGCTGGGCCCTTTAAATCACCCTCGGAGCTACCAGCAGCAGAGGCGGCTGGGAGCCCTGGGGTTTGGGCAGGGGTGAAAGTAATTTACATTTCTGACCCATATGGTCCAATCACAAGCAACCCACCTCTCCTATGTATTTCATGGATCCTTCCCATTGCGTGACATAGTGGCTTTATTTTCTCTATCTATACTACTACCAGTACTGTCTGTAATAAAACTTTACTATTGGAATAAGCCTGAAAAAGTGAAAACTCACTGTCACATTTTTCTCCGGGTCTTCCCTCCTCCTCCAGCCAGGCTGCTGACACTAGGCTCCATGCTTTCTCCCTGCCTGGCACTGAGTAGCAGCTGCAGGGGCTTCCCTCTAGCTTGCAGCAGGGAGCAGGGAGACTGGCTGAGGGAGAGAGAAGCCTGCCTCCTGCATAAGAACAGTTTAATCTCAGCTGTTCCCCGCGCGCTTCAGTAACATTTCAAAGAGGATCTGCAAGCAGTTTGGACATCACAACCATGATCCTCTGCTGGGGAGGGAATGGGATAGTTTTGAACTTGGAAATGGTTCCTGATTTTGATTGTGTTTTTTGTGTCTAGGAGATCCCCTCATCCCGGGGGCAGAAAAGAACTGCGCCTGCCATGGTCACACACTGTTCTTATGCAGGCAGCAGCAGCAGGTATCTCAGCCAGTCTCCCTACTGCAAGCGAGAGCCTAGAGGAGAACCCCTGCTGGGGGTGGGGCAGGAGGAATGCAGAGCCTTGTCTGCAGCCTGGCTGGAGGAGGGGGAGGGAGGAGATGAGAAACCAATGTGACAGTGAGTTTTCCCCTTCCACCTGCTTTGATTAGCTCTGGATTTAAGCGGTGGAGCCAAATGCTTGTATTTGTTGTGTATATTAGTATTGGAGACAAGATCCCCACGTCCCGGGGGCAGACAAGGACTGCCTCTGCCATGGTCAAACACACCCTTGCCCGCTCCCCCCAGCTACTGTGAGTGAAATTAACAAGGATGCCAGAAGCCACTCCTAACTCCCAGGGCTGAACCACTCAGAGAACAGCTGAGTTTAAACTGTTCTTATGCAAGGGGCAGGCTTCTCCCGCTCTCAGCCAGGCTCCTTTTCTTACCAGTCCTCCGTACCGGCCCGTACAGGCTTACTTTCACCTCTGGCTCCCCCAGAAATACTGCCCTCCCTGGGCACGTGGTCAGGAGACTTCTCCCTCCATCTGGCCGCAGCGGGATACCCGATTCTTCAGTTGGGGAGGAGAGGGGTCCCTTAACCACTGCCCCCCACCCACTGAGCAAAGGGGGTGCTTGTTAACTCCACCCCCTTCATGGGGTCGTTGTAGATAAATCTCTGCATTCAGTATCTTCATATGACTTTGTATTATGTCTCTTCATATAACCTTGTATTAAGCCTATCCACCTATAACCTCTTTGTCTCAAGTCCTTTGATATAGGAACTTTGTATCAGATCTGTGGAAGAAAACAAGCCCTTGCTCTGCGTTTGTAAGCAACAAGGTATTTTTGTTGTTACATTTTTTACAACAATAACAACATTTCTAAACTAACCAAAAGCAATAAGTATTAACATTTTTATTGTAATAATATGATGGGGTTGTTTTGGAGCCTTAGTTACATAACACAATACATTATAATTAGTACATAAGGTAGATACTTTATAGGCTGTTTGAAAAGCGTTTTTTTTAATTTGATATATATTTTGAAGCACATGGATTTGATCTTGTAATTTAGAGATTATTTTTGAACCTTTGGTAGGAGTGAAAGTAGGTTTTGGAATTGGTCGGGTATTAAGATGGTTCAATTAAAAGGTATTTGAAACCTAAGGGCTAATTGTAGGACTCTATCCACAGGCCAATAGACAATTTGATTTTTCCGCAGCAGTGTTGAGATTAAAATGTATGTCTTGCAAAGTGGTGGCCTGAACATTTACACAGCTGTTATTAGCTTGAAAGAGCAGGTATTTTGTTAGGGTAGTTTTTTGTTCCATACCCTTCCGACAAATATTGTTATGGACCGTGACAACTTTTTCATGCTTTAGCTTTTGTACTCACTGAAGCTGTGGGGGTTTTAAAGGCCAAAGTGTTAATGGTTTTTTATTTTTATTTAAACATTGGGTGTTATTTTAGGAGCACTGACTATAAATTGGCTAGGCATACCAGGTGGTTTAATTTTTTAAATATTACGGTGAATTATTTAATTTCACATGCATTTTTTTCCCGGACCCGGCAGGATTTGGTATGTGGGAGCCCACACCCCTTCATGTGGCCCGTATGCTTAGAAGGAGCACTGTGAGTGTCTGCACTTTTACCCTGAAAACCTCCATGTATGTCTTCATGGCCGCAAATTAGATGGCACTCCTGAAGCATTAGCAAGGGCAGTGGGCCAAGTCTGATGCTTAAGATTACTCTGAATGGCCATGAACTGGTCATTTAGGAAATTTCGAATCTCTGAACAGGCCTGATCCCACTTCAGTTTCTTTTCTGCCTCAGTGATATTCAGTACCATCTATGTTAGCAGTTCCTGGGTCATCGAACTAAGGGCGGAGATAAACCCAGGTGAAGGCTGAAATTGGTAAATTACATGTTAACTAGGCTCCAGTAATAAGACCTGTGGCTTTTTTTGGCTGCTCGAGGTTTTTATCATGTAATTGGGTAACCAAATAACAATAAGGACCCCTTTTATCGGGAATAATAACCCTGCTATGAAACCCACTAATCTCAATTTTGGATTCTTAAGGCTCATTTGCAGTGATATTATATACTTTACTGACTCATCTGTTTTTCACTTAATTGTTCACTCATATGGGATATTCTGAACCTTAAATAATTTTTTCAAACAATATTTAAATAGATTACTAAGGTGTGAAGGCCTTGGCCATTGGGTTTCATTAGAATATATGGTATTGTCTGTATTTGGGTATGTTACAGGGGTGGTAGTGGAGAAAATGCGGAGGTAGTGGCAGCAAGGTGCCTTTGGTATTTGTTATCTGAAAGCCAATTAGGGAGAGCAATACATGCTGAACGTACTTGGCCAAAAACACAGGGTGCAGCTTGTGGAATAAACCCCAAAGTTCAATTAATACCACATTTCTAAGCATGGGTCCCACAAGTTTCTGCTAGTGTATAATTTTTTTGGTTTTTTCATCAGGACCAGTTTTTAATGTCTTTTGTAGTCAGGTATCAGAGGGGTAGCCGTGTTAGTCTGAATCTGTAAAAGCAGCAAAGAGTCTAGTGGCACCTTATAGACTAACACGTTTGGGAGCATGAGCTTTCGTGGGTGATTACCCACTTCCAACGAAGTGGGTAATCACCCACGAAAGCTCATGCTCCCAAACGTCTGTTAGTCTATAAGGTGCCACTAGACTTTTTGCTGCTTTTGTAGTCAGGAGTCCCTGGATTTTGGTGGTTTCAGTGGCATGAGCATTCCTCCTTTCCTGGAGCAGTTGTGGTTTAGTACCATGCAGGAGAGAGGTTACCAGCACCTCGTCCTGTGGTATTTTGGGGTTTTTAGCAGATGTTGGATGTATGGTGGTTTTGTCAGTGGACAAGGGAGAGGTTACTAGCACTTCACCTTGTTCTTGTCTCCTGCTGTCCAGAAGAAGGAAAAGTACCAGCAGAAGAGAGACTGATCCGTAGTCAGAGTGGTATTATCTCGAGGTGGAGGGGCCTTTTTGCAGTGAGAAGCATGGGTCCAGGCAGTCAGTCCCTGGCACTTCACAGCGGTGTTGGTAGTCAGCAGGACTTGGTAAGGGTCTTTCCAGCCTGGGGCCAGAGCAGTCTTTTGCTGATGGACCTTTATGTAGACCCAGTCTCCTGGTTTTAACGAATGGCAGGGTTGCTTTGGATCCTTGGATAGTGCTTCTTTCACCTGTGACTAAAGAGGCCTAACCCATTGTATTAATGGCTGGCAGTAATTATTATATCACAGTGAAGGATTTTGCAGGCTTAAAGCAGCAAGAGCGGCCCCACCGCTCCTGTTCAGGGTGTCCCTGGGCTCTCGCCATTACTGCCTGTCCAGGTATTTTGCCGGGACCCCTCTGTGACAGTCTAAACCAGCTTTCTGTGGTGTTTTTAAGGTTTCCAAAACAATGCGGTTTCAGGGACACGAAGCTCAGCTCCCCCTTTCACTATTTTATCTGTTTTGTATTTTTGCAGCCCCTAAACTTTTTGTTTTGTTTTTTTTTCTGCTGGCCTTGCTGTTTTGCAGACTTGTGCAGCTGGATTTCTCTTTTTTTATGGCTGTTTGGGCACATTCAAGCCCCCCTCTTCCTTGGCTGTGAGCAGTGCCCTTGAGCGTCTTAGCTTCAGTCTGAGCTTGCTAGCTTCAGTGTTGAGTTAACTCATTCTGATTTTTTTGGCTTCTTGTAACCTACAAAGGAAACTTTCACTTTTCACTTACACACTTTTTTTAAATTTAAGAATTAACACAGACACATTGCCCATTATACAGTGCTTTAGTCTTATTTAATTTACGCCACATACACCCTTCTAGTGAAATGTCTTTATTACAGAACTTTGGAGCAACAAGCCAGGACTAGCACACCCACTTTTGAGGAGTCCACTCGGTACAACCTCTGGTGTTTTTTAATAGCTTTTCTTTCTTCCCAACCCTCTGGCTTGATCCAGGGTACCCAGAAGGATTCCAAGTGTAATACGGGGAGTGGGCTAACTTTTTATGTCGTTGCTTCCAAAGTTTGTTGAGGTGCAATTTTAACAACAATTTTTTTCAATTAAAAGGTCTGGCCAGTTAATTTCTTTTTTTTTTTTACTTTAGCAAGTGTATTAGAACTTTAGTGTGTCATGTTCCCTGATACTATCCAAAACACTGTTCCAAGTTGGATAAAACAAGTATTTGCATTTTGGTTTAATGCTTTCATTTGATTTTGAACTGCGCTGTCCTGTAGAAAAATTAAACACAACAGTTTTTGCCACAAGGCAAAGAACACAAGACATAATTTCTGTTGTGCCAGTAAATTCATGGTGTGTTAGATTGCTCTGGCATCAGCTTTCTCTGAATTTTTTTTTTTTTTGAAAGACAAAAAGAACATATGTCTACCCCTTTGGGGGCGACCAGTCATTGCTTAACTTTTTTTTTTTGTATACAAATACTCTTGCTGATTGCAGTCACAACAGAAGAATTACCCTCATATTCTCTGTTTGTTTTATAGGCAGGTCAGATTTTAGTGGCTTTTACCTTTATCAGTTCAGTAATTTGCATTAACACAAATGTTTCTGGCTTGCTTTTGGATCCAAAGCCATTCACAACTTAAAACTCTTACTTAAAGGGACACAACCGTTACCAGAGTTCTGATTGCCTTTTACTTTTAACTTCCGCTTTCAAAATGCACAGTGATCTGAAAAGGAAAACACCACCTCTTTTATTCCCTTAGAGTCTAATAGGAGTTTAATTAAGTAGCACTGTGTATTTACGTTCCTTTTTTACAATATACACTGCATGTTTTTTCATGCTGAGGGT
The DNA here is from genome assembly GCF_016161935.1 of Mauremys reevesii. Classification (NCBI taxonomy): domain Eukaryota; kingdom Metazoa; phylum Chordata; order Testudines; family Geoemydidae; genus Mauremys; species Mauremys reevesii. Next base: position 4,333,559 of record NC_052637.1, read on the forward strand.
TTGCAGGGAGGAGGGTGAGAATATGCAGAGGAGTCTGTGCCTGCTAAGACACTCCCTTCCAGGCCTGGAATGGAGCCAAGATCCTGAGTCCTGCTATACTATCAGCAACTAGCTCTGAAACCCACCTGCAAAGTATCTCCTGGCCCTGCTAGCTACTGCTATTAGTTACTCTGGTAAGTTCAAGTGGCAGAGGGCTGGGTGGTGGAGCTAAAGGCTCCAACCTTGCTGGGTGTTAGTATGATGCCACAGCATTAAATTTGTTTTTTCAGTTTGCTTTTTAAAAAGGGGCCCTGTGCAGCAATTGCTCTGAGGGGAAGGGTGGTGAGCACCTCCTGCTGCACTGGTTGCTCTAAGAAATGGGGGAGGGAGGTGTCAGAGTCTGAGGTTTAATCCCCTCCTGCCTGGGCAGCAGGATTCTGTGTGGCTCCTTCCCTGCACCAACCTAGAGGCCAGGGTAGAGAGGCTGACATGAAGTGACCAGAACCGGCACCACACCATGCTGGTGGAATAGTGCCCCTGATTGTCCCCTGCCAGCCCTTTTATGGCTGAAGAGAAGCTTCCCCAGGTGCCTTGGCCCACAACAATTTGTACAATGGCCAACAGCCTGACGCTGTGGTGTTCCCCTCTCCAATCACCTCAGTGATATGTTAACTCTGAAACCTACTGATGGCTGTTGGGCATTCACAGGTGGTCCAAGGAGGACAGCTGCACAGTGCTCAATGAGCCAATCTACTCTACTGGCCAGTCAACTTTCCAGCCATTAACTCTGAAACCTACTGTTGACAGTGCAACTGGTAAATAGGACTTGGGCTGCAGGGGGCGGTAAGATGAACAGCTCAGTCTCCTCACCTTGTTTACATCATGGTGGGTGGGTGGGGGTGAGTCTTAAACTGACCAACAATGACTTGGCCATCATTAACTACCTCATACTGAATCATGTTCATTGATACAGCCTGGATGGTGTCGGGGGGAAACAGACCCAAATACAAGGTCACTTCCAGCCTTGACTCACCCTTGCCATATCTAGCACCTAGAGGGCCTGTTGCAGTCACCTTCAGCTCAGTTTTTCCCCACCCCTGCTGCCGTTGTTGATCCATGAAGCATTTAACAGCTATGCTGAGCCCCACCCCATGCAGCATCAGCTAAATGGGGTGTATTAGAATCAAGTACCCACCACAGCCGCCAAGGGCCACAGCCCAGCCTGTGCTAAAGGAGAGAGGCTGAAGGAACAGACACGCTCCCAACAGATGCAGGATGCAACAAGGGAGGGCTGAATCGGCCTGGCAGAGCTGAACATGGGGGCTACAGCTCCGAGGGCACCAGGCTAACGTGCTGACAGGTGGAAGCAAATAGGGGACAAGGGGTGTCTACACTTGCCCAGCCTGGGTTCAGCTCCTAGGGACTGGTTCACTTAAGGCAGTGGGTCTCAGCCAAGAGGGGACACACCCCTGTAAGTACACACACGTCTTCCAGGGGGTACGTCAACTCATTGAGACGTTGGCCTCGTTTTACAACAGGCTACATCGAAATGCACCAGCCAAGTCAGTACAAACTAACATTTCATACAATGCCTTGTTTATACTGCTCTATACACGGACATGTAAGAACAATAGTTATATTCCAGTCAGTTTATAATTATACGGTAAAAATGAGAGAGCAATTTTTCAGTACTAGGGCTGTGAGACGTCTGATTTTGTGAGCAAGTCATTTTTAAGTGAGATGAAACTTAGGGGTACACAAAACAAATCAGCCTCCTGCAAGAGGTACAGGAGCCTGGAAAGGGAGAGCCACTGATTTAGGGAGCAAGACATAGGGGCCTTTCCACACTGGGGGACTGGGCTCTGCTCCAGCCAGTTGTGAGAATTGGGCCTACGACTTTACCCTAATTGAAGCCCCTCAGGGTTCCCTCCCCACTCTGAACTCTAGGGTACAGATGTGGGGACCTGCATGAAAGACCCCCAATCTTATTTCTACCAGCTTTGGTTAAAAACTCCCCAAGGCACAAATTCTCCCTTGTACCTTGGATTAGGTAATGCTGCCACCACCAAGTGATTAGACAAAACTCAGGGAAAGGACCACTTGGAGTTCCTACACCTCTCTAATATCCCCCCAAGCCCTACACCCCCTTTCCTGGGGAGGCTTGAGAATAAACAAGATGAGCGCAGACCAACCTTGGGGTTTTTTAGGACACTTAAAAAATACCCAGAACTTTATTAGAAAGAAAAAAGGTAAAAAAAGCACCTCTGTGAAATTTGAATGGAAGATAATCTCACAGGGCAATCAGATTCAAAACACAGAGGATTTCTCTCTGGGCAAAACTTTAAAGTTACAAAAAGAAAACCAGGAATACACCTCCCTCTCAGCACAGAGAGAATCACAAGCCAAAATAAAAGTAAGCTAACACATTCCCTTGCTAGTACTTACTAATTCTAATGCAGTCGGATTGCTTGCTTTCTTGATCAGTCTCCAGCAAGCAAACAGAACACAGAGAGAACAGACCAAAAAAAAAAAAAAAAAAGCCTCCCCTGCACCCTGATTTGAAAGTATCTTGTCCCCTTATTGGTCCTTTTGGTCAGGTGCCAGCCAGGTTACCTGAGCTTCTTAACCCTTTCCAGGTGAAAGGATTTTGTGCCTCTGGCCAGGAGAGATTTTATTGTACTGTATACAGGAAGGTTGTTACCCTTCCCTTTATAGTTATGACAGAGCCCCCTGTGAGTAACAAGTTCATTAGCTGACACCATACCAACCCTGTGGACTGGAAAAGGTCTGAAAGGGTGAGAACTCCCCTGGCTTAGCCCAAACACACAGGCCTGGAATTCCAGTAGGAGGCCTGGACTAAGCTCAGGCCAGGTTAGAAACAGCATCAAACCAGAGCTCCAATACCCCATAACAGTGTGTCAGAAACTAGGCCCAAGGGAGTACAAAATGAGGGGGCTGGGCTAGCCTCCCCCTCCCCCCACATTCCTTGTGAGGGTTCTTAAAGAGACTCAAGGGAGAAAAATTGGCAACTGGAGTGGAATTGGCTACTGTCTGGCAGCCTTCCCCGGTGGCTTCTGGGACCCCGGGCCCACACTCAGCCAAATGGACAGAGATGGCCTGAGCAGGGTGGGTCGAAGACGGACCCAGAGACCGCCTCCGCTTGCTGCAGTGAAATCCCAGCCCTTTAAATACTGCCCGCAGTTTCAGTGGCTGGGCTGGGGCCGGGATTTAAACGCCTCGGAGCTCCCGCGCTGCGGGGCCCAGAGCCTTTAAATACTGCCCGCAGCTTTGGTGGCCAGGCTGGGGCAGGCCCTTTAAATCCCAGCTCGAGCCCTTTAAATCCCAGCTGGAACTGCAGTAGGGATTTAAAGGGCCCGAGCTCCATGGCGGCCACTGTCCCGGGCCTTTAATTTGCCCATGAGCCCAGGGGGCTCCCAGCCACCTCTACAGCTGAGAGCCCTGGGTTGATTTAAATGTATACATGTATAATGTATGTGATTTACTTGCGGGGGAGGGCAAGGTGGAAGTTTTGCCTAGGGCACAATATCCTTGCACCGGCCCTGGCCCCAGGCACTTGCAGGTGTCCTGGTAGGGCAGGTTGAAGTTGCGCTGCAGGTACTCGGTCGCTGTCTCCTGCATGTTCAGGCAGCTGGTCGGCGTATTGCTGCCAGGCAAACGTGACCTTCTTGGCTACTGCTCAGGACTTGCTACCACCTGGTCCAGGGGTTGCAAATTAGGAGGGATGGGGGTTTGTGGTTGAAAACACTCACAATTTCCTCCCTCGTTGCTAATGTGCACAGTTGATGTATTTGATGATTGAGGTGTGCTGCTGCATTTTGCATGTGAGTACATAAAAAGGGAGGTGAGACTGGGGGTACGGAGCATGGACGTGAGCCCAACATGATAGCGGAGTAGCCCATTTGGTTTTTCCTCACTGGCTTCCTTCTTGCTTATTTGCAAGGACTTCGCTGCCCATCCATCGGTCACTGGTCCGGGGGTTGCAAATTAGGAGGGATGGGGTTTTGTGGTCGAAAACACTCACAATTCCCTCCCTCCTAGCTGCCTGTATAATTTGCATTATACACATGAACACAAATACAGAGAAGTATTTTTCAAATTTTAAAAACTTTATTATAGCCTGGTATATAAATAAAAAGCTAGCGCTTTGTTCAAAGATGTTTTTAACAACAACTATTTACAGATAATGTCATTTTTCTGATAAATAACTGAACGATGCACATTTTTTGCACTTGTATTCCTGCTTCTTATCAGAGAGGATTTTGTGGTTGGTTCCTTCTGGAATGCAGGGCATATGTGCCCACCTCTTGCAAGAATCACACTGGACCTTTGATAAGTAACAATTGAGAAAATGAAATCACAGAAGTTATAATATTGCACATACTTTCCATTCACTCAGGCTATTCCTTCCACCTGTCAGCATTACCTAAGATATACCTATCACAGGGGTGGGCAAACTTTTTGGCCTGAGAGCCACATCGGGGTTCTGAAACTGGATGAATGGATGGATTGGGAAGGCTGTGCTTCCCCAAACAGCCTGGGCCCTGCCCCCTATCTGCCCCCTCCCACTTCCCATGCCCTGATGTGAACTGTTGTGAGACTTCACGTACACATATAGTGATAAGAGACTCTTTTAAATACTCAAAATGTGACACAGAGTTTGAGGGAATGTAGGTAAATTATTTCACTGCACCAAGTCACCTAAAGCAGTAAAGTAGTGTCGGGGACAGCAGCGAGGGGGTTTGGCATCAGTACCAGGTTTACAATAGCACTGTGGCGCCAGGCCCACACTGGGAAGGGGCCCATTATGGACCCCTCTAACCTATCCACAAAGCCGGATCTGGCCCCTTGCCTCCTATCAGGGCCGGCTATTGTGGATGGAGGGTTCGGATGTGGGAGAGTTGATCTCTAGAGGGCCTGATTGGGTGTGCTGGGCAGTAAGGCGGTGGAAGGTGCTCAGCAGTGGGGAAGGTTTGTGTGTTTTGGGGTGCTGGGGAATGGGTTTTGGGGGGGGAACACTTGGCAGTTCGGGGTGGGGAGATCTGTGTGTGTTGGGGGCTGTGCAGTGGGGGAGATCTATGTGTGTTGGGGCGCTGGGAAGCATGAAGGGCCTGTGGGGGGCACTGGGCAGTGAAGGGATCTGGGTTTGGCTCTGAGTGGGTGGGGGTGTGCTGGGCATAGTGGTCTGTGGGAGGGCACTGGGCATAGGGATTTGTGGGGGTCTCTGGGTGGTTTGGCACTGGGTGTAGGGGGTCAAAGGGGTGCTGGGCGGGGGCAGGGGTGGGGGGTCGCAGAGTGTGTCATGGGCCTGCTCCCAAGGGAAGAAGCACAATGGCAGCAGCACAGGGCCAGGTGGGCCAGTGTGCATCTGGCAGTTGCCAGTTTGTAAACAGTGCCCTTGTCCTGGGCTGGGTGGAGTGGGGCTGTCCCTGCCGTGCCATGACCCATTGCCCCCAGCCAGCCCCTCGCTCTGAGGACTCTGCTCCATATCCCCATTGCCCCCATGGGGACCCACAGAAATGTTTAGCACTGGGCCCACAAAAGGTTAACCTGGCCCTGTTTGGGGGTGCAGGCTCTGGGTGGGAGTTTGGGTGCAGGAGGGTTGCAGGCTATGGGGAGTTTGGGTGAGGGGTGCGGGCTCTGACCTGGGGCAGGGGATTGGGGTACATACAGGAGTGGATGTGGACGTGTGGGCTCTGGAAGGGAGTGAGCAACTCAGCACGTTATATAAGAGAAAGGAGCTGCAGTGATTTCATATAGACATAGATACTGATAGAAGACTCTTTTCCATAGTCAAAACGTGAGAGGCAGAGTTTGAGAGAGGGAGGGGGCGTCTGTACAATATTTCACTGCATTCAGTCTCCTGGCTGGCGCAGTAAGTGCCCTGCAGCACTTGTATAAGACAGAGAGGAGCTGCGGTGTCTAAGCTTTGACAGTCTAGGACAGGGGTAGGCAACCTATGGCACATGTGCCGAAGGCGGCACGTGAGCTGATTTTCAGTGGCACTCACACTACCTAGGTCCTGGCCACCAGTCCTGGGGGCTCTGCATTTTAATTTAATTTTAAATGAAGCTTCTTAAACATTTTAAAAGCCTTATTTACTTTACATACAACAATAGTTTAGTTAGATATTATAGACATATAGAAAAAGACCTTCTAAAAATGTTAACGTATTGCTGGCACGCGAAACCTTAAATTAGACTGAATAAATGAAGATTCGGCACATCCATGGCCGGTGCTTCCATTTAGGCGACCTAGGCAGTCGACTAGGGTGCCAGGCTTTGGGGCGGGGTGTGGCAGGTGGCTCCGGTGGATCTCCCGCAGGCATGCCTGTGGAGGGTCCGCTGGTCCTGCGGCTCCGGTGGAGCATCCACAGGCACACCTGTGCCAGGTCCACTGGAGCCGCGGGACCGGCAGCGAAATGGGTAGAGCCGGCCCTGCGCCTAGGGCGCCAAAAACCCTGGCGTCGCTCCTGGGCACACCACTTCTGAAAAGTTGCCAATCCCTGGTCTAGGAATTGGGCTGCCTGTGCCTTTAAGACCCAGGCCCAGCAACCCGCCCCCTGCTCCAGGGCTGACATGCAGCATCCTGGGAGAAGAACGAAAACAGCCTCTGCACCCCCCCAGACTCCCGACACCCCCACATTTGCGAGCACAGTAGGTGGCTCATCCCAAAGGGCCACTGTTCCCCCCTCTCCCCCTCCCTAAATGACGGTTTTGTCCCCGCACAGGGTCTGGCAGTGTCTCCCCCACTGGGCTTAACCCCAGCTCCACCCCCACCCCGATTTTTCCCCCTTAGCCCCTCTTCTGCCACTACCTAGAGTAGCTTGATCCCCACCCCCAGCCAGTAAATTTCTGCCCCTGCTCAGACCCTGACGCCCCCTCCTCATTGTGATTTGCCCCCTTGATCCTTTTAAACCCCCCCCCCCAAAGAGGAGGCAGCAAATGGCAAGGAGAAGTGAGGGCAGAGAGGGCAGTGGCAACAGCGAAAGTTACTGGGCATGTGCAGTTCTGGTGAGCGTGCTCAGTGCAGCCAAAGTAGGGAATTGGGAGAGGGAGGTTTTTCTGTCTTTACCCTCTAGTCCATTGTCCAACCCCCTCAGCTCCCTCCACCCCTGATTTCTCCAGAGCACTGCTTAGCTCCAGGATGCTGCCTCCTGGGTCCTAGTGCCCATTATCCTCATCTTCTATTTGTGCTGGGTCCTGTTTCTGGACAACTGGCGAGTGCCTAGGGGAGGGAAGCGCAGGGCAAGGGGGTGACAGGGGGAAGAGGCAATGCCAGAGCGCTAGGGTGGGAAGCTTGCACAGAACCTACACACACTCTATCCAGCTCAGGCCAGAACCAGTGCCCCTCCCATGTATAAGGAACGAATTCCCACACATTTGGAGGAAAAACAAAACAAAACAGTATCAGAGGGGGAGCTGTGTTAGTCTGGATCTGTAAAAGCAGCAAAGAGTCCTGTGGCACCTTACAGACTAACAGACGACAAAGTGGGTATTCACCCATGAAAGCTCCTGTTCCAATACGTCTGTTAGTCTATAAGGTGCCACAGGACTCTTTCTGCTGCTAAAACAAAACAGCCCATTCTTGACACCAGCACTTTCACTTTTACAGGACCTTCCATCGAAGAGCTTCAGATTTATGATGTCCTGTGTTCAGTACTGTACCGAACTGTACTGAACATCAAAGAAATCCAATGGTTTTCTTTGATGTATTTTTCTGTACTGGGATGCTCAGGCAACCAAGTTTTTTCCTTTTGCTCAGTCTAGCTCCACAGGCCAATGCATCTTTGTACTTTGAAGGGGTTGCAAAGGGACTGGAGGAAGCTCAACACAGAATCTTGTATGTTTCTCCCTCCTCTTTCCCTCAAGGATTTTAAATCTGTGTCTTAGGAGGCTACAATAGAAAGACTGGCTGAACAGGCTAAGACAGGGCTCTGTCCATTTGCTGGGTCTCTAGCAGTTCAATCCATCAGAAAAGTACCTCGCATTTGATTGCTTTGGAGTTTCATTCCAAAAACTTAAAGCTAAATAACCCTGGAGTTGGTCCTCATTTTTCTGCCTCAAAACAAACTACTTTCTTTCCCAAGTGGAACATGCTGGGTAAGCCTGGGATGAGTGTGATTTGAGATGGGAATGAGAACAAAGGCCAATTCCTGCTCATGGTTACACCTGTGTAGCCTTATTGACTTCCCAGAGAACAGATTTTGCACATGAATAGATTTTGGTCTCTTCTGCTTTTTCACACCTGGTATAAGCAAAATCTCCTCCCCTAAACACTGAGCACTTTAAGGGAAAAAAGAAGCGAGGTCTGCAATCTGCTTGATCCGTCATTCTACAGCAGCCTAGGAAACAACCGCCAGACCTGATGAGTGTCACTACAGCAGCCTTGGTGGACTGTTCTTTTGAAATATCATTAAGATGCTGATTTTCACTGAAGTCTTTTTGTTCTGGGGGGCAGAGAACACAACAGGGACTAGCTCTGTTTTGTCAGCTCCTAGACATTCAAAAGCTGAAAGGCTTTAGATTCAATTTGTTTAATGTTTCAACAGTGATTTTGAAGCGATAACATAGCATGACTGCAACAAGGAGTCCAGTGGCACCTCAAAGACTAACAGATTGGGATGCCATGTATCTGAAGAAGTGAGGTTTTTTACCCACGAAAGCTTATGCCCAAAGAAATCTGTTAGTCTTTAAGGTGCCACCGGACTCCTTGTTGTTTTTGTGGATACAGACTAACACGGCTACCCCCTGATACTTGATGGCATGACTGGGCAGTGGGCAACCATCTAAAGATCTGTGTCACTTCTAGCTGTGACCTTTTTCTTAAAGAATAGAAGCTGGCTGCCTCCCAGACTGAGGTAGGGGATGTGGTGGAGGGATGTGGTGTAGAGTCCATAGTTTGGGGAAAACACCTGCAGCAGGGCTCAGCTTTGCACTGGGCCATGTTGTTGTGTTCCCCCCTCCCCCTCCCCTGCAGCCTCAGCTCGCTGTGCTGCCAGCCTGCCCTGGTGCTCTGGGCTGTGTGGCATGGCTGGCTCTGGCTGGACAGCACACTAATGGGAAGGGGAGCAGGAGGGTTGGATAGGGGGCAGGGGATTCTGGGGGGGGGGGGTCAGTGGGTGGGGTGTGGGTCGGGGCAGTCAGTGGGCTGGGAACAGGGGCCCATAGGGGCAGTGGGCTGGGGGCAGTTAGGGGATAGGGAGAAGGGGGGGTTGGATGGGGTGGGGGTCTGGGGGTCAGGAAGCAGTGGGGATCGGATAGCAGGCAGGGGCCTGGCCACACCCAGCCTCCATATCATTTCGGAACCCTGATGTGGCCCTCGGGTCAAAAGCTTTGCCCACCTCTGACCTAGGAGGAAGGAGGCCTAAGAGGAGGAGAGCGGAGCATCCCTTGTGCTTCCTCTTACTCGGAAGTGTCTGCTGGAAGAATTGAGTGTAGTCAGAATAGAATAAACTTGTTAATTTTACATAAATAAATAATATGTAAATATGTATGTAGAGAAATGTTTGATGACATAATTTTTTTGCAATGTGTAATTCATACTTAGGCCCGTCCCTCGCATTAGCCTTAGGTCCCTCATAACCTTCATCCAGCTCTGTCTCTAGGATAGAGCAGCTGGTGGCTTTAACCATAGATACCTGTGGTCGGTAGCTGGCCGACTCTGCTGCTGGGAACGTGGCCGTCCCAGCCGGGGGAGCAGGGAGATGCAGCAGGGGAGGAGGCAGAAAAGCAGCGAGACAGACGGGAGACCCCAAGGGGACTGTCTGTGACTCCATGTTCAGGCTGTTCTAGTGCTTGAGTGTTCTCACTTGATACATAGGAGATGAAGTCTAAATACAGGACACACGACCAGTGGGAGTCTGTGCCCTGGTTTATAACTGTTTGCCCTGAGGTTGGTATTCACATTCGTGAGCTGCTGCACACAGCTTGGGAGAACTGAGCATGGGTCTCCCACGTGCCAGCTGAGTGCTCTCACCACGGGGCTAAATGTTATAAGGCAGGTGATAGCACCAAAACCACCTCCTTCTCTCCCCCACTCCTGTGGAGCGAGGCAGGTGCTGACCTCATTCCAGCAAGAAACGCCTTAGGTGCCTGAGCCACCTGACTTCAGATGCTGGGTTCCCATCTGTGGGTTGCTAAGCAGACATGGACGCCCCTCTGCAGCCCCGATTTAGGCACCTGTCTGTGAGAGGGGGCAGGGCTTAGGACACCCCTCCCCCCTTGTCACCTCTCGCATTGGCTAGCTGAGATGGCTCCCCGCCTAGTGAGCTGGCTTTTGTGAATCGGACTGTAAGGTGCCTGTGATGCCCATCCATTGTCTAGGGAGTTTAGGCCCCTAACTCAGCTTTGCAGAGTTGCAGACTGTGATTTTCTAGTTACCTACAAATTAAGCCCTGTGATGCCAAGCACTGCAACACCAAGTCATGGATTGCACCCTGTGCAGCTAGTCTCCTCTCTGCAGAGCACAGCTGAGCTATTCCTGATTGATGTGGGTGCGCACAGGACAGAGACAGAGCACAGGCTGGAGAGTGACACATCACAGTAAAACCCAAACTCTCCTCCTAGAGGCACAATATTCCCTGTGGAGGCTGGGGGGATACAACCAGGTCAGAAAGCAAATCCCAGGACTCTGCCCCCAGCAGCTGCAACTGGGACAGTAAAGTGGAACAAACAAGAAGAATTGTTTGTAATGTTTTATTTACAGTAAGTAACTAGAGGTGGTAAGTAAACGGAGCTGAGAAGAAGGCTTAATAACCACAGCATGGAAAGGAGATTCCCCAACCACTGAGAACAATTTTCTTAATGTCAGTAATATAGCACCAATGTCCAGTGATTAATATAGGGAATTAATGAGATACAGTCTCACGTTCAGTAACATGTTTTTTCCATCAATCTGCACCCCTTACCCATCCCCCACCCTGTGTGTTTGTATGTGTGTGTGACCATTACAGTGTTACCACTTGTCCTGAAGTGACTTTGGCCCCTGCGGCAGGAGCTCTGGCTGGGAGACCCCAGTGAGATCTAATCCCACAGATCTGTACAAACCCCTCCCTGCTGCTGCTTCTCCCCAACCACCCAAACTCTAACTGATTCACATTGTGTCCCTGCCACCCCACAGCTGCCTGTCCGCAGCCCGGCTGTTAGTTCTGTCCCCTGCCCAGCCCCCACCTCTCCCCCTCAGGGCCCCTGTGTTCCTCCTGCAGCTCCAGGGGTTCTTCCCCCTCCCCCTCCCATTCCTAGGGCTGCAGGGAGGGGGAGGGGCTTCCACAGGTCATAGAGATGAGGGGCCAGGGGCTGAGTAGACAGGAGTCCTCCAAGGTCATAGAGACTGGGGTGTGTGAGGCTAGAGAGGCTGATTTCAGGTTCCCCCCTCCCCCACATGTCTCAGGGAGACAGTCGGAGCCGGGTGTCACTGTCCCACACCCCAAGCCAGGGTCGGATTCTCTCCCCAGGGATGGAGCCCGGCAGGAAAGTGAAGATCGGGGCCTCGTCACCAGCATCGATAAATGTCACCTGCCCCCGGTCACAGTCCAGACAAACCCGGATCCTGCTGGGGGCCCGGCTCAGGGGCAGAGGGGTCACAGGGGAGGTGAGAGCCAGGAACTGACCCCCCCACCTCTGCACAGCCCAGATCCCCTGCTCAGGGCAAAGGAAGATCCCTCCCTTCCTCCCCACAAACTCTCTGGCCACCCCCACAGCCCAGAATCGCCCATCCCCCACCTCCACCTCCCAGCAATGTCTCCCCGAGGTGAATCCCTCACAGCCCAGCACACAGAGCGCTGTGTCAAATCTCTCAGGGTTGTTGGGCAGATCCTGCCGTGTGTCTCCCCATCTCACACTTTTCCGATCCTCACACAGGATGAGGTCGTGATGAGCCGTGTCTGGATCCAGAGTCACATTCGCTGGGGAGAGAGAATCAGAGCGTTAGGGGCAGAGCTCAGCCCTGGGGGAGGGTTTGATGGCGTCGGTGACATAATCTGCCCCAGCTGGGGAGTGACTCAGGCAATCTCCTTCCTCCAGGATTTACCCATCAGCTCTGAGATCTCAGCATAGGACTGGGGAGAACAGGGCCGCCCACAGGGGGGGCAAGTGGGGCAATTTGCCCCATGCCCCGGGTCCTGTAGGGCCCCCCACAAAAATGTAGTATTCTATAGTACTTCAACTTTTATTGCGGAAGGGGCCCCTGAAATTGCTTTGCCCCAGGCCCCCTGAATCCTCTGAGCGGCCCTGGGGGAGAGTCACTCCTGTGGCAGAGACGGGCCAGTGACAGGTGAAAGTATCAGCTGAGCCAGGCCTGAGACACAGAATCTTTCCCCTCCTGCCCTCACCTCTCCCCAGGGAGGGGACTAGAGACTCTGGGAGCCCCAGCAGATGGTACAACTCAGTGAACATTGACAGAGCTCCCCTCCCCCTCCCCCCTTAAATCTCTCTGTGTCCCAGCTGCCCCTGCTGTGCTGGACTTTGCTCTGGGGCCTCCCCACTGCACCCAGCCTGCTCTGAAATGTCACAGCTGGGACAGCAACAGGACTGAACCTGCCTAGAATGTCACTGCTGACCTGTACTCGCAGCATAAAGATACATTAGCCTGGGACAGGGAGTGAGGGGCTAAACAAGGGAAGCAGGTTCATGGTGGAAGCTACGAGTGTGGGGGGAGCCAGAACAGATTAAGGTTTTGTGGGGCTGCGGGCCACAGCAAGTGAAGGCCCCACCCCACCCCTTCTGCCTGTAGAAACCCCCCCCATACACACTCCTGCTGGGGAATCAGGGCTGGGGCATGGGGGTGTGCCCTGCTCTGCCCACCTGGTGCTCCAGCTGCAGAGCAGGGCAAGACCCCGCAACGTGATGCCTTTCCCTGGCTGGAGTGCTGGGTGGATGGGAGTGTGAGGCAAGCCCCTGAGCCCTGACCCTCTCTGGCAGGAGCAGTGGGCAGGCAGAGCAGGTTGGGGCACAGAGACGCCCATTTTTCCTGAGCCTTTGGGCACAGGCTGCATTGTCCCAGTGGCAAATCCACCACTAGGGAAGAGGTACAGAATAGGTGGCTGGTGGAAAGAGGGAGAGGGTCATGCTAGTGATGGGGAGGCTGACTTAGAATCATAGACTATCAGGGTTGGAAGGGACCTCAGGAGGTCATCTAGTCCAACCCCCTGCTCAGAGCAGGTCCAATTCCCAACTAAATCATCCCAGCCAGGGCTTTGGCAAGCCTGACCTTAAAAACCTCTAAGGAAGGAGATTCCACCAGCTCCCCAGGTAACCCATTCCAGTGCTTCACCACTCTGAGTGAAAAAGTTTTCGCTAATATTCAACCTAAACCTTCCCCACTGCAACTTGAGACCATTACTCCTTGTTCTGTTGTCTGGTACCACTGAGAACAGTCTATATCATCCTCTTTGGAACCCACTTTCAGGTAGTTGAAAGCAGCTATCAAATCCCCCCTCATTCTTCTCTTCTGCAGACTAAACAATCTCAGTTCCCTCAGCCTCTCCTCATAAGTCATGTGCTCCAGTCCCCTCATCATTTTTGTTTTCCTCCACTGGACTCTTTCCAAGTTTTCCACGTCCTTCTTGTAGTGTGGAGCCCAAAACTGGAAAACTTGACATCCTGTTTACCAGAGACAGGAGAATGCTGAGATCATAGTGGATGGAGACAGGAGAAAAGAGACAAGCTCACAGCTCTGATCACAGGAGCTTCCCAGATCTGTATAATGGAGCCAGGGGAGCCCCTGTCTATGATCAAGGTTCTGTTCCTCTGCTTGGGACTGGAGCAAGGGTCGCTTACAGACACAGTCCCTGATCACTCTGTCAGTGTGAGGTAACTGCAGAGCTACTGGCTTTCTTCACAGCGGAAAAGATGAAGGAAAAAACAAAGGGACGCTGCTGAAGATGGGACATCAGCACTGGGAGATAGAACAAACTCCCCCTGGAGAAGTGGCTCTGGAGGTACATGTCCTACTGGTTCTGTATATTAGGTGGCAGCTGCTATGACAGATCTCTGCAGAGTACAGTACATATGCAAGCCGTGAAGAGGTGGGAAGAGTAGATGCAATATGCTATGGATTCATTACGGTGTGGTAGGACATAGGCACAAACCCCACCTCACCTTGTGATGCACCGTGAAATGAAGGGTGCTGGGGAGGTCTGCCCTGAACTATCACCTCCACTCCCATATACAAAGAAAAAGATGCACATTGCCTCATGGGAACAGAGATTTGGACATTGATAAAATATGATCTTTAATTACCTTCTTCTATAGGTGCCACGGATCTTCTCCACCCTAAAACCAGCCACATAATTAGAGAGGAGAACGATCTGAACAAGTATTGCATGATTCAATATTGTACAAACTTGTACACTGAAGGAAAAAGAAAGTTATAAGTTCATCACAACCTCCACTGGACTGCATGTGTGTCTCTCTCCGAGAGTGGATCTTCACTGCAGAGTTAGCTCAGGATCTTATCTGGCTGTTGCCTCAATCTGTTTATTGTGCAAGCACAAAAACTGTGACTCAAGTTTGGTGGTACTTTGCACCCAGGTTAGCTGGCAAAACTTTGGATTTAGGCTGTAGCCCAGGTACCACTTTAATTCAGGTTGGTTACATGACCACTTTGCAGTGTGGAGGGGAGATAATCATCTCAGGTGCTGATAATCCTCCAGTGCCTTCCCCCAATTCCTCCTGGGCCATATTTTTTTTTGGTCATTACCTACTCTATTACTGTATTGCTTATCAATTTTTCAGATAAGCTTTTAGTGTGAAATTCATCCAGTTTAGTCTTTCCTCACATTTTATAAAGTTACATTAACAAACAAACCCCCCAAAGGATGATGATGATAAAAATGATAATGATAAAAAATGATGATGATGATGATAAAAAAGCAAACTAACTAAAAATGTTTCCTATTGAACAATTTTAAAATTTAAATTTCAAAGCAAACAACCCCACCACAATTAAACAAACGGCCACATGAGACTCCAAACTGGTACAAAAAAGTTTCTTTTCAGAGGAAGGACAATGACACTTACTTATCTCGTTATCTCGTTTCTCTGAAAATGAAAGAGAAATAAATAGTATTTTTTAGGCATTTCCCTTTTCTTATGTTTTATTTCTCTTTATTATCAATACAACAGAAAAGGCTGAGAGAAATCAACATCTTCAGGACATCAGACAAGAGGATCCAGTGGTACCTTCTGATCTTAAACGCTGTGACTCTATTGCTTATCAGTTTTTCAAATTAGCTTTTGGTACAAAATCTCTCCACTTTAGTGGTTCCCCACATTTTACACAATTACCCTTCCACAAAAGAATAATAATAAAAAGCAAGTAAACAAAAAGAGAGGTTTCATATTACAACAAATTGTAAAAGTTAAATTTTACAGTGAACTTCACAACATTTAAACAAACTGCCATATTCAGATCCACAGTCTGCAGACCTCTGCACTAGAGAATCCAGTCATCCCTTCTGGTCTTACATATAATACAATAACTGTATTGCTTAGCAATTTTTCAAATTAACTTTTGGTGTGAAATTCATCCAATTTAGTCTTTCCCCACATTTTATAAAGCTATATTAAAGTTGACCCCCCCCACACACACACACATTACCAAAACACTGGTAATAATAACGAGGTAAGCAAACAAAAAGGGTTTCCTACTGCAGGATTTTAAGTTAAATTTAACATCAAGCACCTCCACCACTGCTACACAAACTCCCAAATTAGAATCCAAACTGGTACAAAACGTTTCTTGTCATAGGAAGGAGAATGCCACTTACTTATCTCTTTATCTCGTTTGTCTAAAAATTAAAGAGAAATAGATAGATATTTTTGTTACGTGTTTCCCTTTCCTTATGTTTTATTTCTGTTTACCATCAATGTGACAAAGAAGACTGAGAAAAATCAACCTCCTTTTCAGGACATCAGACAAGAGGTTCCAGGGCTCTCTTCAAGTCTGGAACTCTGTGACTCTATTGCTTATCAGTTTTTCAAATTTAGCACTTCCCCACATTTTATACAATTACATTAAAGCCCACAAGAAAGAATAATAATAAAAAAAAGCAAGTAAACAAACAAGGGGTTTCATATTGCAACAATATTGTAAAAGTTAAATTTAATATTAAACAGCTCCAAACCATTTAAACAAACTCCCACATGAAGATCCACTTAAAAAAAAATCCTTGTCAGAGGAAGGATAATGACACTTACCAATTTCTAAGGCCTGGTCTACACTAGGACTTTAATTCGAATTTAGCAGCGTTAATTCGAACTAACCGCTCAACCGTCCACACCAGGAAGCCATTTAATTCGAACTAGAGGGCTCTTTAGTTCGAATTTGGTACTCCACCTCGACAGGTGGAGTAGCGCTAAATTCGACATGGCTAGCTCGAATTAGGCTAGGTGTGGACGCTAATCGAACTTAGTAGCTCCGGGAGCTATCCCACAGTGCACCACTCTGTTGACGCTCTGGACAGCAGTCTGAGCTTGGATTCTCTGACCAGCCACACAGGAAATGACCCGGGAAAATTTGAATTCCTTTTCCTGTCTGGGCACTTTGAATCTGATGTCCTGGCTGGACATCGGGGCGAGCTCCGCAGCACCTGCAACGATGCAGAGCTCTCCAGCAGAGGAGTACGGCCAATCCAAGAATAGAAAGAGGTCCCCAGCATGGACAGACCGGGAAGTCCTGGATCTGATTGCTGTGTGGGGCGAGGAGTCTGTGCTCTCGGAGCTGCGCTCCAACAAGCGGAATGCAAAGACCTTCGAGAAGGTCTCTAAAGCAATGATAGAGAAAGGATACAGCCGGGATGCGATGCAGTGCCGCGTGAAAGTCAAGGACCTGAGACAAGGTTACCAAAAAGTCAGAGCGGCAAACGGACGCTCCGGAGCACAGCCCCAGACATGCCGCTTCTACGAGGCACTGCATGCCATTCTCGGTGGGTCTGCCACCACTGCCCCACCAGTGACCGTGGACTCTGAGGATGGCATAGTGTACCTGGACAGTTCCTCGGCGATGTTCGCCGATGGGGATGATGAGGAAGGGTTTGTGGAGGACGGCGCAGGCGACAGCGAACACAATACCGCTTGCCCTGACAGCCAGGATCTCTTCATCACCCTCACAGAGATCCCCTACCAACCCTCCCCGCCCGTTAACCTGGACTCAGAATCAGGGGAAGGATCAGGCGGTAAGTGCTATAAACATGGAAACTTTTATTTTTTAAAAAACGGGTATAGAAAAAATAGAAATACTATATACAAAATTTTACATGTCAAACTATATAAATAGTAGGTCCACACATATAGGGATTGAACAATAATCCTCTTGGGACAGTTCAACAAAGCTCTCAGAGAGCAGCTCGAAAAGCCTCCGCAGGAGGTTCCTGGGGAGAGGTGCCTTATTCGGTGCTCCATGGAAGCACACTCTTCCGCGCCAGGAGATCCTAATGTAGAGAGGAATCATCGCCTCCACCAGCATTGCTGCATATGGTCCTGGTCTGTCCAGGGCTTCCAGTAGCATCCGCTCTCTCTGACTGCGAGTGACCCGCCTCAGGGTGATGTCGGTCTGGACAGGCTGCATCTAAGTCGGGCAATTAGTGTATTGTTACTATTGTTAACGGTTTACAATTAGGTTGCATAACAACGACTCTCGCTTAACAGCCACGTGCTGGAGGCCACAGAGAACAAGCAGACATTGATCTTTCCCGTGCACTGGCGGGAGGGGCTGGAAAAGGCTCAGCCTTTCTGCTTTCCAGATTGCCTTTAGCAGGAGAGCACAGCTATCCACTAACTGATAAGCATGATCTACTTTAAGGCTTACCAGGACTGTCTGCAAGACGGATTATGCTGTATCTCCCCGCTTGTCCGCTCTCCTGTGCAATGGCGCCGCCAATGAGAGCGTATTCCGAAATCTCGAACTTGTCCTGAGATCTCGTGAGACTTGGTGCCCTGTATGGTCTTGTTCAGAGAAACTGACTAGACTGTGTTCACTGTTCGCAAACATGTATCTGTTCAAGGAAATCATTTACTGTTTCCCATCACACAGCTTCTGCTCTTTCCCGGACTGCCCCGGCATCCCCCTCGCAGAGGCTGGCTCAGATTAGGCGGCGAAAGAAAAAGACTCGGGAAGAGATGTTCGCGGAACTGATGTCCTGCTCCAGAGCCGAGGCGGCAGAGCAGAGACAGTGGAGGGAGAGCCTATGTCAACAGCATCGCACACACATCGAACGGGAGGATAGGTGGCGGCAGGAAGACCATCAGGCGACTCAAACGCTGCTTGGGTTAAAGAGGGAGCAAACGGACACGCTCCGGCGCCTTGTTGATGTGCTGCAGGACCGCAGGCAGGAGGAGAGAGCCCCCCTACACTGTATCTGCAACCACCCTCCAACGCCAAGAAGTCCTGTCCCCCCCTCACCGAAAATTACAAGACGGAGGGGCGGTAGGGGCCGTGAGAACTGTCACTGCACCACAGCTGAGCGCTAATGTTCCACACAGCTCTGACGCAATAACTGTTTAGAAGCGCTTCCCTTATAGGATCACCCAGACCCAAATCCAAGTTTCATCACCCCACTATGTAGTAGATTAATAAAAGCTGTTTGCTGTTGTTCACTCTTTCCGTCACGTCTTTCGTGTCAGAAGACTATGTATGTGGGGGGGGGGGCAGGGGATTTATAATTGCACGGGATAGCCTACATTAGCAGGGTACAGACTATCGGGGGCAAGATCAACTGCAGGTCACACACAGACTGCATTCAGTAGTCACCAGGGTCCCTCTGTGTGGTGTATGCCGCCCCGGGTCATTCTGTGATGTGTACGCTTGTCCACGGTCCTAGCGCCTGCCACCCCCTAATGTTAAGGCATGCTGCCCTTACCATGCACTTCCACCGTAGGCGCGATCCTCTCCGCTGCCCTGAGCCCCAACAAGAGCCCTCATCCACGGACAGATACTCACCCTTCCCCCACACCCCTCACCCCTTCCTACGCCCAAACCCACAGCCCAGAGCCTGCATCCAAATCCCTATGCAAAGACGGCACCACTCGCCCCTTCCTGCAAACCCACCCCTACATGCACAACCACTTGAAACCGTCCCCCACCCCAGAGACCTATGTAGGAGCAGGAGGCTGTCCATCCTGTATTGTACAAGCGGTCTGTACATCAGTGCACACCGTACCCAGCACAGTATGCGTCCATGTTTCAAACCCTGAACAGAAATACAAAGTAAAGGAAAGATTTATTAAAAATAAGTGTTCCATTTAATTTGTTTAAAAACGTGTTTTGGAAGTGGGGGAAACTTGGGGAACGGGGTATGTAACTGCAGATCTCACTCAACACATAGAGACACAGGCCCAGGATCAGCTTCTCTTAAAATCAAGTGTAGAGTCATCGGTTACCCTGCTCTCCGAGGAAACTTGCTTTCAAAGCCTCCCGGATACACAGCGCTTCCCGCTGGGATAGTTTTTCGGCACGGGTGTCTGGCTGAGCGTAAACAGCAGCCAGGCGTTTTGCCTCAACCTCCCATCCGGCCAAAAAGGTCTCGCCCTTGCTCTCACAGACATTGTGGAGCACACAGCAAGCAGCAATAACTACGGGGATATTCTTTTCGCTGATGTCCGAGCGAGTCAGTAAGCTCCGCCATCTCTCCTTGAGACGTCCGAAAGCACACTCCACCACCATTCTGCACTTGCTCAGCCGGTAGCTGAAGAGTTCCTTCTCACTGTCCAAGGCGCCTGTATAGGGCTTCATGAGCCAGGGCATTAGCGGGTAGGCTGGGTCCCCGAGGATCACTGTAGGCATCTGCACATCCCCAACCGTTATTTTGTGGTCCGGGAAGAAAGTTCCTGCCTGGAAGCGTCTAAACATACCAGAGTTCCTGAACACACGCGCATCATGAACCTTGCCCGCCCACCCGACAAAGATGTTGGTAAAACGTCCCCTATGGTCCACCAGTGCTTGCAGCACCATTGAAAAGTAGCCCTTTCGGTTAATGTACTCGCTGGCCTGGTGGGCTGGTGCCAGGATAGGGATGTGAGTCCCATCTATAGCCCCACCGCAGTTTGGGAATCCCATCGCGGCGAAGCCATCTATGATGTCCTGGACGTTTCCGAGAGTCACTACCTTTGAGAGCAGTTGCTCAACGATTGCGTGGGCTACTTGCATCACAGCAACCCCCACGGTAGATTTGCCCACGCCAAAGTGGTTCGCTACTGACCGGTAGCTGTCTGGCATTGCAAGTTTCCAGAGGGCTATGGCCACTCGCTTCTGCACACTCAGGGCTGCTCGCATCCGTGTGTCCTGGCGCTTCAGGGCAGGGGCCAGCAAGTCACAGAGTTCAAGGAAAGTGCCCTTACGCATCCTGAAGTTTCACAGCCACTGTGATTCATCCCAGACCTGCAGCACTATGCGGTCCCACCAGTCCGTGCTGGTTTCCCGGGCCCAGAATCGCCGTTCTACACCATGAACTTGACCCATTGCCACCATGATCTCCACGGCGCGGCGTACCCTGCTTTGTGAGAGGTCTGCGCCACTCTGTGAATTCCTGTCCTCACCGCGCTGCCGGAGGCTCCTCGCCCGATTTCTCAGCAGCTGACTGTGGAAGAGGTGGACGATAAGGTGCGAGGAGTTGACAACGGCCATAAGTGCAGCGATGATCGCAGCGGGCTCCATGCTCGCAGTGCTGTGGCATACGCGCTGTAACTGACAAGAGAAGGGCGCGAACAGATTTCCCGCCGGCGCTTTCAGGGAGAGAGGGCGGGAGTGACGGTTCAATAATGACAGTTACCCAAAACCACCCTCGGCACATTTTTTCCCCCAGCAGGCATTGGGGGCTCTACCCAGCATTCCAATGGGCAGCGGGGAGTGCGGGAACTGTGGGATAGCTTGCACCGCTTCCAAAGTCGACGCTGGCCCCGTGAATGTGGACTCAGAAATTCGAATTAGTGTATTTAGTATGGATACACAAATTCGACTTCATAAGGTCGAATCCACAAATTCGAACTAAGTTGATTCGAAATAGTCTTGTAGTGTAGACAAGGCCTAAATCTCGTTTGCCTAAAAATTAAACAGAAATACTCATATTGTTTGTTAGAAATAAAACAAGGAAAGAGAAACTCCTCTTTATCGTCAATATGACAGTTAAAACGGAGAGATTATTTCTATTCAAACTGCACTGATCAGACTAGACCAGTGGTGTGCAAACTTTTCCTGTCATGCCCCGCATTTACCAGTAATGGAGTTTGTCTCAGGCCCCCCTCCCCCGTCCAGTACACCACAGTTGGCTGAGTTCAGGAGCTTGGGCTGAAAGCAGAGCCGGGGATAAGGGAGGAGCTGGAAATAGAGGTGGAGCTGGGCTGGGGGTGGTGAGGGATTGAGGGCAGAGTTGGGCTGGAGGCAGGGCAGGCGGGGGAGTGGAGCTGCAATTGGGGTGGGATCTGGGCTGGGGGAAAGTAGAGCTGTGTCTGGGGCAGAGCAGGGGATGGAGTGGAGCTCTGCCTGGGGCAGGAGCTGGGCTAGTGGGTCGAGCATGTCATGGGCTGGGGCAGAGCAGGGAGTGGAGTGGAGATGCAGCTGGGCCAGACCTGGGCTGGGGGTGGAGCAGGGGACCGAGTGAAGCTTGGGTGGGGTCGGAGCTGGAGTTGGGGCAGAGAGGGGCTGGGTGGCACTACCTCTCTATGCCCCATGGGGGCTGGCTAGGGCCCTGCCATGGACCCCGTCCCCCAAACAGTCCTTCGTGCACTCCTAGCAGGGCGCACCCCACAGTTTTTTGGAATACTGGACAAGAGGATCCAGTCATTCTTTCTGGTCTTAAATTCTGTGATTCTATTATTATATTGCTTATCAATTCTTCAAATTAGCTTTTAGTGTGAAATTCATCCAGTTTGGTCTCTCCCCAATTCATGAAGTTTCATTTAAAAAACCCCCACACACAATGAAAAGAATGATAATAACTATAATCAAAAGCATGAAGCAAACAAATGAAAAATGTTCTCTATTGCAACAATTTTAAAACTTAAATTTAAAAGCAAACATCCACCACAATTAAACAAACTCCCACATGAGGATTCAATGTGGAATTAAAAATTTCTTGTCAGAGGAAGGATAATGACACTTACCAATTTCTGTATCTCTTTTGCCTAAAAATTAAACAGAAATACACATATTGTTTGTTATGCGTTTCCCTTGTCTTATGTTTCATTTCCCTTTATCATCAATACAATTACATCTGAGAGATTATTATTTCTATTCAACCTCCTCTTAAGGAGGTCACAGTAGATGATCCAGTCATCTCTTCTAGTCTTAAACTCTGTGACTCTATGACTCTATTGCCATCAATTTTTCACATTAGCTTTTGCTGTGAAATGCATCCATTTTAATCTTTCCCCAAGTTTTATAAAGTTACATTACAAAACAGACCCCTATAAACTCTAACAATAATTATAGTAATAATAAAAAAGTAAACAAATGTAAAAGATTTCATATTGCAACAATTTTAAAAGTTACATTTGAAAATAAAAACACCTCCACCACAATTAAACAAACTCCCACATGAGGATCCAAGTTGGTACAAAAATGTCTTATCAGAGGAAGGACAAAGACACTTATTTCTTTATCTCATTTCTCTAAAAAATGTAAGAGAAATAAATATATATTTTGTTAGGCATTTACATTTTCTTATGTTTTATTTCTCTTTATCATCAATATGACAGTAAAGGGTGAGAGAAATCAACCGCCTCTTCCAGACATCAGACAAGAGGATCAGTGGGCCCTTCTGGTCTTAAACTCTGTGACTCTATTGCTTATCAGTTTTTCATATTAAATTTTGGACTGTAATCTATCCAATTTAGTGCTTGCCCACATTTTATCACGTTACTGTAACCTCCCCCAACCAAAGAGAAACAATAATTAAAAAAAGCAAACATGCAAACAAACAAAATCAGACTAAATGTTGCAACAGAAGTGTAAAAGTTAAATTGAAAAGGGAACAATTCCACAACAATTAAACAAACTCCCACATGTCAGAAGAAGGATAATGACACTTACCAACTTCTATATCTCGTTTGCCTAAAAATTAAACAGAAAGACACATATTGTATGTTAGGAGTTTCCTTTTTCTTTTGTTTTATTTCTCATTATCATCAATATGATAATTAAGGGTTAGAAACTATTTCTATTCATTTTCCTCTAAGGAGGTCAGATGAGATGATCTGGTCATCTCTTCTGGTCTTAAACTCTGTGATTCTATTACACTCAAAGAATCATTAGACTGAAAGTCTAATCCTCTGCACTTGTGGCAGGACTAAGTATTATCTATTCTAGACTACCCTGATAGTTATCTGTCTAACCTGCTCTTAAAAAACTCCAGTGAAGGAGATTCTACATCCTCCTTTATTCCATTTATTCCCTACTCTGCCTGTTAGGAAGTTTTTCCTAATGTCCAGCCTAAACCTCCCTCACTGCAATTTAAGCCCCTTGCTTCTTGTCCTATCCTCAGAGGTTAATGAGAACAATTTACTTCCCACCTTCTTGTAACAATTTTTCATATATTTGAAAACTGTTATCATGTCCCCCCTCAGTCCTCTCTTCTCCAGACTAAACAAACCCACCTCCCTGCCCCTCTGATTAAAAGAGGACCAGAACTGAAAGACTTGCCACTGGGAGGAGACACTAAGGGCTTGGCTACACTTACAAGTTGCAGCGCTGGTGGAGGCTTTCCAGCGCTGCAATTACACCCCGTCCACACTTGCAGGGCACAACCAGCACTGCAACTCCCTGGTTGCAGCGCTGGCTGAAAACCCGTCAGGGTTGGGGTATAAGGAGTGCAGCGCTGGTGATCCAGCGCTGCTCAGCAGGTGTGGACACTCACCAGCGCTTTAATTGTCCTCCAGGGAATAAGGAG
The DNA here is from genome assembly GCF_016161935.1 of Mauremys reevesii. NCBI lineage: Eukaryota > Metazoa > Chordata > Testudines > Geoemydidae > Mauremys > Mauremys reevesii. Next base: position 4,357,437 of record NC_052637.1, read on the forward strand.
TTATCCCAGAATTCCTGTTCAGCCACTCTGCTCATCAGTTTGCACTCTACTGCTCTTGCCTCAGGTGACCCGCCCTTTAAATGCCCCGGGAATTTTAAAAATCTCCTTCCTGTTTGCTGCAGCCAGGTGTGTGTGGAGTGCAATCAGTTAATCTTTACAGGTGACCATGCCTCCACGCAGCAAACGAGCCCCAGCATGGAGCACTGACGAATTGCAGGATCTCATTAGTGTTTGGGGGAGGAAGCTGTGCAGTCCCAACTGCGCTCCAGCTGTAGGAATTACGATATCTTTGAGCAGGTATCAAGGTCCATGCTGGATAGGGGCCATGATCGGGACACACTACAAGGCAGGGTGAAAGTTAAAGAGCTGCGGAGTGCCTATTACAAAGCCCGCGAGGGGAATCGCCGATCCGGAGCTGCCCCCACGACCTGCCGTTTTTACAGGGAGATGGACGCGATACTTGGGGGTGACCCCACTGCCAATCCCAGGACAACGATGGACACTTCTGAGCAGGCTGGGGGACAGGAGGAGGAGGCAGATGCGGAGGTGGAGGCGGCGGGGGGGGGGAGGAAAACGCGAGTGAAGCTACTGGGATGGGGGAAGACATCCCAGAGTGGGCATGCAGCCAGGAGCTCTTCTCAAGCCAGGAGGAAAGTACCCAATCGCAGCAGCCAGCAGTTGCAGAAGGACAAGCAGAGGAGCGGGTTACCGGTAAGCGGCTTTTATTTTCTGGGTGGAAATGTTTCTGGAGAGGAAGGGGGGTTATGGCTGCATGCATGCCAGCCTAGATGTGGAATAGCCCATTGATGTGGTCTATCACGTCGCGGTAATCGGCTGCAGTGATCTCAGCAAAAGTTTCAGCCAGAGCATGGGCAATATGCCTGCGCAGGTTTATAGGGAGAGCCACTGTGTTCCTTGTCCCAGTCACGCTGACGCGTCCGCGCCACTGTGCCGCGAGGGGTGGGGGGACCATTTCTGAACACAGGCAAGCCGCATAGGGTCCCGGGCGGAATCCACATTGCTGTAGAAGAACCTCCCGCTGTTCCCTAGTGACTCGCAGCAGGGAGATATCTTCCAGGATTAACTCCTGTGAAAAATGTTGGGACACTCTTTAGTGAAGCTAGGGTACGTCTACACTACGGGACTATTCCGAATTTGCATAAACCGGTTTTGTAAAACAGATTTTATAAAATCGAGTGTGAGTGGCCACACTAAACACATTAAATCGGTGGTGTGCGTCCACGGTCCGAGGCTAGCGTCGATTTCTGGAGCGTTGCACTGTGGGTAGCTACTCCGTAGCTATCCCATAGTTCCCGCAGCCTCCCCCGCCCCTTGGCATTTCCGGGTTGAGATCCCAGTGCCTGATGGGGCAAAAATCATTTTCGCGGGTGGTTCTGGGTACAGCCTCAACCCTCCCTCCCGTTTCGCGCCCTTTTTGCTTGGTGAACCGTGCAGACGCCATAGCACAGCAAGCATGGACCCTGCTCAGCTCCATACCGCAATCGTGGATGTTTTAAACACCTCGCGCACTCTCGTGCAGTATATGCTGAACCAGGACCTTCAAACTGAGGCGAGTAAGAGGCGGATACGGCAGCGCGGCGATGACAGTGATGAGGACGTGGACACAGAATTATCTCAAACCGCGGGCCCTGGCGCTTTGGAGATCCTGATGGTAATGGGGCAGATTCTATCCATTGAACGCCCGATTTTGGGCCGGAAACAAGCACTGACTGGTGGGACCGCATTGTGTTGCAGGTGTGGGACGATTCCCAGTGGCTGCGAAACTTTCGCATGCGTAAGGGCACTTTCATGGAACTTTGTGACTTGCTTGCCCCTGCCCTGAAACGCCATAATACCAAGATGAGAGCAGCCCTCACAGTAGAGAAGCGAGTGGCGATAGCCCTGTGGAAGCTTGCAACGCCAGACAGCTACCGGTCAGTCGGGAATCAATTTGGAGTTGGAAAATCTACTGTGGGGGCTGCTGTGATGCAAGTAGCCAAAGCAATCACTAAGCTGCTGCTACGAAGGTTGTGACTCTGGGAAACGTGCAGGCCATAGTGGATGGCTTTGCTGCAATGGGATTCCCTAACTGTGGGGCGATAGATGGAACCCATATCCCTATCTTGGCACCGCAGCACCAGGGCACCCAGTACGTAAACCGGAAGGGTACTTTTCAATGGTGCTGCAAGCACTGGTGGATCACAAGGGACGTTTCACAAACATCCATGCGGGATGGCCAGGGAGGGTTCATGGCCTCGCGTATTCAGAAGCACTACTCTGTTTAAACGGCTGCAGCAAGGGAATTACTTCCCAGACCAGAAAATAACAGTTGGGGATGTTGAAATGCCTGTCGTTATCCTTGGGGACCCAGCCTACCCCTTGATGCCATGGCTCATGAAGCCATACACAGGCAGCCTGGACAGTGGTCAGGATCTGTTCAATTACAGGCTGAGCAAGTGCAGAATGGTGGTGGAATGTGCATTTGGCCGTTTAAAGGCTCGCTGGCGCACATTACTGACTCGCTCAGACCTCAGCCAAACCAATGTCCCCTATGTTATTGCTGCTTGCTGTATTCTCCACAATCTCTGTGAGAGTAAGGGGAGACCTTTATGGCGGGGTGGGAGGCTGAGGCAAATCACCTGGCCGCTGATTACGTGCAGCCAGACACCAGGAGATTAGAAGAGCACACCAGGAAGCGGTGCGCATCAGAGAAGCTTTGAAAACGAGCTTCATCAATGGCCAGGGTACAGTGTGACTGCTGTGTTTGTTGATGAACACCCAACCCCTTGATTGACTCAGTCCCTGTAAGCAACTCCCCTCCCCTTCGAGTACAGCTTACTTATGCAAATAAAGTCACTCTCATTTAAAAGCATGAATTCTTTATTTTTCATTATAAAAAGAGGAGAGAAGTAAGGGTGTGCTTTGGGAGGAGGAAAGGAGGGATGGAGAAGGCCATTAAAAAAATTCAGAGTAACGGCATCCTTCTGGTTGGGCTGTCCACGGGGTGGAGTGGGCGGGTGCAGGCCTCCCCACGCGTTCTTACACGTCTGGGTGAGGAGGCTAAGGAACATGGTGAGGGGGGAGGGTGGTTATACAGGGGCTGCAGCGGCACTCTGTGATCCTGCTGCCGTTCCTGAAGCTCCACAAGACGCCGGAGCATGTCAGTTTGATCACGCAGCAGCCCCAGAGTTGCATCCCGCCACCGCTGATCTTCCTGCCGCCACCGCTGATTTTCCTGCCGGTCTTCCTGCTGCCACCTCTCATCTCGGTTGTCCCTCCTGTCCTCACGTTCACTGGCCTCTTTCCTGTAATTTGAAACCACGTCCTTCCACTCATTCAGATGAGCTCTTTCATTGCGTGTAACTTCCATAATATCTGAGAACATCTCATCTCGCGTCTTCTTTTTCCTCCGCCTTATCTGTGCTAGCCTTTGGGATGGAGGAGGGACGCTTGAAAAATTTGCAGCTGCATGAGGGAGATAAATATTTAGAAAGATACATTTTACAGAACAATGGTTATACTCTTTCACAGTGAAAAGCACTATTCACCTTACATAGCACATGTGATTTCCCTACAAGGTCGCATTTTTCATCTTAATAGTGACTGCTTGCATCTCTGGGGTTACAGATCTCACAGACACAGGTCCAGGCATCAGGATTCAGCTTGCATGCGGCCATGGTAAGCCACTGTCTCAGTGATTTACCCCTCCCCCCCCAACGCATGGCTAATACCACGCTAGCTCCCTGCTAATCAACAACCTTCCCCCTCCCCCCCACCCACTGCTTGTCCGGTAGCTTGGGGAAGATCGCCTCGCCGGTGACCAAACAGAAAAGATCATCGGCATTTCACCCCTCCCCTCCCCCCGCTTCGCTACGTGCAGGAAAGTGTTTTTTTTAAGCTGCTGCATTCCACGAACCCAGTAGAAAAATGGCCACCCCCCTTACTTAAATTCCTGATTTTTAACCAGGTTATCCTGAACGATATCACTTTGCTGAGGATAACAGAACAAGATAAAGAGCGGATGCTTCTTGAATGCCAGCAGTCCCCGGGACCATACGCTGCGATGCTTTGCCACGCAATGATACCTGATTACTTGCTACATGCATGGCATGGTAAAGTGTCCTACCATGGTGGGCGGAACAAGGATGCCTTGCCCAGAAACCTTCTGCAAAGGCTTCTGGAGTACCTACAGGAGCGCTTCATCGAGATGTCCCTGGAGGATTTCCTCTCAATCCCCGGACATGTTAACAAACTTTTCTAAGTAACTATACTGTCTGCGAATGCATCCCAAGTCCTCAGGGCAAATCAATCATTAAAAAAGGCTTGCTTAAAAAACACTGTTTGCTATTTGCAAAGGTACACTCACCAGAGCTCCCTTCCAGGGCGTCATTCTCTGGAATAGTTGCTTGTGAGGGCTGGGAGCAGGGTAATTCCGTCAGGGTGATAAAAAGCTCCTGGCTGCTGGGGGTCACGGAGTGCTGTGTGCTCTCTGCGAGGTCTTCCTCTTCTTCTTCCTCTTCATCTTCCCCGTCTGCATAATCCTCAGACATGGCAGAGATTACAACCCCCACCTCGGAATCCACGGTCAGGGGTGGGGTACTTGTGGCGCAGCCCCCTAAAATTGCATGCAGCTCATCATAGAAGCGGCATGTTTTTCGACCTGCCCCGGACCTTCCATTTGCTTCTTTGGTTTTCTGGTAGGCTTGTCTGAGCTCCTTAACTTTCACTCTGCACTGCACGGAGTCCCTGCTGTGGCCTTTAGCAGTCATAGCCTTAGAAATTCTTTCAAATACTTTTTCATTTCGTCTTTTGGAACGCAGTTCTGTTAGCACTGAATCCTCTCCCCATATAGCGATCAGATCCAGTACCTCCCGAGCGGTCCATGCTGGGGCTCTTTTTCGATTCTCAGGAGACTGCATTGTTAACTGTGCTGATGAGCTGTGCGTGGTCACCTGTGATGATGAGCTCTCCACGCTGGGGAAGCAGGAAATGAATTTCAAAAGTTCGCGGGGCTTTTCCTGTCTACCTGGCCAGTGCATCCGAGTTGAGAATGCTGTCCAGAGCGGTCACAGTGGTGCACTGTGGGATACCGCCCGGAGGCCAATACCGTCGATTTGCGGCCACACTAACCCTATTCCAATATGGTAATCCCGATATTAGCGCTACTCCTCTCATCGGGGAGGAGTACAGAAACCGGTTTAAAGAGCCCTTTATATCGATATAACGGGCCTCGTAGTGTGGACGGGTGTGGCGTTAAATCGGTTTTACGCTCGTAAAACCGATTTAAACGCCTAGTGTAGACCAGGCCCTAGTGATAGAGATAGGGAGATAGTGAAGATCACCCCTGCAGCTGCATCTTCACTCAACCCCTCTATCACTGCAGCTTACCCGAAGCAACCAGCACCCCTCTATCACTCAAGCCCCACTTCTCCCTCTATAAGCACCCCTCACTCACCATTTCTTGGCTTCTGTTGTGTTATGTGTGTGGTAAAAGAATGCTAAAGTGAGGATTAAGAACTCCTTCAGGGTGTGGGAATTTAAGTCTGGAGATAATGAACACAATGCTTCCCTGGGAAATGTTGTCATTTCTGGCTTTCTACAGTGACCTTGACTGCTGGACTGAGCAGATGTACCACAGCACAGAGGCTGCACAATTTGAGGAAAAATCCCCGAAAGAGCAAGGAGGACATGTTGAAAACTGTTCTTCATCACTCTGCTAGAGAGAGTAAAACCTTGCAGGAGTGGAGAGCAAAGAAAAGCATGATCCGCCAGAGACATTGGCGTAGAAACGCAGTGGCAAAGAGGAAAAGCACAAACCAGCTGCTAGACATCCTGTCGCGCCAAGCGGACTCTCTCCAGGCTATCGTAGCCATGCAGGCAGAGCAGTCCCGTGCTGCCCCACAGCCCCCCCCCGTCCCAAAGCTTTTTGCCTTGTGCCCCAATGTCAGCTCAAACCCCCTTTCCCCAGCATCCAGGTTCTTACCACCACCAGCTGCCTCCACCACCTGTACGTTCACCAACCAGCCCTGATACCTACCACCCTTACCCTCTGCACTCAACCCCCATCACCATGCAGTATATGCACCCTGAAGTGCAGGATTAATTAAACAGCACTCCAGACAGGACATATGCAAACTTGTAACTGTACAGTTCACCAACCCACACCCCTGCCCTCTTGTGTTCATGAAATGTTGTGTGTCTGTCTGTCTGTCAAGGAAGTTTTTTTCTTTTCAATAAAACAATTCTTGGCTTTGAAAACAGTCTTTATTATAGCAGATAGTGAAAGATACCTTAGCCCAGTAAAGAAACAGGCACTGCAAATCATTTTAGGGATAATAGAATAACTGTGTAAACAGTGCACTTCACTCCCATGCAAGACAGCCAACATTACTGTTGGCTTTCAGCCTCAAATTCTTCCCTCAAGGCATCCCTAATCCTTGAAGCCCTGTGCTGGGCCTCTCTATTAGCCCTGCTCTCTGGCTGTGCATATTCAGCCTCCAGGACTTGAACCTCGGTGGTCCATGCCTGACTGAATGTTTCACCCTTCCCTTCACAAATATTATGGAGGGTACAGCAAGCGGATATAACCGCGGGGATGCTGCTTTCCCCCAAGTCTAGCTTCCCATACAAGGACCTCCAGCGGGCTTTTAAACGCCCAAAAGCACACTCCACAGTCATTCGGCACTGGCTCAGCCTGTAGTTGAACCGGTCCTTGCTCCTGTCAAGCTTCCCTGTATAGGGTTTCATGAGCCAAGGCAGTAACGGGTAAGCGGGGTCTCCAAGGATCACAATGGGCATTTCGATGTCCCCTACTGTGATCTTCCTGTCTGGGAAAAAAGTCCCTGCCTGCATCTTCCTGAACAGGCCACTGTTCCGAAAGATGCGTGCATCCTGCACCTTTCCAGGCCAGCCTGTGTAAATGTCAATAAAACGCCCACGGTGATCCACAAGCGCCTGGAGAACCATAGAGAAATACCCCTTACGATTAACGTACTCTGATGCCAGGTGGGGGGGGCCAGAATAGGAATATGCGTCCCATCTATCGCCCCTCCACAGTTAGGAAAACCCATTTGTGCAAAGCCATCCACAATGTCCTGCACGTTCCCCAGAGTCACGGTCTTTCTTAGCAGGATGCGATTAATTGCCTTGCAAACTTGCATCAAAACGATTCCAACGGTCGACTTTCCCACTCCAAACTGGTTCCTGACCGACCGGTAGCTGTCTGGAGTTGCCAGCTTCCAGATTGCAATAGCCACCCGCTTTTCCACCGTCAGGGCAGCTCTCAATCTTGTGTCCTTGCGCCGCAGAGTGGGGGCGAGCTCAGCACACAGTCCCATGAAAGTGGCTTTTCTCATACGAAAGTTCTGCAGCCACTGCTCGTCATCCCAGACTTCCATGACGATGTGATCCCACCACTCAGTGCTTGTTTCCCAAGCCCAAAAGCGGCATTCAACGGTGCTGAGCATTTCCGTGAATGCCACAAGCACTGTAGTGTCACACGCGGCAGGAGAATCGATATCGATATCATCGTCAGACTCCTCACTGTCACTTTGGAGCTGAAGGAATAGCTCGACTGCCAAACGTGTTGTGCTGGCGACACTCATCAGCACAGTCCTCAGCAGCTCGGGCTCCATTTGCCACAGAAATCGTGATTCACACACAGAGAGTAAAACAGAAAGACACTCACAATGGCGCCAAACGTTGTTGGAAAGACTGAATGCTGGGATGTGAAGCGATGCACCACGGGGCATTGCCACAGGAAGCGGAATGACCCGCACACTTCCTTCCCCTTCCCACAATACTCAGCGCCAAAATGGGACGAGGTGCTCTGTGGGATAGCTGCCCACAATGCGCCTCTCAATACAGCGCTGGAAAGTGCTGCAAGTGTGGCCACACTGCAGCGCTGGTAGCTGTCAGTGTGGCCACACTCCAGCGCTGGCCCTACACAGCTGCATGACCAGCGCTGTAACTCCCAGCGCTGCAACTTGTAAGTGTAGCCAAGCCCTAAGTGTGTTAACCACTAGGCCACCTAACTCATCAATGACTCTATTACACTCCTACAGGGGAATCCAATTGTTTATAAACATTTCTTCTGAAGGAAGAAAATGACACATCAATTTCTAGATCTCATTTCACTAAAACATAAACAGAAATAGATATCAAAATTGTTATGAGCTTTCCTTCCCTTATATGTTATTTCTCTTTATCATCAATACAAAGTTAAGGCTGGGTGATTATTTTTATTCAACTTCCTTTTTTCTATTGCTTCCCCACAAACACCCCCCCATAACATTTTGGTGTGAAGTTTATCTAGTTTAGACTTAATCTAGTTTTATAAACTTTGGGGTAACACACCCTGTCCTGGGGCCCAGCCCCTTCCCATTCAGGAAGAGACAAAAACTCCTCTGGGCTCAAGTGACCTCATTCCTACAGGGCCTGCTCCACTTGGAAGAAATGATCTTCAAAGGGAGAGGCTGTCACAGGAGGGGGCAGCGACCAGGAGGGAGGCTGCTGGAACTCATGGGAGCTGATTCTTGCAACGGAGCCACTCGGAGGAAGACAACTTACCTAGGCTATTCCGTGGGGCTGGAGAGGGGAAGCTACGACCTTTGTTGGAAAAATTCCAAGCCCTAGTGGGCTGCCCTGTCCCTTCCACAAAGAAGCAGGTGCCAACAGGCGCCAGGTCCCCTCCCCTGCTAATCCCCTGGGGCGCCCTGAGCCCCGCGGGGCCCCCCAAAGCTGGAGCCTGGGGCACATGCCCCTCTGCTCCCCCCTCCATCAGCTGACGGAGGGGAAAAAGTCAGCTGTGTGCAGTCTGGTCCAACATCCGGCTCTTACCAGAACGTTGCACTGGCGCGCATCGGCCCACTTTCACCTCTGTCTCCACTGATATGGGGACTAAGGCCCAGAGAGCTAAGCAACACCCATAGTTATGTTGCCTCGCCTGCCCAGAGAGCAAACAGTCCTTTCCCCTCCACTGAGTAACAATACCCATATATCAGAGGGGTAGCCGTGTTAGTCTGGATCTGTAAAAGCAGCAAAGAGTCTTGTGGCACCTTATAGACTAACAGACGTTTGGGAGCATGAGCTTTCGTGGGTGAATACCCACTTCGACGGATGAACAAAACTGAAGTACACACAGGTTTCATAAAAATAGTGCAGAAAATTCCCCACTTCATCACCCCTTCCTGAACTAGCCAGACTTCTATAGAGTCTTTTGAAAGACTCTGAGGCCACGTCTATACTTACCCGCCGGGTCGACGCGGCGAGTTCGACTTCTCGGAGTTCGAACTATCGCGTCTGATCTAGACGCGATAGTTCGAACTCCGGAAGCGCCGCGGTCGACTCCGGTACTCCACCGCGGCAGGAGGAGTTGCCGGAGTCGACCTTGGAGCCGCGGAGTTCGCTTCCGCGGCGTCTGGACGGTAAGTCATTCGAACTAGGGTAGTTCGAATTCAGCTACGTTATTCACGTAGCTGAATTCGCGTACCCTAGTTCGAACCAGGGGCTGTGTGTAGACCAGGGCTGAGACTGAGGGCTCATCTGCACTGAAAACTTACACCCCTCAGACATGTAGCTATGTCAACCCAAACCCAGTTGGAAAGACTTTTAAGGGGAATGGGTCTCTGAAAACATCGAAACAGGCCCTAAAATGGTCCAACCTATTACATCAACCCTCCTCAGCCTGACAAACACAGAGAAGTAAAAATAAATTGATACACAGTTGTGTGACTGGTCAACAATTGTAATTGTGGGAAAAGGGATATTGAAACTTACCAACTTCTTCAGTAAGTTTCCCTTAAAAATACAGAAATAAATATAAATTATTTTCCTCTTGTGCTTCATGAAACAGAGTTAAAAGACAACACCCTATAGGTGCAAAATTCATTAGGAGCATGGAAGGACAAGCCCAATTTATTTGGAAATTGGGCAGATATTTTTTATAGATGAAGTGAATCTGGAGCATGGACAGCTGTGTCTGAGTTATGTGACGGCCGATATGATTTTTTTTCCTAACTGAAGAAGAAATGTGTTTATTTACTGATTTATCACTGGGGCATTTCTGTTGGACCTATCACTGTAACACTGAGGTGCAATACATTTTGTTAGCAAAAAAGAGATGGAATACAAATCTGAGAACCTTCTCTCACGTGGAACCAGAAATAGACAGTGATAACTGCCTGAGAACTAGGAAGAGAGGGGTAGGAAGGACCAAGCAGAACACAGATGTATCTGCTCTGATCAGATTCTCTGGTTCAGTTCTATTGTCTGAGACTCTCCTCCCTTCTGTCTCTCCGAGAAGCTCATAGACAATTGTGTAGCCATGGTCTAAAATTGTATTTGTGGAAAAAGGGAAACTGAAACTTACCAACGTCTTCAGTAAGTTTCCCTGAAAAGTACACAAATAAATATAATTTATTCTCATTGCCTTGCTTCATGAAGCAGAGTTAAAAGGCTACATCCTATCGGTACAAAATTCATTAGGAGCATGGAGGGAAAAGTCCGATTTATTGGGAAATTGGGCTGGTATTTATGGATGAGGTTCAGCAGGGCATGGACAGCTGTGTCTGAGTTATGTGATCATGCGTATGGTTTTTTTTCTAACTGAGGAACAAATGTGTTTACTTACTGATTTACGACAGGGGCACGTCTATACGGCCCATCACTGTAATGTCAAGGTGCATTACACTTTATTAGCAATGAAAAAAAAAAGAGAGAGAGAGAGAGAGGGATGAGGTGAAATAGGAGAGGCTAGGCTTTGCAGAACCTTCTCTCAAATGGGACCAGAGACAAAAAGCAATAGCTGCCCGAGAACTGGGAAGAGAGGGAGGTGGAGGACCAAGCAGAAAAGAGATGTATCTTCTATGATCCGATTCAGTTCTATTGTCTGAGACTCTCCTCCTTTCTATTCTCTCCTCTGTACCTCTGCCCCCACCCTCTATCAATAAATTCACATGCATTCTTCTTCTTTATTTAGGACCAGATCAGCAGATCACATGTTCTTTTCGTGCTAAATCCCTAAATTGCCCTTATTTATTTATTAGAAAAAAACTCTTTATTTACAGTATATTTCTCCCTCTGATATTTACCTTTCATTTTAAACAGATAAACAGTGAGGCCAATGAAACAAAACAAAACCACCAGGATCACACTCAGAGCCACCATCCAGGGATTCACCCTTGGGAAAAAGGAATCTGAAAAACAAAACACCCAGGGCTTGCCTTAGTTTGGAAGTGGTGACTAAATGCAGAATTTTTTTCATACAAATACACAAATAGTGCCCAGCAGGATTTGTGTGAGGAAAGAGTGAAAGAATGGCCATGTCTACACTACACAAAACACCAGAAACTGTTTTTAAATACGGCTCCAATCAACACAACTTTACCAGTGATTTATCCTTGAAAACACAGCCCTGATTTGTTTCATTTCTATTCAGAGGGCCACAGAGATCAGAGGCAAATTCTCTACTCATAAAACCCCATTGACTCTAATAGGGTTATAACAGAAAAGAATCTGGCCTTTAGCAGTAAGCAATATTCAGAAACTGCCAGATTAATTAGCATATTTTTGAAAAATCCACAGTTACCCCCTAATATTGGGAAAAAACATAATCACAATTTGTCCAAACACTTGTGCAGCAAATTAACTAATTTCCATTTGCTCTTCTCGTGTTCACAGTGATTCGGTCATCTAAACAGGATGGGATTTTCAAATGTGCCTAAGGTCTTTTCCACACATGGCTTGTGCTCTGATTTAGTGAACCTGGGAAAACCCTCTTACGGGGTCATTCTTAAATTGGTTCAAGAGTTGACAACATAGGAGGGTTGCACCAATTTAAATAAATTGATGCACAAAACCTTAAATCATAAGTCAGCTTCATAGTGCTCTATCTCCATTTAGCTGAAGTCGATAAGGAATTGATTGAAGCTAAATCTATTTAGGGCACTCTGAAACTGATACAAGAAGTGTTCACACAAGCAGATGTCATCCATTAACTAATCAGTACATCTTCTGTGTGTAGAGAAGAGGTAAAATGAGTCCTTTTGTGGATCCGGATCAAAGTAAATTAAGGAATGCAAGTCCCATTGAATGTCAGTAAAAACAAGATCACATGACTGAGGTGACATTTCACAAAGGTAATGAAGTTGGTGAAGTGACCAGATCACTAGAGCCCTGTGTGGATACAGAATTGGTATCCGCATCCAATCTGCAATCCCCCAAAATGATGAGGCTATCTGTGGCTATAAAGCAGATATTTGTGGGTTTACAGGACTCTACCGATCACAATCAAGCCAGAGTACAAAATTTGCCACATTCAAAAAAATCATTAAGGTGAATTTAAGGTTACAGGAGCCTAGTGCATCAGTGGATTGAGTGAAAGTTCCTTCTCAAAAAGGTTGGAAGGTGTGTGTGTGTGCGTGCACGTGCACACATACTAGAATATCAGGAAAGTCGAACTTAAAATTAAATTTACTTGAAATTCAAAATGTTGATAGTCTGAATACTCACAATTAAGGGAATCAAATTGCTTAAAATGTAACCTGTAAAGACACTATCTTCTGTGTTTGTGCATGGATTATGAAATATCCAACATAGATGTTTCAGTTCTTTTCTTCCTATGTTTTGTTTCGTTTCTAGTGGTGGTGAGTTCAGTGTAGGATTTGGATGGTAACTGACCTGCTATATAAACTGCTGATTCCTTTTCTTGATTGAGAACGGTGTTCCTGATGCAACACAACAAGTTTTGGTTTGAATGCTCTACTACAATGAGAGCAGTTTCTGTTTCAAACAGGCTGTTATCTCTTTGGGATGTTGTTTCAGAGAGTGATGGTAAATGTCGCCCACTGAGATCTTTCCACAGAACTTCAGGCTCTGGGTACCAACCAGCTGACTGACAAACCACCCGAATCCCTCCATCCTGGTGACCCTCCACAGAGATGAGAGGAGCAGAGCCCAGACCTAAGGGGAAATACATAAAGGTGTCAATTCCATATGTTAATAAAACAGAAGGGACAGTTTGTGGATCCCTTACTCACACTAGAAAGCACTAATTCATGCGGGTAGTCAGTAGAAGGGATAAATGAATACTAGAATGTCTGAAATCCCAAGACTTATGGACACAAAAATTTGAACAAATATTTAAAATAGTTTCACTGAGTCAGTGGGAGATATTGTCATCTCAACACAGGAGCAACTGAGTGCTGACACCTTTGGAGATATGACAGTGTAGATAACTGAATAGGATCTGAACTTTAGAAAATCTGATCATTAGTGCACTGGATAGATCTAGTTATTTAAACAAAAAAATCTTATTGGTTCATGGTGAAAGTGTTAAAGCAGCAGGAGGAAAATGCTCAGTCTTGTCTAAGAGTGATAAATGCATAATTTCCCCTTCCCACTAGGACACTCTGCACTCCATATCCACCATAGTAATATGATTATGGTATGATTATGATATAATTATGTTGCATCTTGTACAAGATGTATCAAGTAAGGTATCAATGGAAAAAGTTATGATTGGCTGAATAATTATCCTATTTGTATGCATGTATCATTTTTGTATCTGGAGTTGTGAATATTGACTATGCATCTGTATTTCAAATGTGCTTGTTCTGGATAACACCCACAACTAGCCTTTCAGGTGCAACAGTGAAGAAGCTAGACAGTGCTAATGGCCCATCAGCAAAAACAATGGGCCATGGAAAAGTCTTGTCCTCATCACCAATTGGCCTCACTTTCCCCACAACCCAACATCTGGATATACCTCTGGAAGAGCACAGACTTTGAACCGGTGAAGTGCTGGTCCCAGTTGGGAAAGATGGAAACCCTGCCTGTGTATGAAACATCTATAAATTGATTGTACTATCTAATACACTTTTTGATTCAAATCCTCTGTGGCATATTAGGCTTAGATTGGGTTTTTGTTTATTTGCTTAATAATCAACTTTGATCTCTTTGCTATCACTTATAATCACTTAAAATCTATCTTTCTGTAGTTCATCAATCTTATATTTATATAAGATTTATATATATACCTAAAATAGTGTGATTTGAGTGGAGTCAGCTCAGTTAACAAAATTTTTTGTGTATATTCCTCTCCACATCGAGGGAGGGGCGAAGTGGGTAATTGTAATAATCTTTACTGGTCAGGCTTTTGACCAGGGCAGGATGATACAGATCCAGGGTCCTAGGTTGGGGAGCTGGGGGGTCTTTTGGCTGAAGCTTCGCTATTGTTGGTTCATGAGTGCCTGGCCAGATGCATTCATGCACAAAGATGGGTGTGGTCCCTGCCTGTGGATGTTGATGTGAGTGCAAGTGTGGAGGGTTTTGCAGCTTGTCACAACATCACGGTGCAAGAGGGAACCCAGACTGGTGAGACAGGGGGCTCAGCTTTACCCCAGTTCCAAATGGTACCCCAGGGGAACCCATCACACCCACCACCACCATCACCATTATACAGTCTTAGCAAATAAGAATACTGCATTTGATTTTAACTACACCTGTGAAGAACAACCAACAGTGAACCAATATGACAGTCATAAAAGTCTGTCAGTCCCATCTTAGCCACACATCCTAGAAATGACTGCAGAGCAACTGGAAGACCATGTGTGTCCAGAAGTCTTTCCCCTCTTGACTAAAGCCCGTTTTGGGGTCAGTCAAGATTGGGTGAGAAAGTGCCTTGGCCATTCTGAAAATGTTTTTAACAACATGTTGGGAAAGTTTCCAACATATTTTCCTCATAGGAAAGTGGCTGTTTGCTGAAAGTTAGATACACTGGGTTATTGTGAAATATTTTACAAGCAGGGAGTCACGGTTGTAACAGGAAAAAATAAAGCCTGCAGACCACACACAGCTAAAACTGATGGGAGCTACTGACCTGCTACCCGCAGTTCCAATACAGTTTCTCCATAAAAAGTATCATCTTGAACAAAACAGAGGTATCGTCCTTCATCAGCAAGTCTGATATCGAGAATCCTCAGGGGAACAATCCCATCTGTGAGTCCGGCTTTCAAAAGCTCTGTCCTTCCCCAATAGTCTGGCATCTGCCCATCATACTGATCCTTCCCATCACGATACAGGTGCACAAAAGATGCAAAATCAGATCGGAACCATCTCACCTCCATGTTTGCAGCACTCATGCTGGGGGACAGGTGACAGGGTAACACAGTTTCCTGACCCCGGATGGCAGAGACAGGGTCAGAAGGTCCAATCACTGTGAACTTTGCTGGAAAATGCACCATGAAAGTAACAACAACAAAAAGCGGGTCAGAGGAAAGAGGGAATTTGATATGAAGGACACAGCCAAGAGGTTCCATTTCAGACAAACTTTCCAAACTTCAGCCAGGGACAGACACCAGCATGGAACATTTCAGCCTGAATGTTTAAGAGAGGGCAGCACTCATGGGC
The DNA here is from genome assembly GCF_016161935.1 of Mauremys reevesii. NCBI lineage: Eukaryota > Metazoa > Chordata > Testudines > Geoemydidae > Mauremys > Mauremys reevesii. Next base: position 4,372,845 of record NC_052637.1, read on the forward strand.
AGTGGGACTGGGGCTCTGTTATAAGAACACTCAGCCTCAGTGTATGGCACAGGCACTCAGCACTGAGATGGGGCGTGCAGTTGATAATAGGCAAACTTGGCACATGATACAGACACAGTTCATGGTACAGAAAGTGGGGAGCTAAGAATTGGTAGGTTCAGTGCATGACAGAGGCACACAGTGCTGACACGGGATGGGAAGCTGAAGACAGGAGTATTCAGTCCATGTCACAGTCACACATGAGAGAAACTGAGGCAGAGAAATGGTAATGGACATTTTTGGTGTATAGTTGAGACAAGCTTTCTATTTAACAGCCTATTTTCCTGAGTGTTCTCAAATTGACACGCTTACTGACGTTGCCATGACATTTTCTGGGCCACAGCAGGAATAAGGGTAGGGTTGATGGGCCATATTTGCTGTTCTTTCACCAAGGTGTTCCTGAGACATGGCCATATTGCTAGAACTAATTTTTGGTCAAGTGTGGTTCAATGCTTCACATGCTCAAGAGACCAAATAACTAAACTTAGTGAACATTATTGTATAAAGACAAAACAGTGCACTACATAAAGGAGACATATAAATCCTCCTCCCAGGAAGCGAGTCTTATCTTTCAGCATACTCACTTTACACAAAAGGTGTGCTACAAAAATCCACTTACACCACAGCTGTTTACAAATGAAAAAGCACTTTAACCGTCATGTAAGATCCAACCCACCATTTTTGGATACCACACTCCAAACATGATGGGTGTTGAGGTACATCCCAAACAGTGCTAGGATACACCTTTCATGGCTTTGGTAGGCTTCCTATTTTCTATTGTGAACGCTAACTTCAGATTTGTAAAGAGTTGTGGGATATTAGATATTGGTGAACAGAATTGTGGGAAAAGCATCATACATTCAGTTAACTCAACTTCCCAACTCTCTCTCTCGCTCTCTGTCTCTAATGTATATTATAGGACTACCATACATATAATGCCTAATAATATGATGTATACTACACCTAACATATATGTATTAGCGAAAAGGTCCAATTTAAAGTCACATGACATCAATATATTCTGGTTCATCTTATGTTTTTGTGCACATTACTCTCAAACTAGGGGTCTGATCTTTTTTACACCTGAAACCCACTAAGTTATTTTTTTTTATTTATTATTGTGATTATTAAACACTTCAGTAAGTGTCCACCCAATGCTTTGGGCATCTTTGACAATCTTCTAAAAATACTTGTGTGAAGAAACAGACCTGAGCACTATCCCAGGAGCAAATAAAATAACCCGGCAGCAGCACAATCAGAGCAAAGATTGAATAATGATGGCGGTGATCTTGCTGTTTGATTAAATTGACACACTGTGAGTAGTTCCATTGACTTTGAGTGCAGCATGTTGTTAAGATACTTCAGGGCAGGGGCGGCTCTAGGCACCAGCAAACCAAGCTGGTGCCTGGGGCGGCCAAATCTAGGGGGCGGCAGGCTGGGCCGGTGGACCTGCCGCGGACGACCGGACCTGCCGCAGGCATGACTGCGGAGGGGGCGCTCGTCCCGCGGCTCGGCTGGACCTCCCGCAGGTATGACTGCGGCAGCTCAAGCGGAGCCGCCGGAGCCGCGAACCGTCCGCAGCCGTGCCCGCGGGAGGTCCGCTGTTCCCGTGGCTCGGGTGGAGCTCCCGCAGTCATGTCATGCCTGCGGCAGGTCCGCTCGTCCCGGGGCTCCGGTGGACCTGCCGCGGGAGCTCAACCGGAGCCGCGGGAAGAGGGGACCCGCCGCGGGACCGAGGAAGGGCGGCGCTGCACACCGCGCTGCCTGGGGCAGCCTATTTTCTAGAGCCGCCCCTGCTTCAGGGGCCTAAATAAATCCTTTAAGGAACAGCAGACACAGGGCAGATTCCTACCTGATTCCATCCTGTGAACATAACAAGTAAAGAAGAAAATAATAAACCCAGGGAAAGGGAAGCAGTCTCTGGAGCTGTGGCAGAATGAGAGAACCTTCATCTTCACTGTAACTTGATCTAGAAAACAGGAAGGAGGAAAAAAATGATCATCGTGAGTATAATACTGAAAAACATTAAATCATTAAAGTCAAACATTAAAGAGGGCACAGTAAATAAATACATTGTTACGTGAACTCTTTCATATTATGAAGTTAGAACAGCCATTCAATTAAAGTTGAAAATGTGATTTCTTTACAAGTCTGATTTTTTCCCATCCCTACAAAATCCATATTAAAAAAAAAAAAGTCAGATCGGTGTAAAAGTTGCTAGAAATTCTACCAATGGAGAAAAAAGATTTAAGGAATTAGAAAGCGTGCGTGTCAGAAAGAGAGAGTCCAATATGTATTTTTTTACCAATTTATTTTCTTTCGACATATCAGAGGCAAAATGATTCAGTCCCATAAACAAAGTTATAAGTAACATGGAACACAGAGAAAGACGCTTCATAAAATTAGATTTAAAGAGCTTGTAACTTACTTTACAAAACAGAAATGTACAGGAAGTTAATCCATAGCAAATCTCCCTTTGAAGGCATTCAGAGCAAGATCAGGTCCAGTTTTCTTGAATAAAACATCAGAGCAAAGAAATAGATTCTTAAATCAAATAACCGGAATAGTCTGGAGTTACATTACAATGAAAGGAGAGGGGGAAATAGCTCATGTATCATTCTGAATATATCATTCAAATGCAAAGTTTATATTCAGAGTCAGACACATCTATCCTAGGATTATTAGATCATTTTGCAGTTAATAATTCACGCAGGGAATAAATGTCTACTAGGAGATATCAAAGGACAAGGGAGATGATATTCAAGTGACAGAAGCTCACCTACCTGATACATCCTGGAAATAAGCTTTGGAACAGTTTTGAGCTCTCTCTGGTGTTCCAAGGTTTTCTAAAAGCCTCATACATTCTCCTCTGGTTAGTTTACATTATCAGTGACTATTTCAGTGATGAGATTGAAAAAATAATTCTTACTAAGATATTACAGAGACAACGAGTTGAATCCTGGTCTTTCCTTCCATTTTTCTGCCAAAATGGTGTTTATTTTTTGTTGGAAACTGAAGTGTCTCTCTCGATGCCTTCCAAAAGCAAAAGTAGAAAAGGAACTGGAATGCTATGGTGATTTCAGTCCCTACCACACTCTTGTTCCGGTTTAGAGATAAGGATCCTCTCCCAAAGAAGTCCTCCTAGGGTGCCAGTGTTGGTGACAGCAGAGTCAAATATCCAAGTGCCTTCAATCTGGCTGAAGGCAATGAGAATTTCAAAGGAGGCTCAGCTTCTTACTCCTGGAGAACTGCTAAATTCTGTCATAATAAACATTATATTTTTCATCTCATGCTCCAAATGGAAACTCTCTTTTAATTACTTCAGTAATAAACAGCCTTTGTCGGGCTACACTGGAGTTTATGGTGAAGGGAGTGTCTTTATTGCTCTAAGGTTGAAGGTTAAAGCTCAACCCATCTCTGTTCTCAGGTAGGAGTTAAACAGGGTTCAAACTGTGTTAGTTGATTCTAAGTTCTGACTGGTCAGCAGACCTGGTGCTCTCTTTGTGATGGGATCCCTGGGGCACAATCTGGAACTGGGGTACTGCTGTGCCCCCTTAACTCTCCAGCCTAGGGTATCTGTCACAATGCTTTGCTAGTGAAAAGAAACAACCCCCTCCAGGTGCTGTTATCACTCAGCAGAACAGCAGGGGGAGCCCCACACCCAGCTAGATTGTCTAAATGCTCCCAGAGCCACTCATGAATCACACAGAGAAAGGAACCAGCCAATTCACCCCAGGTCCCAGCCTTACTCCCCAGAGTTGTACCATCTTGTCCTGGCCAGAAGCCTGACCAGTGTACGTTTATTACCCAGCCCTCCACCCCTCCCCCTTCAATGTGAAGAGGACGTGCATCAGCTTTTGTAAACTGAGCTGAGACTTCCCAGGCACGTCCGTCAAAACACACTGTTTTGGGTAAAATATAAAATGGATTTATTATCTACAGAAAGATCGATTTTAAGCGGTTATAAGCGCTAGGCATAAAAGGTCAGAGATTTTTACAAAAGAAAATAAAAGGTAAATGTACAATCTAAATCCTGCACCCTACACTTCCCAAGATTGCAGCTGAGTTTTCTCTAGCAGCAGCAGGATTGGCTGCTTTAAATGCTATATTTACAATACCCCCACTACCACCACCACCGCCTCAGAGATTGTACCCTGGACCTGTAGCCCTACAAGTACCAACCCCCTTGAGCCAAGGGAACTACCTCATTGGCTACTTTGGAGTAAGTGGAACCAGCCACTAGGGGGCACCGCACTCCCACATCCTACCCAATGGTCAGATGAGTGAATCTGACTCCCCCCACCACCCCTTCACTAAAAATACATCCAGGATCAACCCCCTCCCCCATGCCGGCACAGAAGATGGCCTGGTCCCCACTGAATCCCTCTCACATATCATGCAGTCCCCCTGCATATCTGGGTTGGTGGCACCAATCGCAGATATGCAAATACCCAGCACCCATCGCCACAGGTTCTTTTATGCACAATGTAGGCTCCTGCAATAAAACCCAGACACCTAATTTGAGCTCTCAGGCATCTCATTTGCCTCTCTGCACTAAGCCTTCAGCCACTTGGAATTGCTCACTGCCTTCCCGAATGGGTTTCTAGTTGATATTCTGGGCGTGTCACTGGTAATACCTTTGTCTGATCTTTTGAAGACATTTTGCTGCAGTAACTGGAACTTGGGAGGCTTTTTTTAAAAGTTTTTTTGTTTTGTTTGTTTTTTGACTGAATGGCACACTGGAGAGAGGTGATGGATTGATGGCTCTGGTACCTAGAGTCACCACCTGTCACTAGGCATAACCCTAGGTAACTCGGGAGGATGGAAGACCATGAGTGTCGATAAAGCCCTCCTGCTCTAGGCCTAAGTGAACCAATGTTCCTCTATGTTAAACTTTGTGTAACCTAATGTGCTGATAGCTGCAAAACTGTGGTGTAAGCAGTTAACTATTAGTTGTAACAGGCTGAAAGCAGCTCAAGGCCGCTTCAGATAAAGTGTACATGTCTGCAACGGAAAGGTGGAGGAAGGGGGAAGAAAAGATATTGAGCAAGTAAAACATTGCAGCTGGAAGGAATAGAGAGGGGGAACGGGGACATGAGCTAGTCAGCAAAAGAAAAAGTTTTGTAGTAAACAACTGGAGTATAAAAGAAGGGAGACTGCTTGCGTTGGGTGTGCTTGATTTGAGATGTGTCAGTCTCCTTGCACTGCTTTGAGATCTCAAATAAACTTGGTTTGCTTCTCCACCCTGGTTTATTCATTGGCGTGACACACACTGGGCAACAAACCCCGCTGTTGCCCCCCTTGGGCACTCTGTGCCGGCAACACCGCGGTTCCTGTTGAACAGGAGAGCAGCAGGGCCAGCCAGCCCCCCTCTTCCCCCCCGCCCTCCCATGATTCCCCAATGATGGGCTTCTGTAGATAAATCTCTGATAATTTTCAAATGACTTTACATTGTGCCTCTTCATATAACCTTGTAGTGGATCTACCCACGTGTGACCTCTGTTTTCATGAAACTTTGTATCAAAGTCTCATGTAGAAACCTTGTACTGATGAGCCTTGGTATATGGAAACTTTGTATCAGAGCCTCATGTAGAAACTTTGCATTGCCCTTGTTATAATGTTGTAGCCCCTAAGGATAGAATGAGCTAGAAGAAAAATGTCTCTTGGCTAAGAATAGATTAAGATTCCCTCTCCCCCTAATTAATTGCCCTGTTGAATGAACAAGGTGTGAATGAAGAAGGTGTGGAAGGCAGCTGCAACAGTTGGAGAGGAGATGGAAGCCAGACCCAAGGACAATAAAACTTGTCAAGTGGGGTCACGTACTTGTAAAACAATATCATTCTTGTGTTTGTATTTTAAGTACAAAATAAATATGTATAACAAATTTAAAAGTTTGTAATTAGTAATTTGATATGTTGGGTGGCACCTTTTTTTATGTGTTCACTCCCCCTGATGTTAGAACCTGGCTATGCCACTGGTGGCCACCAGGATTATGGCTACAGGAGTGGCCATGCTCCAGGTTTCTGGCTCTCCTAGGAGGTACAGAGAACCACTAAGGACCTTCCCTTCAAGGGTGAGACTCTCTTCTCAGAGAAAAATAACAAAAGGCTAAACAGCCTTAAAGACTCTAGAGCCAACCTCAGGTCACTGGTCCTCTACACTCTATCAGCTCAGAGGAGACACTTCTGCCCATGGCCCCAGCAGCGGTTTGGTCAGCAGAGCCATCAGGATGGCTCCAGAAGGAAAAATCATAGCAGCAGGAGGAGGCCGCAGCAACCCTCTGGCCAGAGTTCAGGTCACCCTAAGCCATATTTGGGGGCCAAACCAGCCTTGTGAAGGCAGTCGAGGATGGTGTCTCACACCACAGTCTGGATCCACCCCACCTTACCTTCTCGTCCCAACTATCCCTTTTCTACCATGCATGGTCCCATATCACCTCGGACCGTTGGGTACTCTGCACAGTAGAGAGGGGATGCTCCATCCAGTTCTGTGCCTTCCTGCCCTTCCACCCTCCTTCCCTGTCCCTCTTCAGGGACCTTTCTCACAAGCAACTCCTTATCCAGGAGGTGCAGTCAGTCCTCTCTCTAGGGCCAGTGGAGAAGGTCCCTCAGAAGCACAGGGGTGAGGGCTTTTATTCATGGTATTTCCTAATTCCGGATTTATTTGGGCATAAGCTTTTGTGGTAAAAAACCCACTACTTCAGATGCATGGAGTGAAAGTTATAGATGCAGGCATTATATACTGGCACATGAAGAGAAGGGAAGTTACCTCACAAGTGAAGAACCAGTGTTGACAGGGCCAATTTGATCAGGGTGGATGCAGGTGAAAGCTGCTTCTGTAGTGAGCCAGCCACTCCCAGTCCCTATTCAAGCTCAAATTAATGGGGTTAAATTTGCAAATGAATTTTAGTTCTGCTGTTTCTCTTGGAAGTCTGTTTCTGAAGTTTTTTTGTTCACGAACAGTGACTTTTACATCTGTTATAGAATGTCCAGGGAGATTGAAGTGTTCACCTACTGGCTTTTGTACGTTACCATTCCTGATGTCCGATTTGCGTCCATTTATTCTTTTATGTAGGGACTGTCCAGTTTGGCCAATGTACCTGGCAGAGGGGCATTGCTGGCACATGATGGCACATATCACATTAGTAGATGTGCAGGTGAATGAGCCCTTGATGGTGTGGCTGATGTGGTTGGGTCCTCTGATGGTGTCGCTAAAGTAGATCTGGGGACAGAGAAAAGGCAAGGAGGTTTGCTACAGGGATTGGTTCCTGGGTTAGTGTTTCTGTGGTGTGGTGTGTAGTTGCTGGCAGATTCCTTGTTGTTTTTTGTGGATACCCCCTGATACCTGACACCATGCCAGGCTTTAATTTTATAAATGTTATTAATAACAAAAATTGGATATTATAAAGGTAGAATAAAATGTAGTAGACTTTGATATGAAAGAATGAAGGAAGGAAGTGACAGTGTATTGTGTATAATGTATGTGGTTTATTTTAAGATCCATGCTATGTTGTGCAAAGTGAAAACAATAACAATGTCAACACTGTCCGGTTATTCATTTATTTTTATTAAATATGTAATCTAAATAATGAAATTAATAAATTGTCAAGCCGAACGTGTATTAATTCTAATGAACAATGCCACATTATGCACTATTCATTTTTGAAAGTTTATAGTAAGCGATGCTCCAGGGGGGAGAGGAGGAGGGAGGGGGGCACAAGGTGGAAGTTTCACCTATGGCACAAAATATCCTGGCACCGGCCCTGCATTTCACACACAGAGAGACTCGTTGCACACGTCCAACACACCATTGGTCTTTCATAAAGCACAAGAGAGTTCAAATCACGTAGCACAGAATGAGCAACCTAACTGCAGTGCCCCTCACTAGCTCCCCCTTCCCTTGGGAGTCCTGGGGGCCATCTGGGCTCAGGAAAAGCAGGCAGGGCCCCCGGCTTCATGAACCTGCTGCATGCTGGGGGACTTTGCTCTCTCCTTCTGAGTTGGAGAGAGAGAGCAGGTTCCATGAAGGGACTCAGGTATTACAAAGCTGAATGTCACTGGGTTTAAATAGTAGCTGCCTAGAAAATCACTGAAATGACACTGTGAGCCACAAAGCCTGAGTGTTGGGGAGACGTAAGTGCCTTAGAATGGGTGACACAGAAGGCAGCGTGCTAGGCAGGGAGCTGCCTAAGCCAGCCAATGGGAGATGCCGACCAGAGGGATGTTGTATAGGGAGTCTAGGCCCCTCACTCAGCTTTGTGGATTTCAGGGCTGTTCCTGTGACTCACTGGAGCCCATTGGCTCTTGATAAATGTTGTCCCTGATGTCAGAGCCAGCCTTAGGGGTGGGTGGATGGGCGACCACCCAGGGGCACTGTTCTATGAGGGGAAACCTCCGGCACAGGGTGCCCCTTCTCCCCCTGCTGCTCTGCTCCCGTCTGCAACCACCACTGCTCCTGCAACCCCACCCCCTGCCTTCAAGCCACCCCTGACCACCCTGGTCCTGGGAACCTCCTGTCTACTGTGCAGAGCACGTGGGGCAGGGGACTGATGTTGGGGTGTCCCCCTCCCCCACCCATGTACCCTGTCTCTGCTGAGCTGGGGTGTGGGGACAGGAGTCTCTGCTGCTGCTTCTGGGTGAGGAGTGGGAGGTGATGCCATCTGAACAAGCCTTCAGACTAGTGCAGAGGTGGGCAAACTATGGCCCATGGGCCACATCCAGTCTGCAGGTCCATCCTGCCCGGCCCTTGAGCTCCCAGCAGCCAGGGAGGGTAGCCCCTGGGCCCTCCCCTGCTGTCCCTCTTCCCCCACAGCCTCAGCTCACCATGCCGCCAGCGCAGGAGGGGGCTGCACTGCGGGGGCAGGGGAGAGCAGGGAAGGAGGTTCACCTGCTTCAAGGGGAAACCACCATTTCTCTCTGACTGTGCGGCTGCCCCTGCTCCTCCTGAGTCCTCCACCCAAGTTCGCAGGGCTGCATTGTGAAAGGGGCTGGATGTGGGGGGGTCCAGGGGGAGCCTGACAGGGCTGGGGGTGTGGATAGAGGTTGGGGCAGTCAGGGAGCAGGGGGATTGGATGGGGCTGTGAGGTCCTGGGAGGGGGCGGTTGGGGGACAAGGAGCAGGGGGGATTGGATGGTTCAGGGGCATTGAGGGGAGCAGTCAGGGAGCAGGAAGTGAGAGGGGGCAGATAGGGTTAGGGAGGCTCTCCCTACCCGACCCTCCATACAGTTTTGGAACCCTCAGGCCAAAAAGTTTGTCCACCCTGGACTAGTGAGTGCTGGGCTTCAGTGACAGCGGTCGGTCGGTCGCTCTCTCTCTCATTCACTCACACACACTGTCTCTCACTCCCCGAATACACACACTCTCCCCACAACACACTCGTGTATTATTGTTGTTACTTCCAGTTGAAATGAGCAAGGCACCTATGTTCTCTGTCATTTTATTCTTTCAGAGCTGGTGAAGGATTGCAGTGCTGTTATTTTGGGGGGTGGGAGGTGGGGGGCGGGGTTGACTGGTCTGTGCATTTCATAATTTTATTTCTCTCTTATGCTTAAATTTAATTCTTTGAGTAGTGAGTTCTAAAATGCCTAACCTGTCCTGGCTGGGGTAATTCTCATTATTACTTGTATTAGCATATTGTGCTTTGTCATTCATTCATTACTTAAAGTGGTATAATCCACTAATAGTATCCCCCTAGAATGTAAATTTAGCTTCTACCCACCTGAGCAGTGCCAGTTTTCTTTTTTTAAAATAGCTAAACACATAACTTTAGACCCTGTGCAGATGCAGGTTGCTTATTTACAAAGAATATTTTATCTGTAAAATAACTTAAAATTCATAAAAAAATTAAAGTTCAGAGTCTGATACTAATAGCAATGGTGGAGTCAAAAGTTAGTGAGTCATGTACATGACTGATCACTAAACATAAATGCCAAAATAATTAGAGAAATAAATTCCCGTTCCTAATAAAAGAGAAAAAAATACCTTAATCATTTATGTTAAAATGAAGTAAATACATTTTTAGTGCCGTGAAAAACAATTCACTAAACCAGAGTAGATAATGGCAGTAACACAGAATGTGTCTGTTAGAGAAATTAAGCAGATTTTATTTATCTCTACTAAAGATAGCGTATAAAGTATCAAACGTGTGTTTCTGATACCTGTGTAAAGCTCCAGAATTGATACCTCAAGTCTTGGGATTGGGAATATTTTGCTGTATTATCTCCTGATTGTTCTAAATTTACATAAAAACTCAAAATGTGGCTTTAATTGCATATATATATATTCTTCCTTTATATAGGAATTAGATACAGTGCTCCTGTCAGCTAATTCCTAACTTATCTGCAAAAAACCTAGAGTTTTCAGGTGCCTACGTAGTTCATGGAATCAGAGGTGAAAGTGGGCTGGCGCGGGCCGGTACAGCATACCAGTAAGAACTAGCTGCCGGTACCAGCCCGTATATGTCAATGTCAAAGCAGTGCCTGCGCTTTTAACATCGCTGCCCCTTTTGCTCGCCCCCATTGGCGGCCCTACTGGTAGGGTCCAGTAGCTGCCAGACCCTACCGGTGGAGCCGCCGATTGTAGGAAGCAAAAGGGGGAGATACCCAGGGGGCACCCTGGCAATTTAAAAGGGCTCGGGGCTCCCAATCGCTGCGGCAGTGGCGGCCATGAAGGGCTGACTGCTAGTCTGTTCCTCAGTCCCGCCCCTTCCATCCAAGGCTTTTCCCCTTTGGGGGAGCCAGAGCCACCCCCCACCTTATGCTGGAGAGACCCAGTGTACTGGTAAGTCCCTCTACTTACTTTCACCCCTGCCTGGAATCATGGTTAAAGTTGTCCCCCGCCGCCTGAAAAAATTCTGAAATGGTGCTGTGGAAGCCAGTAAATAATTAACAAGGATTTGAAGAGATCTTAATGAATGTTAGTTAGCATGAGTTAGGCTAGCTGTGACCCTAATGACGTAAGATTTGTAGAAGCAAGATAATGTAAGACAGAGTGAACTGTGTGAAAGTTATTACGACCTTGCAATATGCAGTCTTGTTTTTTTCTAGTAAGATAGCAGAAAAGCTTATGTATAAACAAAATGTATTTGTTGCTTTTTACTGTCTCCATGATTGCTAGAAATTGTCTGTAACAAAGGTATAAAGGCTTGATGTAATTGTTTACCAGTTGAGAGACCTGTCCAGGACCCTGTGTCATATGGCACTCTCTCCCTCCATTGTAATTACTGGAGAAATAAATAAAGTATTTGATTTTGCTGCACCCAAACAAAAAGCGAGAACTAAGTTTTTCTTCGACAGTGCCTTGGTGAGCCAGGAGTGGTCAGGGGGCTGTGGGAGGGCCATGGGCTCTGGCAAGATGCAGTCCCCATGTGACAGCATGAAACTCTCAAATTAATCTCCTATCCCCTCATCTTGGAGTCACAGCTCTCCCAAGCTGCTCCAACTAATTTCTCCATCATTTGGTCTAGCTACACCCCACACCAGGAATCCAGCTGGGGTGCATCCAGATCATTTCCCAGTGACTTGTGACAGCCCCATGGGGGCAGGGTTAAGGTTGCACTGGCCTGTACCTTAACTCTGTATTTCTTGGTTTTCAGAAGTTTGAGTTTTGATTAACTTAGACCAGGTGGGGGAGATAAAATCTTTTATGGGACCAACTCCTGTTGTTGAGAGAGACGAGCTTTGGAGCTGCACCAAGCTCATCTTTAGGGCTGTGTTGCTGGGAAGCTCATCTCTGTTCCCAACAGAAGTTGATCCAATAAAAGATCTCACATCACCCACCTTGTCTCTCTAATATACTGGGTCCAACATGGCTGCAACAGCACAGCCAATCACTTCTGATGAACTGGATGTTTTGGAAGGTCACGATCTTCAGTGGGAAACCGGAACTTCCTTTTTGAATTCATGACTGATTCAGAGTCAGTTGTTCATGTGTCCTTGTTACCTGAATCCAGCCATGATTTCAAAGAGAATCTGCTTCCTCCTTTTGCTGAATCTAATAAACTAAATGGCAACGTGCCCCGCCCCCCCCCAACAACACCAAAGCCCCTTTTGTTAACATAAAGTTCCTGTTTCCCACAAGCTTGAGGTGCAGCAGGACCGGGGCTGTTTCTTTAAGAGAAGACTCGACCCTCCCCACGTGACAGGGTTTGCAATGAGGCAATGGACAGTGTTACTTTCACTTCCCCCGGGCGAACGCTGCGAGCCGAGCGCAGGTTTGTCGATTCGGAACAAACTCACGTTTCTTGTAACAACATTCTACGGAAAAGTCACGAGACAGAACTGCGGCTCTTTGATCGCCAGAATTAGCTGAGCAACATGCGTGAGAAACGGGACCAGTCAATGACCATGTAATTGTCCCAGCCAAAGGGGTGAAGTCTGGCCACACCCGGGAGATTTTAAACTTCCCTGAAGACCCAACTAGGTGGGTGAATTTTGCTTACGAGGGGCCTGTTTGTAATGCCTGATACCCGATATTTATTGCGGGGACAGATTGTTCAAAACACAAGGAGTAAATAATCCCGTGATCATTTGTTTCTCTCTTTGTGGAAACTTTACAGTACAGCTACATTCAAAGTGATTTACCGTCAAATTCGTTGTAGTTTGATTTCATAGCAATGTAACATGAGACTTTTACAGCTTGTGGAATTAGGAATGTCTTTGTTTTGCTGAATTTTACTCAAGAACAGGGGGCCTTTATAGTTGCAGAGGAAAGTATAAGACTGAGTGTACCCTCAAGGCTCAGAAACCAAATGGCAAAAAATGTATATTTAAAATATTGATTTTTTTAAGTCAATCACATACTTTTTTTGACCCAGTTTGTGATTTTTTTAATCACATGTGTGTGCATTGGGGGGGGGAGTTTTTGTATTGATTTTCATAAAGCAACAAATATTCTAAAGCACAAAAAAAAACACCCCACAAAAATGTACAGCTTGTATATGTTCCCATAATTATGCAGTTTTGTAGCTAATCAAAGCTACAAGACCAGACAATCATAGGCGTGGGAAGTAGGGGTGTGTAGGGGGGGTGCAGTGTCCCCAGGTTTTATGTGGGGCTCCACTCCTGGTCCCAGGGCTTCGATCCTGGCCCTGCACGTGGGGATCCACTCCTGCCCACCACTAGCTGTGGCCCCAGCTTCAGTCCCTTTACCCCTGTCTGTGCCTCACCCTTCTGGAGATACAGCCCTGCTCCCAGCCCCAGCTCTGAGGGGAGGGCGTGAACAGGGGTAAAGGGCATGAGGTAAAAAATTTGGGGGCACTTTCACTGGCTTTCAGCATCCCCATTGTAAAAAAATGTTCAAGTGCCACTGCAGACAACACAAGACCATACAATACCACACACACCTAACACATTAGGGTTGGGGTTATACTGACTTTTGAATCCTGGGTTTGGCAGTGCTGCTGCTCTGTTTTTGAAAGGCACGAACAAATTTCAGTTTTCTGCAATAATTCATCCAGTCTACACAAACCAGTGTATTACACCTATTAATTTAATTCTTCAAAGTGCTGTAGTTCTTTGGCAATAAGGGTCTGAAGGAAATGTTAGACACTCAGGGTGGATGAACATTGATCTTTAAAAAATGATTTAAAAAAAATCAGAGGCTTTTCTTTCACTTGGATTTTTTTAATTTACATTAAATACTGGTTTATCTTTCAGATTAAAATTATGACAGCTGAGGCTAAGGCATATATATATAACATTCAAGCTGTATATGTTTGCTTCAAAAGTTCTAAAGAAAATCAGATCAATGAAGTGGTGCCAGTCACTGTCTAAGCATCTGGAAGCAGAATTTGTTGAAGGGCTCACCCAGCTTTTGACAGCAATAGCCTGTTCTACAGGTACAGAGAAAATATTTTATTCATTTCAATGTACCCAACTAGCTCACATCAATGACTCGGCCATTCAAAGTTGAGAAACCAGTTGGGAGTTGAAAAATCAGGAAAGTTTGTTTTCCGCTCTGAGGGTTTGGCTACACTTGCAGCTGTACAGCGCTGGGAGTTAAAGCTGTCTTCATACAGCTGTGTAGGGAAAGTGCTGCAGTGTGGCCACACTGACAGCTACCAGAGCTGCAGTGTGGCCACATTTGCAGCGGTGTTGGGAGTGGTGCATTATGGGCAGCTATCCCAGCATTGAAGTGGCTGCAACGTGCTTTTCAAAAGAGCGGGGTGGGGTGGAGTGTGACAGGGAGCGTGGGGGAGAGAGAGAGAGAGAGTGGATTTTTGGAGCCGGCACTGTCTCAGCTCCCTGCCTTGCAAATTCCGACCACTTCCCCCACTCCTCATTCACTCTTAAATGCAAATAGCCTGCAGACCAGATAAGCAGCTGCTCCGAGGGACTCTCTTCCCTCTCCTCCCCCCCCCCCCCCGCCGTGCTGTTTCTCTCCTCAAGCAAACACTAGCTGTGGACATTCATCCCCCTGCCTGCCTCATTCGCAGCAAGCAGTAGCTGTATTTGTTTTTTAGATAAACAGCTCCGGGAGCCCCGAGTTCACGACAAAACAAAGAGAGGCATCATAACAAAACAAAGAGAGTTCTTTAGTTTAAAGCATTATGGGAATATTCCGGAGGTCAGTTACAGCGTAGTAAGATAAATCACTGTTTACACTGGCACCCCAGCGCTGCAGTCATTATTCCCCAGACCGAGGTGGAGTACAGCCAGCGCTGTAGCCAAGGAGATACAGCGCTGTATGTGCCTTGCCAGTGTGGACGGGGAGTAAGTTGCAGTGCTGTAAAGCCACTACCTGCGCTGCAACTCTCCAGTGTAGCCAAGGCCTGAAATTGTCATTAACAACAAGGTGTGGGAGGATGAGATCTACCAGCTCTAAAATCTTGAAGGACACGGTGACCAGCAACAATCAGTTCAATTCACTAACTACAGATAATAGTTCCTTTTTCTAACACATCAGATTTGAATGCAAGACATGTTTTAGTAAAGTATTTTTCTCATCCCTATCCTGTTGTCCAGATCAAGTTACAGTGAAGATGAAGGTTCTTTCATTCTGTCCTAGCTCTGCAGTGAGCGCTTCTCTGCCTAATTTGATAATTTTCTTCATTATTTATCACATTCACAAGCTGGAATCAGGTAGGAATCCCACTGGTCCTGCTGCTGCTTGTAGGATTTGTTTCATTGTAGTGATTTGTAAATCATGCCTATTCCACTCCTTTGTACCAAACTGAAAAAAACTCAAACCAAAACCAACCAACCAAAAAAAAAAAAAAAACAATCCCAAACCCACCCCTACAACAAATTTCAGATTGGCTCAATATCAGTAAATATGTCTCCACTTCCTCCCCAACCCCTTCCGGAGGAGTAATTCTCCATTGGGGCATATGAGGCAACTCGGTTTCTCTATCCATCTAGGTACTTATATCATCATAGTATCTGAGTGTGAGGCTGTAAGGAATATGGGTGACCATTTATAATGGCATTGATACCAATATTACAAAATCACAATAAATCTTATACAGGATATGCCACGGGAAGTAATTATGCCGCTCTACCCTGTGCTGATTAGGCCTCAACTGGAGTCTTGTGCCCAGTTCTGGGTGCCACATTTCAGAAAAGATATGGACAAATTGGAGAGAGTCCAGAGAAGAGGAAAAAGGATGATTAGGGGTCTGGAAAACATGTCTTATGAGGGAAGATTGAAAGAACTGGGTTTGTTTAGTCTGGAAAGGAGAAGACTGGGGGGGGGCATAACTGTTTTCAAATACCTAAAAGTTTGTTATAAGGAGGAGGGAGAAAACTTGTTCTCCTTAACCTCTGATGGTAGGACAGGAAGTAATGGGCTTAAACTGCAGCAAGAGAGGTTTAGGTTGGACATTAGGAAATACCACCCTGACAGTTGGGAAGTTAGACATTGGAATAAATTGCTTAGGGAGGTTGTGGAATCTCCATCATTGGAGACTGTCTCACCTGCTCTTAAAAATCACCTGTCAGGGGTGGTCTAGATAGTGCTGGTCCTGCCATGAGTGCAGGGGGCTGGACTTGATTACCCCTCGAAGTCCCTTCCAGGTCTATGATTCTATGTAAGGTACCAGTGGAAAAGGCTTGATTTGCTAAATATAAGCTTGTTTATAGTCTGTATCATCTTTGTATGGTGAGATATAAATATGTGTGGTATATTTGTGTCTCAAACTTGTGCTGTGACACCCCCAGACAGACCAGCATCAGCACTATCCAGCCTGCTGTAGAATGAGCCATTGCGAGAAACCTGGGGCTATGAATCAACAGGACATGTAGACAAATATCAGGGGATGGCTGTGTTAGTCTGTATCCACAAAAACAATGAGGAGTCCGGTGGCACCTTAAAGACTCCTTGTTGTTTTTCAGGACATGTAGGGACATGCATAGGTGCTGACTTCTACTGGTGCCGGTGAGTGCTTGATTTCCCCCTCTGCCCCTCCCCCATCCCCACCCCGCTCCCATTCCGACACCTTCCCCAAATCCCCACCCCAGACCCGCCTCTTCCCTGCCTCCTCCCCTGAGCATGCCACCCTCCTTCCCTCTCCCTCCGAGAGCTTGCTATGGCTGTGTGGCAGCGGCAAGTGCTGGGAGGTAGGCGGAGGAGGAAGTGTTGTGGGACGGGGAGTTCGGCTGCCTATGGGGTCATGCCGATGGACAGGGGACTCCAAGTACCTTTTCATGCCCATGTGCTGTGAGTTTGTGTTTGGGGCAAAGGATGTACATGGCAAAGGATATAAAAAGGCAGCTTCATCTTCTCCATTTTGTCTTCAATCCTGCTTCTCACCTCTGGAGTAACTTCCATACAAACTGAAGCTTTGAACAAAGGACTGATAGACCCATCCAAGCTTTGGATGTGTTCCAGAGGGACTTTGCAAGCTAACAAATTCACCAGTGCTGCTAAGAACCTGATATATGTATTCTGAAGTCTCTCTCTATCTCTGTATACATGTGTATATATATGCAAGTATCTGACTGCTTTGACCATTTAGCAACTCTTCTTTTTCATTCCTTTTCTTTTCTAATAAAACCTTTAGATTTAGATACTAAAGGATTGGCTGGCAGCATGGTATTTTGGGTAAGATTCAAACTGGTATTGATCTGGTAATGTGTCTGGTCCTTTGGAGAATTAAAAAAACATTTTATAAAGTGAATAGAGTTTTTAGGTAACTTCTCACTGTACTGAACCTATTTGCCAATTGGGAGCCAGAGACTGGAATGCAGTAAAGGGGGCTGTGTGATTTCTTTTCTTGATAACCAGTGTGGAGGATCAGGAGCACAGTTTGTGACTGGTTGGTGAATCTAACTATAGTGTAAACCACCAGTTTTGGGAGAATCTTCTCTCCTTTTTGCAGCCTTCCCTGATATTGGTATTTCCACTGTGGGCTGCCCTACACACCTCTGGTCACGCTGAGCCTCCTATTTCACATGCTTGCACCCTCTGTGACCCAGTCCTTTCTCAAACACCAAGGCAACCTGGCCTAAAGCTGAAGTGATTTGGGGTCAGTGAGGCCAAGGCAAGTGAGTCCCAGAGTTGAAGACCCTGTACTGAAAATGTCCTGGCAATGACCCCGTCTCACTGAAAACAGGTGGAGGGGGGGCAAAGGAGGAAAACTCAAGAACCTCAGCTCATCTCAATGAAAATTGTGTCCTCAGACGAGGTGAGAGGTGGTGGTCTCCAAAGAAGCTGGGTCACAAAACATTAGGGTGAAATTCTAGGTGATCTCTGTTGATTTCAGAGGAGTCAGGATTTCATCTTTTCACCCTTCTCATATTAAAACCAACGGTGAGAATCACATCAGAAATATAGTGAAGGCTGGAACAGATCAGAGCTCAGGTATACAGTGTATATACTCGGGTCACCCTGCCCATGCACGGGCCACTGAAGTGGCTCTATTGCATATCAAATTAATATAAGGGGCGTTATCAGTGACACCTATACCTGAGCTGGCCTGTCACTTTCTACTATAAATGTCTTTTTCAGTTGCTTGTAACTTTTCCAAATTTCAAATATTCAAGTTAAAAATTTGCATGCCAGGTGTCTGCCCCAGGCTGAATTTTTGGAAAGTTTGAACCTACTGTCTTTTTTGTTTCTAGCATGTTTTCCCCCTGAGTTTGTTCTCTTTTTGTTTTGGTGTATTTCACAGCCCAGTTCAGAGTGATGGGTCCTGGTCACTCTGTCACTGCCACTGTAGGTGAGGCCATTGTGTTACCCTGTCACCTGTCCCCCAGGATGAGCGCTGAGAACATGGAGGTGAGATGGTTCCGATCTGAGTTCACTTCAGTTGTTCACCAGTATCATGAAGGAAAGGATCAGTATGGAGAGCAGATGCCAGACTATCATGGAAGGACAGAGCTTTTGAAAGCTGGCATCACGGATGGGAATGTTTCCTTGCAGATTCTTAATATCAGACGCTCAGATGAAGGACAATGCAGCTGCTTTGTTCAAGAGGGTCCTTTTTATGAAGAAGCCCTATTGGAACTGAAGATAGCAGGTCAGCTGCTCTTGTCTGTATTATCTTAGTCTGGGCTGCAGTTTTTGTTCTTTTCTACTGCAACAACTGTGACTAGCAACTTGTGAATTATTTTGGAGTAACACAGCGTGACTAGATTTCAGCACATGACCACGCTCATACACTTTGGAAAATATGCTGAAAACTTTCCCAACGTTTTATTAAAGACCTTTTCAGAATGGTCAAGAGATTTCCTTGCCCAAAAGATGTTTTTGGCTGACTTCAAAAGGAGGGAAAAGACATCTAGACAAATATGGGCCTGGTTTATACTAGAAAAATAGGTCAGTTTAACTGTCTCTCGGGTGTGAAAAATAGACACCCCATGAATGACAAAACTAAGCTGACCTAAGTCCCCATGTCGGCAGCGCTGGGTCAACAGAAGAATTCTTCTGTCAACCCAGCTACTGCCTCTCAGAGCCGTGTATTACCTATGACACTAGGAGAAGTCCTGCCTTTGGTGTAAGCAGTGTCTCCACTGAAGCACCACAGCGGTGAAGCTGTGCTGCTGTAGCCTTTCAAGTGTGGACGGCCTGTGGTCTTCCAATTCCTCTGCAGTCATTCTGAGGCGTGGCTAAGGTGGGACTGCCAGGTTTATAGGGCCTTCTGACGTGGTCACTACAGGTAGTTAGTTGGGGTGCAGTCAAAATCAGTTGTAGCTTTCTGATTGGCTGAGGCCACATAAAGATGGTGGTGAGGGAGGGAGACATTGTGTATTTACCGCTAGTGGATGAGGCTGAGCGTTTGTCCCCTGCTGCTCTGACACAGGAACCATGGAGCCAGTTAGATTTATGTATTTAAAAGAGAACAAACAAAATGTTCATCCAATAGACTAAAAACTGGCTTTCTGAAAAATTCATATCCCACTAGGTATTTAAATGAAGTGACCAGATTTCCAAATTTGTTCAGTGCTCCATTGCTCTTAGGTGGAGAGGACAATATCCCTCACTTATTCAGTGACATTATTTTAAATATTTGTTCACATCTTTTCCTGTGTCCCTGCATATTGGGAATTCAGAAATTCCAGTGTTCATTGATCCCTTCTACATGATCAAGTGATCTCTAGTGGGAGTAAGGGATCCACAATCTCTCACTCATCCTTTTAGCTAAATTACCCCATTGATTTATCACACTTATGTAATTTTCTTCTAGCTTTGGGCTCCAATCCTCTCATCTCTGTGGAGAGCCACCAGGATGGAGGGATCCGGGTGGTTTGTCAATCGTCTGGGTGGTACCCAGAGCCCAAGGTGCTATGGAGAGATCTCCGTGGACAAGAATTACCATCACTGTCTGAAGCAAAATCCCTAGGGGATAGTGGCCTGTTTGAAACAGAAAATTCTATTATTATAAAAGAATATTCAAACCAGAACCTGTCCTGTTGGGTCAGGAACACCTTTCTCAATCAAGAAAAGGAATCAACAGTTTATATAGCAGGTCAGTTACCAGCTAAACCCACATGCTTAAATCACCTTCAGCAGAAACAAAACAAAACAAAGAACTGAAGCATCTGTTGTGCATATTTTACAACGACCTAAAAACAAAAGTTCAGAAACTGGTACCTTAACAGGTCACAACTCAGGCAATCTGCCTTAATTTTGAATATTCAGAATTATCAGAGTTTTGGGTTTCATGTAAATTTAATCTTAACTCTGATACTCCAGAAACTCCTACTTTAAAAAAAAAAGTATGATTTTGAGAAGAAATATTCACGAAACCTTGAAAGAGTTTGTTCCTAAAAACTTAACTTCACCACAGTGATTTTGTGACTGTAGCAATTTTTACACTATGGTTTGTTTGCTACCTTTTCAATAAGTGAAATGTCACCAAATGATGTGGGCTTGTTTCCGAATGGGAGCTGTGCTCATAACTCACTTTGCTTTTGTTTACACACACAAGCTGCACTGATTATCTACTGAGTTATTGATGAAACACCTTGTTTGAATGCTCTTATTTCAGTTTCAGAGTGTCCTATGTTTTTAGTTTGTCAGTTCCTTACTGATTGATACTAAATGGATAAAGGACACTATTCAGCTGATTTACAATTTAAAGTTTTGTCAACCAGTTTAGTTAAATTGGGGCAGTCCTGTTACGTGGTCAGCTGTGGAATCAGTGTAACAACGACTGCATGAGTGTTACACCAATTTCCTTAAACCAGTGCACAAATCCTGTGTGGAGAAGGCCTTAGGCATGTTTGAAATGCCCACCCCGGCTAGATGATTTTGATGCTGTAAACACAAGAACCGCAAAAGAAGATGAATCAATTTTCAGCACTTAATGTTTGGATTAATTGCGATTATAATTAATTGAAATAATTGGGGAAATTATTAGTGACTCATCAAAATAATCTTGCAATTTCTGAATGCTGCTGAACAGTGAGGAGCAAATTGTTTGCTGGCATAACTGACATCAATGTTGTTTTGTGAGCAGAGAATTTGCCCCTGAACTCATGAATACCATGAATCAAACTAGGCCTGTTCATTCACAGGTTAATCAGTGCTAAAGCTGTGTTGGTTGGAGTAATTTTTACAATCAGGTTTTGGTCTTTTGTGTAGCATAGAGGGGGTCATGTTTTCACTCTTAGCTCACATAATGTCCTGCCAGGGACTAATTATGTAGTTACGTGCAATAGAGAAAAAATTGATGATGTTCCTGCTTCCAAACTAATGCAAATCCTGTGGGGTTTATTTTTCAGATTTCTTTTTCCCGAGGGTGAATCCATGGATGGTGGCTCTGAGTGTGATTCTCCTGGTTTTGTTTGGTTTCATTGGCCTCACTGTTTATCTATTTAACATGAAAGGTAAATGTCACAGGGGAAAATGTTAGTGAAATTAACAAGAATTTTCTTCTAATAAATGAAAAAAGGGAAGAATGACATTTTACACTAGGCCAAGCAGGGGAAGCACAGACCTGCACTGCGCTCCCCTCAGCAGCACAGGGAAGGAAACATTACTAAGGTTTTCATTTGCTCCAGGAGGCAGTGATCTGCACCAGCCCTTTACAGGCACAGAATATTTCTCCCCCAGAACTGCCTCAGTTAAGCCGAATGGAGCATTTGGGGAAGGGGTTGAGGGAAGATTGAGCCAAAACCTTCTCCATTCCTCACTCTTTTCTCACCACTTCCCACCCAGCTGTGCAGTTATTCTCTCCTCAGTCCCCATGGACTTTGGGAATTAGTTAATGTCTCTTTCCCTCCTCTGATAAGTAAATATTTTGTACAGAGTTGGGTCCCCATAACGATTGTGTGTGATTTTATTTTGGAAGCAGTTGTCTGTGATTTCATTTACTGTTACAAAGAAATTGGAATGAGACAAAGCCTAGCAAATTTCACCCCAATAGGTAATATTAAAAATATATACACAGAAAAGAAAAGAGGGGTCTGAATAGACATGAGCTCTGAGCCTGAACATGAGTTCTGACAACGGTGAGGAACAATAAGTCAGAGATGGAGAAGGGAAAACTTTTTCTCCTGGTGTTGAGAATATGAAACCCATCAAAGGCTCCTGAATTGTATAATCACTGGGCAACTTTCACGAAATGCAGACAACTGTATAACCAAGGCAAAAATTCTCCGAATAAGAATTTATATTTATTTCTGTTTATTTTTAATGAAAGGTGATATAGAAATCTGTAAATGTCGTGCTCTTTCCTCCAACAAGGAAAACTTTTCTACAAATTTGTCTCCTCATAAGGGTATTTCTTTGTTTATTTATGAATATTTTGGGTGGAGTTTTTTAACCAGAAAAAGATGAAAGCCAAGATACTGCATCACTAATAACAGTTAGAGCTTTGCCATCGACTTCAATGAGTATAGGATCAAGCACTGAATGCACAAGTCATATCGCTAAAACAATCCTGCTGATAATTTGAGGGACAGAAATTCAAGTCTGCACCCCCAGAGCTCCAAGCAAAGCAAATGGGAATGTGAGAGACAATACAAGGAAGCAGGATTGGGCTCTAATGTCTAGATTTTTAAAGGTATGTGGTCAGCTAACTTTCACTGAAATTAGTGGGAGTTAGGCTCGTAAATGCCTTGAAAAATCAGACCCTAATTCCATAAGGAATTCAAAACTTTCAGAATTGTAAATCCTTGAAAACAGTCAGTTACTGTCAGACACTTAACTCTAGTGTGGCCACATGGTTAGTAAAACATGAATGAAATGTTTGGTATTTAGGGGCCAGGCGTTCATATCATGAAAACCTGCCTTTAAATCTCCATTAACGGAAAATATTCTTAAATAACTTGTATTTACATCTGTTTGCTTTATTTCATTTCTTTAGGGAAACATCTTGGACAAATCAGTAAGTTCAAATTTTCTCTACATAGAACCTTTTCCATTAAGTTGTTTGCTGTTTTATTATTTATAGTGATTATTATTAAAGAGAGATCAATTTGAAAATCACATGAAATATCAGTGATAATGTATTGATAATGATTCAGTGTGTGGGTAAGAGGAAATCAGAAAAAAAAATGTTCTTTGAAATGTATCTTCTCTGATGGTGAAATCCACATGGTGCTGGAGGCACCATGACATGGGGAACCAGGCGGACTCTGTGCCCTCAAATGTCCTCTTGCCTCATTTGACAAGTAAATAATTTGGTCCAACATGGATCTTGTTTGTAATTATATCTGAGGAGGAGTTGTTCATTTTTTCATTTAATGTTAAAAGGAAATTGGGATGAGATTAACCCTGATAAATTTCACTCCAATAGGTAATATGAAAAGTTATATACCATATTCAACTCACAAAACTCAGACAACTGTATAGCCAAGAGAAAAATGCTCCTAATAATAATTTATGATTTATTTCTGTTTTTAGGGAAACATGATACAGAAATCAGTAAGTGTTGTGCCCTTTTCTCCAACAAGGAAAACTTTGTATAAATTTGTCTCCTCATGTTTTATTTTTTAAATGAGAAAAACATGAATGCCATGATGCTGCACCACTACCATTAATTAGAGCTGTGCCTTTGATTTCAACATGTGTAGGATCCAACACTAAATGTACAAGTGGCATCACTAAAAGAAGGATGTTGATAATTTTAGGGCCCGATATTACATTCCGTGCACACCGAACGCTCACAGCAAAGTGAATGGGAACATGTAATATACAAGGAAGCAGGAATGGGCTCTAAGGGCAACTTTTTAAAGGTATTTGGAAACCTAATGCCAATTGAAATCAATGGGAGTTAGCAACCTAAATACCTTTAAAAATCTGGCCGTAATTCCCTAGGGAACTGAAAACTTTTAGAACTAAGTCCATGCAGATAATCAGTTATTTTTTGATACTTCGGTGTAGACACAAAATGAGCCCAAATGTCTACACTACAATTTTGCAGGCCCCCAGCCCATGTCTTGTGAGCCTAGTTAGCTGACATGGGTCAATTGGGGGTGTTCAGTTGCTGTGTAGCCACATCCTATGGGACTTCGCAGGTGCTCTGTGCCCTGCCTGTGGGTTGGAAAGAGACTTTTCTCCCCAGACCTCAGTGGTTTCCCTGCCCATAGTCTGGATCAATGGGTTTGTGAGGGACAGGCTGCATGATGGGAGGTTGATTCCATCCTAGAAGAGAAGCAGTTAATTAGTGTGTTTGTTTCTGATTCTGTGTTACCTAGTTAATCTTCAACGAGAACTTGGTAAGTGTTTCTGTTTCTGGAATGCAGCCTTTTCCGTGGTGTTGAAACTGTCTTTGGATCTATCGATCTCTCACCCTTCTGCCAGGTGGAGTTGGCAGCAACACGGGCTGGGTTCAATATCAAGGGTTCCTCTTAGCAACACAAATCAGAAAACACTTGAGATCCCACTCAATAATCTGGGGAAATTTAACTCCTGGGCCTTTTTAAGACTATATAGTGGCCCTTTCAAGGTTTATAGTGGCACAGCTGTACCTGCAATCGGGTCTCCCGTGTAGCTGCTTTGTGCCGACCTCCCACCGGCATAATTCAACCACCCCCAATGAGCAGCAGTAGAGTGTCTCCCGCCGACACAGCACTGTCCACACCGGTGCTTTTGTCAGTGAAATTTATGTAGTTCAGAGCCATGCTCTTTTCACACCCCGACTGACAAAAGTTTTACTGACAAAAGTGCTGGTGTAGACACAGGATAAGAGACAAAACTTCCCACTCACCCGCCCTGAGTCTGGGTGTAACAAAAGAAAAATTTTATTGCAAGGCAAAGGGCCCCTAGCATTGTTTTGGGAAAACACCACGGCCATGATTCAAAAGCATTTAACCCAGAGCAACCCCCCACCCCACAGTACATTGGGAAATGTCCTTTGCCTCAGTCTCCCACCTTGCCCTGTGATAATCCGATGAGCGAATGAGCAGTAACACACCACTCCCCTCTCCCGCCACTGCAGCCCACTCACAGTTGGTTGTTCTTAATCAGCCAAGACCCAGAGTTCAGAGGTGCCCTCACATGGCTTCACCTCCCACCCCTGAAAGGCATTGGTGGGGGGGGAGGCATTAAGCAATGCGTCCACTGCTGCCTCCACCTCTGCAACTGGCTTGCTGCTGCTACTGTCACCACTGGCCCTAAGTGCCAACTGCCCCAGAGCACCCACGGGGAAAAATTAGCAGGTGCTCTGCACCCACCCCCAGCTAAGCTCCCCCGTCCCCCCAGTGCATCTCTCCCACTGGCAGCCTCACTGACCAGCTCTTCCCCCTCCCTCCCAGTGCCTCCTGCCTGCCTCAAAACAGCTGTTTCATGGTACTCAGGGTGCTCTGGGAAGGAGGGGGAGGAACGGGATTGCGGCATGCTTGGAGGAGGAGGCAGGGTGGGGCCGGGGCCTTGGGGAAGGGGGTGGAATGAGGTGGGGCACGGACTTGGGGGAGGGGGTGGAATGGGAGGAGGGCCTGGGGTGCAGCAGGGGGTTGAGCATGCACCGGCCAGAGAGGAAGTCGGCACCTCTGCCACGGGTTGCTCACTGCCTCCCATCCCTGAAAAAGGGTGAGGGACATCGAGCGATGCCTCTGCTGCTTCTGGAACTGGCTCACTGCGGCTGCTGTCTCTGCCACTGCTGGCTGATGCCTCTGCTGCTGGTTCTGCTGTTTTTTCTGGTGCTGTTACCTCTGCCACCGCTCAGCTCCACTGCTGTTCTCACGGCTGCTGCTGGCCCCCCACTGCCACTTCTGCAATGGTGCGTTCTGAGGTTCCACGACCTACCCAGAGATTCCAGCAGGCCGTGACTGCTGCTGCTGCGTCTCCATGTTTACTGCAGCCCTGTCCCCACACTAGGTCTACGACCTGGGCCCTAGACCTGCTCATCAGTGGTTTCAGCTTTTGCAATCACTGAACTGAAACAAGGGCTCTCCATGGGGTCTAATCACCTCTGGCTTTAAACACAGGAGAGGGGAGGGTCAAATGGTACCTAGGGCTCTCGAAGGGGAATTCATAGCATCAGGCAGGAACCCCTGTCCCCTCCCGCTCTGATTTTCACTGGGTTTTGGCATCTCTATCCCCTGCTTAGCCAGTGAGCTTTACTTTAGGGTGTCACTGTGACATACCCAGGGTACAATCCAGACTAAGGGGTGGCTGTGTCACCCCCGCCCTGCAACCTGGGTGCCCCCTACAATGTTCTGCCTCTGTAGCTTCCTACCTTGATGTCTCACAACAGCCTCCACTGGGGCTGGATTCTTTAACTGATTTGCAGATTAAAACCAAGGCCTTAAACTGGCCTCAGAAGGGGACTGAGAGCCAGTGAAGGGACTGGAACATGGGCCTGATGTGTCACTGTGGCCTAAGCCCTGGAGAAGGCCGGCAGCTGCATTAGGTGCCAGCTGGAGCCTTTACACTCAGCTGTGGATTCAGTGATCTACAGTAACCCAGGCTGGCGGTGGCAGAGGCAGGGATCACTGTGGCCAGACCCTTGCCCACAGGAAGATGCAGTTTCCTAGTGAGTTGAGATGTTTAGACACTGATGCTACCTGGTCACCTAGGCCTAGAGAAGGGTCACATAGGACCTGAGTCTTTGCACCTCAACTATGGTGAATGGGGCTGTACAAATTCAATGGAACGAAGGGAAGAGTCTCATCTAGTTCTTCAAAATGTGTCCCTGCTTCTGACTCACTTTGCTCTTGCCTGGGTTCAGCTTAAGCCAGCTGCTCTTCATCCCAGAGCCCTGGTGTTTCTGCAGTTGCTCAGCTGAGTTCTCATCCCTCTCTGTGTGTTTGGTTTCAGACTGGAGAAGAAACATCGTCTGCCCAGGTAACTACAGCTCCTATTGCATCAATATCCAAAGCTCAATTGCCCTGAGATTTCCCGTCCCTTTTTCTCATACAGTTAACTTTTTGCAGTAGCTCTTTGGGGCAGGGACAGCTCTGGACTAAGGTGAAAAGACTCAAAGGTTTGTGTGGCCAATGTTGTGATTTTGGGTGTCTGAGTTTGCTTGTGCACACTGGGAGCTCAGAGGATTCTCAGTGAGATGCTGTTAGAGTCCCTGATGGGGCTGGAGGCTCTGGGAGGGCAGGTGGACAAAGGGCTGGACCAGGCCAGGTTAATGTCTAGGCTGCTCATTTCAATTTTCAGAAGCCCTAACAGGGCTGCATGTGCCTAGACAGCTGCTACTGCTGCTGCTACTCTAGCCGTGGCACAGGTACATGGCAGCTAGCAGGGATTAGCACATTCACTGCACAGACAGACCAATTGGTCACACACAGGGATACAGACACCTCATCACACACTGACTGCAACCCCCAAACACACGGCAGGTTCCAAGCTGCATGAGAAGCCAGTAAGGGCCCAGAGAGAGCCAGTATGGGCTCTGGAATTCCTTGGGGAAGATGGGGCAGGAGAGGAGAGGTATGGGGAGGGGTAAGGTTAGGAAGTAGGAGAGGAATAGAGGGATGCACAGGGGATTGTGGGAGTGGTCACCATGGGGAATAATTCTTCTTCCAGGGGGCCACAGCTGAGGTTGGCTAGTGAAGTCCAGTGGAAAACTCTCACGGGGCTTGGGCCCCCGAGCGAGTGAAGGACTTGTGGCCGAAGACCCGAAGCTTCTTTTGCTTCGAGTCTTCGGTGACAATTTGGCAGCCACTGAAGACCCCAGGGCCCCTGAATCCTCTGGGCGGCCCTGCAGGGGGCCAAAGTTGAGGTTGGCTAGTCAAGTCCCATGAAGATTGTGATGTGGTTCCAGAGGGACCTTCCCCCCAGCTGTGTGAAAGGGAAACATGCTGGGATATGAAGTTCACTGGTGATAAATGAACATACCATGGAGGGAAAAAATTGAACATCTCCTTCACCTAACAGGGTTTGAAAATAAGTGCATCAGCAGCTCAGTAATGCAACCGGGAATTCACTGTGGCCAGCTTGACAAAACCCTCTGCTCACTGCGCAGCTCTGGGCAAAAGATCAAACAAAATGTGAGAACCCATAAAAATGGGATGGTGAATGACATGGAAATATTATACAGCCATTATGTAAATCAGTGGTTTGCCTCATCTAGAGCACGGTGTTGGGTACCACTCACCCCATCTCAGAAAGGGTAGCGAAGAAGAAAAGGGGGCTCAGGAAGGCAATGAGAATCAGCATGAGGAGAGATTGGAAAAAATTGGGACATTTTACCTTTAAAAGAGAGGAGCACAACCCCGCTGAACAGAATATGATTTAGGCTGCAATGTTGAAATGCCAGGTTTCTGCTTTCCTGTACGTCCTTAATTCTCACCCCTTGTTCCTCCATCCTGGCCAGTGAAAGAATGAGGCAGGGGTCCTGTGGCAAAAACAGTGTGTGATCATGTAACTGGCGATTGTATGATAACACACACACAGAGCGAGGGCACTGACTAATGGTCCAACTCCAGGGACACAATATGTTGCCAGAGAACACAATAGAAGGGTAGCAAGAGTGGAGAAAGGAGCTTTACCAGCAATAACAGGTACAGACTGGGAAGCGGTGGGAATAATTTCAATTATTCCAGCTCCTCATGTGCCTGTGGTCTTTGCAGTCTGTGTGTGATGGGGCTGATACAGCATTGGGCTGAACGTACGTGTGTGTGTGTGTGTGTGTGTGTGTGTGTGTGTACACCATCCAGCTTTGGAAATTAACAAGACAGCAGAGGGATGTGAGCCAAAGAAATGGACACACGTTATTTGCATTTGCTCATTTTTGCACCACAACCCCCATGTTTGCCAGAGAGTTTTCTTTATCTTTTGTGTCTGGTAAGAATCAGTGCACTAAGAGAGACATCTACGCTGGCCACCAACCCAACTCCTAAACTGAACGGCACAGACTGGGTGGGACAGATTGGTCAGTGAAGGAGGCAGAAGCCTGAGAAGTAGGTCAGGGTCAGTAGACTGGGGAAGGGTAACACGGGCATGAGTTTGGTGGTGGGGAGAGAAGACTGGACTTCAACTCCCAGGATCGTTTGGAAAATGGGGCCTAGGCACTTTGTGGATTTTGAAAATTGTACCCAAATCCAAGAAGTTCATGCTCATTGTCTATCTTTAGTTAAGGAGGGCGACCCCTGACCTCAGCAGACTGTCTGCTGGGACAAAAACCTGCTACAATGGACAACTCGGAAGGGGAAATATCAAATCTTCTCCTATGCCCCAGCTGCCCTCTGGCCCATGGGCGCTGACTTATATGGGCTCTTGGAGCTAAAACCCCAGGAATATTCATAATCAGGGGCTCTGCTCCACCAATATTTGGAAATATTAGATTTTTCCCCCCCCCAGAGTTTTCCTGCCTGAATGTACAGAGAGCCCACAGCACGTCTCTCTCACTCTCCTTTGCTGCTGCTGCTGGTAGCCTAAGGGCTGCAGCATTAGCATAAGAGGAATGTGCTAACGACCGATTGAAAGGGAGTCGGGTTCAGATCCCCGAATCCGGAGTGGCGGAGACGGGGTAAGAGGAATGTGCTAACGACTGCTGAAGCACTCAGGAGGGGGAGGGGAGTGGAGGCGAGTGGAGGGGGCCTCCCCTCCCCTCACCTGGAGGAGACACAAACGGGCCAGGAGACAGACAGACATTCACCTTAGCAGCTGTTGCCTGTTGGGGCTTCTGTGAGTGTTTGACCCTATGATTTTTTATTATGTTTGAGTGTTTGACCCTATGATTCCCCCCCTGCCCCAGCCCCAGTCCCAGTCCCAGCCCCCCAGTGAGGCACAGCAGGCTGCACAGGGGAGGCAGGAAGCCACATGTGAAGGCAATGCCCCCTCCCCCAGCACCCACCAACCCACCCGCCACAGGAGGGATGGGAGAGGGAGGCTTCCTAGACCTGAGCAGCTGGGGCTTGGGTGAATTTTATGACACCCTGCTCCCCCACCCCATAGCCAGCCACCACCCTGCCTACCCCACTTCTGCCCCATGCTGGGCAAGGGGCAGCCCCATCACCCATCCACAGTGAAGTTATGGTGAGGGGCAGCAGCATGGAAGGCCACCTGTGCCCCCCCCAGTACCCATCATAGGGGAGGGGAGTGAGCTTTCTGGACCTGAGAGGGGCCCTAGGAGCATGTGCAGTGACTGTGGTGCAGAGTGAGTGTGCTGGGGGGTTAGGGAGGGAGAGGAGGGGTCCCTCCCCTGGAGCTTGCTGCTGCCAGTGGTGGTGATGGGGAGTCCTCTCTGGCCCTAGCCCTGGGGCAGCCTGTCTGCACCCCAAGTTCCTCATCCTCAGCCCTGCCCCACCCCAAAGCCTGCACCCCCAGCATCGAGCACACTCCTGCACTGTGAACCCCTCATCCCCAGCCCCACCCCAGAACCCTCACCTGAGGGGAAAAACATGCAACTTAAATTTGGTGGTCAGTTTGGAGTATCATTGTATTTAGCACAATATTTGATTATTTTACACCCTTCAAAGTATGTAACTGGTCGTATACAGGTGTTTTCTCTGAATTCTGTCTGTGTGCCTCAGTTTCCCCAATGCATTTCTTAAGGCTCTAGATGGTGGGATAAGGGGGTGTGATTGTTGTAAAGCCCTAGAGGGCCAGTGTGATGCTGTCTGCACAGAGAATGGCTGACACCCTGTCTCCAGGCAACTGATGGCCTGGGCCACTCTCCTGCAAGGTGCCAACTGAAGGTGTTGGAGAACAAAGAGATCAGGTGGCCTCCTAATGCTTGGAAAAGAGACAAAGGCCAGAGGAGGGAGTGTCAGTGCCTGTGCAGACTTCCGGGAAGCGCATGGTGTGGAAGGGGATGCTGGGATGCTTTGGAACAACTCCATACAAAGTCAGTCAGGACTCTGGGGGAGCCTCCTCTCTGAGCATACTGTCTCCAGGGCAAGAAGCTTACACCTTCCTGGGTCTGACCTCGGAGCATTCAGCCCTCCCACACTGTGCACTTTCCGCAGCGAGTCTGCCCAGGCAGGTCCTGGGGCAACCAGAGGTCCCTGCACCCCAACTCCGCAGTCAGATGTGACTCTCAGCCAGACAGTAAAACAGAAGGTTTATTAGATGACAGGGATACAGTCTAAAACAGAGCTTGTAAGTACAGAAAACAGGACCCCTCAGTCAGGTCCATCTTGGGGGGTGGGGAGCCCAGACCCAAGTTCTGGGCCTCTCCCGATTTCCCCAGCCAGCTCCAAACTGACACTCCCTCATCTGGCCTTTGTGTCTCTTCCGGACAAGGAGGCCACCTGATCTCTTTGTCCCCAACACCGTCAGTTGGCACTTTGCAGGGGAAACTGAGGCACCCACACAGTATTCAGAGAAAACATTAAGAACATTCCCACTTTGTCACAACAGGTGCAACAAAATTTAATACCGTATATTAGGTATTAATAGGCAAGTGCTGCTTCTGACTTTCCACTTTTAATTGACCCTTGTAATCTTGTGGTGCTGACGCATTGTAGCTTCATTTTATATCAGCTTACAGGGTGAGAGCTGGGGGGGGACCACCATTTTGGGCCCCACCAAAAATTATACGAACCTGCCGCCTATGCTCTGGCCTTTATATCATATTCACAGGAGCCAAAAGAAAACCCTTTTCTCCCACTCAGGGCTGCCGACGAGGGGGGAGGAGAGGAGAGGCAAAAGGGGCAACTGCCCTGGGGCCCTGGCCACCATGGTTGTGGCCAGAGTCCCAGGCCCTTTACGTCACCGCCAGAGCCCTGGGCCGCGGGCTGGTCAGCACTGCAGGGTTGGGTGAGGGAAACTATCCCTCAATTCTGTTTTTCTGAATTATTCTCAGTTCACCCCTGCTCCCATCCCTTTCCAAATTCCCCTCCATGCCTCAGGCCTCCCATTGCATTCCAGGGGAGAGTGGCCAGCGATATGAATGGCAGCCAGACCAGGTCTTCGGTAGCAGGCTGGCAATGTCACTTCAGAGTGTCAGGAGGGAAAGTCTAATTCACAATTATTAATAATTATAAAAGTGATAGAAATTCTGCTAAGGAAAAAAAGTCTGTTAAAATTGTAGCCGCTGACAGAAATGCTCGCACGTGTATTTGGGGATTGTTTACTTTATGCTGAACTCTAGAACGTATCTTTTTCCCAGTGTAACATTTTATAGGCATAAGGAGCCACTCAGTCACTCCCAGAAGGCTGGACATTTCCAGACTGTTGGGATTGGTTTGGGGCCCCCCCAGTGCCACCTCATCCTCCTTGGCATGATGGTGCGTGTGAGGTTATGCCACATGGGGGATGCCATTTTTCAGAGATGGAGGGGGCAGAGTGATGTCCCCCATCCAACACTGGACAAAATCACATCCATTTTAGACCCCGTGCTGGACAGCGGACAAACCTCTCAAACAGAGGCCTGTCCATTTAAATCCCGGGCGAGTGGCCTCCCTCTCTACAACACTAATTTCTGTTAATGTGCTTGTTCAGATGAGCTCTCATCTCTGATTCTGTGTTTCCAGGGCTGGGAAGTTCTGCGCCACCTGTACAAGAAGGTAACTGAAGTTCAGATTCTATCAATGTCCCAATCTCAGCTGCTGTTAGAACATTTTGCTTCTTTCTCCTGACTGTGGCCATGGGAGGGGAGTTTGTTGCTCAGGGCAGAGTTCACAAGCATCCTGCATTTCCCAGCACATCGGGGGTGGGGGAAGGTTGTGTAGCCATGGCCTGATGTACAGCAGTAAATCCAGACACTATTGTGTCTACTCCTCCTGCCCCTCCTCTGCCTTCATGTGCAGTGCGACCTGCAGAGCTTCCTGGGCCCACCGCCCAGCCTGGCTGCACAGCCACTGACATGTGCCAGCCCCTAGCACAGGGCCAAAGACACAGCTCCTTCTCCCCCCAGCTCCCCAGGGCTGTCCCTGCTGACAGCCCCCTCCCTGCCTGAGGCCCTGGGGGCCAGAGCCATGGGCTGTGGAACAGGAGCAAACTGAATTCTGGGTCTGTTCTTAAATGCCCAGTAACTCAGGATTAAATATTCAGAGTTTGGAAACCGAGGAAATGATGTGTAAATGCTAAAATTCAGAGATTAGAGAGAGAAACAAAGATATTTCAAGTGACAAAACAGGGAGGTGAGGAAATAAAATACGCCTGGTGACGAGAACCCTGGTGCTAGAGTACAGGGAGAGCACAGGGGGAAAGTCATGAGAGTGCAAAGAGGGGGACACATCCGGATTGGGAAGGGCCCAGAAGGCTGAGGGATGGGGCAGCGTTTGGAAGGGGCTGGAGGGCCGGCAGTGCCTGGCAGGTACAGGAGGGTGGGGAGAGCAGCAGGCCCACAGCTGAATGGGGCTGGTGCGGAGGCAGTAGGAGTGGGGGCAGGTGGAAGCGCCTGGAGGTTTGGTGACGGTGGCTGCTTGGAGGGAACAGGCAGGTGAGTTGCTGTTTTCACACTCTCAGCAAATTCTCTGTAACCTTTCACGTCCTGCTGCCCTGGGCCTCCCCTG
This sequence comes from Mauremys reevesii, assembly GCF_016161935.1. Classification (NCBI taxonomy): domain Eukaryota; kingdom Metazoa; phylum Chordata; order Testudines; family Geoemydidae; genus Mauremys; species Mauremys reevesii. The sequence goes on from NC_052637.1 coordinate 4,406,125, forward strand.
CCCCATCTCCTCCTCATCCAATATGGTTTTCTCTCCCCTCTGGGATCCCTTCCTTCATGTCTCCATTCATCTCTCTGCTCTCCCTCCTTCCCCTCCCGCTCCTTCTCCCCCAACACTCCCCTTGCTCTCACGTAGGCTGAGGGTGCAGGGATGGGATGTATCTGTTCTCCCCTCCCAGCGATGATCTCTCTCATCTGGAAATGTGGGGTTTAAGATGGGAAACTGCAGGGAGAGGTGAGGCGGGTCAGTGAGCACTGAGGAGAGGGAGCTCAGTTTCTCACCACTGTTGCCCCCCAATCCGCCTGAGATGTGGGTCTCTAGTCCCCTCCCTGGAGAGATGTGCAGCAGCACAGGAAAGAGCCTGAGTCCCAGACCTGGCTCAAGTGACCCTTTTGCTGCAGGGCCCATCTCTGCCAGGGGCGTGACTCTCCCCTGCACTGTGCTGACATCTCAGAGCTGCTCCCCATTCCGAGCTGAGTGGTAAATCCTGAAGGAAGGAGATTCAGAGTCACTCCCTAGCTGGGGCAGATTTTGTCACTGACCCCATCAAACCCTCCCCCAGGGCTGAGCTCTGCCCCTAACGCCCTGATTCTCTCTCTCCCCAGCAAATGTGACTCTGGATCCAGACACGGCTCATCCCTGGTTCCTCCTGTCTGAGGATGGGAAAAGTGTTACATGGGGAGACACACGACAGGATCTGTCTGACACCCCTGAGAGATTTGACACTGAGCCCTGTGTGCTGGGCTGTGAGGGATTCACCTCGGGGAGACATTGCTGGGAGGTGGAGGTGGGGGATGGGTGATACTGGGCCGTGGGGGTGGCCAGAGAGTCTGTGGGGAGAAAGGGATGGCTCAGCCGTAGCCCTGAGGGGGGGATCTGGGCTGTGGAGCAGTGGGAAGGTCAGTGCCAGGCTCTCACCTTCCCTGTGACCCCCCTGCCCCTGAGCCGGGCCCCCAGCAGGATCCAGGTTTGTCTGGACTGTGACCGGGGGCAGGTGACATTTATCAATGCTGGTGACGAGGCCCCGATCTTCACTTTCCCACCGGGCTCCGTCGCTGGGGGAAGAATCCGACCCTGGTTCCGAGTGTGGATGGGATCCCCACTCAGACTGTGTCAGCCTCTCTAGCCTCATGGACCCGAGTCTCTATGATCTTGGAGGACTCCCATCTATGCAGCCCCTGGCCCCTCATCTCTATGGCTGCTGGAAGCACCTCCCCCTGCCTCACTGTCTGCAGCCTCAGGGGTGGGGGGAGGAGGGGGAAGACCCCTGGAGCTGCAGGAGGGGCAGAGGGGCAGAGGTGGGGGCTGGGCAGGGGGTGGCACTAACAGCCTGGCAGGGGGCAGGCAGAGGTGGGTGTGGCAGGGACACAGAATTGATCAATCAGGGTTGGGGAGAAGCAGCAGCTGCAGGGAGCGTTTTGTACAGATCTGTGTCCTTAGCTCTCATTGGGGGCTCCCAGCCTGGGATCAGCACAAGGGAAAGGGATAAGATCAGGGAAGGAAGAGAGCAGCTGAGGGGGATGATCTGTGACAGGGGGGAGAGACACAGGGAAATAAAGAGGGATGGAAAGTGAGGCTAGAACAATAATGACTAGAAAAGGACAATATGGAAGGAAAGGGAACGTGAGCAGGATGGAGAGATTTATTACATGTTACTTAAAGTGAGACTGTAACTCGTTAATTCCCTATATTAATCCCTGGCCACTGGAGCTATTTTAGTGCCATAAAGAAAACTGTTCTCAGTAGCTGGGGATCTCCTTGCCCTGCTGTGGTTATTAAAGCTCCTTCTTAGCTCGTTTTACTTTGCTACTTTCCAGCTACTTACTGTAAATAAAACATTACAAACAATTCTTCTTGTTTGTTCCACTTTAATGTCCCAGCTGCAGGTGCCGGGGGCAGCGTCATGGGATTTGCTTCCCAACTTGGTTGTGTCCCCCCAAGCTCCCACAGGGAATATTGCACCCAGGGCCAGCTCCAGGCACCAGCAAACGAAGCAGGTGCCTGGGGTGGCCAATAGAAAGGGGTGGCAGTGCATCAGTTGTTGGGGCAGCACGGGATCAGCGGTGGCAGCACTTCGGTGGCAGCAGCTCAATCTACCCACTTCAGTGTCTGGCGGAAATTCGGCAGCGGGTCCTTCACTTGCTGTCTTCCTCTTCAGCGGCAGCTCAGTCGAGTTCTTCCTTTTTTCTTTTCTTTTTCCACCGCTTGGGGTGGCAAAAAAGCTGGAGCCAGCATTGATTGCACCTCTAGGAAGAGAGTTTGGACTTTACTGTGTGATGTGCACTAAGCAGCCTGTGCTCTGCCTCTGTCCTGTGCACACCCATGTCAATCAGGAATTGCTCAGCTGTGCTCTGTGGAGAGGTGACTGGTTACACAGGGTGTGATCCATGCAGGGACTAACAGTGAGTAATTTTTAGGCAGTGAAAAAATCACAGGGACAGCAGCACTGTGACCCTCAGAGCTGAGTCAGGTGCCTGAACTCCCTAGACAATGACAGGGCAGGGCCGCCCAGAGGGGCGGGGGCAAAGGGGTCAATTTGCCCCGGGCTCCGCAGGGGCCCCCAAGAGAACAGCTGAGGCTCCCGCCTCCGCCCCTCTCCTGGAGCCCTAGCACATCAAGCGGCGTCCTCAGACAGCGCCGCAGTGTGTCTCCGCCGGGGCCCCTGAGCCCCACCCCGCTCAGAGCCGCGTGGTCAGGGGGCAGGGCTGCAAGCTCCGGGCTGAGCTCAGCTCCCTCCGCTCGGCGTGGAGCTCCCTGCCCCGTCCCCTCACCACACGGCTCGGAGCGGGACGGAGCTCAGGCCCCGCCGGAGACACGCTGCAGCTGTTCAGCGACGCGCTGAGACTCCGGGTGAGGAGGGAGCTGGGGGTAAGAGGCTGGGGCCGGGGGGCTTGGCTAAGGGGCAGGGAGTCCTGGGGACAGTCAGGGCACAGGGAGGGGGCAGAGGTTGGGGGAGCGGTCGGGGGCAGGGAATGGTGGGGTTGGATACTGGGTGTTCTGGGGGGGGGGTGGATAGGGACAGGGCCGCCCAGAGGGGGGGGCAAGTGGGGCAATTTGCCCCGGGCCCCACAGGGGCCCCCACGAGAGTTTTTCAGGGCCCCTGGAGCGGGGTCCTTCACTTGCTCTGGGGGGCCCGGAAAACTCTCGCGGGGCAGGGCGCAGGAGCTTCTTCCGCTCCCGGTCTTCGCCCGTGGGGGGTCCTGCCGCTCGGGGGCGGAAGGACCCCCCCCCACTGGCTAATTACCGCCGAAGCAGGACCCGCCGCCGACGTGCAGCCTGGACGGCAGCGGTACTTCGGCAGCGGGGGGCCCTTCCGTTCGGGGACCCGCCGCCGAAGTGTCCCGAAGACCCGCAGCGGGGACCCCCCCCCCGCCCCGCTGCTGAATTACCACCGAAGACCGGGCTGCACTTCGGCAGCGGGTCCCACTTCGGCGGTAATTCGGCGGGGGGGGGTTCCTGCCGCGGGTCTTCGGGGCACTTCAGCGGCGGGTCCCAGAACGGAAGGGCCCCCCGCCGCCGAAGACCCCGGGCCCCTGGAATCCTCTGGGCGGCCCTGTGCCAGGGCACACACAGGTACCTTACAATGCAATTCACAAAAGCGCCTCAGTAGGCGGGGAGCCATGTAAACTGGCGAATGGAAGATGCTGCCAAGTGGGGAAGGGGTGTCCAAAGTCACACCCCTCTCACGGATAGGTGCCTAAATCTGGGCTGCACAGGGGTGTGTGTCTCTGCTTAGCAACCCACAGACAGGAATCCACCACCTGATGTCTGGGGCCTCCAGTTGTGGCAGCTGCCAGTGCCGGGTAGTGGTGGCAGCAGCTGGGAGCCCCAGGCCCTTTGAAATCGCCGCAGCAGGTTGCAGGGCTCCTAGGTGCACATGCTGGATGGGTGCAGTGACACATTAGGAGAAGGAAAGATCCTAGATCCCGGCAGGAGCTGCACTGAGCAGGGATGGGGAGAAGCAGCCCTGGACACTGGCTGCTGGGTGGGGGGCAGGAGAAGTCCTGGACTGTGACAAAAGCCATGCAGGGTGGGTGGGAGAAGCCCTGGATCACAGCAGGAGCCACACTGGGTGGGGTGGGGGGGAAAGAAGAATCCCATGACCCCATCAGAAGATGTGGGGCTGAAGCCCCCCCCGCCCCATGGAGCTGGCCTGTGCCCCTCCGTCTCCTGTGCCCCCTGCGTGGAGCCCAAACTACTCACCTTGGTATCTCCATTTCCCCCATCACCACACAGCCATGAAGAGATTCAGCCTAGGAGGCAGGGTCAGCATTAGCCCCATTTGGCAGGTGGGATCCAGGGTACACAGAGGTGAAGCGACTTTCCCAAGACTAAGCAGGGAGTCAGTGACAGAGCAGAAAACCAAACCCAGGACACCTGAGCCCCAGGCCTGTGCCTGAACCACTGGGTCACCTTTCCTACCCTTGGAAGTGGATTCTCCTCTGCAGGCACTAGACAGAGCCCCCAGGAGGTGGGGAGCAGAGAGAGATGAGAAAAAGGACATGGCTGGGAAGCAAGAAAGGGAAACATCAGGAAGGTGGGGAGCAAGGACTTAGAAAAGAAACAAGAGGGAGGGAAAGGGGCAGGGAGCGGAGAAAAGAGGAAGGGAGCGGGGAAAGACTCCCCATTGCTTGTGAGTCCCATCCACCTTCTTCCCACAGCCAACAGTGGCCCTCAGCTCCCAAACAGGCGCTAAGCCGGGGTGAGGCAGAGTGAACACAGTGTCTTTACACAGGGGTGTTAGTGAAGACAGTTTGTAACTGAGTGTAATGATTTTAATAAACTATAATTCATGGTAATGTAATGCTGTAGTTCATTGCTATTTTAATAATGACATTGCTGTGATACCAGTGATAGACACACATTCAATAACTAGAATATGAAGGAAGTGTGTGTACAAATATGCTGAAAATTGCCATTTCAGATGAGGCGACTGAGCCAAACACACACACCTCATCCCTAAGGCAGGAGGGGCAGAAAGGAGTTGGCAGTGGGCAGGAGGCACTTGGGGGAGGGGACCTAGGGGGCAGAGCGGGGGAGGAAGAGGTGGAGTGTGGTGAAGTGGGAGCTTGGCCTTCGGGAAGGGGGTGGAGCCAAGAGGGGGCACCCACCGGCAAAACCAAAATTCAGCACCTATAGCGGATGGGGTGATATCAGCGGTGGCGGTGAAGGCAGCCGGGTGGGCATGTGGAAGCCCGGGCTATGCCAGAAGAGCGCCCCAAAATGTCAGGCGGATGGAGTCCACATGTGTGTGGCTTGTGCATGCAGTGGGAGCCCATTAACTGTTCTTCCCTGGGCACTGGAATTGCTGTTGGCAGGGCCTGGGGGGACTGTGCTCATGTCCTGCTTGGGGCCCACAGCCCAGCTCTACGCGCTCCCATAGCTTGTCCTCTGTGTCCGTTCCCCTTTCTGTTCACTGTGCTGGTTTAGATCAACGATGACACTCATTTAGGGGCTTCCCTTGGGTAACAGAGAGATTTACACTCTGAATTCTCACTGGCATGGTGCTTTACAAATCTTAAGCAGGCCAGCCCCCCAAAATCATGAGGTTTAATAAGAACAATATAATAAGTATTAGTATTATTTTATTTGCCTTTTGGTGTCTCAGATCTTTAGACTGCACTGGGGTGAACTTTTTTAGTGTTTCTCTGCAACAAAGAGAACTAGATACTTCCTTTGTTTAGAAAACAAAAGTCAAGAGTCTCTCCTCACATGTTTCCAGGAGCTGGGGCTTCATCAAACACACCAAATATCACAAGACTCATGATAAAATCATGAAAGTTGGTGACGCTGCAGCCCCTTTCCACTGAGCCAAGCAGTGTTAGTGTAAACGAGAATCAGGTCTTGAAAACACTTATTCCAGCTTAACCAAACTTTTAGCTCTGAGAGTTTATCATCACAAGGCTTGGAAGAATTAGCTTCTATTCATAAGTTTTGGCAACCGTTGCTTTTGCTGTCTACACACAGACCAATGACAAAATATTTCAATTGATAATAAATGAAAATTACAGATATGCAAAGTAAGAACAAGGCTGCTTGAGAACTTGTTCAAGTTTGATTGAAGGACAGTGACTCTGCATCTTTTGACAGGTGATGTGACCATCTGTGTTTTGATGTTTATAAAGCTTCAGCTTTTTGAATCTCAGTGTCTAGTGACATTAAATCATTGGGGTCTGACTCGCTATTGACATATCCCCCCATAATTTCCCACAACTGTTAAAACTGAAATTGAGAACATTTGGAAGGAAATGCTAAAACCCAGAGTTTTGTGCAATTGTGAAAATTTAACACAATGAATATTGAAAAAAATGCTTAAAACTAGCTGCAGTACAATCTGTTAATATATATTGTGACAAAGTTCTGTCCCTGACTCCATGGGTCCTGCATTTCCTGGCAGATTTTGCTAGCCTCAGAGGTTCACTGTGATCCTCCACGTAGCCCTTCTCTCTCTGTGGGCAAGGGTCACAGCTTACTGAGCCATTTTCATCATAAGCCAACAACAGAGGTGAGGAGAAGCAACCTTCCCTCGCACAGTCTCTGTTGGCCCCATCTCAGTGGTGAATCAGGGAGAAGAGGGAGGTGCCCAGGCCCACCCTCTACTCCAGGCTCCAGCCCAGGGACCCTAAAATTAGCAGCTATGGTAGCTGACTTTTTGGAAATAGGACATGTACAATTCCCTGGGCCACTTCTTCACAGCAGCCCCCACTCAATATCTCCTTCACAGTTACCTCAGGGCCTCCTCCCTTGCACCTGATATGGCTTTGTACTGCTTCATTCCTCCAACAACCTAACTCCCTCCTATAGCTCCTGCCACCCACCCCTCACTGATTAACTGGGAGGCTTTTAACTAGTTCCAGAGAGCCCTTGATTGGCTTCAAGTGTCCCAATCAATCTAGCTATCTCCACTGCCTTCTAGAAGGATCTTAATTGGCCCCAGGTATCTTGATTAACCTGGAGCAACTGCCATTTGGTTACCATGGTACCAGGGATTTGTTTAGCCTGGGGCTAACATACCTGTTCCTCACTACTTTACTGTAGCCATCTGGCCTTGCCTCATTGCAATATTTATCTCTCAATGAATTCTGCCAAGCCTGACTATTCTTCCTTAGCAGGGCCGGTGCAACCACTAGGAAAACTAGGCAGCCACCTAGGGCGCCAAGATTTGGGGGCACTGCTGCCAATCAAGACTCTCATGTATGATAAGAACCACATTCCCAGTGAATTCCTTTCCTGCCATTTAGAAAGCCAGCGAAGGCCTTTGATTTTGAATCGACAGAGATAGGTACATTTACACAGTAATCACTCCTTTCCCCTGTAGATTGCACAGCAGCCAAAAGGAGAGTGGAACAGCTTGCGGTGGGAAGTGTAAGACCCCTGCTGGGCAGGGCCCGTGCAAGGATATTTTGCACTCTAGGCAAAAATTCCACCTTGTGCCCCCCTCCCTCCTCCTCTCCCCCCCGGAGCATCGCTTACTATAAACTTTCAAAACTGAATAGTGCATAATGTGGCATTGTTCATTAGAATTAATACACGTTTGGCTTGAAAATTTATTTATTTCATTACTCAGTCTACATATTTAATAAAAATAAATGAATAACCTGACAGTGTTGACATTGTTACTGTTTTCACTTTGCACAACATAACATGGATCTTAAAATAAATCACATACATTATACACAATACACTGTCATTTCCTTCCTTCATTCATTCATATCAAAGTCTACTACATTTTATCTGAAGCAGTTAGTGATACGTCTAGATTGTAAGAAGCAGCTTCTCTAAAAAGATACGACTTTATTTGTACATACTTGAAAACTGTCATCATATTATCTCAATCCTATGCCATTATCTCAATCATTAAGATTTTGAATAGAAACATATCCATACCATTGTTATGCCCTTCTTATTTATTGTTATGTCCGTCTTGGTTTCATTTCCATAGTTTGTTTATGATAAGGTCATGTAGGCTTGTTACACTGTTAAAGAAAGCTATCAGGTTGGTTTTACACGTGCGAATGCTTGAAATACCATTTTTAGCAAAGTTGGCCTTTCCCTGATGTGGGTAGCACGGTCCTACAGATAGCATTTTCACACACATATGTGTATGAAACTGCAAACTATAGAGATGTGCTCCCTGTAGCACTGCAATGTGATGAAGCTAATTCCTACAGGCAACTACATCCCATGGCCTTTTTTTTTTTTTAGCAAAGTTGAAGCTAATTTCTACAATGAGAGGTCCATCACATTGCAGTGCTACAGGTAGTAGCACATCCCTATAGTTTTCAGTTTCATACATGTATGTGTGTGAGAAACTGCTGCCTGTAGGAATTAGCTTCAACACATTACAGTGCCACAGGAAGCACATCCCTATAATTTGCAGTTTCATACACATATGTGTGTATGGAAATGCTAACTGTAGGACCATGCTACCCACAGCAGCGAGAAGTACAACTTTGCTAAAAAAAAAAAAAAAAAAAAAAAAAGCCCATCGGATGTAGCTGATTCCTACAGAGAGCAGTCTCACACGCATACAGGTTGGATAAACACAGTCAACAGCCATCTTGCATAAAGTATATATTAGCTATGTCATACCCATATCATAAACATATTTTCATAAAGAATATAGAGTATAATGTCACACTCCTCGTATATGTTTGCTGATCTGAAAATAGTAAAGGAGCATGCACCTTCGGGTGCAAATGCTCATGACAATACTACAGAGCCATGCAAGCTCCATGATTCTGTGTGAGATGGCAAACAGTGAGGAGAGCCAAGCAGGTTAGTGGGTTTAGAAAAAAATGTGTATACATTATGTATATGTTTATGCATTATAAGAAGTTTGATCCCCTGGGCACAACAACCCCTGCCTGACCTGTTTGGTACCCTGCATACACTGCTAAACCAAAGCTTCCCAAAATACAGTGCATACATACAAAATACGTGCAAAATACAAGTGACATAGTAACTATAGTGACTCTATGGTGACATAACTTGAGTTAACCCCGCACTTAAACTGTAGGTATGGCCTTAGGTATATTAAATGTTTGGGAGAATGAGGGTAGACTATAATTCATTCAGGTGTTTTGGCTCAAGGCATTGGAAATGGCCTTACTGCACCCTACAGGCTCAGGAACAAAGAGGCCCAAGAAAATAGATCATTTACTTATTACAATTTCTTTACTTGAGGGTGTATAACTCATGATTTTAAAATTCTTGTGGTTGTAAAAGTATCTTGGGGGTGTAGATGTGTGTTCATTATATTTTGAAAGGAAAAAGCTATGAGTGGGTTGAACATAGGGTGACCAGACAGTAAGTGTGAAAAATCGGGATGGGGGTGGGAGGTAATTGGAGCCTATATAAGAAAAAGACCCAAAAATCGGGACTGTCCCTATAAAATCGGGACATCTGGTCACCCTAATTGAACAAAGAATTAGATCAGTCCTTCAGGATAAGTACATTGGCTATTAGCCAAGATAATCAGGGATGCAGGCCCAGCTCTGCATGTCCCTAAATTGCCAGATGGTGGGAGTAGACAATGGGATGGTTCACTGAGTCATTGCCTGGTCTGATCATTCCCTTAGGCCTGGTCTACACTATGCGTTTAAACCGATTTTAGCAGTGTTAAACCGACTTAACGCCACACCCGTCCACACTACGAGGCCCGTTATATCGATATAAAGGGCTCTTTAAACCGGTTTCTGTACTCCTCCCTGATGAGAGGAGTAGCGCTAATATCGGGATTACCATATCGGAATAGGGTTAGTGTGGCCGCAAATCGACGGTATTGGCCTCCGGGCGGTATCCCACAGTGCACCACTGTGACCGCTCTGGACAGCATTCTCAACTCGGATGCACTGGCCAGGTAGACAGGAAAAGCCCCGCGAACTTTTGAAATTCATTTCCTGCTTCCCCAGCGTGGAGAGCTCATCATCACAGGTGACCACGCACAGCTCATCAGCACAGTTAACAATGCAGTCTCCTGAGAATCGAAAAAGAGCCCCAGCATGGACCGCTCGGGAGGTACTGGATCTGATCGCTATATGGGGAGAGGATTCAGTGCTAACAGAACTGCGTTCCAAAAGACGAAATGAAAAAGTATTTGAAAGAATTTCCAAGGCTATGATGGATAAAAGCCATATCAGGGACTCAGTGCAGTGCAGAGTGAAAGTTAAGGAGCTCAGACAAGCCTACCAGAAAACCAAAGAAGCAAACGGAAGGTCCGGTGCAGGGCCAAAAACATGCCGCTTCTACGCTGAGCTGCATGCAATTTTAGGGGGCTGCGCCACAAGTACCCCACCCCTGACCGTGGATTCCGACGTGGGGGTTGTAATCTCAGCCATGGCTGAGGATTATGCGGACGGGGAAGAATACGATGAAGAAGCTGACGAAGATGACCTTGCAGAGAGCACACAGCACTCCGTTAGCCCCAACAGCCAGGAGCTTTTTCTGACCCAGACGGAATTAGCCTCCCAGCCCTCCCAAGCAACTATTCCAGACAATGACGCCATGGAAGGGAGCTCTGGTGAGTGTACCTTTGTAAATATCAAACATTGTTTTTTAAGCAAGCATTTTTTAATGATTGATTTGCCCTGAGGACTTGGGATGCATTCGCAGCCAGTAAGTTTGTTAACATGTCTGAGGATTGAGCGGAAATCCTCCAGGAACATCTCCATGAAGCGCTCCTGGAGGTACTCCAAAAGCCTTTGGAGAAGGTTTCTGGGCAAGGCAGCCTTGTTCCGTCCACCATGGTAGAACACTTTACCACGCCATGCATGTAGCAAGTAATCAGGTATCATTGCATGGCAAAGCATAGCTGCGTATGGTCCCGGTGATTGATGGCATTCAAGAAACATCCGCTCTTTATCTCGCTGTGTTATCCTCAGCAAAGTGATATCATTCAGGGTAACCTGGTTGAAAATCAGGAATTTAATTAAGGGGACACAGAGATGGCCATTTTCCTACTGGGTTCGTGGACTGCAGCTTAAAAAAAAAATCCTTTCCTGCACGTAGCCAAGCGGGGGGAGGGGAGGAGTGAAATACCGATGAGCTTTTTTGCATTTGGTCAGCAGGGATCTTCCCAGCTAACAGCCACGCGGTGGGGGGGGGGGTGGTGGTGAAGGGGGGTGAGTAGCAGTGAGCTTTCATGGTACCAGCCATGCGGTGGGGGGAGGGGTAAAGCACTGCAGAAGCCGAAAGACAGTGGCTTACCATGGCCGCATGCAAGCTGAATTCTGATGCCCGGACCTGTGTCTGTGAGATCTGTAACCCCAGAGCTGCAGGCACTCAGTATTAAGATGAAAAATGCGACCTTGTAGTGAAATCACATGTGCTATGTAAGGTGAATAGTGCTGTTCACTGTGAAAGAGTATAACCGTTGTTCTGTAAAATGTATCTTTTTAAATACCTCTCTCCCTTTTTTCCCTCCCTTATGCAGCTGCAAATTTTTCAAGCCTCCCTACTCCATCCCAAAGGCTATCTCAGATAAGGCGGAGGAAAAAGAAGACGCGAGATGAGATGTTCTCGGATATAATGGAAGTAACCCGCAAGGAAAGAGCTCATCTGAATGAGTGGAAGGAGGTGGTATCAAATTACAGGAAAGATACCAGTGAACGTGAGGACAGGAGGGACACCCGAGATGAGAGGTGGCGGCAGGAAGATCGGCAGGAAGATCAGAGGTGGCGGCAGGAAGATCAGCGGTGGCAGGATGCAACTCTGGGGCTGCTGTGTGATCAAACTGACATGCTCCGGCGTCTGGTGGAGCTTCAGGAATGGCAGCAGGATCACAGAGTGCCGCTGCAGCCCCTGTATAACCACCCTCACCCCTCACCATGTTCCACATCCTCCTCACCCAGACGTGTAAGAACGCATGGGGGGAGGCTCCGTGCACCCGCCCACTCCACCCCCGTGGACAGCCCAACCAGAAGGCTGTCGTTACTGTGAAATTTTTTTAGTGGGCTTTTCCATCCCTCCTATCCTCCTCCCAAATCACACCCGGGCTACCTTCTCAGTTCTCTCCCTCTTTTTATAATGAAGTAATAAAGAATACATTATTTGTAAACGATAGTGACTTTATTTCCATAAGCAAGCTGTAATCGAAGGGGGAGGGTGGGTTGCTTACAGGGAATGAGTCAGTCAAGGGAGGTGGGGGTTCATCAAGGGGAAACAAACACAGCAGTCACACCCTACCCTGGCCAGTGATGAAGCTCGTTTTCAAAGCTTCTCTGATGCGCATTGCTTCCTGGTGTGCTCTTCTAATCTCCCTGATGTCTAGCTGCGCGTAATCAGCGGCCAGGTGATTTGCCTCAGCCTCCCACCCCGCCATAAAGGTCTCCCCCTTACTCTCACAGAGACTGTGGAGAACACAGCAAGCAGCAATAACATAGGGGACATTGGTTTGGCTGAGGTCTGAGCGAGTCAGTAATGTGCGCCAGCGCGCCTTTAAACGGCCAAAGGCACATTCTACTACCATTCTGCACTTGCTCAGCCTGTAGTTGAACAGCTCCTGACCACTGTCCAGGCTGCCTGTGTATGGCTTCATGAACCATGGCATCAAGGGGTAGGCTGGGTCCCCCAGGATAACGACAGGCATTTCAACATCCCCAACTGTTATTTTCTGGTCTGGGAAGTAATTCCCTTGCTGCAGCCGTTTAAACAGAGTAGTGCTTCTGAATACGCGAGCGTCATGAACCCTCCCTGGCCATCCCACGTGGATGTTGGTGAAACATCCCTTGTGATCCACCAGTGCTTGCAGCACCATGGAAAAGTACCCCTTGCGGTTTATGTACTGGGTGCCCTGGTGCTCCGGTGCCAATATAGGGATATGGGTTCCATCTATCGCCCCCCCACAGTTAGGGAATCCCATTGCAGCAAAGCCATCCACTATGGCCTGCATGTTTCCCAGAGTCACAACCTTTCGTAGCAGCAGCTTAATGATTGCTTTGGCTACTTGCATCACAGCAGCCCCCACAGTAGATTTTCCAACTCCAAATTGATTCCCGACTGACCAGTAGCTGTATGGCGTTGCAAGCTTCCAGAGGGCTATTGCCACTCGCTTCTCCACTGTGAGGGCTGCTCTCATCTTGGTATTCTGGCGTTTCAGGGCAGGGGAAAGCAAGTCACAAAGTTCCATGAAAGTGCCTTACGCATGCGAAAGTTTCGCAGCCACTGCGAATCGTCCCACACCTGCAACACAATGCGGTCCCACCAGTCTGTGCTTGTTTTTCCGGGCCCAAAATCGGCGTTCAATGGCTAGAACCTGCCCCATTACCATCAGGATCTCCAAAGCGCAGGGGCCTGCGGTTTGAGAGAATTCTGTGTCCATGTCCTCCTCACTCTCATTGCCACGCTGCCGTAGCCGCCTCCTCCTCGCCTGGCTTTGCAGGTTCTGGTTCACCATAGACTGCACGAGAATGCGCCATCCACGATTGCGGTATTGAGCTGAGCAGGGTCCATGCTTGCTGTGCTATGGCGTCTGCACAGTTCACCCAGGAAAAAAGGCGCGAAACGGTTGTCTGCTGCTTTCACAGAGGGAGAGGTGAGGCTGTACCCAGAACCACCCGCGTCAATGATTTTTGCCCCATCAGACACTGGGATCTCAACCCAGAATTCCAAGGGGTGGGGGAGACTGCAGGAACTATGGGATAGCTTCGGGATACCTACCCACAGTGCAACGCTCCGGAAATCGACGCTAGCCTCGGACCATGGACGCACACCACCAAATTACTGTGCGTTGTGTGGCCGCGTGCAATCGACTTTATACAATCTGTTTTACAAAACCGGTTTATGTAAATTCGGAATAATCCCATAGTGTAGACATACCCTTAGAAGCACCTGGCATTGGCCACTGTCACAAGACAGGATTCTAGATGAGGCAGACCATTGGTCTGACCACCAATATTTACATAATTGGTGGATTGACTCAAAACAAAGTTTTGACAATAGGCCAACAATTCAGTCAGAGTGGAAGTCAGATGATCCAACATAATAAACATCTGCTCTAAAAATTAGAATTAAAAATTCAGGGAATCCCAGCAGCAGCTAAGACAACTTGGGAAACTGCTGAGAGATGCTGTGCAATCAGATACAGTGATAAGGGATTCTTTGTTTCTGAGGTGATCTGTGTAAAATGTTTCACTGAATTAAGTATCAGGGGGTAGCTGTGTTAGTCTGTATCTACAAAAACATCAAGGAGTCTGGTGGCACCTTAAAGACTAATCAATTTTTTGGGCATAAGCTTTTGTGGGTAAAAACCTCACTTCTTCACACACCCTGAGTGCAGCAAGTTTGAGCACTTTAAAGCACTAGTGTGGACAGGCTCCTCTCCCAGTGCTCAGAGCTAATCCCCTCGTCGAGGTGGATTACCAGGAGCACAGCGCTTTGAACTCTGTAGTGTAGCCATAGCCTCAGTAGAGGTTAGATCAGAGAATGAGGAGCTGCATTGATGTGCCTGTGTCTTTAAGAACCCAGCCCTGAGAAGCTGATGCTGAGCGGTCCTGTCTGTGAGAGGGGAAATAAAAAAGCCCCTCCGCCCCCCACCATTTTTGCAAACACTGGGGTCTGTCACTGTTACCCCCTCTGCCCCTGACTGTGCTGGGTTTTGCCCTTGGTCACCCTCTGCCAGCGCCTCACCCCGAACTTAACGCCCCCTCCTCCCTCCACCCTGATTTTGCCCTTTAGCCCCTCTCCTAACCCTGCCTCCAGCTGCCTGACCCCCCAGACCAGTCAATTTCTGACCCCCGCTCAGACCCTGGCCACCCCCCTGCTCCGATTCACCCCCTTTGCCACTTTTTAACCCCTATCCAAAGCAGTCGGCAGAATCCTACGGGTTAAGGGCAGTGGCTTCAGCAAATGTACCGAGCATGCTCAGATGAACTGCTCAGGATGCTCAGCACGCCGTAAGTAGCACATTTCTACGGGAGCAGTGTCATTCCTGGGCATGGTAAGGAGAGTCCCGGAGGGGCTGTCAGAGGGCGCGGGGAGGGTTGGGAGTTGGGGGGGAGCTGTCAGGGGCGGGGGGAGGGTTGGATGGGTTTGGGTTGATTTGGCATGTCTTTGTTTTGCTGAATTTTACTCAATAACAGGGGGCCCAACACTGTTCTTGGGGGAGATTTGTAGCTTCCTACGTTTTGAATTCCGGAAATTTACTGCACCAAACCCAGCTGCCATCAGTCTGGTTTTCTCCCTCTGCTGACATTGCAGTTTTCTGCCTCTTGACTGAGGGGCGGGGTGAATCCTTTTGTTTTTGTAAAACAAAATGATGCTCAGAATCAATCGAAATAGAAACCTGCCTCCTTTTCTCTTTCTGAACATTGTGGGAATTAAGCATGTGCCTAATACTGATCCTGTGTTCAAGAGTGTCACTGAGTAGGGACTTCAGGCCATACTAAAAAAGGGAAATTTATACATTGTATAACGGATTATCTCCTAGTGTGTGAAGAGCCATTCAAGGGGCAATATCATGAATAAACCTATAGAAGTGCAGCTATTTAAAAATGGCAGTAGTGTTGGGAAATTGTTTTTGTTCTGTTTAAAACATTTTGCTTATTTTTAAATTTTTAATCACGTATTATTGCACAAAATATTAGATTTTAGTTTTCTTTTTTTCAGTTTTCATTTTTTCCTCTCTTTTCTCCTTTGAGACGGGATAAGGGATGGGTGAATAAAATGTTTTTATTCCATTTGATTAGGGTTTCTTATTTTGAATCAATTTGAAATATTTTTTTTCCATTTAGCATCATTTTGTGGAGAAATTAGAAACACTAAAATAGGAAAAATCTGTTAAAAAAAATTTCTAAACGACATATTCTATTGAAATATCATTTTTGTTTAAGTATTTTTGACCAGGTTCAGTATTGTCAGCTCTGAGTTATTTGTGATTTTTGTGAATTTTATTTTGTCTCACAGCATTCGGTAATTTTCTGAAAGCCCTAATGTTCTAGTTTTGAGTTTATGTGAGAGTACTTGATTTCATTTAAAGTAAAAAAAAAAATTCTAGCCTTTATAGTTGCAGGGGAAAGTATAAAATTGAGTGTACCCTCAAGGCTGAGAAACCAAACGGCAAAAAAAAATAGGAACTCAAAATGTACACCTCTACCTTGATATAACGCTGTCCTTGGGAGCCAAAAACTCTTACCGCTTTGTAGGTGAAACTGTGTTATATTGAACTTGCTTTGATCCACCGGAGTGCGCAGCCCCGCCCCCCAGAGCACTGCTTTACCGCGTTATATCTAAATCTGTGTTATATCGGGTGACGATATAGCGAGGTAGCGGTGTATATTTAAAATACTGATTTTAAAGTCAATAATATAACTTTTTTGACCCAAATTGAGATTATTTTTTAAATGTGTGTGTGTGGGGGGGGATTTTTTGTATCAATTTTCATAAAGCAACAAATATTCTAAAGAACAAAAAAAAACACTCCACAAAAATGTGCAGCTTGTATATGTTCTCATAATTAAGCAATTATGCAGTTTTACAGCTAATCAAAGCTACAAGACCAGACAATCATAGGTGCAGGAAGTAGAGGTGTGTGTGGGGGGGGCTGCAGTGTCCCCAGGTTTTATGTGGTGCTCTACTCCTGGTCCCGGGGCTCCAATCCTGGCCCTGCACGTGGGGATCCACTCCTGCCCACCACTAGCTGTGGCCCCAGCCTCAGTCCCTTTACTGCAGTCTGTGCCCCACCCTTCTGCAGATACAGCCCTGCTCCCAGCCCCAGCTCTGAGGAGAGGGCATGAACAGGCATAAAGGGGGCATGAGGTAAAAATTTTGGGGGCACTTTCACTGGCTTTCATCACCCCCACTGTAAAAACTGTTCAAGTGCCACTGCAGACAACACAAGACCATACAATACCACTCACCTAACACATTAGGGTGGCATTTACACTGACTCTTGAATACTGAGTTTGGCAGTGCTGCTGCTCTGTTTTTGAAAGGCACAAACAAATTTCAGTTTTCTGCAATAATTCATTCAATCTACACAAACCAATGTATCACACCTATTAATTTAATTCATCAAAGTGCTATAGTTCTTTGGCAATAAGGGTCTGAAGGAAATGGATGAAAATTGATCTTTAAAAATGATTTTAAAAAATTAAATCAGAGGCTTTTCTTTCACTTGGATTTTTTTAATTTAAATTAAATACTGGTTTATATTTCAGATTAAAATTATGACAACTGATGCTAAGGCATATAACATTCAAGCAGTATATGTTTGCTTCAAAAGTTTTCAAGAAAATCAGATCAATGAAGTGGTGACAGTCACTGTCTAAGCACCTGGAAACAGAATTTGTTGACGGGCTCACCCAGCTTTGACAGCAATAGCCTGTTCTGCAGGTACAGAGAAAATATTTTATTCATTTCAATGTACCCAACTAGCTCAATTCAATGACTCATCCATTCAAAGTTAAGAAACCAGTTGGGAGTTGAAAAATCAGGAAAGTTTGTTTTCCACTCTGAAATTGTCATTAAATCAAGGTGTGAGAGGATGAGATCTACCAGCTCTAAAATCTTGAAGGACACTACAAGAAGGATGTGGATAAATTGGAGAGAGTCCAGCAGAGGGCAACAAAAATGATTAGGGGGCTGAAGCACATGACTTATGAGGAGAGGCTGAGGGAACTGGGATTGTTTAGCCTGCAGAAGAGAAGAATGAGGGGGGATTTGATAGCTGCTTTCAACTACCTGAAAGGGGGTTCCAAAGAGGATGGATCTAGACTGTTCTCAGTGGTAGAAGATGACAGAACAAGGAGTAATGGTCTCAAGTTGCAGAGGGGGAGGTTTAGGTTGGATATTAGGAAAAACTTTTTCACTAGTAGGGTGGTGAAGAACTGGAATGGGTTACCTAGGGAGGTAGTGGAATCTCCTTCCTTAGAGGTTTTTAAGGTCAGGCTTGACAAAGCCCTGGCTGGGATGATTTAGTTGGGTTTGGTCCTGCTTTGAGCAGGGGGTTGGACTAGATGACCTCCTGAGGTCCCTTCCAACCCTGAGATTCTATGATTCTATGATTCTATGAGTTGCTCAGAAATTAATATAGGGAATTAATAAGTTATAGTCTCTTTCAGTAAGATGTCATAAATCTCTCGGTCCCTCTTACGCTCCATTTTCTTCTCACTTTCCTTTTATACTGTCCTTTTCTACTCATCATTTTTCTAGCCCTCACATCCCACCCCTGTTTATTTTCTTGTCTCTCCCACTCTCCTCTCCTGCCTATCACAGATCATCCCCCATGGCTGCTCCATTCTTTCCCGATTTTATCCCTTCCCCTCTTGCTGCCCCCAGGCTGGTTCCCTGCCAGGGATATTTTCCTGTCACTCTTTTCATTTCTGTTTTTCACCATTTCTTCTGGACTCTCCCTTTATTCTTGTTTTATTTCCATTCACATTTTTCTTCTTGCTTCTTCTAATTCTCTCTGGTTAAACCCACCCTGTCCCTGCCTCCCCCGGTGCTGCCAACCTCAGGAGTTTAAAAAGAATCATGAGACTGACCCAATGATCATTTTTTAAAGGTTATATAATGGGTTTTTGGTCAATCTGTGCCCATCTTCCCCTCCCACCCATGTGAGACAATTACAGGGTTACCAGCTATCCTGTAGTTATAGGGGAAGATGACTTGGGCCCCTGTGGCAGGAGCTGTGGCAGGGAGACCCCAGTGAGATCTAATCCCACAGATCTGTACAAACCGCTCCCTGCTGCTGCTGCTTCTCCCCAGCCCCCCAAACCCTGATTGATTCATGCTGTGTCCCTGCCACTCCCACCCCTGCCTGTCCCCAGCCCAGCCCCCACCTCTGCCCCTCAGGGCCCCTCTTCCCCTCCTGCAGCCCCAGGGGTTCTTCCCCCTCCTCCTCCCATCCCTGGTGCTGCAAGCAAGGGGCGGGGCTTCCACAGGTCATAGAAATGAGAAGCCAAGGGCTGGGTAGACAGGAGTCCTCCAAGGTCATAGAGACCAGGGTGTGTGAGGCTAGAAAGGCTGATTTCCGGATCCCCAGTGGGATATTCCTGCATACCCCACTCTCAGGGACATACTCTGAGTGGGGATCCCCACCACACCCCGAACCAGGGTCGGATTCTCTCCCCAGGGACGGAGCCCAGCGGGAAAGTGAAGATCGGGACCTCATCACCAGCATCGATAAATGTCACCTGCCCCCGGTCACAGTCCAGACAAACTCGGATTCTGCTGTGGACCCGGCTCAGGGTCAGGGGGGTCACAGGGGAGGTGAGAGCCCAGAACTGACCCCCCCACCATCCTACAGCCCAGATCCCCCCCTTAGGGTTACGTCTGATCCCTCCCTTCCTTCCCACAGACTCTCTGGCCACCCCCACAGCCCAGTGTCGTCCATCCACCACCTCCACCTCCCAGCAATGTCTCCCCGAGGTGAATCCCTCACAGCCCAGCACACAGGGCTCAGTGTCAAATCTCTCAGGGGTGTTGAGCAGTTGCTGCCGTGTGTGTCCCCGTTTCACACATTTCCCATCCTTAGACAGGACGAGGTTGGGATGAGCCGTGTCTGGATCCAGAGTCACATTCACTGGGGAGAGAGAATCAGAGCGTTAGGGGAAGAAATCAGGCCGGGGGGAGGCTGGGATAGGACGGTCTTTACCAAGAGGTGAATTGAGGTGGTTGCCTCAGGTGCCAGACTGGGGGTGGGGGGAGGGGGCGCCACTAGGACCCAGAGTGTAGAAAATTGTGTCTGCTGCTGGTGCATATGTATTCTCTCTGCTCTACATGCACAGAGATGATGGAGTGCTGTGCTGGAGGAAGGAGGACACAAGAGACATAACAGGCAGGCAAGAGAAAAGGGGAAAGGAAATAACAGAAAGCAGCATGAGCTGCAGGGAGAGAGAGGAGGAGGAGCCTCTTATGTACCTCTCGAGCACCCCCAGGAGCCTGACTGATTAACACCAGCTTCTCAGTGACAGGGAGCTTCCTGTTTCCTGCCGCTTCCATGAAGCCACCTGAGGAGAACAGGCAGTCAACTGAAGTAGTAGGAGCCAGTTAGGCCCTTAAGATGCTGATATCTTCCCTCACTCAGGCCCTGCTACCAGCCTGCTTATTTGTCCCCTTCAACTGAGTGTTGAGAGCCACTCTAGCTGGCACAGAACAGCAGTCATGAGTGAAAGAAGAAAATGTCCCTCTGGGGCAGCATTCAGAAAAAGAAAGAAAGCAAAGGAAGCTTTTCTATCTAAGCAGGAAGGAACTCTCCTGAGATACATAGACACAAATGTTCACGGTGAGCCTTCCGGCCCCAGTGGGGATGTGAGTGGTGTTGCAAACTCTTCCAGTCTAATATTCCAGCCACATTGGGTTCTACGGGAACAAAGGACTGGAAAAATCTGGCTAGAAATCTGGCATGCCATGAGAAGGCAGCAAATCACCGGAGAGCATTCCATAGGTGGAAAGAGCTTGAGACGAGACTACTGTTAAAGGCCACCATAGATGATCACCATTAAGAGAAGATTGCATCAGAGTCTCTTTACTTGCCAAATGTTCTGAAAAGGCTCATACCATTGTGAGAATGCTTTCTACCCAAAACCTAGCACTGTGTGGCACTTCAGATCAGCTGTATGTGCCAAACAATGAAAAATTCCTTAAAATTGTGGAGCTGATGTCTGAGTTTGATGCTGTACTCCAGGAGCATCTCAGAAGAGTCACCACCCAAGAAATGTACACACCCCACTACTTTGGAAAAACAATTCAAAATGAGATCATACAGTTACTGGCAACAAAAGTCAAACAGAAGATTGTGGCAGATCTGAAGTCAGCAAGATATTACTCTGTTCTTCTGGACTGCACACCTGACATCAGCCATATGGAACAAATTACTTTAATGGTGCGTTTTGTAGAACCTTGTAAAAATGTCCCTACAGTGGTGACTATCAGAGAACATCTTCTAGAATTTATTGACATTGATGATACTACAGGACTGGTATGACAAATGTGATTCTTTAAAACTGGAAGATATGGGAATTGTGATAGCTGACATGAGAGGTCAGGGCTACGATAATGGTGCCAACATGAGAGGAAAGAACAGAGGAGTGCAAACATGGATCGGAGAGTTAAACCCTTGAGATTTTTTTGTCCCAGCTCTCATTCATTGAACTTGGTGGTCAGTGATGCAGCATCAGCTTCATCAATGGGAAATTTTGAAGAAACATCTGGGAACATCCTCTCTGACACTGAAATCACTCAGTGCCACATGATGGGAAAGTCGAGTGGAGGCGATAAAGCCTATCAAACACCAAATTGGGAAGATAGATGATGCCACAGTTGCCATTATGGAGGATAATGCTATGACAGGAACTGTTAATGGGAGAACCGTGGCAGAGGGAAATGGAACCACCAGAAACATACATAACTTCACATTTCTGTGTGGCTTAGTGTTGTGGCATGACATACTGTTTGAAATAAATGTAAGCAAGAGACTCCAAGGTGTTGATCTTGATATATCTGGAGCAATGGAACAACTGGACAAAGCAAACTCATACCTACAGTCTTACCGGTCAGATGAGGAATTTCAAAACGTTCTCAAGAGTGCACAGAAGTTGGCAGAGGAACTTCACACTGAAGCTATTTTCCCACCCATTCAAGAATACAAGAGTCACCGAAGAAGACATTTTGATGACAAGACATGGAATAATCCCATAAGAGACCCACAAACAACAATTCAAAGTTGAATTATTTTACCAGGTGCTAGATTATGCAATGCAGCCAGTTGAAGAACGTTTAATGCAGCTCAAGGAACACAGCAGTATATTTGGGATATTGTATGATATTCCAAAACTCCTCACTATATCTCAAGACCTACACCAGCAATGCAGGTCACTAGAGACAGTGTTGATGCATGATGACATGTGCGATATTGATGCAAGTGATTTAGGTGATGAACTGAAAGCCCTTTCAAGATACATTTCAGCAGGATCAACTCCAAAGGCTGTTCTGGAATAAATGTGCAGAAATAAGATGATCACCCTCTTTCCAAATGCTTTTGTTGCTCTGCTCATACTTCTAATACTTTTTTTAACAGTTGCCAGTGGAGAACACAGCTTCTCCAAGCTGAAGTTAATAAAACACATCTACGCTCCACAGGAGAGGCTGGTCGGTCTTGCAACCATCTTAATAGAGCATGAGCTGGCCCAGACTGGCCCTTCAGCAGGAAGCAGTTAAAATCCTTGCAACCAAGAAGGCACGGAAAGCACCACTTTGATTATTCACACAGATAAAAATGCCAGTGTTAACTTTCAAATGTCTGAACAGCAAATGTAACTTTTCTTGTCTGCATAGTAAAGTGTTACTTAAAATTTTTGAACAAGGCATTTTAAGTTGTTAGTTCTCCTTTATTGGGGTAGGTAGCAGAGCAGTACCATGAGAGGAGTAGAACAGGAAGAAGGCAGAACTGAGACCTTTCAAAGTTTTGGCCCAAGCGAGAGGGCATAGGGGCGTCATTTGAGCTCCCCATCTCAGATGCCAAAATATTGTGGGCCAGCCCTGATCTAAAGAACCGAGGAAGGCGGATGCCTGCTGGAAGAAATGCAGTCACTCCAGGCTGGATGTCTGGGCATAGACGTTGACAGGATGCAATGTCAGCCCTTTCACTCGAGCCAGGAGGTGCAGCAGGTGACCTGGCATGACCTCGGTAATCCCCAGCACCTAGGGCTGTAGGTGCGGGGAGAACAGGATTACTACCCCGGCCTGATGAGCTGAGAGGTGGCCAAAGTAGATTCTGTCCCCTCACTGCAGCCGGCCATAGGCTGGGACCATTTCTCCCACTCCCCAGCAGCCCTGTCCTGGCTGGGACAGGCCTGGATCCCAGGGAGCTGCCTCTGTCCTGGGCACCTGAGACTGAACAGAGATGTCACTGCAGTTCCTCAGTCTGTGTAATGAGACCCACTTCATTAGTTTTTCATTTGCTTGCTGAGGCTTCAGCTCCCTGCCTCCTCTGCTGGGGCTGCTCTATTCCCAGCATCAGAGACACAGCCAGGAAGGTTTTGGTGAGGAGGAAGCAGAGGAGGCAGGTACCAGCTTTGAACCCCAGAGGGAAGCTCCCTCCCCTAAATGCAGCCTCCACTCCCCAGCCAGAGTAGGAAGAGCCAATTAAGAAAAGAGAGTAGGAAATGACATTGGGTGGGGTAGCCCCATCCCCAGCCCAGAGAGAAGGGAGGAGCTGACAGCTTCACAGGGAGAGCGTCTCCCCAATCCAGGAAGCAGTGAGCAGCTCCAATGGGAGAGCCCACCCCTGCCCAGAGGACAGGCAGGATGTTGGAGAAGAGTGACGGGAAGACCCCCTGTACCGGGGTAAAGCAGAGGGATATGTCAGCCCTCAGGGCAGAGAGCTCTGTTCACAGGCTGCTCAGTGAGAGATTTTCTGTTCAGCAGCCTGGGCATGGACTCAGCACTAAGGTTGGTGTCAGGAGTGTTTGTGTGATTTCAGCGTGGGAGCTCCTCACTGTTCAGTGTGTTGTTTCTAGGGCCACGTGTGTCATGGTCAGTATTGCTTTGGTTGATAACTGTAGCTACAATCTTATGAAGACGTTTTCTGATAATTTAAAGACAATCTCCAGCTGCAATCTCACCCTGTCTGAATGTTCCTAGGGATCCTCCTCTTTTTGTCTCTAGTGCAGACGGCAGAGTGGCTGGAGGGGGGAAGGAGAAAGGAGATGAGATTTTACGCTTTCATATTTATAACTCTCAACTCATAGAACTTTATTTTAATTATGAAAGAGAAACATTCAGATATTTAATATAAAAAGGTCTGAAACTATCTCTTTCCTCTCTCATTCAGGCATCTCCCAGCAATGGAACCAACATCCTTGCAGCCTCACAACTATCCCAGGACAGACAATCTGTCAGTGAGATTTGCTTTTCCCCTCCTCATCCCCTCCCCCCTTCAGACTCCAGTTGGTTTGTCTCATTGACTTAGTGCCTTTTGTCGTAACCTAGACCCAGAGCCTGCAAAGACTTTGGCATAAAAGTAACTTTACCCATTTTGGTCCCTTTGACACTAACGGGATGTTGAGAGTTTCCTAAACCTTGGCTCTAATTGTGAGCTGTTGGGTCTGTTTACTCAGCGTCTCTACAGAGAGCAGCATGACGGGGCCTCGTCCTCCATAGGCAGAAATAGAAATAACAGTAAAACCATTTTATCAAAGTAGAAATTGAGGCAGTGGAAGGTTGGCTCAATGGGCCAGATTCCCCCCTGTACCGGCAAAAGGAGAGGGGAGGGGCCCTTTGTGACTCTGCTGTTCAGTGGCTGCAGGGGCTGGTGCAGACCTTGGCACAGGCTGAGGAAGTTCTGAAGCCAGCCAGAGCTACATCCCTGTGACAATGGCCCCCGTGTGTCTTGCCCACCGTGCAGAGTGTCAGAGGCCCAGATTTACATGGCCCACCTCCCTCTGTCTGTCATCCACCCTTCTCCCTCTTCCACCCACCCTCACCAACCCCACTCCACTCCCAGCCCTCTCAGGAACACGCCTTGTGCCTGCAGCTGCTGGGGAGGAGGCACAAGAGGCTCCTGTGCTGGAGGGATCCCTCACCATGGGGGAGGGGATTTCTCCTTCCCTCCAGCCCATTTGGACCAGACTAGCTGCCTTATGGGACCAGAGCCCAGTGATGGGCTGGATCCAGCTCTAACAAATGGCTTTTCATTTAGGGTCTAGATTTTGGGTGCTGAGCTTTAGGCCCCTGGGGCCTGATTCTCAGAGGGGTTGGGCATCTGCAGCTCCACTGACACCACCTCCAGCTGTGGAGGCTACATGGCTGTGGCGCACCTGCCCTGCAGCTCTCTAGTGGGGAGAGAGAAACCCAGGTGCCCCCAATTAGGCCATTTTGGGGAATTTGGGACTGAATGTTGTGACCTTTGGTAAATTCATGTGAAAAGTCCTGATGCCTGGGCCCCTGCTACCTCTGCTCCATTTGTCTGCTTTCCGCTAGTTATTAAGTTAAGTACTGAGAATTGGTACAAGGGTAATTTCCTATGCAGCAATTTGGACAGACCGAGATTGTGTGTTTGTACCAACTACTCGACTTTGGCCTGGTGAGCAGTTTGCTGGACATAAGGGAAATGTTGCCTTAAGGACCTTGTTATTAAGTGATGTATCCATCAGTTGCTCTGTGGGACAAAGATGTTTTGACCACACGATGTGCTTAAGGACAACAGACACCCAAAACGTACAGGGCAGGAGCAATTAGCAAAGTCCAAAACCCCTATGCCGAGAACAGGATCAAAGTGCCCAATACTTAATCAGTGGCAATAAACCAATCACAAAAGAGAACAATAACATGAAAATAGCTTGTATAGCAAAAGCCCTGCCAATTAAAAAGTTCATGAATGTTTATTGTATGAGTTATATAAGATATTTAATATTTATACCAGTCCAAGATGATTGAAAAATCTAATAAATATATAATTTGGATCTGTAAAGAGGAATCTGAACTTCACAGGAAATTCCCTGTGACCCACCTATGCCGCAGAAGAAGGTAACTGGCCATTGCTTCTTTCAATACGTCTGTAATTTTTTACTTTAATAGTAATTGCAATGGCAAGGCATGTTTGTGGTACAAATAAAGGTTTGAATTAATCAACTGGAGTGTCTTGGACCCCAAGTATGTAGCATTCTCACTCAACAATTAAATAGATCCATCATCTAATTATCAACCAATTGGCTAGACCCATTCTATTCCCACAGTCTCAGCGGCACATCCCAATTTCCCCTCCTAGGTCCCTTCTCAGTACCTTTGAAATTCCTCAGAGTCTCCATGAGAGCAACAGTTTTCTGGGAGAAATCACTGAGTCTTAATTCTAACTTAGGAGAAATCTTCTCTGGCTGCTGGAACTTCCCCTTTGCAGACCTAGAGAGAAACAATTCCACATGGTTATATTTCATTTATTGACTCATTATAAATTCTTGCTAGTGAATCTCTGTTCTCATGGGTCTGGAATTAGAATTCCTCTACTTCTCCCAGTCTCAGTGCAAGGCCGTGACAGTGAAACCTTCCCCCCAAAAGGTCCCATTATTATTATTCAGCTCTGGCCTCGAAAGACCAGCTCTGGTGACAAAAGGGGAAATGAGTCTCCATGGCCAATTAAATCCTTGGCCTCCATGCTCTGAGGGAGAGGAGCTTCCCATGCGAAGTATAGAAATCTGTCCACTAGGAACTAGACTGAAACATCAACTCCCCCTCCCCAGCTCATTCCACACAGGTCTCCAAACAGCCTTCAGGTGGAGAAGAGTCTTGACCACTGCTGCCCTGGGCTGAATAGGGACCTGTGCCCCAGCAGTGACAGGCCCATATTCCATCCCTACAATCCTGAGGCAGCCAGTCCCCCAGGGACGTGACATCTCTAGGAAATACTTGAGGTCAGTCCTTCCCACTGAATGGAGAATTCTAGAGTGTTCTAAAAAAGGGTGAGAACCTCAAGATGAAGTTGATCAGAGAAATTTGTATCCAAAATATGACCCTCCCCACACATTTGCCTGTAGAGCCCTGGGGAGAAGCGGTGGTAACAGGGCTGGTGCTACCATTTAGGCCAACTAGGCGGTTGCCTAAGGCGCCAACATTTGGGGGCGCCAAAAAGCCGCGCCCCCAATATTTTTTTAAAGCCTTTCAGTGGCTGCTGCGCTGGAAGGGAGAGAGAGTCTGAGCCGCCAGCAGCTCGCCCAGGGGTTCCCCCGGGTCAGGGCGCCACCGCCGGCAGCCCAGGGGTTCCCCTGGGTCAGCACGCCACTGGCAGCCCAAGGATTTGGGCTGCTGGCAGCGCACTGACCCAGGGGAACCCCTGGGCTGTGTGCTGGTGGCTCAGACTCCTTCTCCCTCCCAGCACAGCGGCCGCCCCATCCCATGTGATTCTTCTCATTGCCGGCAGGGGTGCTGGCGGCTGGGCAGAGCTCCGCAGCTCTGCTTAGTGCACGTGGCACGAGCCCAGTGACGGGCGCAACAGCAGGGCTTCTGGAGCAGAGGTGAGCTGGGGTGGGGAGGTGCCAGAAGGCTCCCGGGGGGGAGGGAGCTGCCGCGCGGGGGGCGCCTCAGGGCGGGGGCGCGGTGTCATGGGGGGGCGGAGCTGCTGCAGGGCTTGGGGGAGGGCGGCGCAAGGTGGTAGTTTCTCCTAAGGCGCGAAACTTCCTTGCACTGGCCCTGGGTGGTAACATCATCTCCAAGCTCTTTCCCAACATGGTGAAGGGGGAGTGAGCGAGAGCCACGTACCTGCTGAAGGTGCTTCTGACATCCTAGAGGAGAGAAATAGAGAGAGGGAATTTCAGTCCCACCTAACACACTTAGAATTCTGGAAGAGATTTAGCAACGATAGGAAAAAGAGGCTGTGATCTCGCCCAGGACTATGCATTTGCTGAGGCTTTTCCATCTTTTACATCAAAGTTTCTGTAACATTTCAAAAATAGTAGTCATTCACATCTCTGCCATACACATTGAGTTACATGGTGATCGCTGACTGCTGGACTACCGTGCCCATGTTTTAGTAGCAGACTTGTCCCTGTGTTGGGATCTGGAGTATTTCTAACTCAGTCTCACCTGCAACAATTCAGTCACTGGCTTCTGATACTTCCCCTCCATCTCACTGATTAAGTTACTGAGACGGGAAATTTCCTCAGATACTTTACTGACATTTTCATTCTGTATCTTCACTATCTCCTTGTCCAGCTTCTCCAGCTGGGCCAGCAGGAGTCGCTCTTGTTCCTCCAGGAACTGCCGCAGTTGCTGAAATTCAGACACAATCTTCTGCCTCTCGGTTTGTGTATTTCTCTGTGAAGGAAAATAGGGAAAGGGCTGGTCAGGGACATGGGTGGAGCCTGGGGTCCTTTCATAGAGCGCTGAGTGTGTAGGAGGGAGAATTTTTTTCCAAATTCTAAGTCATCTGACTCTGAACAATATCCTGTGCTTACTAGAGAGAGAATTATCTCACACCTTTCCATTTGGCCCCAGAATCTCATAAAGGGACGTTCCCATGTCTAAGATGGTCTGGATAGTGCATTATCAATGGCTTTGGAGATGGAGATCCAAAGCAGCGGGTGGTGAAAATAAGAAAATACTAAGGACTGTAAAACAACACATCTGGACAACACCCTCAGGCATAAAAGGTGAATGACAGGAATGGAGAGATTGTCAGAGCACAAGGGGACTGTAAGCCAGAAATGAGCAGAGGGATAATTGTTCAGTCAAGAAACGAAGACTTCACAGCCTGGGAAACATGTCTCTATTTAAGCTGGAACTTAAAACAGTAAACAAAGAGGATTCCTCAAGATATAACTGAACATCCCCCAAACTCTGAGCCTAACAGACAATGAAAACTGTGAAACTGAGGCGTGAGTGTGTAACAGTGGGGATTTGTTTTAGTGCACTGGATTTTCTAATTCAATATTCTGTTATTTCATTGATGTAAATTGTTTCCTATGAAGAGAGTGTAATTAAGCTAACAGTAGTAAATATACAATAGATAAGAATAATAATTACAGTAATTTATTGCAGTCGGTTTCAACCTGTGGTCGGTACAGAAAATAGATTTCCAAAGAGGTCTCTGTACCCAAATTCAAAATTATCAAATGCAAAAAGGTTGAAACCCACTGGTTTATGGTATAGGCCTAAGTGGTAATTCCTGCTAAAACAACTAATTTTGATTTACTTGTGATTATTCCCCACTTAACGGATTTCTGCTTTACCCGCCCCAACTGATTGAGATAAAACATAATTGGGCCTCTAGATTGCCCCTGCCTCTTGTTATTGCTCTGATTCAGAATGCCCTTTATCCAGCTCATTACAAATGCAGGTTAATAATGACAGGCCCCTACCAGATATTCCTGGCTTCTCTTCTCTCCGCTCACTTTAAATCCCAGGAGCTTTTCCCTCTCTTCCCTCAGCATCTTCAAATGGGCTTGAATCTTCTCCTGAAGAAACAGAAACTGAGTTGAGTGATGTTATTTTTATTGTTAGGAGTGAGAGTGAGGGTGAGAGCTTTTCCAACACAAATGGACACTCTACTGATGAGTGGAAAACCCAGTAGGTTTACAATAACAGAGATACCAAGGAATTGAAGTCATATTAATGGATGCTGGGAGTGTTTCATTGTTTGACCTTTTCCCCCCATTGATTTATACCAACATGACACTGCCGTCACATCCTTGGATTTTTCTTTCACTGTGAAATATTCTGTTTTTGAGGAGGCTTAACAAACAAAGTGATACAAATTTCAGAAAACTCCAGGGCTTGAAATATGGACTGGGATTCTCAAAGGGGCCCAATTTCCACTGAATTTCAGCCCTGGACCCCTGGGGACTGGACTGGGTGGATAGAATTGGCTTGGGCACTAGGGCTAACCACATTAGATGTTTTCATTGTTGTCAAGAACAGTCGGGGTTTGCCCTAGTTCTGTCCTTGACCCTTACAGAGGCAGGGCTGCCTGGGTGCCTCTTCCCCGGCTCAGCTCCCAGAAGCAGTGAGTTTCAGAGATTTCAAAATGCCGCACTGTGGGAGAGCAGTGTGAGGATTAGTGGAACCAGTTTGGCTGGTTCTTAGTTTTGCTGCAACCCAGTCTAATCCCCATGGTACTTGGCATGGACCTGCGCTGTCTGGGGCCATTTTGTGTGTGGACTCAAGGTGCTTGGAATCCACACAGCGTTTAGCCCAGTGATCTCCTCTAGTGCAGGCCGGCAGCATCTGAGTTTAACCCCTTGTGGAGCAGCACAGGAGTTCAGAATCCCAGTGCGAAACATCATCTCCCTGCAGGGTCTGCCACCTTTATCAAGGCATCTTTCCCTCTAATGGCCTTTCTTAATTATTGCTCAGTCAGGACACGGCTATAGCTGTTTACTCCAAGGTCTGGGTGATGCAGGTTTGGCAGAAAATGTTCCCACTCTCCAGAGTGACAGGTGCTCTGAAATACTCCAGACAGGTAGGACAAATAGGTTCATGCTGGAATTTTTCCACAGGATCCCTCTGTGGAGAGCTGGACTCAGCTCTGCGGGACAGGAGCTACCAGTCCTGTCCCCACAGGGCTGCCCCTCCGCACCAAGCCCACAATCCATCTACGACTTCCCACAGCTTATTGGCGGGTCACAAGCCACCATTTGGGAAATAGCACCCAAGGGGGTCTCAACTCACTAACCCTGATTCTGAAGTTTCTTCCAGGAGAGAGGGAGACTGGGCCATGGATTCCCGCTCATGCCTGCTACCACTCCATCACCTAAAACATTCCCCATAGAAAAGTACAGGCACCTAAGTCTGCACCATGGAAAATGGACAGCTTTGAAATATGGAATCGTGACCACCCTGATGACATATTGCGATTGCCAGTGTATACAAACACCACCCTCTTTATGTGTCCCCCACTCCCAGCCCCGGTTCTTTCTTTATCCACCTGCTGAATGTCGTCTTCATTCGACTGTGACTGTGGGCTCTTTGCCTGACTTGGGACTGGGGACGTATGTGTACCTGGTAGTGTGGGCCCCTTCTAAGGACACTAAACACCACTTTGACCCCTCCTCTCTCCACTGTGCAATAACAGAACTAACTTTGACTCCACTAGGAGTCTTGTTACATGCTGCAGAGCTGAAATCTCTGATACCTGGGTCTAAGCATTAGACCTACCTTGGGCTAGTGGTGCACCAGCACTGAGGCTCCCCTGCTACCAGCTAAACTCACTGAGTGCTGAAGTTACTAAGAGTTGAGATCACTGAGAGCTGCGTTAAGTTGGGGAGGCTGAAGACAAGTTGGTGAGTGGCTAGCAGGACGGCTAGCGAAGAGGCATGGGAGAGCGGAGCGGACAGCAGGACGGCTAGTGGATTAGGTCCTGCTTTGAGCAGGGGTTGGACTAGATGACCCCCTGAGGTCCCTTCCAACCCTGACATTCTGTGATTCTATCTCTGTACAGTGCCTGGCACAACAGGGCCCTAATCTCTCACTGGGACCCAGAGATGCCACTGCAGTAGAAATCAGTACATTCTATTGATTATAAATTATTATTGTCATTATTAATGTCAAGATGGAAATCTTTATGGGCCTATGGTTTTCACACTGAAATCTATGGCCAAAATCTCCAAATTGAAATCTGCAGGCCTAGGACTCTCTCCCTGTGGCCTCAGGAGATGTGGAAGAGGAACAATGCTGGTCACAGGGTGTCTGGCCCTATAAAGAGAGAGTGGTCTCAGCCCCACCTGTGATAAACCAGTTCTCCTCCCCAGGCAAGGACAATGAAGGAGCAGTGATCAGGGGAGAGGGGGGTATCATGTAATCCAACCAGGCCTGGGGTAAGTAAAACAGAGGCCTATGGAAAGCCAGAGGGAGAAAGCCTTGGATTTTCTTCAGGGTGGTAAGGCTGAACTCCAGACTAGAAGACCTGGGAGTCACTGCTGGGAGAGCAGGGGTGTTACTGGCCACAAAAACGCCTGTGTGGATTCTGTCTTCCCCGAGTGTGTCATGTTCTCCCTCCTCCCCCGTCTCTCCCAGTGCCTGCCACCATGAATCAGCTGTTTCATGGCAAGAAGCACTGGGAAGGAGTGGGGAGAAGCGGAGCCGCAACATGCTCCAGGGAGGAGGTGGAGGAGGAGTGGAGGTGAGCTGAGGTGGGTGCAGAGCACTCACCAATTTTTCCCCATGGGTGCTCCAGTCCCGGAACACCCACGGAGTCAGCACCTATGGTTGCAGGATGGGGGCTCCATTCCTGTGCCCCCCCCCGAAAGTTTCATGAGGGTGGGACTCCCTTCCTGTCTGTGTGAGGAGCTCTTCAGGAAAAGGTTGAAGAGGATGAGTGCCAACAGAACAGCCCCAGCTACATCCTACTGCTCCCTCAGCCCCCAGGAGAGGGGGAGCACGGACATGGTGTTTATAGCTTTGGGAGGTGGTGGAAGTGGGGAAGGGCAGACAGAGAAGGGTGGGGTCCTTCAGTGCTCAGGACTTTGTGTATGGGGAGCAGGAGGGGGGGTGCAGGTTCATCAGTCCCCTTCACTCCAACATGTCAGCCTTAGGATGTTTATGGACGGCCACACTTCTCCACCTGCATGAGCCTTGGGAGGATTCCCAGTTGCTGGGTAACCTACTTAGGTCTGAAATCACTCGTTCCTCTCCAGTGGAGCTCACTGAGTGGCTGTCTGGGACTAACGGAAACTCTAATGCTGGGGGAAGGTGAGTTCCCCAAGGCTCTGGTTATAAAAATAACAATAGGTTATTTTCCTACCTTGAATTCTTCGGCAGCTTCCTCTGCAGGAATGACGGTGTGAGCTCTGTGCTCCTTGGATCTGTCACACACCAGGCAGATGGGGATTTTGTCCTCTTTGCAGAACAGTTTTAGAGGCTCCTTGTGTTTCTCACACAGTCTCTCTGTTTCTGGTTCCCTCCCTGAGGACAACCCGAGTTCTCTGGCTGCTTCCACAACATTCCTGAGCTGCCTGTTCAGCCTGAGGTTCTTCTGGGGAAAAGTCACTCTGCACTGAGGGCAGGAGATGTTGGTAGCCAATCCCTCCCAGCACTGGGTGATGCAGGCTCTGCAGAAATTGTGATCACAGTCTAGAGACACCGGATCTTTAAAATACTCCAGACAGATGGAACAGGTCAGTTCATCCTGGAGCGTTTTTGCTGGATTCGCAGCAGCCATGGCGTCTAGTGCAGGAAAGCGACAAGAGAGGAGTTTAGTTTCACTTTCTTTTTCTCAGAAATGGGCTGATTGAACTTTGTACCATTAGGCGTTTCCTTTCTGGGTGCAGTCTCATGTGATTTCTTCTCTGCGGACTGTAAAGAGCCTTTGAATGAAGTGTGATGAGTCCAAATTGTCATCAGCTCCTCTGAAACATGTGCCAGGCCCCAAACTTTGGAATAGTCCCTTGGCTCAAAAAGGGGTAACGAGCGACTGGGGGTTTCACTGCCTGACATGAGGATCTGATGGGGCAGCCTGGCAAGGAGGGTGAGAATCCCAGCTGCTGACTCCTACTGCCTGTTCCCTACCTGGCCTTCAGCCTCCTTAGAACCCATATCTCTCTGGTGCTTGTGTAACCCACTGGGGTGTGTGTGTGGAGCTGGTACAGTTACAAAGGGTTGAATATTTAGCATAAACTGGGGCAGCCTGTGCTTTTAGCTCTAGGGATCCCTGGTTCAGTGCTGGGTGCGCTGGCCAAGAGAGCAGCCGTCACCCCTGTTCTTAGCCTGGCGGCTCCTGCTTCTGTTTCCCTGCACAGTCTCCCCAGCTCTCGGGGACTCCTGGCTCTCTGCAGATGGCAGCAGGTGGGAGGGGAGCTGGCGCTGGGGCTCCTGCGCTGTACAGGGGATGGGCTAACCAGAGATCTTCTGTCCCCAAGGCTCTCAGGCCACTTGTCCAGCCTGGCTGCAGGAGGGGATCTGGAGACAGACAGAGGGGGCCTGGGAGAGTCTGGGGGGGGGCAGCCACCTGGGAGCAGACATGGAAATCCAGCTGTGGTGAGAAAGGAGAGCTTGCCAGGGATGTGGCTGGTTACAAGGGCTGTCATGCAGTGGGATACAATTTTGAAGACTCTTTAATGCAGTGCACTTGGGAATTCCTACATTCCTGCAGCTGGATGCTGTGAGCTGAAATTATTTTCTTACAGGGGAAGGCTGACACTGCTCCTTGTTTTGCTGGAGAATGAATGGCTGGAGATCAGGAGCCATCAGTCACACACCTTCGTTCTGCTGCTGCTTCCTGTGGCTGGGCACTGCAGCCAGGACTCTATTGTGGCAGAGTGGATCTGAGATCAGAACAGGGCCGGTGCAACCACTAGGCAAACTAGGCAGTGGCCTAGGGCAGTAAGTGGTTGGGGGCACCCAGGGCTGTCCTTAGGCATAGGCAGCTGGGTAGGGCACCTGAAAATTTGTGGCTCCACTGGGTCTTGGTGTCCACCCAACTAGTTTTCCTATCCCTGTTCTGACCCTTCCTGCAGGCTCTGAGTCTTCCTGGGAAGGGGATCTAGTACTTAAAAGACAAAAAGTCTCCAGCCTGCCAGACCTATTAGCACAACACTGAAACTGTTAAACAGCCATTCAAGGGGTAATGAAGCCATTTTACAGGCATTTGCCAACTCCCTGGTATATAGTGTAGGTTTCTGAGGCCTTGGCTACACTTGAAAATTTGCAGCGCTGCAGCAGGGTGTGAAAACACACCCTCTCCAGCGCTGCAAATTGCGGCGCTGCAAAGCACCAGTGTGGTCAAAGCCCCAGCGCTGGGAGCGCGGCTCCCAGCGCTGTCCGTTATTCCCCACAGGGAGGTGGAGTACGGACAGCGCTGGGAGAGCTCTCTCCCAGCGCTGGCGCTTTGACTACACTTATCGCTTCAAAGCGCTGCCGCGGCAGCGCTTTGAAGTGCAAGTATAGCCAAAGCCTGAATGTACTGACAAAAACAGTTGTGCAGGACTGTAATATTTACTCAGAACATGTCAGTCTACAGGACCTTAGTTTAAAATTTGCTTTAAAAATATTTCATTAGTGACTTGGTGAAGATTATAAAATCACATCTCTAAAAAATCCTTGCATAGATTTTTAGATGCACAGTCACCTTTACTCTTAAATGCTTGGATCTTCAGACATGATTTTTTAAAATAAATTCTTCAAAAGACCACCCTTAGCTAAAATATACATTTTAATTATTATAGTAAAAAAAAAACTTACTTCCAAAGGCTTTCTGTCCTTTCTGTCCATCCATTTCTCCCTTCACCCCCTTGCCCCCCCCCCCCCGAAGGAAGCAACTGCCCTTTGCTTCCAGATAGCTGGACAAAGAGTTTCCCTTTCTTTACTTCTGACTATCTGATGAACTAGTTTTAAGCAAAATCAGTACCTTTGTGAGATATAAAATCCTTTGTTATGCCTAAAATCTTTGGAAACATTTTTTTTAAAGTTGGTGAAATTTCATAAACATGTGCATTGTTATGGAAATCACACAGTAAATTACTGTTCCCTTTTTCTAAAAGCAATGAACATTGTTCTGAACACACTAAACCTCTGTGACTGATTAATTGAAAATAATGTCTGTTTCAGTGAGCTAAATATGTAGTAATCTGGAATGATTACTTTATGAAGGCTTAAGAGTACATTTAAAATATAAAATCAGCTTAGAAATACTGATTAAGAAAATGTAAAACAGAGAAGAGCTGCATCATGTATTCCATACCATTTAATGTTGTATTCAGCAAGCCAGCTGACTCGCCCTTACTACGAAGTTTTTGCAAATAAATGTCTGAAACTTCAGGGCAGATCAAAAAACCTGTGACGGACATTTTTTATTCCCAAGTTTAGTGCTTTTAATTAGCTACCTTGTGCATGTCCATTCTGCGGAGGGAGAGGGCACAGGGGTCTCTGCAGGGAACTGTGACTCTCTGTCACCATGAGGCAGGCTGGGCGTCTCATTATCCTTTGCTGCCTTGAGCCTCCCTCACCCCACCAGGCTGCGAGCTCAGGCTGCCGTGGGACATAGGGGCACCAGTTTAATAATACCACATAGGGCCCCATAAATCCTAAGGGTGGCCTTGGGGCACCAAAAAGTGCCCTAGCTCGGCAGGGAGGAGCCGCCTTCCGGAGGCACCGGAGAGCCAGAGCGTCGGCTTGTGGGGGCAGTGAGCCCCAGCCATGGAGGAGCCGGCGCGGCGCACAGGGCAGGAGCCCTGCAAAGGCGCGGGGCCCTGAGCCTGCTCCGGGAGGGGCAGCGGCTCACACTCCCGGGAGCAGCAGAGCCCGAGTGTGGTGAGGGGAGAGCTGTGGGGGTGCACAGGGGCCTTTGCCCACATGCATCTGCTGCAGGAGCCCCCAAAATGGCGGCTCCTCCCTGCCGAGCTGCTGCAGCGGCCCAAGCCCGGCAAAGCCAGTGAGTGGACTCGGGGTGGGGGCCGCTGGGGTGGGGAGGGCTCATGGGGGGGCTGTGCCCTCTCCAGGGGACTTCAGGGGGTGGGGAGGGGGGAACCTGGTCTGGGGAGCAGCCCCTGGGCACGGCTGGCCCCTGGGGTTTATAAAGGCTTATTGGGATTTGCCCCTCAATGAACTGATGTGGGGGGGGGCAAAGTGGAAGTTTCGCCTAGGGTGCTCTCTCTTGTGTGGATTGCCTGATGGGTAACAAGGCCTGATCTCTGAGTGAAACTTTTTCCACAATCCAGGCACTTGTGGCGTCTGTCTCCCGTGTAAATTGCCTGATGTTGAACAAGGTTTGGCCTGTGTATGAAACTTTTCCCACAGTCCAAGCACTTAAGGGGTCTCTCTCTCCTGTGTGAACTGCCTGATGTTTAAGAAGGTTTGACTTCCAAATGAAACTTTTTCCACAGTCTAAACACTTATGGGGTCTCTCTCCTGTGTGGCTTAGTTGGAGGCATCTATAATGTTTTTCTTCTGTGTGGCTTCTCCGATAGTTATTAAGGTCAGCATGGTTAGAGAAGATTTTCCCAGGGGCCAAGCATTGAAGGAGTTTCTCTCCAATATGGATTGTCTGATGTTGTCATAGGTTTATTCCCCACTTGGAGCTGTTGGGTTCCAAGATGGGGACCTGCATGGACTCCTCTAAACTAAAATCCTAGTTTAGATCTGGTTCTCGCTGCCACCAGTTACGTTTTAAGTGAGTAACACACTGCCTGTTCCCCCAAACTTTCCCTGGGAAACACAGATTCAATCTCCTTGAATCTCACCAGAGAGAGAGAAACAGCCAGTTCTCCTCCCCCACCTTCCCTCTTTCCAGCCTGCTCCAGAGAGAGAGATACCTTGATTCAAACTCCTTGAATCAAACAAAGCAGGAATTCACTTTTCCCCCTCCCCTTCCCTTAAAATCCAAACAAGAGAAGAAATCAATCAAGTTCTAAAAAGAAAAGATTTTATTAAAGAAAGAAAAAAAGTACACTCTCTCTGTATTACCAGGATGCAAAAATACAGGGTTTAACTTATAAAAACTGGAGAGACTTCCCCTCCCTCCTCCTCAGAATAATCAGAGTAACAGCAAACAGAAATAAAGAATTTCCTTCAGCAAACACACAATTGCAAATGTAGAAATCAAATTATAAGACTAATCAGCCTTTCTAATTAATACTTACTATTGGATAGTAGGAACTACTCCAGGAGAACTTGGAGACATGTCTGGCCTCTCTTAGATCCAAAGAGAGAACAGAAAACTAAAACAAAGAACACAGACAAAGGCTTCCCTCCACAGAGATTTGAAATTATCCTGTCCCTTGATTGGTCCTCTGGTCAGGTGTTCCTCAGGTTACTGAGCTTGTTAACCCTTTCCAGGTAAAAGAGACCTTAACCCTGATCTGTTTATTTATGACAGATGTGTAACAAGCTGTTCACTCAGAATGAATCCTTTCCCACACTGCAGGCAGTGGCCGGGTTTCTCTTCTTGTCTCCTCCTGCACATTTAATGGATTCATCAACTTTCTTCCTTGGGTGGTTTCCCAGCAGCCTCTCTGACCTGTGCCAATTTCCCCACGCTTCTCCCTGTTCCATACACTGGAAAAAATTCCCTGCAGCTCTTCCCACAAATGTCCCCTGTGGTTCCACTGCACCAGGAGCTTCCTGATGATTACTCCCCTCCTCGTTCTCACTGTCTCTCTCAGCACCTGCTGGGAGAGAGACAATCCAGACAGAAGTCATTGTGCTGGGGGGAAAGAGGAATAGCACCGAGGGAAAACCCAATACAACATAGTTTCAAAGACTCAAGCAATAGGATTCTGCCACCACATCCCACCCAAACACTCACAGGGAAGGAAAATTGGGAAGGAAACTCCTGCAGCTAACAGGACGGGTGGAAAGCCGTGAGCAATATCTGCTGACTACAGTCCTGCCCTTGGTGAGATGAGGAAGAACTGAGGGTGGTTCCTCACATCATATTTGGGGATTCTCAACTTTTTCTTTCACTTCCCAGATGGTTTGTGTGTCAGTCCTCACCTGTACGTGTGCCTCTTGAGATCTCTCTTTCCTCGCAGGCTTGGAGATCAGGCACCCACAACTCTTCCCCTCATTCCAGCCAGGTGATCAGACCAGATTTGGGAATGGGACCTCCTGCTCATGGGATAAAACCAGACCAGATCAGAGTGCCTGGATTATTGAGAGAGTGTCTGTCACAAAGGACATTATGTGAGTGGAACTTCTCCCTGTGCTCTTCTGGGTGATCATGGAACCCAAGAGGTCGGAAACATGGTCACTGAGCCCCCTTGGGAGAAGCAGACGTGTGGGGAGGTGCGGGGAATTGTTATGCCCTCACTAGGAGTTCCCAGAATCCATGCTCTTTGGGGGCCTTGCTGACACACACATAGCTCTGGAGTTCAACCCCTGCCTATTTCTAAACCTGCAGAGCCCAGAAGGAAGATGCGCAGGGATTCTATTTACAACTGAAAAACAACACAGACAGGACAATGAATTAATTTTGTCCTCCTAAAAGCTGGAGGGATGAACTAGCACGTCCATTAGGTTGTGACACCGAATCCCACTGAAGGGGGTACAAAGATGCAAGCCTTTCTCACATGGCAGCTCTGCATTATGGAACCCATTCGCCTCTGATCTAACTGACCAGGGAAGAACCTGACCAGATTAAGACACACAGACCCCACGGCTTCTAATAACCAAGGGAATGGGAATCCCTTACACAGGGAGTAAAGGACCACAGTTAGTCAATTCTTTTTTGTCAAGGTCAAAATGTCTTGGTCAACGTATAGACAAGGTCCACACGCCAGAGAAAATAATAATTAAAAAAACCACAACACTAATGATAACAATAGATAAAAAGATTTCAGAGGTCCAGTCAAAAGCATCTGGCTGTCTACATTTGGCTCACAGACTGCTTATTGACTACCCCTGCCTTAAAACAACCCAGCCTTGGGCTTCCTCCCAGACAGCCCAGTTAACGCGGATTACTGAACATCTTGTTCATCATCTAAAAAGTTCTACCAATCCCAAGTCATTAATGAATGTTTCAGTTCTTACCCAAATACACGCTTACAGCCAAGTCTTATTAACTAAAGTAAAATTTATTAAAAGAAGAAAAGAGAGAGAGTATTGATCATTATACAGACTGACATGAATAGAGTCCTTAGGGCAGTTTCACTGCAGAGATGGTGCTTTAGAATTGAAGAATCCCTTTCAGAATCATTTCATCAGGTTCTAGTCTAATGTCCAAATGTTCGATGTCAGGGCAGTCCAGAGGGGACTGGAGATCTCTGTCTTACGACGCAAACTACCCCCAAATAAAGCTTAAGAATCTGAGAGAAAAGGATCAAGTCCCAAAAGTTTTTATACAGATTTCTGCAGCCTCTCAACAGCACGAAGTCCTATGGTGAACAATAGGCTTTTGAAGTAACCTTGTATTTAGTAAACATCACCGGCAATTAACTACATGGATTAACATGAGGCAATTATCCATTAAGCAGTTCATAGACTGTTTACCACAAACTTTAAAGAGACATGCAGAGAATGACAGTATTACACCCAAGTTTTAGCTAAATGTTAATATTTCCTTTTGATCTCCGAATTAACAGAATACACCCCTAGAGAGGAACCCGTTTGGTTACATTGTTAACCTCCAACAAGACACGGGTAAACAGTCTACTATAGTTACCAGCTTCTTCCAATTCCTTAGGAATACAAGTTTTCATTTCAAAGCTCAAGCCTGTAGAACATGGAAAGGACCTAAATACCATTTACACACTTACGAAGGATGTCTCTAAAGGCTGAAACTGGATCAATTAGCCTGCATGTTGCTTCACCCTTTCTGGCCATGGGTCACAGAATTTTAGATGCTGTGTGGATTCTCCCATGTTTAATGAGGTTTGATCTCTGTGTGAAACTTTTCCCACAGTCTAAGCACTTATAGGGTCTCTCTCCTGTGTGGATTCTCTGATGTAAAACAAGGGCGGATCTCCATATGAAACTTTTCCCAC
Source organism: Mauremys reevesii (assembly GCF_016161935.1). Taxonomy (NCBI): domain Eukaryota; kingdom Metazoa; phylum Chordata; order Testudines; family Geoemydidae; genus Mauremys; species Mauremys reevesii. The sequence goes on from NC_052637.1 coordinate 4,445,967, forward strand.
AGTCCAAGCACTTACGGGGTCTCTCTCCTGTGTGGATTCTTCGATGTCTTATAAGGTTTGACTTCCACCTGAAACTATTCACACAGTCCAAGCACTTATGTGATCTCTCTCCTGTGTGGATTCTCTGATGTAAAACAAGGGTGGATCTCCACATGAAACTTTTCCCACACCCCAAGCACTTATGGGGTTTCTCTCCTGTGTGGGTTCTCAGATGTGAAAGAAGGACTGATCTGTATCTGAAACTTTTCTCACAGTCCAAGCACTTATGGGGTCTCTCTCCTGTGTGGATTCTCCCATGCTGAATGAGGTCTGATCTCCGTGTGAAACTTTTCCCACAGCCCAAGCACTTATGGGGTCTTTCTCTTGTGTGAATTCTCTGATGTGTTATTAGTGCTGACTTACAGTAGAAAGATTTCTTGCACTCGAGACATTGAGAGGGTTTCTCTCTTGTGTGGCTTCTGCCATGGTTTTTCAGGTCTGAGCAATTATTGAGGCTTTTGCCACAGTCCAAGCATTGAAGGAGTTTCTCTCTAGTATGGATTGTCTGATGTGTCACAAGCTGTGATCTCAGAATTAATCCTTTCCAACACTGGGGGCACTGATAGGGTTTCTCTTCATTGGGATTTGTCTGCTGGGCTGTGGAGTCATTGGGTCCTCCCCCACATATAATACATTCATCCACTTCACCAGGAACATCCTCCTTATGATTCCCCTCCTCATTCTCATTCCCTCAATCCAGACTGGAGTCATTGTGCTGGGGAGAAAGAGGAATAGCACAGAAGGAAAACCCAACACGTTAACACTGAGCAATTGGATTCTGCCGCGACTTCCCACCCAAACACTCACAGGGAAGGAAAACTGGGAAGGAAACTCCTGCAGCTAACAGGGTGGGTGGAAAACAGTGAGCGATATGGCTGAGATGAGGAAGGACTGAGGGCGTCACTCACACCATATTTTGGGGATTCTCAACTTTCTCCTCCATTAGCAAAATGGTTTCTGTGTCAGTCCTCACCTGTGTGGGCGCCTCTCGGGATCTCTCTTTCCTCGCAGACCTGGAGATCGAGCAGCCATGGCTCTTCCCCTCGTTCCAGCCGGGCGATCAGCTCAGGTTTGGGAAGGGGGAATCCTGCACAGGGGGTGAAATCAGACCAGATCAGGGTGCATGGAAGATTGAGAGAGCATCTGTCAGAAAGGACATTCCATGCCCCGGTGCTGTGCTGGAGGAATCAGAATCCAAGAGGACGGGAACAGGGTCACTGAGCCCCCTTGGGGGAGGCAGACGTCTGGGGAGGTGGGGGGAATTATTACACCCTCGCTAGGAGTTTGCGGGATCTGTGCACTCTGGGGGCCTTGCTGACAAACACACAGCTGTAGAATTAAACCCCTGCCTCTTTCTAAACCTGCGGAGCCCAGAGCCCTCCCCATGGCTGGAGCTAGTCCCAGGGAGGGTGGTGAACAGTGATGCTGTGTATGAATGAGAAATAATGCAGACTGGACAATGCACAACTTTTTCCCCACTGAACGGTGGTGGTGGGTGGGAATGGTTTAGCATATCCATTAGGTTTTGACACTGTGGTCCCATTGGAGCGGGTACAGAGATGCACGTCTCCCTCATACTGCAGCTCTGGACTATGAGACAAATTCTCCTCAAACCTAACTGACCAGGGAAGAACATAACCAGCATCAGCAATACAGGCCCTACACTTTCTAATAATCGAGGGGACGGGAATCCCTTACCCAGCGAGGTCACTGTCTCGTAGTTCTCCTGCATGACGTCCCTGTAGAGGGCTCTCTGAGCGGGGTCCAGCAGAGCCCCCTGCCCCTGGGTGAAATACACAGCCACCTCCTCGAAGGTCACCGGCATCTGAAACAAGAGTCCCCTACTCAGCACCTGCTGCCTCAGCCACAATCCCACAAGTCACAGGAAAGGAGGGGGGAAAAGTGAAGTTCTGGGAGGGCCAGAGTTGCAGGGCAGGGGATGTGGGGCTGGCTGCGGGCAGGGCAGTTGCAGAATCCCACCCCCACCCTGCTCAGAGCAGCCAGGAGGCTTCAGGGGTGGGAGAAGGTGAGAGCTCCTTGTCCCCCCAGCACACGGAGCAGGGCAGGGTCTTCTCATTTCCCACACGCCTGCCAGCCACAGGCTGATACGGGAAGCAGAGCTCTGAGCCGGGGACAGGGACAGGAATCCCGACAGCTTCCCTGCGTATTTCACAGCAGCCTCTGGCCAGTGGGGTCTCACTCCAGCACTGGGAGCCTTGAAAATGTTCCCAGCTCTGCCCAGGTGGTTGTGTCCTGTTTGACAAATATGGGAATGTTGCCTCCTTCTCTGCTGCTAATGGGCCTACTCAGAAAATCAGCAGGTTTATCAGACCCTGTCTCCTCCCTGCCTCTCCTTCCCCAGCAGCTCCTGAAAATCCTCCTGAGCTGGCTCCATCACAGCCATTTCCCTGCCCTGTCTCCGGGAAGACGGGACTATCTGGAGCGAAACGTGGACGTGATTCCTCAGCCTGTCGGGGCGAGAGGAGTAATAGGGGAGGTTACAGAAGGGGCTTCAGTCCATGTCACACCCTGATTCCCACCAGGCTCTTCAGACTCTCCCAGTAACAGCATCTCTGAGCCAAACACTAGAAAAAGAGCAGAATCAAAGGGGCCACTTGGGGGATTGCCCCCCATTGCAGTGTAAACCCCTCCCCCTTAGTAACAGCCGGAGCCCTCTGGTGGCAATGCCTGAAGAATGAGCTGCCCTGGACTCCCCCCTGCCGCCGGCAGCCCCCAGGGACAGGCAGGCAAAGGCTGATCTGATTAGCCTATCTGCACTCACCCCCTGCCAGAGCCAGCAGTGACTCTAGTCTGACACTGGGTGCGGCTGAGATCTAAACGCTGCAGGGAAATCAGACCAGGACCTGGGGCAGCTCTGAACACTCAAGAGACACAGACCCCTGAGCAGTTAGACCCCTGCCCACCCCCTATGCTCGTTTTACCACTTCCAGGGGAAAAAATTCCCACTGGTTGCTGGGAGGGGCAGCCCCTCACTCTCTCCTACCCCACAGAGTCAGAGAGCTGTCCTTGTATCTCTCCCCACCCCGCTGCCTTCTCCCTGCCTCTCTCTCCCTTCCCCATCCAGCCTCCTCTCCCCACATCTCCCCTTCCCTCACTGTGTCCTCCACTCTCCTCAGCCCCATAATTCTCCTCCTGCAGCCCGAGTCCCCTGCATCGCCCCATCCTCGCTGCCCCCTGCATCCTCATCACCTGTTTCCGGCCACCTAACATATCCCTGGTTCCCCTGCCTGCCCACACATCCCCCTGCACCTCTTTAGCCATCTCCCCCTGCAGGTGTAGATGGGAGGCATCGCTCCTGGGGAGGAATACAAAGGTCTCTCTTACCTTCCCTCCAAGCGGTGCCCTCTCTATGGGCAGGGGCTGGGTGGGAGGGGGGTCCTGGTCAGGCTGGGGGCTCTGCCCTGGGAGCGGCTCCTGAGGCACAACAGGAATGTTACTGCCTTACACTATACACCTCTCCTGTCTACAGCCAGGGCTTTGGGATTTTGCAGGGAACCAGGATTCCACACCGCAGTGATCAGTTACCGCAGTGAGTGCGATTCCCTTCCTGCTGCTGGGAATGAAGAACTCCACGGATTGCTCCCACTGGGCCCGACCAGTAAAACCCATTGCACTGAAACCTCCCTGCCCCAGACCCCACCCCTCAGAGCCTCCACGTCCCCCGGCCATAGCACTATAGGGGCATCGTCCATAAAAGCCACAAGTCAATGGAAAGACAGAAAGGAGATATCGGGATCCTGGGGAGGGATGAAGGGGCATTTCTCTAGAGACCCACAGTTCTTCCAGAGAGTCCCCAATATCGACAGTGATGGAGTCCTGGTCCTAGAGAGAACAGTAGGGGACACATTTCACAGTGACACCGACTCTAACCCTAAGCTTAATATATTTTTGTTACAGCTGCCAGATTGTGCTCTCACACCTTTGTGAGCATGGCAGTCAGACTCACTGACATGACCATCTCCAGGTACGACAGGGGTAACAGACACTGCTGTCTGTCTAAGTTACCTTTTCCTGGCTGGCAGTGCCTACTTAGAAAGAGATATACACCGGACCCTCTCTCAAACACCCGTCTATATAACGCAAATTCCAATAGAACGCAGTCGCAGATCCCAAATTTAGTAACCGTCATTAATTTTCATTGTAATGCGGTCCCTGCTAGAACGCGGGACTTGGCATGGATCCCAAATCCCGCGTTCTAGTGACAGTCCAGTGTAGTTTGGCTACTGTGTGGTTAGCAAGCAAGGAGAGGCTGAGTTCAAAGTCTTGCCCACATGCTCAGGGTTTAACTGATCGCCATATTTGGGGTCGGGCAGGAATTTTCCTCCAGGGCAGATTGGCAGAGGCCCTGGAGGTTTTTCGCCTTCCTCTGCAGCATGGGGCACGGGTCACTTGCTGGAGGATTCTCTGCAGCTTGAGGTCTTCAAACCACAATTTGAGGACTTCAGTAACTCAGACATAGGTTAGGGGTTTGTTATAGAAGTGGATGGCTGAGATTCTGTAGCCTGCATTGTGCAGGAGGTCAGACTAGATGATCATAATGGTCCCTTCTGACCTTAAAGTCTATGAGTTTCTCCAGTTTAAAGCACCAAAACTATGGATCAATTGGTTCATTCTCGTGGGACAAAAGTGCCCTCACTTGGTCTGTGTTGCTTATGAAAGGGGATCCCTGTACAGCACAGCAGGATCTGCCATGAAACTATCTGGCCTTCGCTCTCCTGCTCATGAAGGATGGTCCTGTCTTTTGCAGGAGAGAGGAGGAGCGAGATCACCTTACATTTCAACCTCAGATCCCTTTCATGAAATTCTGTCAGGCCAAAGCTGTGAAATAGCGTAATGGCATTTCTACACAAGGAAGATGAGATGAGCGCCTCACAGCTTCGATCCTTCTCTTTCGACCTGCAAAACTGCATGTGGGTTACACCTGGACTACAGAAAACTTTAAAAATGTTCAAGAAGTGATCAAAGACCTGATGGTTTACAGCAGTGGTCCCCTACCTTTTCCGGGTGGCAGACGCCGGACGACGAGCCACCGAGGATCAGCGTTTTGGCGGCGACGCCACTTGATGACGCTGCTTTTCGGTGGCATTTCAGCTGATGCTTGTCCGCCGACCAGTATGCGGGCGCACATAGATGCCCCCACAGGCACCACGTTGGGGACCATTGATTTACAGTGTTGGGGGAAGGACACCTGCAGTCTTCTGTGATTGCCCTGACCACCGCTGTCGAAATTAAGGCCACCTTACTTCTGAAGGAGAGCAGCCACACAAGGGTTTAAAGCCCTAGAATTCATGTGCATTAACTTCACACCTTTATTTCTTCAGGGCTCATCTGCGTGGACTGATGCTAATGGGATGGGAATATGGGAAATAGATTTGGGGGGAGGTCTCTGCTAATTCCTTTAGTTTTAAATGTTTTAATTTCTTTTCCATGACGCCCCCACAAACGGGTGCAGACATTCAAATGCAGCACCTGGCACAGGAGCAGCAGCAGTGCCACACAATCAGTATCAGAGTTTTCAGCCCATGAACAATAATGGGTCATTTAACATCAGACTCAGCAGCATAGTCTGTGTCTATAGAAAACAAGGGTGTTTTGCCCACGGGGTAACTAACCTGCATTAGCTAGTCCACTGCGAAAACATAAAGGAAAGGGTGAGGTCAGTACGGTGTCCCTGGACTGACCAATGCAAAGGAAAAACTGAACAATTCAGTTTAAAAATTATTTGACTTGGGCCCTAGAAATCAGTCCATGTGTCAGAAGGAAGAACATCCCTGAAATGGATCACAAAAGAAATGGAGCATCCATCAAAGGCTGGGAACCCCAAACAGGGAATTAAAAGTATAAACAATGCGCTAGAAAAATCTATATCTGGAAGAATGTTTATTCCCCCTGCCCCTCCCTATTCCTGCCCTGTCTGGGAGAGCCTGTGCCCCAGCTCTCCCCTCCTTTTGTCCCCCCACATGTCACTGTCCCAGACCCCAGCCTGGGCTGGCTCCCCCCGCCCCACACCCTCCGGGGCTGGCGGCTGCTTTCCCGGGCCCTGGGCGGGAATCGCAGCCAGATCTGCTGGAGCAGCCTGGGGCCAAACCTCCCTGCAGCCCGGGGTGCCGGGTCTCTCTCACCTTCCCTCCGAGTGGGGCCCCCCGGGGCAGGGGCCGGGCCGGGCTGGGGGCTGGCCACTGCGGCTCTGCGGGGAGGGGCATCCTCGTGGGGCGGGGGCCCCTGCAGGGCCCGGGGCAAATTGCCCCACTTGCCCCGGCCCCAGGCGACCCTGAAGCGCCCAGTCCTCTTACCTTTGGCAGCCGCTCAAATCATCAGGATGAAGCTGGAGCTCAGCGGAGCTGGCGGCGGGCTGACCACCATGCGGCTCTGCGGGGGGCAGGGAATCCTGGGAGCTGCTCAGGTGGGAGACAGGGCCGTCCTGCTGCCACATCCGGCCAGCAGACCAGAGTTGTTCTCCTACCTGCCTGGCTCTTTAACATCCGGTTCTCTGTCCGGCATCTAATTTTAGCAACCGGTTCGCCCGAACCAGTGCGAACCGTCTGCAGCTCACCCCTGGGTGGAGGGGTGGGGGCAGGAGACCCAAGGTGGAAGTTTTGCCTAGGGCGCAAAATATCCTTGCACAGGCTCTGGGTGGAAGTGCTCCTGGTGAGGACGCACCCTAGCAACCCAAGCAGGGTAGTGTGCACATCGTCTACTGCAGTCATTACTGTGGTGGCTGTAGGTCAACCTAATATATGTAGACTTTGGCTTGGCGGGTGGACGTACCCTTACAAGTGTAACCCTTCTGCCCCTCTGAGTTGGCAGCAACAAGGGCCGGGTTCAGTATCCAGGGGTTCCGTTTCAATAACACAATGCAAAACCGGCTCGAGCCCCCACCCAGTGACCTGGGAGAATTACCTACCACCCCCCCGGGCGCCTCTAGGAGGCAATACTTCCCCACTCGCAAGCACGAAGTCTGAGTGTAGCAAAATCCTTTTAATAAAGGAGGGAAACAATGTGGCATCACGTTGGAGAGACACCACAAACAGGACTATACACAAACCATAAGCAAAACCCCCCTCCAAGTACATTTGGCACTGTCCTTAGGGTCTTAAGTCCAATCACCCCAAAGTCCAACAACCCAAAAGTCTCAGTCTCCGGTCAGTGCCACCCCAGAGTTCAAAAGTTTATCTGCAGAGTTTTACCCCAGCCTGGGTGGAAATGGGGCACACAGGGTGCTAGGGACACCTTACGTGGGCCAGGGCCGACTGCCCCGCTTCTCCGTGGAGTTCTGCTGCAGCCTTCACCACGACTGGCTCCACTCCACCAGCTGTGCCGCTCCTCCAGCAGACCCGTGAACCACGTCAGCCGTCCCCCACAAACCGCTCCACACTGCTCACTGTTCCATGGGCTGCTCCAACGTGCTGCAAACTGCTCCGCTCTGCCAGCTGCTTGGTGATAGATCTTCAGGCTCTCCTACCACTTAACACAGCACTCAGTGATCTTAGCTTAGTAAGCTTAGCTCTTTTAGTGATTTCAACTTGTAGTAGGAGAGCCCCACTGCCACATGGCCCAACGTGAATTCAGGTCAGCAGCCTCTAGATGGACTCCTAAAGGATTCAAAATTAGCTCTGCTCTTTAACAGTGGAGAGAGGAGGAAGTGCAATTGGTGTTCCAGGCCCTCAAAAGGGGCCCATACCATCAGGTACACACCAGTCCCCAGCCTCTCTCCCTTCACTGGGTTTTGGAACCCCTGTCCCTTGTCTGGCAAGTACTATTTAATGTAGGTTGAGTCATTTCTGTCATAAAGCAGTCTCATAGTTCCTCATTCACATAATTAAGGTAACAGCCCCTTTTTTTTCCTTCCTGCCCCAATAACAAAGAAATTGGGGATTCCACAGTGTGAAAATAACCTTCCCATGCTGCTGTGTGTTATGCTAAGTGGAGTGGGTTTACCAATGCAAATGCACATTCCTAAAATTCCTTTGCCCACTCCTCATAATGTACCACCAGATGTCAGGGTAGGGCTCATCCTGACTCTGCTTACATCCTCCCCAGCCGAGAATTTGTCGTCCCGACAAATCACATTCCCTACTATACCAACTTACTGGTCCTCCAAAGGGCCTCAGATAGCCCACTTTAGCTTTCACAAACCTGTGTGCTAAAGGTATTGGCTCCTCACTAATCACCCCAGGTGCATCGTAAGTTAGCCGTTTCACTGGTCTTATTACTCTGTCTCGCCTATGAAGAAACTCTGTTGCTGTGGTAGGGGACATCCTCTGAGTGACGGATGGGAGGTTTCCTGTGAGTTCCCCTCAGATACTGGCATAGGCCCCTGCATTTCTAGTTCTAACCGTGGAGGATCGAAGGTGCTTGGGACATCTTCCATCTGTATGTCGCCACTGTCCAATAATCTGTGTAAGTCATTACATGGGGGTTCCACCAGTGGCTCAGGAGTGTCAGGAATGGGCCTAAATACTTCTGCCATAGGGTTTAGGGCGGAAGAGGAGGTAGTCTCTTTTGATTCAGCTGATCGAGACTGCAATCTTGTCTTCATCCTAGGATACACCATGGCTGTGTCTTCCTCCTCAGATTCACTCTCAGATGTGCTGAGTAGGGGTAGGTTAGCTGCAGGAGGCTGGCTGTCCACGTTGGGAAGTGGCTTTGGTACAGCACCTGTTCTGCCCAATTGCCCTGGTGTGGCCCATCTCATAAGGGCTGCCTACCAATTCCCCCACCGGGAGCAAAAGGTTTCTATGCACGGTCTTTGTCTGCCCTGGACCCTCTTCAGGTTTGATCTTGTAGACCGGCAGGTCTCCTAGCTTTTCCATCACCAAGTAAGGTATTGCCTTCCATCTGTCAGCTATCTTGTGTTTGCCAGCAATACCCAAATTTCGCAGCAGGACTCTGTCCCTGGCTGGAGCTCTTGCGGACGCATTTCTAGCATCATATCGATGTTTGTTACGATCTGCATTCTTCTGAGCTGCAGATGCAGCTAAGTGGTAAGCATCCCGCAGCTTTTCTCGTAGTCGGGATACATATTGCTGATGGGTTTCATAGCTATCGCCATCCTCTGATACACCAAAGCACAGGTCTATGGGTAATCTTGGTTCTCGCCAAACATCAAGAGATATGGGGTGACTCCCGTAGCATCATTCTTGGTGGCGTTGTAGGCGTGCACCAGAAATGCAACATGTTGGCTCCAGGTTGCCTTCTGCTCTGGCCGCAAAGTCCCTAACATATCCAACAGGGTTCGGTTGAACCTCTCTGAGGGTCACCCTGCGGGTGATAAGGCGTTGTCCTCGACTTTTAATTCCTGCTATCCTCAGCACCTCCTTCAGAAGGTGACTCTCAAAGTCTCGTCCCTGATCCGAGTGTATCCGGGCTGGGAATCCATAAACTGAGAAATATTTTTCCCAAAGTACCCGAGCGACAGTGGTGGCCCTCTGATCACGTGTGGGATATGCCTGCGCATATCGCGTATAATGGTCGGTCACGACCAGAATGTTCCCAATATTCCTCTTGTCCACTTCTAAAGACAAGAAATCAATGCAAACCAGCTCCAGAGGTTTGTTGCTGGTAATGTTCTTCAGATATGCAGCCCTCGTGGGCAGAGTTTTCCTTGAACACATCGAGCGCAGGTCTCACATTTCCTGTGAACATCTTCAGCCATCCGGGGCCAATAGAACCTACTGGATAAGTTCCAGGGTCCTCTCCATCCCTAAATGTCCAAAGTCATCATGCAGGGCCCTCATGGCCAGGCCTCTGTACTCTTTGGCAGCACTAGTTGGTTCCGTTGCCTTTGTAGAGGGTCTGTGGTCACACGGTGTAGCACTCCTGAATCAGTTTTAGCTTGGTCCATTCTCTCAATAGTAGTTTGCCCTCTGGGGTAGGTGGGACAACCGCAGTTGGGCCTCGCCTCCCTTTTGGCAAGTAGCGTATCACGAATGTCAATATCTTGCAGCTGGGCTTCCTGCCAGTCAGCCGCATTGAGCACGGGCAAGGGAGATTGGTCCAAAGCAATATAGTTCACTGAAGCAGAAGGCACATTCAGGGGCAGTCCCAAAGCTTCAGCAACGCATCCATGAAGGCTCTCATGGGCCTCTGGCTCGGCGACTCACACTGCAAATAGCTCTCACTCCATCCGTGGGTATCACAGCAACTCCTGGTGCTTGTGGACGCCTGGACAATGCATCTGCATCTACATTGCTTCTCCCTGATCGGTATTGAATGCTGAAGTCATAGCTAGCCAAAGCGCCACCCATCTTTGCCCTGTAGCATCCAGTTTAGCACTTGTTAACACATAAGTCAGTGGGTTGTTGTCTGTCCACACCTGGAACTGAGCACCATACAAGTAGTCTCGAAATTTCTCAGTGATGGCCCATTTCAAGGCCAAGAACTCCAGCTTGTGGGTGGGATAGCGTGTTTCACTATCAGACAGTCCTCGGCTGGCAAAGGCTACAGGTTTACGCGTGCCTTCCGCCTCCTGGTACAGTACTGCTCCCAGACCCTCCAAACTGGCATCTGTATGCAGGATAAATGGTTTGCTTGGGTCAGCAAAGACTAGGACAGGGGCATGAGTTAGGCAAGTAATGATTTCTCGAAAAGCCTTTTCACATCTCTCATTCCACCGTGGCCCAAAGGGTTCAAGGGGCCATAGTGTCTCTGCACGGAAGGCCTTTTATTCCTGGTCTTAGATTTGTTCTTGCTGGACTGATATCCCTGGTAAGATCATTGAGGGTTTTACAATTGTAGCATAGTTTTTACAAATCTGTAGTAGCCACTAAACCCAAGGAAAGTCTTGAGTTCTCTGTAGTTGCTTGGACGTGGCCATGTAGTGAGTGCTTCTATTTTATCAGGATCAGTACTCACACCCTCTTGGGACACGATGTGGCCCACATACTTCACTGAGGTCCTGCAGAACTGGCATTTGTCAATTGAAAGCTTCAAACCATAATCCTCCAACCTATCAAGCACTTTAAGAAGTCTTTCTTCATGCTCTTCCAAAGTTCTTCCAAACACAATCAGGTCATCCAAATAAACTAACACTTGCAGTAAATTCATGTCTCCACAACTTTCTCCATAAGACGTTGAAATGTGGCAGGTGCTCCAGAAATCCCTTGGGGCATGCTCGAACTGATAAAACCCTAATGGGCAGATGAAGGCTGTCTTCTCCTTATCTTCTTCACCCAGAGGGATCTGGTAGTATCCACTCCGAAGATCCAACACAGAGAACCACTGGCTTCCCAGTAAACAGTCTAAAGCATCTTGGACTCGAGGCATTGTGTACTGATCAACCACTGTACGGCGGTTCAGGGTGCGGTAGTCAATACACATCCGGATTTTCCCATTCTTTTACGGACCACCACAATGGGTGAGGCGTATGAGCTGCGGGACTCTGTAATGATGCCATTTGCAGCCAGCTCTTGAAGTTGTTGTCGCACATCTTCCATCTCGGAGAGAGCAAGCCTCCTAGATCTCTCTCTAAGGGTCGGGAGTCATGTAGTCTGATGTTGTGCTCTACTCCTTTTGCACATCCCACATCCCACTCAGGCAGTGAGAACACCTTGGGTCTTTCACAAAGTTTCCTCCTCAGACGATCTTTTCCACTCCTCCGACAATGGTGAATCTCCAAAGTCAAACTTTGCTGGGTCTATTGTCGGAACTTGAGTCTCACACTGGGGTTTCACAATTGATTCAGGCTCGAAGAGGTCTGCTATCTTTTGTCCTTGCTTCACAACAACATCTCGACTTGTTTCATTAGCAATCAGTATAGTCACCTTTTCCTGGGCTTCAGCAGGTAGGGTTATGACTCCACTGGGGACCAGCACTCCTTCCGGGAGCTCTCCTTCAACTGGCTGCTCTATCATTGCTAATGTCCCTTTACTGCCTTTCAGCCTGGTACTCATGACAAGCACCTCTTGCTCTGTCCTTGCGGGCACTACTAAGGGGTTGTGCCCATGTACTTCAGTGCCCCAATCGGTAGCTCAGATGTCTCCGCTTTAGCACTCTCAATCTTCCTATAGGCTTCAGCACAAAGCGTATGGATCATCAGGGTACTCAGATACTGGTCTCCAGCCCGTCGCCTGCAGTAATCCGCGAGCACCTTGAAGAGACTGGAGTTGGTCCCTATCAGCACAGACACATCAGAGGTCCCTTTAGGTCAGGGCATATTAAGGCAGCTGTGTCGACCTCTTCCGTTACCCCAGCAACCTCCTCTGGGAATTCCAGGTGCACTATGACATACCCTTGGTAGGGGTATTCATCCATGCTGAGGCCACACAGACCAATGCCAGTCAGTGGCTGTATAGGCAGGTGCCTAAGCATCTGTTGGTAGAATGACTGAAATATAATAGTCACTTGAGATCCAGTGTCAAGCACGGCTTTACACTCCACCCCTTCAATCCTCACCATGACCTCTGCTCGGCCCTATCAGTCCTGCAGGGATCCCAGCTGGACGGTCTCTTTTGGGGGAATCTTCAAATCCTGTAGGTCTAGGTGGTCTCTGTCCCCAGACCTTCCGGCCGCTACTGGGTCTCTCCCAACTGCTCCTCAGCTTTTCGTACACTAAGGAGGGGTTCTCTTCCTTATGGCAGTTAGTAGCACTGTGCCCATCCTGGCCACACCGATAGCAAAAGAATTGCCCTTTCCCCTTCGCCGGGTGGGACAGTGGCTCTAGATACTGACTTCTCCATTGTCACAGTCTGAGGCTCCTTATTCCTGGAAATCTTAGCTCGGTCAACGGTGCTTTGCAGCTCAGCTATCCGTTCTGCCAGGACCTGCATTTGTTGGGCAAGTTCCTCTGTAGTGCTCACCATCAGTACACTGGCCATTTGCAGTGGCGTTGTGCTGGCTGGTTCCAATGTTTGGGCTTCCCAACACTCGCTGGCAGCCTGCCTTTCTTCCTCTTCCTGACCTCCTTTATCAGCTGGGAGTAACTTGGGGATGATCCTGCCGTTCTCTTAGTCGGAGATGAAGTAGGATCGGGTTCTGATACCGAGTCCTCTTACAACTTGAGCCAGTCTGGTCTGATCCATCTGCTCAGCAGTCACTGCTCCCCTCATAACAGCTCTCTGAAGCAGTCTCTCCAGCCTCTGTATATAGGCTGAAATTTTCTCACCCCTTTCCTGTCGGGAATCAAGGAATTTACAGTAACTGTCTTCAGGGCTCTCACGCTCCCAAAGGTATTATCAAGGGCCTCTAGGCAGTCCTTCACACTGACCTTAGGGTCAATGAGCTTCAGGTGCGAAGCACATCTAATGCTGGGCCACTAAGGCTCTCTATTAGACATCTTCGCTTTCTACATCAGGTACGCCCACTCCCCGCAGCATTTCAGTGGTATGCTCCAACCAGGGTTCAAACTCCTCTTCCCAGCAAATAACCTTAACTTACGACAAGAGTTTGACGAGCATAGGCCAACACAATCTTTTCCAATATATGCCCCAGTGCTTGTGCCCAATCATTGGCTGAGGCTGCCGCCCCTGAGCTAGGGGCTGCAGGACTGGGGCCCAACAAATCCGACATATTAGCCATTATACAAACAGTAATTCCTCAAAATATAAAGACAATTGTTTCCAATACAGTGGAACACTCAACAGGTGCTTGCGAGGGTACTGACCCAGGGATCCCGGACGAGCCCCAAAATGTAACCCTTCTGCCCTCTGAGTTGGCAGCAACAAGGGCCGGGTTCAGTATCCAGGGTTCCGTTTCAATAACACAATTCAAAACCGGCTAGAGCCCCCACCCAGTGACCTGGGAGAATTACCTACCACTCCCCCAGGCGCATATAGTAGGCAATACTTCAACACTCGCAAGCACGAAGTATGAGTGTAGCAAAATCCTTTTAATAAAGGATGGAAAAAATGTGGCATAAAGTTGGAGAGACAAAACAAACAGGACTATACACAAACCATAAGCACAAAAACCCTCCAAGTACATTTGGCACTGTCCTTAGGGTCTTAAGTCCAATCACCCCAAAGTCCAACAACCCAAAAGTCTCAGTCTCCGGTCAGTGCCACCCCAGAGTTCAAAAGTTTATCTGCAGAGTTTTACCCCCCCCAGCCTGGGTGGAAATGGGGGGGGGCACACACAGGGTGCTAGGGACACCTTACGTGGGCCAGGGCCGACTGCCCCGCTTCTCCGTGGAGTTCTGCTGCAGCCTTCACCACGACTGGCTCCACTCCACCAGCTGTGCCGCTCCTCCAGCAGACCCGTGAACCACGTCAGCCGTCCCCCACAAACCGCTCCACACTGCTCACTGTTCCATGGGCTGCTCCAACGTGCTGCAAACTGCTCCGCTCTGCCAGCTGCTTGGTGATAGATCTTCAGGCTCTCCTACCACTTAACACAGCACTCAGTGATCTTAGCTTAGTAAGCTTAGCTCTTTTAGTGATTTCAACTTGTAGTAGGAGAGCCCCACTGCCACATGGCCCAACGTGAATTCAGGTCAGCAGCCTCTAGATGGACTCCTAAAGGATTCAAAATTAGCTCTGCTCTTTAACAGTGGAGAGAGGAGGAAGTGCAATTGGTGTTCCAGGCCCTCAAAAGGGGCCCATACCATCAGGTACACACACCAGTCCCCAGCCTCTCTCCCTTCACTGGGTTTTGGAACCCCTGTCCCTTGTCTGGCAAGTACTATTTAATGTAGGTTGAGTCATTTCTGTCATAAAGCAGTCTCATAGTTCCTCATTCACATAATTAAGGTAACAGCCCCTTTTTTTCCTTCCTGCCCCAATAACAAAGAAATTGGGGATTCCACAGTGTGAAAATAACCTTCCCATGCTGCTGTGTGTTATGCTAAGTGGAGTGGGTTTACCAATGCAAATGCACATTCCTAAAATTCCTTTGCCCACTCCTCATAATGTACCACCAGATGTCAGGGTAGGGCTCATCCTGACTCTGCTTACACAAGCAAAAGGATTTCTCTCACCCAAGAGCTTTCAGCAGTCCCTGCTCACTGGAAAGCCTGCCAGCTAGGACCACTCCCCCCAGCTCAATGATGCTCCTATTGTCTTTCAAGCGATCTTGCTGCCCTCAGTAGAGATGGGGGAGGGGAGATATCCAGAGGCCTCCCCCGCCATACTCTGTCCCTTTATACTGGAAAGATCTTTGCTGGAACATTGAGACAGGCAACTCCATTGTGTAGGTGAGCTCCAAAGCGTCCTACAGATGAACTGTAAATGTCTTTGTTTACCCCTTTCTTCCTGTTGGTGGACGGCCAGATAAGAGTTTTCTAACACCCACGGCCAGGCCACTCTTTTTGTCGTCTCTGAGGAGCTAGTCTGTGGGTGTTCCATATTTCAGTAAGAAATAGGGTTACCATATGTCTGGGATTTACCAGACAACAGGTCCGGTGTAAGGATATTTTGCGCCCTAGGTGAAACTTCCACCTTGTGTCCCCCATCCCCCCAGCATCGCTTATTATAAACTTTCAAAAATGAATACTGCATAACGTGGCATTGTTCATTAGAACGGATACACATTCGGCTACATATTTAATGAAAATAAATGAATAACCTGAGAGGGTGTGGGGCTGGCTGGCTTTGGGCAGGGGTGTGCAGCAGGGGCTGGTTGGAGACAGGTGAGTGCGGGGCTGGCTGGCTTCGGGCAGGGGGGTGCAGCAGGAGTTGGATGGAGATGGGGTATGGGGCTAGCTGGCTTCAGGCGAGGGGATGCGGTAGGGGTTAGCTGGAGACAGGGGGTGTGGGGCTGGCTGGCTTCAGGCAGGGCAGGAGATGCAGACAGGGCCGCCCAGAGGATTCCGGGGGCCCGGGGTCTTCGGCGGCGGGGGGGCCCTTCCGTTCCGGGACCCGCCGCCAAAGTGCCCCGAAGACCGCGCGGGAGCCCGCCGACTACCGCCGGCGGGGACCCGCTGCCAAAGCACAGCCCGGTCTTCGGCGGTAATTCGGTGGGGGGGGGGTCCCGCTCCCCCCCGCCCCCAGCCTCTTACCGAGCGCGTCTCCGGCGAGGCCTGAGCTCCGTCCCGCTCAGAGCCGCGTGGTGAGGGGGCGGGGCTGTGAGCTCCACGCTGAGCGCAGTGCTCAGCCCAGAGCTCCCAGCCCCGCCCCCTCACCACGCGGCTCGGCTCGGGGCGGGGCCCTGGGACTCGGCCGGAGACTCGGCGCTTGATGCGCCGAGGCTCCAGGAGAGGGGCGGAGGCGGGAGCCTCCGCTCTTCTCTTGGGGGCCCCTGCGGAGCCCGGGGCCCGGGGCAAATTGCCCCCTTTGCCCCCACCTCTGGGCGGCCCTGGATGCAGAGCTGGTTGGAGATGGGGTGTTGGGTTGCCTGGAGACAGGGGGTGTGGGTCTGGCTTCAGGCGGGGGGGTGCGGCAGGGGCTGGCTGGAGACGGGTGGTGTGGGGCTTGCTGCGGGCAGGGCAGGGGGTATGAGGCTGGCTGCAGGCAGGGCGTGTGGGGCTGGCTGCGGGCAGGGCTTGATGCGCCGAGGCTCCAGGAGAGGGTAATCAAGAGTAGAAAAACAATAAAACCATCACCATTACAGTAACTGGGTACACTGAGAAATAAAACGAGGCCCAAGTTTGATGCTGCAATAATCATCAAACAATAAAAGTCAACCCTAGCCCTTAAGTCCACACAACAAATAGGATCTGTAGGAGCACCACAGTTGTCAAGCAAGGTTAAACTGATTTGGACGATACATAGGAACAGAGAACTGGGTGAAAATCACTGATACTTAAACTGACATTTAGTTGTACAGGTTATGGGGGCCCAGGAGCTACCCTTCAGGGCTTGGGGAAGTAGAACCAGGGTGCATAGAGGAAAGTGTGGAATTAACAATACAAGAAAATCTAATACAAATGTATCAATAACAAAAATCAACAATAAAAAGAATCTAAGAAAAAATTAAACTTGGGGATCAAAGTCTTTTGGATAGAGGTGGAAGCGATTGATAATTTGGTTGGCAATGGGGGAAGTAGAGAGAGGGGAAAAGGCATTTACCTTGTCTAGTGTAGCATCTCCTCTCTCTGCATCCAGTGCTAGCACAGGACACCCACCAGAGACAGGCACAGAACACAGACTTTGTCGTGACACTATAACCATGGTGTATTATAACTCTTCAGCTGATACCAGCTCTCCTGATGTTCTGGTTCAGAGGCTGGAAGATAGAAGCTTAGAAACAAATTAGCATAGTGCTCCCACCGTGGCGGACCCTGCTCGTTTGAGTTGTCCGCGGTGTACCCATTTTCCCTCCGGGGTTTTATCTATCAGATACACTGTTGCTCCTGCCCTGTTCACCACAGTATAGGGTCCCTCCTACTTCACCTGCAGAGGACGAGCGGTGAATTTACAATACATTACCTGAGTCCCGATGTTCCATGGTTCCACTGCTGACCGCCCCTGGTCCATGTTGACTCTGGCCTTACTCATGGCTTCCTGCAATTGCCGTGCCAGAGCTGGCATTTCTTCAGTGAGAGTTTTATGCCAGAGAATCCAGTCTTCTGGCCGATCTTGTGTGTGTGTGTGGGGCGGGGGGTTGTCCCCTGGGGCTGATCGAAGGAGTACCATGGGGTTCATAACAGCTGATCCGGGGTAAGGTGGGAATTGAGGCATTCTCAGCTGTGGACAGTGGCCAATACAAGAGTTAATTTCTCCACCCATGACCCGCCTTGATGTTCCAGAACCTTACCTAGTGACTCCTTCATGGTCCTGTTCATACCCCCTACATGTGTTAAATACAATTGCCCCAGATAGGCAGTCACCCACTGGTGCCCAGTCTGCCAATCTTCCGCGTGAGCTAATGCCTTCCCATCTGCACTTTTCCATTGATCTCGAGCCCATTGCCATATCCAGTTCCTGGTACCCTCCACTTCATATTTTGAGTTACTAAACACCACTCTGGGTCCCAGGTTTTCAGTCCACAGGCTCAGGCACTCAATTATAGCTTTTAACTCTGCTAGCTGAGCTGAACCCGCGGAACAGCTGCAAACCACACTGCGATCCAGCAGTTTCAGACATACTCTGAATACTCAGCTGTCCTTCTACTCATGACACAGAGCCATCCGTAAACCAGATGTTCCCGGGATGGGTGATCCCCTGTGCCTCGGCCACTGAGGCCACCTGTTTGATTAATTGCTCTGGGGATTGTATCGGGCATTCATGGCTGGCTCCGGTGCATGATAGCAAAGCGGCTGCCCCTTCGGATGCCCCTGGAATGGATTCGTATTGGACCCTGTGGTTCACCCTAATCCGAACTCTATTGCTTGTGCGGGCGTCAACTCGGTCTCTCCCACAGCGTGACCAGTACTTGGGTCTGCTCTGCCCCCTGCAGGCGCAGGCCCATAGTTTCAGACCACCCTCCGGACCACCACAACACGGTGTCTGGGGTCCGGCCATCTGGGGTCCAGATCCGGGGGATCCAGATCACACCAGATATTCCTGTTTCAATCATCATATGGTCCTGCACCCCCCTGGGCTTTCACCCCAACGGCAGCGACCTGGGCTGAATAAGCCCCCCGGGCCCTGTTCTCCTGGGCGGACCCCTCCCTGACCAGATCCTTCAGGCAGGTAACTGCCTGGCTCAGAGCAGTTTTCTCTACTTCCACCCGCTCCCGCTTCTCCTCTGCTGCCGCCACCTGTACTGTGGCTACAGAGAGGAAAGATGCCTGGGCACTAGCAATCAGAGCCTGCACCTTCCACATATCCCGTTCCTCCTCCAACTCATTACATAGGCCCTTGAGTGAGTCTATTTCAGTGGGGAGCTGACTCTGATGCCTGCCATTCCCAGCCTGCTTGCCACAGCAGCCAGGAGGCTGCAAGATCCAGTCCCGCCTTGTTGGGGGCATATAAGTACATATTTATCCAACATGAGCTTTAGTTCAGGAATTTTACTCCCAGGTGGAACAGGGGTCTGCATCCAGGGGTCTGCCCCTTTCTTTTGGAGCCATTCTAACAACACCCGCAGGGGGGGGGGTAATCTCACTCGGCTGCTTCACCTTTTTCTTCCCCTTGCTCCATGGTGGCATACTTAGCAGCGGCGTCCTTTTCTCCCTGCAATGGGTCACTAGCCTACCACTTTTTCATGCAGGCTCGAGCCAGACCTGCTTAAGAGAGCACCGGGGGGTGGGCACCAGGGGATCCCTACTCTTGGTCAAATCCTGCACGCTCCACCATTAATGTTACCCGAAATTGGGCCTGCTAGTAAGCTTAGGGAGGACTAATGACCCACCAGAGTTTGGCAGAAAGCAGCACGTTTATTATACTGACAGCTAAGCTCAAAAGAAGGGTGGGGTCACACTCACACTCACATACTCACACTCCCAGGACAGGCACGGTGCTGGAGATGTCAGGATCCTTTAAGGTAAGTGTCCCACAGCGCAGCGATGGATGGTGTGATGAAGGTAAGTCTTCCCGAGGCACGATGGAATGTAATGCGGCAAAACACTGGCCAGGCGGTCCGGGCGAAAAGCTTTTACGGGAGGTACAAGCTTGTGAGTGCACTGCTGACCATGTGGTCCCTTCCCCTTTTAAGGACCTGCTCCTCATGGCCTGTGACTAGAAATGACTTGGCCGTGTCTGGTTGGTCACACTCCACCTCAGGCAGTGTCCATGCACTGGGTGTGTGAGTGCTGCCTAATTAGAGTCCCAGACACCTTGTCTACCTGGGAGCTCTCCTGATCTTCCAGCTACTCAACCAGCCAATTTATCCCATAAGCATTCCAGGAGGGAGGGACAGGGGAAAGTGTAACAGACCTTTGGAGCATACAGGTTATGCATAGCATAGTCATACAGAGCATACAGATCACTGCTGCTTCTACAACACTCACTCCCCATCACACTCCTTGAGACTGGGCAGGGGTTGGACACCAGGTGAAAGCCACGTCTCCCCTCAGCACAGTGTGGACAGGACCCACATTTCTGCTACTTTCATTTTGTTCAAGTTAACCCTGAGGTTCTCGCCCTGTGAACAAAATGGTGGATTTACCCCTCCTGTGGGAAAGATTATGAACTTGTTACATCCCTCGGGGACTGGCTGCCTGTAGACACTGGGGATGTAATATGGGCCTTTCGCTGCTCGGTCTCTGCTTACCATAAGCACTGGCTTTTATTTTTCCCCAGAGGGCTCCACCCCAGCTCTGCCCCTGAGGCCCCGCCCCCACTATGCCCCTCCCCTGAGGCCTTGCCCTCGCTCCACCTTTTTCCAACCACACTCTGCCTCCTCCCCCAAGGCCGTGCCCTCTGTCTACCTCTTCCCGCCCCTGCGCCAACCCCTCCCTGAAGCCACAGCCAATCTGCAGCTCGCTGCTCTCTGCCCTCGCCCAGGCACCTCCCCTAGCCACCAAACAGCTGATTGGCAGCCCTGCAGAACAGCTGTGGCTGGTGGGTGCTGAGCTCCAGAGCACCCATGGGGTCAGCACCTCTGCTGCTTACAATCATGAGCAATGACCAAGTATAAACAGCGACTTACAATGAGACTTAGCCACATCCTGCTGTTAATGGGCAGGTCGGTAAGGCCTAAATTTACAGCAGTGGCCTAATTGTGGGTGTCTTGGTTTATCTCCTCGACATACAGGAGTTCAGGGCACGTGTTCCACCTGCATTCGCAGCTGCAGCCGGAGTCAGTGGGCGCTGGTGCCCAGCCCCTTGGAGAACCAGCCCCTCAGCACTTAGGCCAGTACCCAAATTTGGACCCTAAATCAAAAGAGATTCTTGACCTTTGGACCCAGCCCATGATTGTGCTCTGGCTCCTGTGCCGGCCAGCACGGCTGTTTGTGCCTCCTCCCCAGCAGCTGCAGGCACAGGGAGTGCTCCTGGGAGGGGCGGGAGGCAGTGGGGTTGAGGCATGGACAGACTGGAGGAGGGAGGGGTGGAAAGGGATAGAGGGGTGTGGCCAGGGTGAAGCTGCATCTCTTGTACTCTGCACCCTGGCAAAGCCCCTTAGGACCATTAAACCAGGGACGCGGCTCTGGCTGGAGCTCAGCATTTGCCTGGCTGCTGCTAAGGTCTGCACTGGCCCTTGCAGCCACTGAATAGGAGGCCTATTGAACCAGCCTGCTCCCTGCCTCAGTTTCCACATCTATACAATGCCTGTGTGTCTCTTCGCATTACAGTCTATGGAGGACGAGGGCCTCATGGTGCTGAGCTCTGAGCAGCCGCAAAAATTTGTTTGTGAAAACCCCTGATGGGATGGGAGCCTGGGAGTGGAACAGGAGCCGGACTCAGAGATGCTGCAGCGCGATCCCTTCAGCGCTAGGACCCAGGAGCAGCGAGCGCTGGGCTCCGGCCCGGCCGCAGGAAGTGACTCGCAGCAGCTGCGGTGACTCTGGCTCCCAGGCTCCTGGCGAGATCCCCGAGCCCCGGGGGGCGGCTGGTGCAGGGAGCCCGGAGCTCTGGCTGCAGCCGGGAGAGGGGAATCTCCAGCAGGGCCCTTCCCGCTGCTCCCCCCCCAGGAGCCTCTCCCAGGGCAGAGCCCCCAGCCCGGCCCGGCCCCTGCCCCGGGGGTCCCCGCTCGGAGGGAAGGTGAGAGAGACTCGCTCCCCCCCCCCCGGGCTTGGTTTGGCCCCAGGCTGCTCCCAGCGGAGCTGGCTACGATTCCCGCCCGGGAAAGCTGCCGCCAGCCCCGGTGTGTGCAGAGCGGGGGGAACTCGGGACAGAGACACGTGGGGAGCAGAGAGGGGGGAGAACCGGGGTACAGGTCCCGCCAGGCAGAGCGGAGGGGGAAACCCAGGAATAGGGAGGGGCAGAGGGGATAAAAGTTCCTCCAGATGGGCTGAGCCAGCTGCAGTGGTTGCCAAAAAAAAAAAAAAAAAGGCGGAGGGGAGGGAGCGGGGCTTTTATTCCCCCGTTCACCAGGATCTAACTCCTATTTCCCAGGGCCGTGTCCTTGAACGTCCAGTGCATGGCAGTGCCCCTCAGGGCCGCTCTCCGCCCCACCCCATAAGATGTTACTGAGCTGCTAGAGAGGACTTGATCCAGTGAACTATTTTTTACACACACACACCCACCCACCCACCCCCGCTTTAAGTGTTTAGAACAGGGGTAGGCAACCTATGGCGCGGGTGCCGAAGGCGGCATGTGAGCTGATTTTCAGTGACACTCACAGTGCCCGGGTCCTGGCCACCAATACGGGGGGCTCTGCATTTTAATTTAATTTTAAATGAAGCTTCTTAAACATTTTAAAAACCTTATTTACTTTACATGCAACAATAGTTTAGTTATATATTATAGACTTATAGAAAGACCTTCTAAAAACATTAACATGTATTGCTGGCATGCGAATACTTAAATCAGAGTGAATAAATGAAGACTCGGCACAGCACTTCTGAAAGGTACCTTAGAGACTAACACATTTATTTGGGGATAAGCTTTCGTGGTCCTAACCCATGAAATAAGTTTGTTAGTCTCTAAAGTGCCGCAAGGACTCCTGGTTGTTTTTGCTGATACAGACTAACATGGCTTATAAAAGCGAAGTCAAGTGGGCCTAAACTCTTGTCAAGATAACTGTGTATGTGATAAAAGGACGGGAGGGGTGATGAGGAAGCTCTGAGAAATACAATTGCAACAGTTAATCGGAAGGAAGCTGCTAACCGGGGGGGGATAAAAACACACCTCTTTAGGCTAGAAAAACTTATTTTTGCTGTGTTACTGACAAGGAAGCATTAATGAGCAAGTGTGCTCATCTGGATGTTGCTATAGATCTATATAAGCTTCTGTGTTCTTTTTTTCTTTGTGGAACAGCTCGGAATGTTGCGTCTCCGCTGTCTCTCCTTTCATTCTTGTATTATAATAAAGGAGCTTCAGGCTGTTCTGGTCTAAACACAACGCGTGGTTAATTTCCATGAAAATTTCTTGTGCCATGACTAGGATCCACGGTATACCGCCGAACCGGAGGACCGCAGACCGTTCCCCACCAGACCCGGGCAGCATCTGAAAGGTGAGAGACCTTTTAAATCTCTATTTTGGGTTTGCGGTGGAGGACTGGCCACAGGCTCTGGGTTTGGGTGAGCTGCGCGCTGGATCTGGACTCTTTTGCTGCCAGACACGCCTGACACCCTCCTGTATTGCCCCAGGAAGAACCATGGGTGTGGCTAGGTAGGACTTGGTTTCTTCGTATGTGCCAGTTTGAGTGAGGTTCACAGGAGCTCTTTGCGGCCTATAAGCTCGTGGGTCGGAGATGTCGCTAAAGCAAATCCTGTGACTGCAACTGGTAGGGCTGAAAAGGGCCCTGCCCGAGGCAGGCTGGCTCTGCATGGCCTGACCGGCGAGGGGCCTGCCTGGCTCTAGGATTGTGGGACCTTATCCTTTCCCCATCCTCGGACCGTCCGTGAACTCTGTTTGATCCTCTGGACAGGAATAAGGCGCATTATCCACTCCAGAACCAAGATCGGGGGAGACCTCCTTTTCCGTAACCTCTTTCCTCCCTTTCCCCTCCCAACCTGAAGGTGGTCTATGAGCCACTGACTAGTCTGACCATCTCACCTGAAGCAGCAGAGTAAGCAGTGCCATTCTCTCTGAGACTAGCCGATGCTCTTTGCTGAAGGGGGTGTAGGAGGGTCGTGGACGTCCTCAACAAGCCTTTCTGTGTGAGTGAAAATTGGAGGCGGTGGGTCCAAAATGATCCCCCTCCCGCCAAAAGGCACACCCGTGTACTACATGCACACAAATTACAGTCCTTTCACTTGCAAGTTTCTGGAGAAATGGAATTGATATACCAGAGATGACCCAAAATTACAGTTTCCCTCAGGGGGAAGTTTTGGCCTTGACAAGATTGTGCACCTCAGAGGCGCACTTCTGGCCAATAAGGTTGGGCAAGGCCAGTTTAAGGCATATTTTGATTGGTATGGAAAAACAGCGCCGTGAATCTCAAATGAGGAGTCTTAAGGACTCTCAAGAGAAACTTAAAATACAATTAAGAGAGGCAAAAGAGAAATTGCCTATTCCCCAAACCTCTGCCGGCCAGCAGCCATCTCTCTACCCTTCGAGACTTCTTCAGAGTACCCCATTGGCTCCATCCGAAGATCTTATTGACTTTTATTTGGGTTGCAGACATCTGGCTGCTTCTGCATCACCTCCACAGCCACACCAGAGTCAGACCAGAGTCACTGCTGGTTTTGGCTGGGGGGGGAGTATGGATGGACCAGTGGGATCAGCCTCTGCCTGCCTGGCCCTGGAGGTTGCCAGGAGAGTCCAGGGCAGTTCATTCTTCAGGTGTTGCCACCAGAGGCTCCGACTGTTGCTAAGGGAGAGGAGTTTACACTGCAATGGGGGGCAATCCCCCGAAGTGACCCCTTTGATTCTGCTCTTTTTCTAGCATTTGGCTCAGAGATGCTGTTATTGGGAGGGTCTGAAGAGCCTGGGGGGAATCGGGGTGTGACATGGACTGAAGTCCCTTCTGTAACCTCCCCCATCACCCCTCTTGCCCCAACAGGCTGAGGAATCACGTCCACATTTCACTCCAGATCGTCCCGTCTGCCAGGAGAAAGGGAAGGGAAATGACTATGATGGATCCAGCTCAGGTTAGGGATTTTCAGCGAGCTGCTGGGAAGGGGGGGAGAGAAGCAGGGAGGAGACAGGGTGTGATAAACCTGCTGATTTTCTGAGTAGGACCATTGGCAGTGGGGGAGAGGGACATTCACCCATGTGGCAGGGCAGGGGTAAACCCCTTTTGAACTCTGCCAAAATGCTGGCTGTGGCCTGCTTTCTGGCCAGGAGACCAGGGGCAGAGTCGCAGGTATTCAGCAGGGAGCCCAGCTTCAAGCCCTAACGAGGGCTGACTCAGAGGAACATGTTGAGCTGAGTGCTGACAGCTGGGCGGAGGCACCAGGAGGGCTATTAATGCCCTGGGCAAACCTCAATCAGGAGGTTAGCCTGAGAGGCAACAGGAGGGCAGTTTCGCTGTCTCCTTACCAAGTAAGGACGCCTCAAAGGCCAGGAGGATCTGGGGGTCATTATCTGTCGGGGGATCTGGGAACTGCCCGAGCACTGTAAATAAAGATACTTGGGTGAACCAGCAAAAGAAGGCGTGGAGAACTCTTCATTACACCAGGCCAAACACAGGGTGCAGGCACCAGAGGGTGGAAACCTGTGTGGACCCTGTGACACTGGGGGCATGTCTGGGATCTTCCTAGTCACGGCTATTTGTGGCTGCCATGGGAGAGACCTTGAAGTGGTTGGTGCACACCGTGCGGGAGATGCAGCAGGCCCAGCAGGCGGACAGACAGGCGCTGATGACGTGGCAGGCAGACCAACAACGGGCCCTTCAGGAGTTCATCAGGGAGCAGTCGGCAGCCCAGCAGCAGATGCTACAGAGGGTGGTGAGTCCAGCACCCGGGGATGGATCCAGGCTGCCAGGGTAGAGGCTTTGCAAGATGGGCCCCATGGATGACCCCGATGCCTTCCTGGGGACATTCAAATGGGTGGCTACGGCAGCCGGTTGGGAATGGGAAACCTGGTCCCTGTGGCTAGCGCCATACCTGCGGGGAGAGGCCCACACTGCATTCATGGCCTTGGGCGAAACCCAGGCTAGCGACTATGATGCGGTAAAGGCCACAATGCTGGATCGGGTAGGACTCTCAACTGAGACATATCGCCAGTGGTTCCGGGAGCCCCGCTGGACGGAGGGCCTGCAACCCAGGGCATTTGCCCAGAGATTGACCGATTGGGCCACCCGCTCGCTGAGGCCCACAGCCCAAACCAGGGAGGAGGTAATGGATAAAATAATCTTGGAACAATTCCTCCTGGGGGTCCCAGACCTGGTGCGGTTGTCGATTGGAAGACATCAGCCGGCCCAGGTGGCGGATGCTGTCCAGTAACAGAAGAATATTTAGAAGCAGAGGGGTCCAGGCGGGTGGTGAAGCCCAGTAAGGGGGCAGGACCAGGAAGAAGCCTGCCGGACACTGCTCCCAAGAAGGGTCAGACCCAGGGCCCACCCGCAGTCGAGAACTGACTTGTTGGCAGTGCGGACGCCTGGGCCATAAGAAACAGGAATGTCCCCAAATGGAGTGTGGGCTGGCGGACTTTTGTGGGTGGACTGGGGGAGGGAGGCAGGGGGCACCCAATAGAGGCAGCAGAGGGGAGGTGAAGAGAGGGTTGAACCCCAACAGTGAAGGACCCCCTCATGTGGTGCTTGGGGAAGGGGGGGGGGGAGAAGGGAAAGAAAACTCCTAGAAAAGAAGCCGAGCACCTCAAGGTGGCACCAAAGGACCCTCTGGGCAGGAGTGCCAGGAGTGTGGCTCTCAGGGGCCCGAGGGAGATAAAGATCAGGGGGCCGGGGAACTGAAAGCAGAGGGTGGGAGGGTCCCCGGGCGGGTTTGTGGCTGGGGCAGTAGGTGCTGAGTGGGGGACTCTTGTTGTTTCAGATGCCGGTGACCTTCGAGGAGGTGGCTGTGTATTTCACCCAGGAGCAGGGCTCTCTGCTGGACCCCGCTCAGAGAGCCCTCTACAGGGACGTCATGCAGGAGAATTATGAGACGGTGACCTCGCTGGGTAAGGGATTCCTGTGCCCTCAGCTATTAGAAGCCATGGGGTCTGCATGTCTGACTCTCGTCAGGGTCTTCCCTGGTCAGTTAGATTTGAGGTGAATGGGTTCCATAATGCACAGCTGCCGTGAGAGAGACTTGCATCTCCATGCCTTCTCGAGTGGGATACAGGTGTCAAAAGCTAATGGACATGCTAGCAAATCCTCATCCCTCCAGGTTACAAAGGGACAGAATTCGTTCATTGTCCTGTCTGTGTTGATTCCTAGTCACATACAGAATCCCTGTTCACCTCCCTTCTTGGAAATAGCTCCAGCCATGGGGAGGGCTCTGGGCTCTGCAGGTTTAGAAATAGGCAGAGGTTTAACGCCAGAGCTGGGTGTGCGTCAGCCAGTCCCCCAGAGAGCACAGATCCTGGGAACTCCTAGTGAGGGTATAAAAATTCCCGTCACCTCCCCAGACGCCTGCCTCCCCCAAGGTGGCTCAGTGACCATGTTCCTGTCCTCTTAGGTTCCATATTCCCACCAGCACAGCACGGGGACAGGTTCCGTTCACACAGCGCCCTTTGTGACAGACACTCCCCCAGTGGTCCATGCGCCCTGTGCGAAGAGTTCAGTCACAGAGACCCCCTTGGGATTGTAACCTGATGTGCTGAAATAGTCACTGAGCCTCTTTTCCCTGCCAGCTTGGGCCCCCAGTACCCTCTCTTGTTGAACCAGACACGCTAACCTGCTGCAGCAAAGATTCAGGGTCCGGCCCATGCCCCCAAGCTGCACATCTTAACTGAAAACAGCACAGCAAGATACCTGTCTCCAGCACTGAGATACCCATCCCCCATAGGATCTAAACCCCAGATAAATCCGTCTTACTCTGTATACACATTATACAGGGTAACTTCCTAAGTGTTCACCCTCTTCATCACTACAAGAGAGAGATGCACAAACTGTTTGCTCTCTCCCCACCAGTAACACTTGCACTGGGTTTATTAATAAGCAAAATGTATTAAGTATAAAAAGTGGTGGTTTTAAGTAATAACAGACAGAACAAAGAAAGTCACTAAGCAAAATAAAACAAACACGCAAGGCTAAGCTAAATACACTAAGAAACTGGTTACAAATAATAGTTTCTCACCTTCACATAAGCTTCTTTCACAGACTAGACTTCTTTCTAATCTGGGCCCAAACCTTTCCCCTGTTCAGTATCTGTTAGTTGCAGCAGACCTCTTGGGTGATAAACAGGGGTCTCCTCACCTAATTTTAAATCTAAGAATGATACATACATGCAAATAGGAAAACCATATTCAGTAGCTTACAGCTTTTCTAATGATACCTTAAATGGGACCTTTTGCATAAAGAATGTTCCAATTGTGTCATATTCATATTGATTAAGCATATTTTCAGTGTATGGAGCACCCCGTAACACCCTGATCTGGTCTGATTTCACTCCTGCGCAGGATTTCCCATTCCCAAACCTGAGCTGATCGCACGGCTGGAACGAGGGGAAGAGCCGTGGGTGCCCGATCTCCAGGCCTGCGAGGAAAGAGAGATCCTGAGAGGCACCCACACAGGTGAGGACTGACACAGAAACCATCTGGGGAATGAAGGAAAAAGTTGCAGGAGTTTCCTTTCCAGGCTTCCTTCCCTGTGAGTGTGTTTTGGGTGAGAAGTGGAGGCAGAATCCAATTGCTCAGTCTTTGTGTTGGGTTTTCCCTCTGTGCTAGTCCTCTTTCTCCCCAGCACAATGACTCGTGTCTGGATTGTCTCTCTCCCAGCACATCATGAGAGAGTGAGTGAGAATGAAGAGGAGAATCATGATGCAGAAGTTCCTGGTAAAGTGGAATCACAGGAGACCTTTATGGGAAGTGCTGCATGGAATTTTTCCCACTGCTTGGAAGAGGGAGAAGCCTGGGGAAATTGGCACAGGTCAGAGAGGCTGCTGGGAAACCACCCAGGGCAGAAAGTGGATTGAATCTATTAACGGTGGGAGAGGAGACCAGGATCTCAGAGCTCAGCAGACAAGGAAGACACACCCTGGCACTGCCTGCATGTGGGAAAAGATTCATTCTGAGCTCACAGCTTGTAACACATCAGACAATCCATACTGGAGAGAAATCCTCCCAATGCTTGAACCATGGGGAAAGCTTCAATAACAGCTTAGACCTTGATAACCACGGGAGATGCCACACAGAAGAGAAACCCTCTCAGTGCCTTGAGTGCGGGAAACATTTCATTTGGAAGTCAGAACTAATTACACATCAGAGATTCCACACACAAGAGACCCCATAAGTGTTTCGTCTTTGGGAAAAGTTTTTCATGTGGAGGTCAGATCTTGTTAAACATCAGGGCATCCACACAGGAGAGAGACCCCATAAGTGGTGGTTTGTTTTTTTTTGATAGAATTGCTGCAAAGAAACCAAGATTTTTTTAAAAAATATTTTTATAAATTTTAATTGCTAAATTTTTTTAGCCTTTGTAGAGTTAATTTTTAACTTTTTTTTTTTAAAAGTGCTTATTTTTTAGAACAATATTTTAATTAACGTAGATGTTACCATTTTCATTATTGTTTTAGGGATGTAAATGTCCCATGCTGTAACTGCTGCTTTTTTTTAATTTTTGCCATATTTTTTTTTATTTGTTGCTTGATTGCTTACCTGGGCCCGATTTTGTTTTTTTTCTTTTTGCTGAACCGTTTTTTTTTATTATGGCTGCCTGACTTTTTGCCTGGACCCAATTCTGTGTGTGGGTTTTGGGTTTTTTTGCTGAACTGTTCCTTTTTATGGGCACAAGCCTTGTTCCACTACCAATTCAGCAAGGAGGGTGGGCTATTTAACTAGGCCCCACCTCTTCTGTTTTTTTTAAACATTTTTGCTTACAAGGGTTACCTTGGGGGGAGAGAGAGCTCAGTGGTTTGAGCATTGGCCTGCTAAACCCAGCGTTGTGAGTTCAATCCTTGAGGGGGCCATTTACGGATCTGGGGCAAAAATCTGTCTGGGGATTGGTCCTGCTTTGAGCAGGGGGTTGGACTAGATGATTTCCTGAGGTCCCTTCCAACCCTGATAATCTATGAGTTATTTCCCATGAGGCTTGCCACCTGGACAGAACACATAGCCAATTGGTGGCTGCATTTCTCCACTGGGTGACCAATCCCAACATAAAAATCCTTTGGGATTCTTGCTGATGAGGTACTATGGAAATGTGTTGGGCTTATCCCCTTGCTGTATTCTGCTAACCTGAGCTCTGCTTTGCTGTAGGGTTGGAATTGGAGACTCCCTCACTGGTTCCTCTAAAGAAGAACCCCAACGTTGTAGTGGTGTCTGAAAAATACAACCTGATGCCGATGAAGAGACAGAGGTTGGTCTGAGCATCCTGCCCTGCTCTGGGGAAAGCGTCCCGACCTTGCACCTGTGGCTTCCTTTGTCTGCCTCACCTTTACACTCTGTCCCTCAGTCCTGAGAATCACTCTGTGTGGAACTGGGAGGCAGGACTCCTGGGTTCTATCCCTGGCTCTTGGGAGGGGAATGGGGTCTAGTGGTTAGAGCGGTGGGGGCTGGGAGGCTGGACTGAGTGCTGAGGGGATTTGCCCGAGGCCCTGTGTGTGGTACAGGCCCAGCATTGGTAACCTTCCCCAAGCCGCCCCTGCTTGCCCCTTCAGCCCCCTGCAAAGCAGCTCTAGGGTTGTGTGTGCTTCCTGTGCTCTGCATGCTAGATCATCACGTGATCTGGGCTTGCCTGCTCCTTGCTCAGGGCAGTGTCTGATCCCTTTCCTGGGCCATGACCTCAGCGTCTCAGTACCATGTCTGCTTTTCCCTCTCACAGCACGTCCGCCCCCTCTGGAGACAACCCACCAGTAGAGAAGAAATGCAAGCCTCTGAACACCACCCCCAACAGCACCAAGGAAATCAAAGTTAAGATCATCCCCGCGCAACGTGAGTACATTGAGGCCCCGGTAGTCAGGATGCCTGGGTTCAGTCCTCAGCACTGGGCAGGGAGTGGGATCTAGTTGGTGAGAGTAACGGAGTTGCAGGGGTGGGGTTGAGAGTCAGGACTCCTGGGTTCTCTCTCTGGTTCTGGGAGGTGACTGGGGCGTAGCATGGGGGAGGAGCGGGATAACACATGAAGTTGCAAGTGCGTGGAGCTTCAGTTTGTATAACCACTTTCGTTCCCCCCCTCTCTGCAGCAATGGAGGGCTTGGGCTTCCTGGATGCCCAGAACTCTGCCCCCATCCCGGGGATCAAGATAAAAAAGAAAAAGAAAGTCTTGTCTCCTACTGCAGTCAAGGTACAAACACCTCTGGGTGGGGGCTGGTGGGTTAGAATAGGGCAGGGAGGGCTGAGAGGCAGGACCCCTTGGTTCTGTCCCCAGCTTGGGGAGTGGAGGGATCTGGTGGGTTAGAGCAGGGGGCTGGGAGGGAGGACCCCTGGGTTCTGACTTCAGCAATGAGAGGGGAGTGGGGTCTGGTGCAGGGACTGAGAGTCACTGGTTCACTTTCCATTACACTGATCCCACACTTCTGTGTCCCAGGCGAGCCCGTTTGAAGGGAAGCTAGTCCCAGAAGCGAGCGCTGTTAAACCATCCTCTCCAGAACCTGGTACTGCATCCAAGCCCGTGGAGGTGGATCGGCCCAGCACTCCTGTGCTGGCAGTAGAGGTCCCAGAGCTGATGGAGACCGGTAAGGATGGGGAAGGCGTTGGAGCCAATGGGTTCTGTTGTGCTAATCCTTGGCGGGTAATAGGTAATTGGTATATCTCCAATTATTACTTATCTCCTAGAACTGGTGTTGGATCAGACCTGATGTTGCCACCCAGGAGGCCATAAAACCCATATTGCATGTGGCTGGGTGGGCCATGCTAGCTGGGATACAGCTGCCTTGGCGGGGGGGCAGCCCCTGTGTTAGCGTAACTGTGGGGCTGGCAGGGCTGTCTTCACCTGGGGGTCCTGGGTTGGGCTCAGGAGGCATTGGCGCCGGTTGTTAGATCCAGGCTCCGTGAGGTTGTGTGTTTGTGTCTGGTCGCTGAGCTGCTCTGTGTCCCATCCCCGCAGCCTCGTCTGAGCAGAACTCGGACGCCAAGCCCTCGGAGAGCGCCGCCGACTCCACGCGGCTTACCAAGAAGGGCAAGAAGAAGAAAACAGTGACTTGGCCTGAGGAGAGCAAACTGCGGGAGTACTTCTACTTCGAGCTGGATGAGACTGAGCTAGGTGAGTAGTGGGGCATGGGCCTTTCCCTCTAGGGGGCACTAGCTCCCATCCAGCACTTGGGTTATGGGACATGGGGGGGCCTTTCCCTCTAGGTGGTGCCAGCTCTGCTCCAGCACGAGGGGACTACCTGGCTTCTGCAGGTGGGCAAAGGGATACAAGGCCTTTGAACTCCTGTTGTGGAGTGGGGGGAGGGAAGGTGTCACTCTTCCCTTCAGCTGGACGGCAGAGGCCTTTCTGTCCCCTGACTAAACCTCTCCCCGTTTCTTCTCCTCCCCGGCAGTCAACGTGAACAAGATCAAGGACTTTGGCGAGGCAGCCAAGCGGGAGATGCTGAAGGACCAGCACGCCTTCAAGACGGCGCGCCGGCTCAGCCACGACGCCATGGGGAAGAAGGTGCCCTGGGTTTACCCCAAGCTCATCGACCTGCCTAGCCCCTTGGTGCAGCCGGGCAGCGGCAGCCGCGAGAAGTTCACCCAGGCCGAGAGGGAGAAGGGCATCCTGCAGGAGATCTTCCTCTTCAAGGAGAGGTGGGTGTGGCCCTGACGGGCAGGGCGCGGGGTTGGAAGGATACTGGAAGTGACGCCGAGGCACCATTTCCCAGTTGCACAATGTAGGCTCTTTAACGGCCAGTATGTCAAATTTAGGGCCACCCACCTGAATCCAGCGTGCCTCTGTCCCTCTCTAGTGGCATATGAGCCGGCTGCTGCCTCTGAGCCTGTCGACTTGGTGGTTTGACTCAGGGACCACAGACCCTGATTTCAGCTCCAGACGTCCCAGCAGATGAGCCCACCAGGGGCCTCTCTAGGTTGCTGGGCACCAGGATCCAGCTCTGACCCTGCTGTCTTTGCTTCCCATGGCGGGTGGATGCTGGGTGGGTGGGTGGACCTGGCCTGTGAGGCTGTGCTGGTAGCATGGGGGTGGGGGGGCATCAGCCTGTGCCGAGAGCCCCACAGTGGGGGGGCTATGACCACATCTCTTGGTGCTGAGATCTGACCAGAATTTCTCCTCTCCACAGCGTTCCAGACAATCTCCACGAACCCGACCCGGAGTCGTACGAACCCCTGCCACCCAAACTCATCCCACTCGACGAGGTACTTCTGGCCCAGGGCCCCAGGTTCTCTGCCCTGCTTTGGGGGCCAGAAGGAGGGGGCCTGTGGGGTAGAGCAGGGGGATTGGTAGTCAGGACTCCTGGATTCGCTCCTCACTGTGGAAGGGGTCTAGGGGTTAGAGCAGGGGGTTCATTTCCCAGCTCCCTGGGGGCCCTTCCTCACTCTGTGTCTCTGTCTCCCCTGTATAAACAGGGACGGGCTAGAGAAGGGCAAAGGCCCAGGAACCCGAGTGCCCAGCCATGACCCGCAGCCCCTGAGGCTGGGGCGTCCTCCCCACCCTCAGCCCATCCTGACTCCAGTGTCTCCTCTGTCCCCTCTCTCAGGAATGCACCATGGACGAGGCCCCCTACCAGGAAGGACTGGACTCAGCCGCCGCCTCACAGTCTCTTGGCGGATCCCGGGCCTCCAAGCTGCCTCCAGTGCTGGCCAACCTGATGCCGGGCCCCGTGTTCCCCAAGAGCCCTCAGGGCCCCAACCCCAGCTCCTCCATGAACGTGCAGGAGATCCTCACCTCCATCACGGTAATTGGAGCTGCTGCGTAGCCTGACTGACCCTATAGGCTCCCCATAGTGGGAGGGTCCGGCACCAAAAGGGTAACCTCTGCGCTGCTCTATGGGTGGGGCCTCCCTGGCCCATCTTCCCCCAGAGCGGACCATTGCTTCCCCCTGCTACCCCACCACTGCTGGAGCGGACCATTGGCCTGGTCTCCCTGCCTCCAGCCTGGGTGAAGGTCCAGCACTTAGGGGGAAGGGGAAACTCGGGCAATGCACCAGCTGAGCAATCGTTGGGGTCGGGGGATGCGTGGGGCGGTGGGACTCTTTCCTATCACTCCCTTCTCCCAAAGCGGTTGAGTCAAGCCAGTCCCTGGCCCCAGCTAGAGGGGTTAATGGACTAGCACAGTGCCCTGGAGTTAAAGGTCAGAGAGAGCTCAGAGGGTGGTGTGGGCGGGGGGGGAGGAGGGACTCTCTGTCTAACCCTGCCCCTCCTGTCTCCCTTCCCTGCACAGGGCGGGCCCAACAGCCACAAGACGGCGGAGCTAATGAAACAGCCGGATTACTCGGACAAGATCAAACACTTGCTTGGCAACCTCCAGACACAGCCCCTGGGGCCCTCAGGAGGTAAGAGACCTGTAGGGAGGGGGCACTGACCCTGTTCTCTCCTCCCACTGCTAGGAGAAAATCCTGTCCTGCCGGTCGCCTTCTGGCTTCTGTTTCTTTGCCTTCTGTCTGTCTCAATGGGGCGCCTGGGACTTATAACCCATCAGCTCCTACAGTTCTAGGGGCTCTGGCAGGTGGGTAATCCGAAGGACGTGACCTTGTTCGTTCGAGTGGCTGGGGCCAGGGGAGAGCTGGTGCACCCAGCATCCTGATGACATCATGGGTGTGCGAGTGCATGTCTGTGTGATTTCCTGCTTTGGGGGTTCCAGGAGAGGTGGCCATGTAAACATGTCCTTGGATAGAATGGGAGGTTGCTGTGAAGGGATGGGAAGTGTAACCCCATTGGCTGTATTTGACCCCTCTGCTCTCGTCTTCCAGTGCCCCACGGGCTGCTGGGCCAAGGGCCTCTCGCCAATGGATTCCCACCTGGACCAAAGAACATGCAGCATTTCCCTCCCGGGGGACCAGGACCCATGCCTGGTAAGCAGGGAGCTACTATCTTCTGTGGGAGGGAGGAAACGCGGGGGGGACGGGGGGGACGGGGGGGACGTCAACCTTCAGCTGGGATGTGCCAGAGTCAGTAGGGCCTGCTGACCGCAGTGTGGTGCTAAGGGGGGTTGTGCTGCAAGGAGCAGGGTAGAGGCTCAGTAGGGGACACTGCCCTGGCAGTCAGTGCTGGCACCAATGCCCCAGTGCGGTGCTAATGGGGGGCTCAGTAAGAGGTGCTGTGTGGCATGGAGTAGAGTAGGGGTTTGGCAGCAGGTGTCTTTTTGCCCTTGGTGCTCAGACAGGGGGGTCTCTAACCTTTGTGCCTCTCTTCCCTGCTCCTAGGTCCCCATGGTGGCCCTGGGGGTCCTAACATGCTCCCAGGTACCAGCATGCTTGGTGGGCCCAGGATAATGGGCCCTCGCCCTCCCCAGCAAGGCAAGTTCTGGGATCCCCCTGACAGTGAAATGCGAGGAAACCCCCAGGGGGGTATGCAAGGGGGTGGCCCCGGCCCAGTGCCCGGACCAAGCCCTTTCCACCGAGGGCGAGGCGGGGAGCCCCCCTTCTGGGATCATGGTGGAGGCCATGGAAGAGGTAATTGCAGGGGGCTTGGCTTACCCTCTAGGGGGATCAGAGGGCCATGGCTTTGGAATGGCCTTGCCCCTTTGTGGAAGGGGCCTGTGAGTCTCCCCTCCCCCATTTTTATCCAGCAGGTGGCAAGGGCCGATGGGGGAGACCCAGCATGCATTTCACCCATTCGATCCTACAGGCCCTGTTCCTTTGGGGGCGGGGCCTTGAGTGACAGAGAGCCCCCTATAGGCCTGTGAGAACAAGGGAGACAGTTTCAGCTGCAGCATTGCATCCTGGGAGCTGTAGTCTTTTTCCCCAGCCCCCGCCCTGCTCTGCCACCACCCTCTGGCCATGCCCTGCCGCCATGGCTGACCTGCACCCCGTTTTCTCTCACGCAGACATGTCGCACCGCCCTGTGTGTCGCCACTTCAAGTTGAAAGGCAGCTGCAGGTACGAGAACAACTGTGCCTTCTACCATCCCGGAGTGAATGGGCCGCCCCAGTGCAGCGCCCAGGGTCCTCCCCCCAGTCTGCCGACGCCCTGTGAAACCGCCCAACACAGCCGCCCCCGCTTCATGGACTCTGGGGTGCCCGCTGTCGGACTTCGGCTGCATCCACCACTTACGGCTTCTGTGAGGCCTTGTAATGCCCGGAAGAGGAAGAAGAAGAAGCAGCAACCCCCCCTGATGGCTGCTGCTACTGAGGAACCACTGCGGGGGGAATTCCCCCCACAACTCCACTCCCTCGTGTATTTTAACATGATGGTGGCGCTGATGAGACATGACTTTGCACCACCCCCCCAGTGACTTTTTGTAAGTCCTAGAGCTGCCGCCTGTGGGTTGTTACCATGTGTACATCTCTGTGGAACTAGCAAAGGTGTAAAACGGGGTGTTGCATGGCTGCCCTACCCGGCTCCGGGCTGTGATCTGGCCACAGGTTCGCCTGCTGCAGACCTAATCTGAAGACATTTTGCCTGGGGAGACTTGACCCTGAGGAGCAGCTGGCCACACTGCTTGGCTCCCCCCAGGGGTGAAAGTAACTTAAAGGACTTGCCGGTACGCCAGAGTCCTGCGGAGGGGGAGGGGCCTCAACCAGAAGAGGCGTGGCCTCTATCAGAAGAGGTGGGGCCTTTAAATCCCAGGGCTTTTAAATCAGGATTTAAAGGGCTTAGTGATTCAGCTAAAGCTAGGAGCTGGGCCCTTTAAATCGCCCTCGGAGCTACCAGCTGCAGAGGCGGCTGGGAGCCCTGGGGTTTGGGCAGGGGTGAAAGTAATTTACATTTCTGAACCATATGGTCCAATCACAAGCAACCCACCTCTCCTATGTACTTCATGGATCCCTCCCATTGCATGACATAGTGGCTTTATTTTCTCTATCTATACTACTACCAGTACTGTCTGTAATAAAACTTTACTATTGGAATAAGCCTGAAAAAGTGATAACTCACTGTCACATTTTTCTCCGTGTCTTTCCTCCAGCCAGGCTGCTGACACTAGGCTCTGTGCTTTCTCCCTGCCTGGCACTGAGTAGCAGCTGCAGGGGCTTCCCTCTAGCTTGCAGCAGGCAGACTGGCTGAGGGAGGGAGAAGCCTGCCTCCTGCATAAGAACAGTTTAAACTCAGCTGTTCCCTGCGCGCTTCAGTAACATTTCAAAGAGGATCTGCAAGCAGTTTGGACATCACAACCATGATCCTCTGCTGGGGAGGAAATGGGATAGATTTGAACTTGGAGATGGTTCCTGATTTTGATTGTGTTTTTTGTGTATAGGAGATCCCCTCATCCCAAGGGCAGAAAAGAACTGCCCCTGCCATGGTCACACACTGTTCTTATGCAGGTAGCAGCAGCAGGCATCTCAGCCAGTCTCCCTACTGCAAGCTAGAGCCTAAAGGAGAACCCCTGCTGGGGGTGGGGCAGGAGGAATGCAGAGCCTTGTCTGCAGCCTCGCTGGAGGAAGGGGAGGGAGGAGATGAGAAACCAATGTGACAGTGAGTTTTCCCCTTCCACCTGCTTTGATTAGCTCTGGATTTAAGCAGTGGAGCCAAATGCTTGTATTTGTTGTGTATATTAGTATTGGAGACAAGATCCCCAC
This sequence comes from Mauremys reevesii, assembly GCF_016161935.1. Taxonomy (NCBI): domain Eukaryota; kingdom Metazoa; phylum Chordata; order Testudines; family Geoemydidae; genus Mauremys; species Mauremys reevesii. Next base: position 4,483,044 of record NC_052637.1, read on the forward strand.
ATCCCGGGGGCAGACAAGGACTGCCCCTGCCATGGTCAAACACACCCTCCCTACTCCCCCCAGCTACTGTGAGTGAAATTAACAAGGATGCCAGAAGCCACTCCTAACCCCCAGGGCTGAACCACTCAGAGAACAGCTGAGTTTAAACTATTCTTATGCAGGGGGCGGGCTTCTCCCACCCTCAGCCAGTCTCCTTTTCGTACCAGTCCTCCGTACCGGCTTACTTTCACCTCTGGCTCCCCCAGAAATACTGCCCTCCCTAGGCATGTGGTCAGGAGACTTCTCCCTCCATCTGGCCGCAGCAGGATACCCAATCCTTCAGTAGGGGAGGAGAGGGGTCCCTTAACCACTGCCCCCCACCCACTGAGCAAAGGGGGTGCTTGTTAACTCCACCCCCTTCATGGGGTCGTTGTAGATAAAGCTCTGCATTCAGTATCTTCATATGACTTTGTATTAAGCCTATCCACATATAACCTCTTTGTCTCAAGTCCTTTGATATAGGAACTTTGTATCAGATCTGTGGAAGAAAACAAGCCCTCGCTCTGCATTTGTAAGCAACAAGGTATTTTTGTTGTTACATTTTTTACAACAATAACAACATTTCTAAACTAACCAAAAGCAATAAGTATTAACATTTTTATTGTAATAATATGATGGGGTTGTTTTGGAGCCTTAGTTACATAACACAGTACATTATAATTAGTACATAAGGTAGATACTTTATAGGCTGTTTGAAAAGCGTGTTTTTTAATTTGATATATATTTTGAAGCACATGGATTTGACCTTGTAATTTAGAGATTATTTTTTAACCTTTGGTAGGAGTGAAAGTAGGTTTTGGAATTGGTCGGGTATTAAGATGGTTCAATTAAAAGGTATTTGAAACCTAAGGGCTAATTGTAGGACTCTATCCACAGGCCAATAGACAATATGATTTTTCTGCAGCAGTGTTGAGATTAAAATGTATGTCTTGCAAAGTGGTGGCCTGAACATTTACACAGCTGTTATTAGCTTGAAAGAGCAGGTATTTTGTTAGGGTAGTTTTTTGTTCCATACCCTTCCGACAAATATTGTTATGGACCGTGACAACTTTTTCATGCTTTAGCTTTTGTACTCACTGAAGCTGTGGGGGTTTTAAAGGCTGAAGTGTTTATTGGGTTTTTATTTTTATTTAAACATTGGGTGTTATTTTAGGAGCGCTGACTATAAATTGGCTAGGCATACCAGGTGGTTTAATTTTTTAAATATTACGATGAATTATTTAATTTCACATGCATTTTTTCCCGGACCCGGCAGGATTTGGTATGTGGGAGCCCACACCCCTTCATGTGGCCCGTATGCTTGGAAGGAGCACTGTGAGTGTCTGCACTTTTACCCTGAAAACCTCCAAGTATGTCTTCATGGCCACAAATTAGATGGCACTCCTGAAGCATTAGCAAGGGCAGTGGGCCAAGTCTGATGCTTAAGATTACTCTGAATGGCCATGAACTGGTCATTTAGGAAATTCCGAATCTCTGAACAGGCCTGATCCCACTTCAGTTTCTTTTCTGCCTCAGTCATATTCAGTACCATCTATGTTAGCAGTTCCTGGGTCATCGAACTAAGGGCGGAGATAAACCCAGGTGAAGGCTGAAATTGGTAAATTACATGTTAACTAGGCTCCAGTAATAAGACCTGTGGCTTTTTTCAGCTGCTCGAGGTTTTTATCTTGTAACTGGGTAACCAAATAACAATAAGGACCCCTTTTATCGGGAATAATTAACCCTGCTGTGAAACCCACTAATCTCAATTTTGGATTCTTAAGGCTCATTTGTAATGATATTATATACTTTACTGACTCATCTGTTTTTCAAACAATATAGATTACTAAGGTGTGAAGGCCTTGGCCATTGGGTTTCATTAGAATATATGGTATTGTCTGTATTTGGGTATGTTACAGGGGTGGTAGTGGAGAAAATGTGGAGGTAGTGGCAGCAAGGCGCCTTTGGTATTTGTTATCTGAAAGCCAATTAGGGAGAGCAATACATGCTGAACGTACTTGGCCAAAAACACAGGGTGCAGCTTGTGGAATAAACCCCAAAGTTCAATTAATACCACATTTCTAAGCATGGGTCCCACAAGTTACTCTCTGCTAGTGTATAATTTTTTTGGTTTTTTCATCAGGGCCAGTCTTTAATGTCTTTTGTAGTCAGATATCAGAGGGGTAGCCGTGTTTGCTGCTTTTACAGATTCAGACTAAGAGTCTAGTGGCACCTTATAGACTAACAGACGTTTGGGAGCATGAGCTTTTGTGGGTGAATACCCACTTCGTCGGATGCATGTAGTGGAAATTTCAACTACATGCATCATCCGATGAAGTGGGTATTCACCCATGAAAGCTCATGCTCCCAAACGTCTGTTAGTCTATAAGGTGCCACTAGACTCTTTGCTGCTTTTGTAGTCAGGAGTCCCTGGATTTTGGTGGTTTCAGTGGCATGAGCATTCCTCCTTTCCTGGAGCAGTTGTGGTTTAGTACCATGCAGGAGAGAGGTTACCAGCACCTCGTCCTGTGGTATTTGGGTTTTTTTTAGCAGATGTTGGATGTATGGTGGTTTTGTCAATGGACAAGGGAGAGGTTACTAGCACTTTACCTTGTTCTTGTCTCCTGCTGTCCAGAAGAAGGAAAAGTACCAGCAGAAGAGAGACTGATCCGTAGTCAGAGTGGTATTATCTCGAGGTGGAGGGGCCTTTTTGCAGTGAGAAGCATGGGTCCAGGCAGTCAGTCCCTGGCACTTCACAGTAGTGTTGGTAGTCAGCAGGATTTGGTAAGGGTCTTTCCAGCCTGGGGCCAGAGCAGTCTTTCGCTGATGGACCTTTATGTAGACCCAGTCTCCTGATTTTAACGAATGGCAGGGTTGCTTTGGATCCTTGGATAGTGCTTCTTTCACCTGTGACTAAAGAGGCCTAACCCATTGTATTAATGGCTGGCAGTAATTATTATATCACAGTGAAGGATTTTGCAGGCTTAAAGCAGCAAGAGCAGCCCCACCGCTCCTGTTCAGGGTGTCCCTGGGCTCTCGCCATTACTGCCTGTCCAGGTATTTTGCTGGGGCCCCTCTGTGACAGTCTAAACCAGCTTTCTGTGGTGTTTTTAAGGTTTCCAAAACAATGCGGTTTCAGGGACACGAAGCTCAGCTCCCCCTTTCACTATTTTATCTGTTTTGTATTTTTGCAGCCCCTAAACTTTTTGTTTTGTTTTTTTCTGCTGGCCTTGCTGTTTTGCAGACTTGTGCAGCTGGATTTCTCTTTTTTTATGGCTGTTCGGGCACATTCAAGCCCCCCTCTTCCTTGGCTGTGAGCAGTGTCCTTGGGTGTCTTATCTTCAGACTGAGCTTGCTAGCTTCAGTGTTGAGTTAACGCATTCTGATTTTTTTGGCTTCTTGTAACCTACAAAGGAAACTTTCACTTTTCACTTACACATTTTTTTTAATTTAAGAATTAACACATACACATTGCCCATTATACAGTGCTTTAGTCTTATTTAATTTATGCCACATACACCCTTCTTTATTACAGAACTTTGGAGCAACAAGCCAGGACAAGCACACTCACTTTTGAGGAGTCCACTCGGTACAACCTCTGGTGTTTTTAATAGCTTTTCTTTCTTCCCAACCTTCTGGCTTGATCCGGGGTAGCCAGAAGGATCCCAAGTGTAATACGGAGAGTGGGCTAACTTTTTATGTCATTGCTTCCAAAGTCTGTTGGGGTGCAATTTTAACAACAATTTTTTTCAATTGAAAGGTCTGGCCAGCTAAATTTCTTTTTTTTACTTTAGCAAGTATATTAGAACTTTAGTGTGTCATGTTCCCTGATACTATCGAAAACACTGTTCCAAGTTGGATAAAACAAGTATTTGCATTTTGGTTTAACCCTTTCATTTGATTTTGAACTAGGCTGTCCTGTAGAAAAATTAAACACAACAGTTTTAGCCACAAGACAAAGAACACAAGACATAATTTCTGTTGTGCCAGTAAATTCATGGTATGTTAGATTGCTCTGGCATCAGCTTTCTCTAATTTTTTTTTTCCGAAAGACAAAAAGAACATACGTCTACCCCTTTGGGGGCGACCAGTCATTGCTTAACTTTTTTTTTTGTATACAAATACTCTTGCTGATTGCAGTCACAACAGAAGAATTACCCTCATATTCTCTGTTTGTTTTATAGGCAGGTCAGATTTTAGTGGCTTTTACCTTTATCAGTTCAGTAATTTGCATTAACACAAATGTTTCTGGTTTGCTTTTGGATCCAAAGCCATTCACAACTTAAAACTCTTACTTAAAGGGACACAACCTTTACCAGAGTTCTGATCGCCTTTTACTTTTAACTTCCGCTTTCAAAACGCACAGTGATCTGAAAGGGAAAACACCACCTCTTGTATTCCCTTAGAGCCTAATAGGAGTTTAATTAAGTAGCACTGTGTATTTACTTTCCTTTTTTACAATATACACTGCATGTTTTTTCATGCTGAGGGTTTGTAGGGGGGAGAGGGTGAGAATATGCAGAGGAGGCTGTGCCTGCTAAGACACTCCCCTCCAGGCCTGGAATGGAGCCAAGATCCTGAGTCCTGCTATACTATCAGCAACTATCTCTGAAACCCACCTGTAAAGCATCTCCTGGCCCTGCTAGCTACTGCTATTAGTTACTCTGGTAAGTTCAAGTGGCAGAGGGCTGGGTGGTGGAGCTAAAGGCTCCAACCTTCCTGGGTGTTAGTATGATGCCACAGCATTGAATTTGTTTTTTCAGTTTGCTTTTTAAAAAGGGGCCCTGTGCAGCAATTGCTCTGAGGGGACGGGTGGTGAGCACCTCCTGCTGCACTGGTTGCTCTAAGAAATGGGGAAGGGAGGTGTCAGAGTCTGAGGTTTAATCCCCTCCTGCCTGGGCAGCAGGATTCTGTGTGGCTGCTTCCCTGCACCAACCTAGAGGCCAGGATAGAGAGGCTGACATGAAGTGACCAGAACCAGCACCACACCATGCTGGTGGAATAGTGCCCCTGATTGTCCCCTGCCAGCCCTTTTATGGCTGAAGAGAAGCTTCCCCAGGTGCCTTGGCCCACAACAATTTGTACAATGGCCAACAGCCTGATGCTGTGGTGTCCCCCTCTCCAATCACCTCTGTGATATGTTAACTCTGAAACCTACTGATGGCTGTTTGGCATTCACAGGTGGTCCAAGGAGGACAGCTGCACAGTGCTCAATGAGCCAATCTACTCTACTGGCCAGTCAACTTTCCAGCCATTAACTCTGAAACCTACTGTTGACAGTGCAACTGGTAAATAGGACTTGGGCTGCAGGGGGCGGTAAGATGAACAGCTCAATCTCCTCACCTTGTTTACATCATGGTGGGTGGGGGGGTGAGTCTGAAACTGACCAACAATGACTTGGCCATCATTAACCACCTCATACTAATCATGTTCATTGACACAGCCTGGATGGTGTCAGGGGGGAAACAGACCCAAATATAAGGTCACTTCCAGCCTTGACTCACCCTTGCCTTATCTAACACCTAGAGGGCCTGTTGCAGTCACCTTCAGCTCAGTTTTTTCCCCACCCCTGCTGCCGTTGTTGATCCATGAAGCATTTAACAGCTATGCTGAGCCCCACCCCATGCAGCATCAGCTCAATGGGGTGTATTAGAATCAAGTACCCACCACAGCCGCCAAGGGCCACAGCCCAGCCTGTGCTAAAGGAGAGAGGCTGAAGGAACAGACACGCTCCCAACAGATGCAGGATGCAACAAGGGAGGGCTGAATCGGCCTGGCAGAGCTGAACATGGGGGCTACAGCTCCGAAGGCACCAGGCTAATGTGCTGACAGGTGGAAGCAGATAGGGGACAAGGGGGTGTCTACACTTGCCCAGCCTGGGTTCAGCTCCTAGGGACTGGTTCACTTAAGGCAGCGGTTCTCAACCAAGGGGGGACACACCCCTGTGAGTACACACACGTCTTCCAGGGGGTACGTCAACTTATTGAGACGTTGGCCTCGTTTTACAACAGGCTACATCGAAATGCACCAGCCAAGTCAGTACAAACTAACATTTCATACAATGACTTGTTTATACTGCTTTATACACTGACATGTAAGAACAATAGTTATATTCCAGTCAGTTTATAATTATATGGTAAAAACGAGAGAGCAATTTTTCAGTACTAGGGCTGTGAGACATCTGATTTTGTGAGCAAGTCATTTTTAAGTGAGATGAAACTTAGGAGTACACAAAACAAATCAGCCTCCTGCAAGGGGTACAGGAGCCTGGAAAGGGAGAGAGCCACTGATTTAGGGAGCAAGACACAGGGGCCTTTCCACACTGGGGGACTGGGCTCTGCTCCAGCCAGTTGTGAGAATTGGGCCTATGACTTTACCCTAATTGAAGCCCCTCAGGGTTCCCTCCCCCTAGGGTACAGATGTGGGGACCTGCATGAAAGATCCCCTAAGCTTATTTCTACCAGCTTTGATTAAAAACTCCCCAAGGCACAAATTCTCCCTTGTACCTTGGATTAGGTAATGCTGCCACCACCAAGTGATTAGACAAAACTCAGGGAAAGGACCACTTGGAGTTCCTACACCTCTCTAATATCCCCCCAAGCCCTACACCCCCTTTCCTGGGGAGGCTTGAGAATAAACAAGATGAGCGCAGACCAACCTTGGGGTTTTTTAGGACACTTAAAAAATACCCAGAACTTTATTAGAAAGAAAAAAGGTGAAAGAAGCACCTCTGTGAAATTTGAATGGAAGATAATCTCACAGGGCAATCAGATTCAAAACACAGAGGATTTCTCTCTGGGCAAAACTTTAAAGTTACAAAAAGAAAACCAGGAATATACCTCCCTCTCAGCACAGAGAGAATCACAAGCCAAAATAAAAGTAAGCTAACACATTCCCTTGCTAGTACTTACTAATTATAATGCAGTCGGATTGCTTGCTTTCTTGATCAGTCTCCAGCAAGCAAACAGAACACAGAGAGAACAGACCAAAAAAAAAAAAAGCCTCCCCTGCACCCTGATTTGAAAGTATCTTGTCCCGTTATTGGTCCTTTTGGTCAGGTGCCAGCCAGGTTACCTGAGCTTCTTAACCCTTTACAGGTAAAAGGATTTTGTGCCTCTAGCCAGGAGAGATTTTATTGTACTGTATACAGGAAGGTTGTTACCCTTCCCTTTATAGTTATGACAGAGCCCCCTGTGAGTAACAAGTTCATTAGCTGACACCATACCAACCCTGTGGACTGGAAAAGGTCTGAAAGGGTGAGAACTCCCCTGGCTTAGCCCAAACACACAGGCCTGGAATTCCAGTAGGAGGCCTGGGCTAAGCTCAGGCCAGGTTAGAAACAGCATCAAGCCAGAGCTCCAATACCCCATTACAGTGTGTCAGAAACTAGGCCCAAGGGAGTACAAAATGAGGGGGCTGGGCTAGCCTCCCCCTCCCCCCACATTCCTTGTGAGGGTTCTTAAAGAGACTCAAGGGAGAAAAATTGGCAACTGGAGTGGAATTGGCTACTGTCTGGCAGCCTTCCCCGGTGGCTTCTGGGACCCCGGGCCCACCCTCAGCCAAATGGACAGAGACGGCCTGAGCAGGGTGGGTCAAAGAGGGACCCAGAGACCGCCTCCACTTGCTGCAGTGAAATCCCAGCCCTTTAAATACTGCCTGCAGCTTCAGTGGCTGGGCTGGGGCCGGGATTTAAAGGGCTCGGAGCTCCCCGCCACTGCGGGGAGCCCAGAGCCCTTTAAATACTACCCGCAGCTTTGGCGGCTGGGCTGGGGCAGGCCCTTTAAATCCCAGCTCGAGCCTTTTAAATCCCAGCTGGAACTGCAGTAGGGACTTAAAGGGCCCGGAGCTCCGCAGCGGCCGCTGTCCCGGGCCCTTTAATTTGTCCATGAGCCCCAGGGGCTCCCAGCCACCTGTACAGCTGAGAGCCCTGGGTTGATTTAAATGTATACATGTATAATGTATGTGATTTACTTGCGGGGGAGGGCAAGGTGGAAGTTTTGCCTAGGGCACAAAATACACTGGTCTACAATTTTTGAGAAGTCGTCTGCTTCAGAGATAAAATGTGCTATTTATTATGTATTTTGATGTGCTGAATTCAAATATGACAATTAAAACAACTGATTGGCCACTGTTTCTAAGATATTTAAGTTTTTACATTTTATGTCTATGTATATTGTGTAGATAGTAGAGTTTTAATCATAAATTGTAAACCTAGATCTTTTCATGTGTTTATGGTTGCTTTACATGATAATATTTCAGCTGTCCTGTTTATGTAACACTTTAAAAATCAGCAAAAGGGTTATCTAACTAAAATTTATTATGAAACAAAAGGCAAAAAACTATTATGTACATAGTTTAGTCCTATTCAGTGTCTACTCGGTGCTTCTTGGCTTGTCTCTTGTATTCATTAAATGGAGCATCTCTTGTCACTGTCCAGCAATAGTCTGCAAGCATTGATGGGCTCCATTTGCCCTGATAGCGTTTCTCCATTGTTGCAATGTCCTGGTGAAATCACTCGCCGTGCTCGTCGCTCACTGCTCCGCAGTTCGGTGGGAAAAAATCTAGATGAGAGTGCAAAAAATGTATCTTTAGTGACATATTGCAACTAAGGCTTTTGTATGCCTTGAGGAGGTTTTCCACCAACAACCTGTAGTTGTCTGCCTTGTTGTTTCCGAGAAAATTTATTGCCGCTAACTGGAAGGCTTTCCATGCCGTCTTTTCCTTGCCACGCAGTGCATGGTCAAATGCATCATCTCGAAGAAGTTCACGAATCTGAAGACCAGCAAAGACACCTTCCTTTATCTTAGCTTCACTTAACCTTGGAAATTTTCCACTGAGGTACTTGAAAGCTGCTTGTGTTTTGTTAATGGCCCTTACAAAGTCCTTCATCAGACCCAGCTTGATGTGTAAGGGTGGTAACAAAATCTTCCTTGATTCAACAAGTGATGGATGCTGAACACTTTTCCTCCCAGGCTCCAATGACTGTCGGAGTGGCCAATCTTTCTTGATGTAGTGGGAATCTCTTGCACGACTATCCCATTCGCAGAGAAAACAGCAGTACTTTGTGTATCCAGTCTGCAGACCAAGCAAGAGAGCAACAACCTTCAAATCGCCACAAAGCTGCCACTGATGTTGGTCATAGTTTATGCATCTCAAAAGTTGTTTCATGTTGCCATAGGTTTCCTTCATATGGACTGCATGACCAACTGGAATTGATGGCAAAACATTGCCATTATGCAGCAAAACAGATTTAAGACTCGTCTTCGATGAATCAATGAACAGTCTCCACTCATCTGGATCGTGAACGATGTTGAGGGCTGCCATCACACCATGGATGTTGTTGCAGGCTACAAGATCACCTTATATGAAGAAGAATGGGACAAGATCCTTTTGACGGTCACGGAACATGGAAACACTGACATCACCTGCCAGGAGATTCCACTGCTGTAGTCTGGAGCCCAACAGCTCTGCCTTACTCTTGGGTAGTTCCAAATCCCTGACAAGGTCATTCAGTTTACCTTGTGTTATGAGGTGTGGTTCAGAGGAGGAGGATGGGAGAAAATGTGGGTCCTGTGACATTGATGGTTCAGGACCAGAAGTTTCATCCTTTTCCTCTTCCTCGTCTGACTCAAGTGAGAATGATTCTGGTGCATCAGGAACCAGCAGTCTTTCTCCGTGGGATACTGGGCGTATAGCTGATGGAATGTTTGGATAATGCACAGTCCACTTTTTCTTCTTTGACACACCTTTCCCAACTGGAGGCACCATGCAGAAGTAACAATTGCTGGTATGATCTGTTGGCTCTCTCCAAATCATTGGCACTGCAAAAGGCATAGATTTCCTTTTCCTGTTCAACCACTGGCGAAGATTTGTTGCATATGTGTGGGGCCCACCTCTTGTCCTGATCTCCAATTTTGCAGCCAAAATAAAGGTGATAGGCTTTCTTAACCATAGTGGTTATCCTGCGCTTTTGTGATGCAAAAGTCACTTCACCACAAACATAGCAGAAGTTATCTGCACTGTTCACACAAGTACGAGGCATCTCTGCTCACTTTGGCTAAACAGAAATGTGTCCCTTTGCAAAATCAAACACTGACAAATAAGAGAGCACGACACTGTATGATTTCTAGAGCTGATATAGGGCAATTTGTTCAGCACAGTGATGTAAGCTTCGTTATGATTGCATCATCCATGACTTCTAGGAATAGCATGATGCAATTCATATAATGTATGACGCAATACCAGCTTCAGATTGGATCATTCATTGTTTTGCCTAAAAAGCAAGTACTGTCCAAACCCAGTCATAGATTTATTCATAGATCCAGTCAAAGATGTATTTTAGTCATTTCTGGTTTAAATTGAGATCCCTTCCCTTTATAACTCACTTATCCTCTGCCATTCCCAAGTCAAGAGTCGTATATACTGACCCAATAGCATATCTTGAAAACTAGAACCAATCAACAATTTCAAGCATCATTTTCATTCTCAGTGACCCAGAATTAGTAGAGTTTGATGACATTTATTTCAGAAGCATTTTGGCTGTAGAGCAGTGATATCCTTGCACCGGCCCTGGCCCCAGGCACTTGCAGGTGTCCTGGTAGGGCAGGTTGAAGTTGCGCTGCAGGTACTCGGTCGCTGTCTCCTGCATGTTCAGGCAGCTGGTCGGCATATTGCTGCCAGGCAAACGTGACCTTCTTGGCTACTGCTCAGGACTTGCTACCACCTGGTCAAGGGGTTGCAAATTAGGAGGGATGGGGGTTTGTGGTCGAAAACACTCACAATTCCCTCCCTCCTAGCTGCTGGTATAATTTGCATTATACACATGGACACAAATACAGAGAAGTATTTTTCAAATTTTAAAAACTTTATTATAGCCTGGTATGTAAATAAAAAGCTAGCTTTTTGTTCAAAGATGTTTTTAACAACAACTATTTACAGATAATGTCATTTTTCTGATAAATAACTGAACGATGCACATTTTTTGCACTTGTATTCCTGCTTCTTATCAGTGAGGATTTTGTGGTTGGTTACTTCTGGAATGCAGGGCATATGTGCCCACCTCTTGCAAGAATCACACTGGACCTTTGATAAGTAACAATTGAGAAAATGAAATCACAGAAGTTATAATATTGCACATACTTTCCATTCACTCATGCTATTCCTTCCACCTGTCAGCATTACCTAAGATATACCTATCACAGTGGTGGGCAAACTTTTTGGCCTGAGAGCCACATCGGGGATCTGAAACTGGATGGATGGATGGATTGGGAAGGCCGTGCTTCCCCAAACAGCCTGGGCCCTGCCCCCTATCTGCCCCCTCCCACTTCCCATGCTCTGATGTGAACTGTTGTGAGACTTCACGTACACATATAGTGATAAGAGACTCTTTTAAATACTCAAAATGTGACACAGAGTTTGAGGGAATGTAGGTAAATTATTTCACTGCACCAAGTCACCTAAAGCAGTAAAGTAGTGCTGGGGACAGCAGCGAGGGGGTTTGGCATCAGTACCAGGTTTACAATGACACTGTGGCGCCAGGCCCACACTGAGAAGGGGCCCATTATGGACCCCTCTAACCCATCCACAAAGCTGGATCTGGCCCCTCGCCTCCTATCAAGGCCGGCTATTGTGGATGAAGGGTTCGGATGTGGGTGAGTAGGTCTCTAGAGCGCCTGGTGGGGTGTGCTGGGCAGTGAGGGGGTAGAAGGTGCTCAGCAGTGGGGAAGGTTTGTATGTTTTGGGGTGCTGGGGAATGGGTTTTTTGGGGGGAACACTTGGCAGTTCGAGGTGGGGAGATCTGTGTGTGTTGGGGGCTGTGCAGTGGGGGAGATCAGTGTGTATTGGGGCGCTGGGAAGCATGGGAGGTCTGTGGGGGGCACTGGGCAGTGAAGGGATCTGGGGGCTCTGGGTGGGGGTGTGCTGGGCATAGTGGTCTGTGGGAGGGCACTGGGCATAGGGATTTGTGGGGGTCTCTGGGTGGTGTGGCACTGGGTGTAGGGGATCAAAGGGGTGCTGGGCAGGGGTGGGGGGTAGCATAGTGTGGCATGGGCCTGCTCCCAAGCGCAGAAGCACAATGGCAGCAGCACAGGGCCAGGTGGGCCAGTGTGCATCTGGCAGTTGCCAGTTTGTAAACAGTGCCCTTGTACTGGGCTGGGTGGAGCGGGGCTGTCCCTGCCGTGCCATGACCCATCTCCCATTGCCCCCAGCCAGCCCCTCGCTTTGAGGACTCTGCTCCATATCCCCATTGCCCCCATGGGGACCCACAGAAATGTTTAGCACTGGGCCCACAAAAGGTTAACCTGGCCCTATTTGGGGCGCAGGCTCTGGGTGGGAGTTGGGGTGCAGGAGGGGTGCAGGCTATGGGGAGTTTGGGTGAGGGGTGCGGGCTCTGACCTGGGGCAGGGGATTGGGGTACATACAGGAGTGGATGTGGACGTGTGGGCCCTGGGAGGGAGTTAGCAACTCAGAACGTTATATAAGAGAAAGGAGCTGCAGTGATTTCATATAGACATAGAAACTGATAGAAGACACTTTTCCATAGTCAAAACGTGAGAGGCAGAGTGTGAGGGAGGGAGGGGGCATCTGTACAATATTTCACTGCATTCAGTCTCCTGGCTGGAGCAGTAACCGCCCTGCAGCACTTGTGTAAGACAGAGAGGAGCTGCGGTGTCTAAGCTTTGACAGTCTAGGACAGGGGTAGGCAACCTATGGCACATGTGCCGAAGGCGGCACATGAGCTGATTTTCAGTGGCACTCACACTGCCAGGTCCTGGCCACCAGTCCTGGGGGCTCTGCATTTTAATTTAATTTTAAATGAAGCTTCTTAAACATTTTAAAAGCCTTATTTACTTTACATACAACAATAGTTTAGTTAGATATTATAGACATATAGAAAGAGACCTTCTAAAAATGTTAACATGTATTGCTGGCACGCAAAACCTTAAATTAGAGTGAATAAATGAAGATTCGGCACACCCATGGCCAGGGCTTCCATTTAGGTGACCTAGGCAGTCGACTAGGGTGCCAGGATTTGGGGGGTGGAGGCGGCAGGTGGCTCCGGTGGACCTCCCACAGGCATGCCTGTGGAGGGTCCACTGGTCCCGCGGCTCCGGTGGAGCATCCGCAGGCACACCTGTGGTAGGTCCACCAGAGCTGCGGGACCAGCGGACTCTCCGCAGAGACGCCTGCGGGAGGTCCACCGGAGCCGCGGGACCGGCGGCGAAATGGGTAGAGCCGGCCCTGCCCCTAGGGCGCCAAAAACCCTGGCACCGCTCCTGGGCACACCACTTCTGAAAGGTTGCCAATCCCTGGTCTAGGAATTGGGCTGCCTGTGCCTTTAAGACCCAGGCCCAGCAACCCACCCCCTGCTCCGGGGCTGACATGCAGCGTCCTGGGAGCAGAACGAAAACAGCCTCTGCACCCCCCAGACTCCCGACACCCCCACATTTGCGAGCACAGTAGGTGGCTCATCCCGAGGGACCACTGTTCCCCCCCCTCCCTAAACGGGGGTTTTGTCCCCGCACAGGGTCTGGCAGCGTTTCCCCCCCTGGGCTTAACCCCGGCTACCACCCCCCACCCCCGATTTTCCCCCTTAGCCCCTCTTCTGCCACTACCTAGAGTAGCTTGATCCCCCGCCCCCCAGCCAGTAAATTTCTGCCCCCTGCTCAGACCCTGATGCCCCCCCACTGCGATTTGACCCTTGAGCCTTTTAAACTCCCCCAAAGAGGAGGCAGCAAATGGCAAGGAGAAGTGAGGGCAGAGAGGGCAGTGGCAACAGCGAAAGTTACTGGGCATGCGCAGTTCGGGTGAGCGTGCTCAGTGCACCCACAGTAGGGAATTGGGAGAGGGAGGTTTTTCTGACGTTACCCTCTAGTCCATTGTCCAGCCTCCTCAGCTCCCTCCACCCCTGACTTCTCCAGAGCACTGCTTAGCTCCAGGATGCTGCCTCCTGGGTCCTAGTGCCCTTCAACCTCATCTTCTATGTGTGCTGGGTCCTGTTTCTGGACAACTGGCGAGTGCCTAGGGGAGGAGGACACAGGGCAAGGGGGTGACAGAGGGAAGAGGCAATGCCAGAGTGGTAGGGTGGGAAGCTTGCACAGAACCTGCACACACTCTATCCAGCTCAGGCCAGAACCAGTGCCCCTCCCATGTATAAGGAACGAATTCCCACACAGTTGTAGGAAAAACAAAACAAAACAGTATCAGAGGGGGAGCCATGTTAGTCTGGATCTGTAAAAGCAGCAGAGTCCTGTGGAACCTTATAGATTAACAGATGATGAAGTGGGTGTTCACCCAGGAAAGCTCATGCTCCAATACGTCTGTTAGTCTGTAAGGTGCCACAGGACTCTTTGCTGCTAAAACAAAACAGCCAATTCTTGACACCAGCACTTTCACTTTTACAGGACCTTCCATCGAGGGGCTTCAGATTTATGATGCCCTGTGTTCAGTACTGTACCGAACTGTACTGAACATCAAAGAAATCCAATGTTTTTCTTTGATGTATTTTTCTGTACTGGGATGCTCAGGCAACCAATCTCTTTCCTTTTGCTCAGTCTAGTTCCACAGGTCAATGCATCTTTGTACTTCGAAGGGGTTGCAAAAGCACTGGAGGAAGCTCAACACAGAATGTTCTAGGTTTCTCCCTCCTCTTTCCCTCAAGGATTTTAAATCTATGTCTTAGGAGGCTACAATAGAAAGACTGGCTGAACAGGCTAAGACAGGGCTCTGTCCATTTGCTGGGTCTCTAGCAGTTCAATCCATCAGAAAAGTACCTCACATTTGATTGCTTTGGAGTTTCATTCCAAAAACTTAAAGCTAAATAACCCTGGAGTTGGTCCTCATTTTTCTGCCTCAAAACAAACTACTTTCTTTCCCAAGTGGAACATGCTGGGTAAGCCTGGGATGAGTGTGATTTGAGATGGGAATGAGAACAAAGGCCAATTCCTGCTCATGGTTACACCTGTGTAGCCTTATTGACTTCCCAGAGAACAGATTTTGCACACGAATAGATTTTGGTCTCTTCTGCTTTTTCACACCTGGTATAAGCAAAATCTCCTCCCCTAAACACTGAGCACTTTAAGGGAAAAAGGAAGCCAGGTCTGCAATCTGCTTGATCCTTCATTCTATACCAGCCTAGGAAGCAACCGCCAGACCTGATGGGTGTCACTACAGCAGCTTTGGTGGACTGTTCTTTTGAAATATCATTAAGATGCTGATTTTCACTGAAGTCTTTTTGTTCTGGGGGGCAGAGAACACAACAGGGACTAGCTCTGTTTTGTCAGCTCCTAGACATTCAAAAGCTGAAAGGCTTTAGATTCAATTTGTTTAATGTTTCAACAGTGATTTTGAAGCGATAACATAGCATGACTGCAACAAGGAGTCCAGTGGCACCTCAAAGACTAACAGTTTGGGATGCCATGTATCTGAAGAAGTGAGGTTTTTTACCCACGAAAGCTTATGCCCAAAGAAATCTGTTAGTCTTTAAGGTGCCACCGGACTCTTTGTTGTTTTTGTGGATACAGACTAACACGGCTACCCCCTGATACATACTTGATGGCATGACTGGGCAGTGGGCAACCATCTAAAGATCTGTGTCACTTCTAGCTGTGACCTTTTTCTTACAGAATAGAAGCTGGCTGCCTCCCAGGCTGCAGTCCGAGTGAGGTAGGGTATGTGGTGTGAAGTCCATAGCTTGGGGAAAACACCTGCCCAGGGCTGGGCTTTGCACTGGGCCATGTGGAGAGCTGAGGGTAGAAGCGCAAGATTGAAAGAGGTGAGCAGGATGAGGAATGTTGCAGAGGTGTTTCCCCCTCCCCCACAGCCTCAGCTCGCCGCGCTGCCAGCCCCCGCGCCGTAACAAGGGCAAGGCGAGTGAGGCACTTGCCTTGGGCGCGCAAAGCGGAGGGGTGCAGCTCTACTGCCCAAGCAGGGCAGAGGAGAAAAAAAAAGCCGCGATCGGCGGCAGTTCGGCAGCAGGTCTTTTCCTCCGAGAGGGACCGAAGGACCCACCACCGAATTGCCGCCGAAGAGCCTGGAGCCGGCCCTTGCCTCGGGTGCAAAAATTCCTTGTTACGGCTCTGGCCAGTGCGATGCCCTGGGTGGCAGGGCTGCGAGCGCCTGCCAGGTGGTGTGGTGCAGAGCTGCCAGCCTGTCCTGGTGCTCTGGGCTGCGTGGCATGGCCGGCTTTGGCTGGACAGCACACTAATGGGAAGTGGAGCAGGGGGGTTGGATAGGGGGCAGGGGCCTCTGGAGGGGCGGTCAGCGGGTGGGGGTGTGGATATGGGTCGGGGCGGTCAGTGGGCTGGGAATAGGGGGTTGCATGGGGGCAGTGGGCTGGGGGGCAGTTAGGGGACAGGGGTGAGGGGTCTGGGGGTCAGGGGACAGGGAGCAGTGGGGGTTGGATGGGGCAGGAGTCTGGGGGGGGCAGGAAGCAGTGGGGATCGGATAGCGGGCAGGAACCTGGCCACACCCAGCCTCCACACCATTTCCAAACCCTCATGTGGCCTTCGGGCCAAAAGCTTTGCCCACCTCTGAACTAGGAGGAAGGAGGCCTAAGAGAAGGAGAGCGGAGCATCCCTCGTGCTTCCTCTTACTTGGAAGTGTCTGTTTGAAGAACTGAGCGTAGTCAGAGTAGAATAAACTTGTTAATATTATATAAATAAATAATATGTAAATATGTATGTAGAGAAATGTTTGATGACATAATTTTTTTGCAATGTGTAACTCATACTTAGGCCCGTCCCTCGCATTAGCCTTAGGTCCCTAGAGGTCTATCTCTAGGATAGAGCAGCTGGTGGCTTTAACCATAGATACCTGTGGTCAGTAGCTGCCCCGATTCTGCTGCTGGGAATGTGGCCGCCCTGGCCGGGGGAGCAGGGAGATGCAGCAGGGGAGGAGGCAGAAAAGCAGCGAGACGGGAGAACCCAAGGGGACTGTCTGTGACTTCATGTTCAGGATGTTCTAGTGCTTGAGTGTTCTCACTTGATACCTGGGAGGTGAAGTCTAAATACAGGACACACACCCAGTGGGAGGTCTGTGCCCTGGTTTATAACTGTTTGCCCTGAGGTTGGTACTCACGTTCGTGAGCTGCTGCACACAGCTTGGTGGGAGAACTGAACATGGGCCTCCCACATACCAGCTGAGTGCTCTCACCATAGGGCTAAGTGTTATAAGGCAGGTGATAGCACCAAAACCACCTCCTTCTCGCCGCCATTCTGTGGAGCGAGGCAGGTGCCTACCTCATTCCAGCAAGAAACACCTTAGGCGCCTGAGCCACCTCACTTCAGATGCAGGGTTCCCATCTGTGGGTTGCTAAGCAGACACAGACGCCCCTCTGCAGCCCCGATTTAGGCATGTGTCTGTGAGAGGGGGCAGGGCTTAGGACACCCCTCCCCTCTTGTTCCTTCTCCCATTGGCTAGCTTGGTGGCTCCCCGCCTAGTGATTTTGTGAATCGCACTGTAAGGTGCCAGTGATGCCCATGCATTGTATAGGGCGTTTAGGCCCCTAATTCAGCTTTGCAGAGTTGCAGACTATGATTTTTTAGTTTCCTACAAATTAAGCCCAGTGATGCTCAGTACTGCAACACCACTGGGAGCCCCCAGTGAGATCTAAGGACACAGATCTGTACAAACCGCTCCCTGCTGCTGCTGTTTCTCCCCCGCCCAACCCTGATTGATTCATTCTGTGTCCCTGCCACCCCCACCTCTGCCAATGCCCAGCCCAGCTGTTAGTTCTGCCCCCTGCCCAGCCCCCACCTCTGCCCCTCAGGGCTGCAGGGGAGGGGAGGGGATTCCACAGGTCATAGAGATGAGGCGCCAGGTTCTGGGTAGATGGGAGTCCTCCAAGGTCATAGAGACTGGGGTCCATGATGCTAGAGAGGCTGATTTCTGGTTCCCCCCTCTGCTGTGTGTCTCAGGGACACAGTCGGAGCCAGGTGTCTCTGTCCCACACCCAGAACCAGGGTCGGATTCTCTCCCCAGGGATGGAGCCCGGCGGGAAAGTGAAGATCGGGGCCTCGTCACCAGCATCAATAAATGTCACCTGCCCCCGGTCACAGTCCAGACAAACCCGGATCCTGCTGGGGGCCCGGCTCAGGGGCACGGGGGGTGTCACAGGGGAGGTGAGAGCCCGGAACCGATCCCCCAACCGCCTCACAGCCCAGATCCCCCCCTCAGGGCTACGGCTGATCCCTCTCTTCCTCCTCACAGACTCTTTGGCCACCCCCACAGCCCAGAGTTCCCCATCCCCCACCTCCACCTCCCAGCAATGTCTCCCCGAGGTGAATCCCTCACAGCCCAGCACACACAGCGCAGTGTCAAATCTCTCAGGGTTGTTAGGCAGTCGCTGCCATATGTCTCCGTATCTCACATGTTTCCGATCCTCAGACAGGACGAGTTGGGGATGAGCCGTGTCTGGATCCAGAGTCACATTCGCTGGGGGGGGGGGGGAGAGAATCAGAGCATTAGGGGCAGAGCTCAGCCCTGGGGGAGGGTTTCATGGTGTCAGTGACAGAATCTGCCCCAGCTGGGGAGTGACTCTGAATCTCCTTCCTCCAGGATTTACCCATCTGCTCTGAGATCTCAGCACAGTGCTGAGGAGATTCACTCCCCCGGCAGAGATGTGTCAGTGACAGGAACAGCTGGGCCAGGCCTGAGACTCAGAATCTCTCCCCTCCTTCCCCCACATCTCCCCAGGGAGGGGATAGAGACTCTGGGAGCCCCCAGCAGATGGTAAAACTCAGTGAACTTTGACAGAACTCCCCTCCCCCTCCCCCCTTAAATCTCTCTGTGTCCCAGCTGCCCCTGCTGTGCTGGACTTTGCTATGGGGCCTCCCCACTGCACCCGGCCTGCTCTGAAATGTCACAGCTGGGACAGCAACAGGCCAAATGGTACCAGGATTGAACCCGCCGAGAATGTCACTGCTGAGCAGTAGTCCCAGCACAAAAGTACGTTATCCTGGGAGACTGAGGGGCTAAACAAGGGAAGCAGGTTCATGGTAGAAGCTATGAGTGTGGGGGGAGCCAGGACAAATGAAGGTTTTGTGGGTCCGTGGGCCATAGCAAGTAAGGGCCCCTCCCCACCCCTTCTGCCTGTAGCACCCCCCCACACACACACTCCTGCTGGGGAATCAGGGCTGGGGCATGGGGGTGTGTGCCCTGCTCTGCCCACCTGGTGCTCCAGCTGCAGAGCAGGGCAAGACCCCGCACCCTGACACCATTCCCTGGCTGGAGTGCTGGGCGGATGGGGGAGTGGGGCAAGCCCCCAAGCCCTGACCCCACTCTCTGGCAGGAGCAGTGGGCAGGCAGAGCGGGTTGGGGCACAGAGACACCCATTTTTCTGGAGCCCCTGGGCACAGGCCCCATTGTCCCAGTGGCAAATCCGCCACTAGGGAGGAGGTACAGAATAGGTGGCTGGTGGAAAAAGAGAGAGGGTCATGCTAGGGATGGGGAGGCTGACTTGACGTCCTATTTACTAGAGATGGGACCATGCTGGGGTCATGGTGGATGGAGACAGGAGAAAAGAGACAAGCTCACAGCGCTGATCACAGGAGCTTCCCAGATCTGTATAATGGAGCTAGTGGAGCCCTTGTCTGTGATCAAGGCTCTGTTCCTCTGCTTGAGACAGGAGCAAGGGTCTCACACAGACACAGTCCCTGATCACCCCGTCAGTGTAGGGTAACTGCAGAGCTCCTGGCTTTCTTCACAGGGGAAAAGATGAAGGAAGAAACAAAGGAACGCTGGAGATTGGACATCAGCACAGGAACATAAAACAAACTCCCCCTGGAGAAGTGGCTGTGGAGGTGCATGTCCTACTGGTTCTGTACATTGAGTGGCAGCTGCTATCACAGATCTCTGCAGGGTGCAGTGTACATGCCAGCGGTGGAGGGGAAGGAGGAGTAGATGCAATATTCTATAGATTCATAATGGTGTGGTAGGACATAGGCACAAACCCCACCTCACCTTGTGATGCACCGTTAAATGAAGGGTGCAGGGGAGGTCTGCCCTGAACTATCACGTTCACTCCCATATACAAGGAAAAAGAGGCACATTACCTCATGGGAACAGAGATTTGGACATTGATAAAATATGATCTTTAATTACCTTCTTCTATAGGTGCCAGGGATCTTCTCCACCCTAAAACCAGCCACATAATTACAGAGGAGAGCAGATCTGAATATGTATTGCATGATTCAATATTGTACAAACTAATACACTGAGGGAAAGAGAAAGTTCTAAGTTCATCAGAACCTGCACTGGGTTGCCTGAGTGTTTCTCTCCCAGGGTTGATCTTCACTGCAGGGTTAGCTCTTATCTTATCTGGCTGTTGCCCCAACCTGTTTAATGCGCAAGCACAAAAACTCTGACTCGAGTTTGGTGGTGCTGGCAAGACTTTGGGTAGAGGCTATAGCCCAGGTACCACTTTAATTCAGGTTGGTTAGATGCCTACTTTGCAGTGTGGAGGGAAGATAATCATCTCAGGTGCTGATAGTCCACCAGTGCGTTCGCATAATTCCTCCTGGGCAATATTTTTTTGGCCATTACCTACTTTACTACAGTATTACTTATCAATTTTTCAAATTAGCTTTTGGTGTGAAAATCATCCAGTTTAGTCTTTCCCCACATTTTATAAAGTTACATTAACAAACAAACCCCCAAAGAATGATGATGATGATAATAATAATAATAATAATAATTAATAATAAAAAGGCAAGCAAACTAAAAATGTTTCCTATTGCAATAATTTTAAAATTTAAATTTAAAAGCAAACAGCCCCACCACAATTAAACAAACAGCCACATGAGACTCCAAACTGGTACAAAAAGTTTCTTTTCAGAGGAAGGACAATGACACTTACTTATCTCGTTATCTCGTTTCTCTGAAAATGAAAGAGAAAAAAATAGTATTTTTTTAGGCATTTCCCTTTTCTTATGTTTTATTTCTCTTTATCATCAGTACAACAGAAAAGGCTGAGAGAAATCAACATCTTCTTCAGGACATCAGACAAGAGGATCCAGTGGTACCTTCTGGTCTTAAACTCTGTGACTCTATTGCATATCAGTTTTTCAAATTAGCTTTTGGTGTGAAATCTTTCCACTTTAGTGGTTCCCCACATTTTACACAATTACACTGACCCTTCCACAAAATAATAATAATAATCATAATCATAATCATAATAAAAAGCAAGTAAACAAAAAGAGAGGTTTCATATTACAACAAATTGTAGAAGTTACATTTTACAGTGAACTCCACAACATTTAAACAAACTACCACATGAAGATCCAATTACAAAAAAAAAATAATCCTTGTCAGAGGAAGGATAATGACACTTACCAATTTCTATATCTCGTTTGCCTAAAAATTAAACAGACACAAAATGTTTTTAGATGTTTTGCTTTTCTTAAGTTTTATTTCTCTTTATCATCACTATGATAGTTAAGACAGGTTACTTCCATTCAATCTCTTCTTCAGGAACTCAGACAAGACCAGTGGTGCCCAAGCTTTTCCGATCACACACCCCTGGCAGTAATGGAATCTGTCTGCTCCCCCCTTCCATTGCTGCCCAGTTGGCTCAGCAGAGGAGCTTGGGCTGAAGGCGGAGCTGGGTGCAGAACTGGGGATAGGGGAGGAGCTGGGGCTACAGGCAGAGCTGGTGAGGGGGAGGAGAGGGACTTTGGTAGGAACTGGTCTGGGGACAGAGCAGGGGGAGGACTGGAACTGTGGCAGGAGCTGGAGTTTGGCAGGGGGGTAGGCGACAGAGCGCAGCCGCAGATAGGATTGGATCTGGGCTGGGGGCTGGGTGGGGCTCCCTCCCCTCTCCCCAAGGGGGCTGGCAGGGACCCTGCCTTTCACCTGTTCAGGGCCGGATTAAGAAAGGGGCTTTAGGGGCTGCAGCCCAGGGCCCCAGGGAAAGGGAGGCCCCGCAATATGATCTCCAGACGGCCAAAAGTGAAGAACTTTTTGCAGGGCCACCTTAGCCCGGGGCCATGGGCTGCAGCCACTGAAGCCCCTGCATTCCAGCCTAGCCTGGCATTGGCTGGGAGGAGGCTCTGCATTCTGTGCCCCTCCCCCCCACTGCTGGGCTGGAGCTGCAAGTGCTGGAAAACTCTGTCCGAGAGCTTCCTTCACTTGCAGGCGCCGCCCCTGCAGCTCCCATTGGCCAGGAATTACAGCCAATGGTAGCTGTGGGGGGCGGTGCCTGCATGCAAGCACCAGGACAGTGTGCGGAGCTGCCTGCTCTCCCCTTCCTGGGGCCTGAGCCACCAAAAGGGAGCTGTCCTAGGTAAGTGCCCCGCACCACAGCCCCCTGTCCTGCCCCACACTATAGCCCTGAGCCCCCTCCCACACCCTAACTCCCTTCAAGACTCCACACCCCCAACCTCCTGCCCTGAGCCCTCTCCCACCCTCCAATCCCCTTGGCACTAGCCTGGAGCCCCCTCCTGCATCTGAAAGCCCTAATCCCCAGCTGCACCCCCAAGCCCTCACCCCCAGTTGGGGCCCTCACCCTCTTCCACACGCACCCATTGCCCCAAGCCACAGGCCCCTCCTGCACTCTGAATCCCACATTTTTGGCCCTACCCTGGAGCCTAGGGCGCCTACAAACGCTAATAGTCCCGGGCCCCCAGAAGAGTTAATCTGGCCATGCGCCTGCTTGAACAGTCCTCCACATGCCCCTAGGGGCCTGCCCCACAGTCTGCAGACCTCTGCACTAGAGGATCCAGTCATCCCTTCTGGTCTTAAACACCATGACTCTATAACTGTATTGCTTAGCAATTTTTCAAATGAACTTTGTGTGAAATTGATCCAGTTTAGTCTTTCCCCACATTTTATAAAGCCATATTAAAGTTGACCCACACACACGTTACCAAAAGACTGATAATAATAACAAAGTAAGCAAACAAAAAAGATTTCTTACTGTAGCAATTTTAAGTTAAATTTAAAATCAAACACCTCCACCACCACTGCTCCACAAACTCCCACATTAGAATCCAAACTGGTACAAAAAGTTCCTTGCCATAGGAAGGACAATGACACTTACTTATCTCTTTATCTCGTTTGTCTAAAAATTAAAGAGAAATAAATAGATATTTTTGTTACGTAGTTCCCTTTCCTTATGTTTTATTTCTCTTTATCATCAATACAACAGTAAAGGCTCAGAGAAATCAACCTCCTTTTCAGGACATCAGACAAGAGGATCCAGGGCTCTCTTCTGGTCTTAAATTCTGAGATGCTATTGCTTATCAGTTTTTCAAATTAGATTTTGGTGTGAAATCTATTAAATTTAGCGTTGCCCCACATTTTATACAATTATACCCCTTCTACAAAAGAATAATAATAAAAAGCAAGTAAACAAACAAGGGGTTTCATATTGCAACAATATTGTAAAAGTTAAATGTAATATTAAACAACTCCAAACCATTTAAACAAACTCCGACATGAAGATCCACTTAAAAAAAAATCCTTGTCAGAGGAAGGATAATGACATTTACCAATTTCTGTATCTCTTTTGCCTAAAAATTAAACAGAAATACACATATTGTTTGTTAGGTGTTTCCCTTTTCTTGTTTTATTTCTCTTTATCATCAATATGACAGTTAAGACTGAGAGATTATTTCTATTCAAACTCCTCTTAAGGAGATCAGACTAGATCAGTGGTGCCAAAACTTTTCCTGTCATGCCCCGCACTTACCAGTAATGGAGTCTGTCTGTCTCAGGCCCCCCTGCCCCCTCCATTACACCACAGTTGGCTGAGTCCAGGAGCTTGGGCTGAAAGCAGAGCCGTGGATAAGAGAGGAGCTGGAAATAGAAGTGGAACTGTGCTGGGGGTGGCGAGGGATTGAGGGCAGAGTTGGGCTGGAGGCAGGGCAGGCGGGGAAGTGGAGCTGCAATTGGGGTGGGAGCTGGGTTGGGGGGAAAGTGGAGCTGTGGCTGGGGCAGAGCAGGAAGTGGAGTGGAGATGCAGCTGGGGCCAGACCTGGGCTGGGGGTAGAGCAGGGGACCGAGCAAAGCTTGGGTGGGGTCGGAGCTGGAGTTGGGGCAGAGAGGGGCTGGGTGGCACTACCTCTCCATGCCCCATGGGGGCTGGCTAGGGCCCTGCCATGGACCCCGTCCCCCAAACAGTCCTTCGTGCACTCCTAGCAGGGCACACCCCACAGTTTTTTAGAATACTGGACAAGAGGATCCAGTCATTCTCTCTGATCTTAAATTCTGTGATTCTATTATTATATTGCTTATCAATTCTTCAAATTAACTTTTAGTGTGAAATTCATCCAGTTTAGTCTTTCTCCCCAATTCATGAAGTTTCATTTAAAAAACCCCACACACCATGAAAAGAATGATAATAACTATAATAAAAAGCATGAAGCAAACAAATGAAAAAGGTTCTCTATTGCAATAATTTTAAAACAAATTTAAAAGCAAACACCTCCACCACAATTAAACAAGCTCCCACATGAGGATTCAATCTGGTATTAAAGTTTTCTTGTTGGAGGAAGGATAATGACACTTACCAATTTCTGTATCTCTTTTGCCTAAAAATTAAACAGAAATACACATATCGTTTGTTAGGAATTTCCCTTGTCTTATGTTTCATTTCCTTTTATCTTCAGTACAATTACAGCTGAGAGATTATTATTTCTATTCAACTTCTTCTTAAGGACATCACACTAGACAATCCAGTCATCCCTTCTGGTCTTAAACTCTGTGACTCTATTGCTATCAATTTTTTACATTAGCTTTTGCTGTGAAATGCATCCGTTTAATCTTTCCCCATGTTTTATAAAGTTACATTACAAAACAAACCCCTACAAACTCTAACAAGAATTATAGTAATAATAAAAAAGAAGCAAACAAATGTAAAAGATTTCATATTGCAACAATTTTGAAAGTTACATTTGAAAACAACCATCCACCACAATTAAACTCCCACATGAGGATCCAAATTGGTACAAAAATTTCTTAGAGGAAGGACAATGACACTTACTTATTTCTTTATCTCGTTTCTCTAAAAAAATGTAAGAAATAAGTAGATACTTTTGTTAGGCATTTACATTTTTTTATTTTATTTCTCTTTATCATCAATATGACAGTAAAGGCCGAGAGAAATCAACCTCCTTTTCCGGACATCAGACAAGAGGATCAGTGGGCCCTTCTGGTCTTAAACTCTGCGACTCTATTGCTTATCAGTTTTTCAAATTAAATTTTGGTCTGTAATCTATCCAATTTAGTGCTTGCCCACATTTTATCATGTTACTGAACATAAGAACATAAGAATGGCCGTACCGGGTCAGACCGAAGGTCCATCCAGCCCAGTATCCTGTCTACTGACAGTGGCCAATGCCAGGTGCCCCAGAGGGAGTGAACCTAGCAGGCAATGATCAAGTGATCTCTCTCCTGCCATCCATTTCCATCTTCTGACAAACAGAGGTTAGGGCACCATCCCTTACCCATCCTGGCTAAGAGCCATTTATGGACTTAACCACCATGAATTTATCCAGTTCTCTTTTAAACGCTGTTATAGTCCTAGCCTTCACAACCTCCTCAGGCAAGGAGTTCCACAAGTTGACTGTGCTCTGTGTGAAGAAGAACTTCCTTTTATTTCTTTTAAACCTGCTGCCTATTAATTTCATTTGATAACCCCTAGTTCTTGTGTTATGGGAATAAGTAAATAACTTTGCCTTAGCTACTTTCTCCATATCACTCATAATTTTATATATCTCTATCATATCCCCCCCTTAGTCTCCTCTTTTCCAAGCTGAAGAGTTTTAGCCTCTTTAATCTTTCCTCATATGGGACCCTCTCCAAACCCCTAATCATTTTACGTGCCCTTTTCTGAACCTTTTCTAGTGCCAGTATATCTTTTTTGAGATGAGGAGACCACATCTGTACACAGTATTCAAGATGTGAGCGTACATAAGGGCAAGAATATATTCTCTGTCTTATTCTCTATCCCCTTTTTAATGATTCCTAACATCCTGTTTGCTTTTTTGACCGTCTCTGCACACTGCGGGGACGTCTCCAGAGAACAATCCACAATGACTGCAAGAACTTTTTCCTGATTAGCTGTAGCTAAATTAGCCCCCATCATATTGTATGTATAATTGGGGTTATTTTTCCAATGTGCATTACTTTACATATATCCACATTAAATTTCATTTGCCATTTTGTTGCCCAATCACTTAGTTTTGTGAGATCTTTTTAAAATTCTTCACAGTCTGCTTTGGTCTTAAATACTGTAACCTCCCCCAACCAAAAAGAAACAATAATTAAAAAAGCAAACATGCAAACAAAACAAAATCAGGCTAAATGTTGCAACAGAAGTGTAAAAGTTAAATTGAAAAGTGAACAATTCCACAACAATTAAACAAACTCCCACATGTCAGAAGAAGATTAATGACACTTACCAACTTCTATATCTCGTTTGCCTAAAAATTAAACAGAAAGACCCATATTGTATGTTAGGAGTTTCCCCTTTCTTTTGTTTTATTTCTCATTATCATCAGTATGATAATTAAGGTTTAGAAACTATTTCTATTCATTTTCCTCTTCAGGAGGTCAGATGAGATGATCTGGTTGTCTCTTCTGGTCTTAAACTCTGTGATTCTATTACACTCATAGAATCATTAGAATGAAAGTCTAATCCTCCGCACTTGTGGCAGGACTAAGTATTAGCTATTCTAGACTACCCTGACAGGTGTTTGTCTAACCTGCTCTTAAAAAGCTCCAATGAAGGAGATTCTACATCCTCCTTTATTCTATTTATTCCCTACTCTGCCTGTTAGGAAATTTTTCCTAATGACCAGCCTATACCTCCCTCACTGCAATTTAAGCCCCTTGCTTCTTGTCCTGTCCTGTCCTCAGAGGTTAATGAGAACAATTTATCTCCCACCTTCTTGTAACCATTTTTCATATACTTGAAAACTGGTATCATGTCCCCCCATCACCCTTCTCTTCTCCAGACTAAACAAACCCACCTCCCTGCCCCTCTGATTAAAAGAGGGCCAGAACTCAAAGACTTGCCCATTGGGAGGGAGCACTAAGTGTGTTAACCACTAGGCCACCTAACCCACCAATGACTCTATTACACTCCTACAGGGGGATACAATTGTGTACAAACATTTCTTCTGAGGGAAGAAAAAGACACTGATCAATTTCTAGATCTCGTTTCACTATAACATAAACAGAAATAGATATCAAAATTGTTATGAGCTTTCCTTCCCTTATATGTTATTTCTCTTGATCATCAATACAAAGTTAAGGCTGGATGATTATTTCTATTCAACTTCCTTTTTTCTATTGCTTCCCCACAAACACCCCCCCCCAATAACATTTTAGTGTGAAGTTTATGTAGTTTAGACTTAATCTAGGTTTATACACTTTGGGGTAACACACCCTGTCCTGGGGCCCAGCCCCTTCCCATTCAGGAAGAGACAAAAACTCCTCTGGGCTCAAGTGACCTCATTCCTACAGGGCCTGCTCCACTTGGAAGAAATGATCTTCAAAGGGAGAGGTTGTCACAGGAGGGGGCAGTGACCAGGAGGGAGGCTGCTGGAACTCAGGGGAGCTGAGTCTTGCAACAGAGCCATTCGGAGGAAGACAACTTACCTAGGCTATTCCGTGGGGCTGGGGAGGGGAAGCTATGACCTTTGCTGGAAAAATTCCAAGCCCTAGTGGGCTGCCCTGTCCCTTCCACAAAGAAGCAGGTGCCAGGTCCTCTCCCCTGCTAATCTCCTGGGGCGCCCTGAGCCTCATGGGGGCCCCCAAAGCTGGAGCCCAGGGCAGTTGCCCCTTAGCTCCCCCCCACCTCCGTCAGCTGATGGGGGGGGACAAAAAGTCAGCTGTGTGTGGGCCTTGCCAGTAGATGGCTCTTACCAGAGCGGCGCACTGGTCCTCACCAGCCTACTTTCACCTCTGTCTCCACTGATATGGGGACTAAGGGCCAGACACCTAAGCAACACCCATACTTAGGTCGCTTAGCCTGCCCAGAGAGCAAACAGTCCTTTCCCCTCCACTGGGTAACAATACCCATATAGCAGAAACTGAGGTACACACGGGTTTCATAAAAATATTGCAGAAAATTCCCACTTCATCACACCTTCCTGAACCAGCCAGACCTGTATAGTTTTTTGAAAGACTCTGAGGCTGAGGGCTCATCTGCGCTGAAAACTTACACCCCTCAGACATATAGCTATGTCGACCCAACCCCCTATTTGGAAGGACTTTTAAAAGGAATGGGTCTCTGGAAACATCCAAACAGGCCCTAAAATGGTCCAACCTATTACACACACATCAGCACAGCGAAGTAAAAATAGATCAGAGAAAACAACAAATCGATACACAGTTGTGTGACTGGTCAACAATTGTAATTGTGGGAAAAGGGAAATTGAAACTTACCAACTTCTTCAGTAAGTTTCCCTTAAAAATATAGAAATAAATATAAATTATTTTCCTTTCTTGCTTCATGAAACAGACAACATTGTATCGGTACAAAATTAATTAGGAGCATGGAGGGACAAGCCCAATTTATTTGGAAATTGGACAGATATTTTTTATGGATGAAATGAACCCGGAGCATGGACAGCTGTGTCTGAGTTATGTGACAGGAAAAAAGAGATGGAGTACAAATCTGAGAACCTTCTCTCAAGTGGAACCAGAGACAGACAGTGATAACTGCCTGAGAACTGGAAAGAGAGGGAAATGAAGGACCAAGTGGAACACAGATGTGTCTGCTCTGATCCAATTATCTGGTTCAGTTCTATTGTCTGAGACTCTCCTCCCTTCTATCTCTCCAAGAAGCCCATAGACAATGCTGTAGCCATGGTCAAAAATTGTATTTGTGGAAAAAGGGATACTGAAACTTACCAACGTCTTCAGTAAGTTTCCCTGAAAAGTACAGAAATAAATATAAATTATTCTCATTGCCTTGCTTCAGGAAACAGAGTTAAAAGGCTACGTCCTATCTGTACAAAATTCATTAGGAACATGGAGGGAAAAGTCCAATTTATTTGGAAATTGGGCTGGTGTTCTTTATGGATGAAGTTCAGCAGGGCATGGACAGCTGTGTCTGAGTTATGTGACCGTGGGTTTGTTGTTTTTTTTCTAACTGAGTAACAAAAGAGTTTATTTACTGATTTACTACAAGGGCATGTCTATACGGCTTATCACTGTAATGTCGAGGTGCATTACACTTTATTAGCAATGGAAAAAAAAAAGAGAGAGAGAGGGATGAGGTGAAATAGGAGAGGCTAGGCTTTGCAGAACCTTCTATCAAGTGGGATCAGAGACAGAAAGCAATAGCTGCCTGAGAACTGGGAAGAGAGGGAGATGGAGGACCAAGCAGCACAGAGATGTTTCTGCTATGATCGGATTCAGTTCTATTGTCTGACAATCTTCTCCCTTCTATTCTCTCCCTCGCACCTCTGCCCCCACCCTCTATCAGTAAATTCACATGCATTCTTCTTCTTTATTTAGGACCAGATCAGCAGATCACATGTTCTTTTCGTGTTAAATCCCTAAATTGCCCTTATTTATTTATTAGAAAAAAAACCCTTTATTTACAGTATATTTCTCCCTGTGATATTTACCTTTCATTTTAAACAGATAAACAGTGAGGCCAATGAAACCAAACAAAACCACCAGGATCACACTCAGAGCCACCATCCAGGGATTCACCCTCGGGAAAAAGGAATCTGAAAAACAAAACACCCAGGGCTTGCCTTAGTATGGAAGTGGTGATTAAAAATTTTTTTTCATACAAATACACAAATAGTGCCCAGCAGGACTTGTGTGAGCTAAGAGTGAAAGAACGGCCATGTCTACGCTACACAAAAGACCAGAAACTGTTTTTAAATATGGCTCCAATCAACACAGCTTTACCATTGATTTATCCTTGAAAATACAGCCCTGATTTGTTTCATTGCTATTCAGAGGGCCACAGAGATCAGAGGCAAATTCTCTGCTCGTAAAACCCCATTGACTCTAACAGAGTTATACCAGAAAAGAATTTGGCCCTTAGCAGTAAATAATATTCAGAAACTGCCAGATTAATTAGCATATTTTTGAAAAATCCAGTTACCTCCTAATATTGGGAAAAAACCATAATCACAATTTGTCCAAACACTTGTGCAGCAAATTAACTAATTTCCATTTGCAATTCTTGTGTTCACAGTGATTCGGTCATCTAAACAGGATGGGATTTTCAAATATGCCTAAGGTCTTTTCCACACATGGCTTGTGCTCTGATTTAGTGAACCTGGGAAAACCCTCTTACGGGGTCATTCTTAAATTGGTTCAAGAGTTGACAGCATAAGAGGGTTGCACCAATTTAAATAAATTGATGCACAAAACCTTAAATCATAAGTCAGCTTCATAGTGCTCTATCTCCATTTAGCTGAAGTCGATAAGGAACTGATTGAAGCTAAATCTATTTAGGGCACTCTGAAACTTATACAAGAAGTGTTCACACAAGCAGGTGTCATCCATTAACTAATCAGTATATCTTCGGTGTGTAGAGAAGGGGTAAAATGAGTCCTTTTGTGGATCCGGATCAAAGTAATTTAAAGAATGCAAGTCCCATTGAATGTCAGTAAAAACAACATCACATGACTTAGGTGACATTTCACAAAGGTAATGAAGTTGGTGAAGTGAAAAGATCACTAGAGCCCTGCATGGATACAAAATTGGTATCCGCATCCAATCTGCAATCCCCCAAAATGATGAGGCTATCTGTGAATATAAAGCAGATATATGTGGGTTTACAGGGCTCTACAGAGCACAATCAAGCCAGAGTACAAGATTTACCACATTCAAAAAAATCATTAAGGTGAATTTAAGGTTACAGGAGCCTAGTGCATCAGTGAATTGAGTGAAAGTTCCTTCTCAAAAAGGTTGGAAGGTGTGTGAGTGTGTGCACACGCATGCATGCTAGAATATCAGGAAAGTCAAATTTAAAATTAAATTTACATGAAATTCAAAATGTTCATAGTCTGAATACTCACAATTAAGGGAATCAAATAGCTTAAAATGTAACCCTGTAAAGACACTATCTTCTGTGTTTGTGCATGGATTATGAAATATCCACCACAGATCTTTCAGTTCTTTTCTTCCTATGTTTTGTTTCGTTTCTAGTGGTGGTGAGTTCAGTGTGGGATTTGGATGGTAACTGACCTGCTATATAAACTGCTGATTCCTTTTCTTGATTGAGAACGGTGTTCCTGATGCAACACAACAAGTTTTGGTTTGAATGTTCTATTACAATGAGAGCAGTTTCTGTTTCAAACAGGCCGTTATCTCTTTGGGATGTTGTTTCAGAGAGTGATGGTAAATGTTGCCCACTGCGATCTTTCCACAGCACTTCAGGCTCCGGGTACCAACCAGCTGATTGACAAATCACCCGAATCCCTCCACCTTGGTGACCCTCCACAGAGGTAAGAGGAGCAGAGCCCAGACCTAAGGGGAAATACATAAAGGTGTCAATTCCATATGTTAATAAAGCAGAAGGGACAGTTTGTGGATCCCTTACTCACACTACAAAGCACTAATTCATGCAGGTAGTCAGTAGAAGGGATAAATGAATACTGACTGCAATGTCGGAGATCCCAATACTCATGGACACACAAAAATTTGAACAAATATTTAAAATAGTTTCACTGAGGCAGTGGAGATATTGTCATCTCAACACAGGAGCAACTGAGTGCTGACACCTTTGGAGATATTACCATGTAGATAACTGAATAGGATCTGAACTTTAGAAAATCTGATCATTAGTGCGTTAGATAGATATACTTATTTAAACAAAAAAATCTTATTGGTTCATGGTGAAAGTGTTAAATCAGCAGGGGAAAAATGCTCAGTCTTGTCTAAGAGTGATAAATGCATAATTTCCCCTCCCCACTAGGACACGCTGCACTCCATATCCACCATAGTAATATGATTATGGTATAAGTATGATATAATTATGTTGCATCTTGTACAAGATGGGTCAAGTAAGGTGTCAGTGGAAAAGTTATGATTGGCTGAATGATTATCCTATTTGTATGCATGTATCATTTTTGTGTCTGGAGTTATGAATATTGACTATGCATCTGTATTTCAAATGTGCTTGTTCTGGATAACACCCACAACTAGCCTTTCGGGTACAACAGTGAAGACGCTAGACAGTGCTAATGGCCCATCAGCAAAAACAATGGGCCATGGAAAAGACTTGTTCTCACTGGGGGACACTTCAGACAGACTATGGATAATGGCTGCCATGACTCATCAAGCCTGCAGGGGCATGTGACTAGACCCATGATACTGAACTCCAGTTTGGTACCTGTATTTTTCCACAAACTGGGCTGGGAACTTGGCTTGGAACAAAGGGGTTCCCGCCATATAAAAGAAACTGTAAAAGGGGGAAGTGACATCACCAATTGGCCTCACTTGCCCCACAACTCAACACCTGGATGTACCTCTGGAAGAGCACAGACTTTGAATTGGGGAAGTGCTGGTCCCAGGTGGGAAAGATGGAAACCCTGCCTTTGTATGAAACATCTATAAATTGCTTGTATATCAAATAGGGTGAGACACTTTTTGATTCAAATCCTGTGTGGTATATTAGGCTTAGATTGGGTTTTTGTTTATTTGCTTAATAATCAACTTTGATCTCTTTGCTATCACTTATAATCACTTAAAATCTATTTTATATATATTTTTTTACCTAAAATAGTGTGATTTGAGTGGAGTCAGCTCAGTTAACAAAAGTTTTTGTGTATATTCCTCTCCACATCGAGGGAGGGGCGAAGTGGGTAATTGTAATAATCTTTACTGGTCAGGTTTTTGACCAGGGCAGGATGGTACAGATCCAGGGTCCTAAGTTGGGGAGCTGGGGGGTTTTTTGGCTGAAGCTTCGCTATTGTTGGTTCATGAGTGCCTGGCCAGATGCATTCATGCACAAAGATGGGTGTGGTCCCTGCCTGTGGATGTTGATGTGAGTGCAAGTGTGGAGGGTTTTGCAGCTTGTCACAACATCACGGTGCAAGAGGGAACCCAGACTGGTGAGACAGGGGGCTCAGCTTTACCCCAGTTCCAAATGGTACCCCAGGGGAACCCATCACACCCACCACCACCATCACCATTATACAGTCTTAGCAAATAAGAATACTGCATTTGATTTTAACTACACCTGTGAGGAACAACCAACAGTGAACCAATAAGATGGTCATAAAAGTCTGTCAGTCCCATCTTAGCCACACATCCTAGAAATGACGCAGAGCAACTGGAAGGCCATATGTGTTATGAAGTCTTTCCTCTCTTGACTAAAGACCTCTTTGGGGCCAGTCAAGATTGGGTGAGAAAGTGCCTTGGCCATCCTGAAAATGTTTTTAATAACATGTTGGGAAAGTTTCCAGCATATTTTCCTGGTATGAAAGTGGCTGTTTGCTGAAAGTTAGATACACTGTGTTGTTGTGAAATATTTCACATGCAGGGAGTCACGGTTGTAATAGGAAAGAATAAAGCCTGCAGACCACACACAGCTAAAACTGATAGGAGCTACTGACCTGCTACCTGCAGTTCCAATACAGTTTCTTCATAAAAAGTACCATCTTGAACATAACAGAGGTATCGTCCTTCATCAGCACGTCTGATATTGAGAATCCTCAGGGGAACAATCCCATCTGTGAGTCCGGCTTTCAAAAGCTCTGTCCTTCCCAAATAGTCTGGCATCTGCCGCTCATACTGATCCTTCCCATCACGATACAGGTGCACAAAGGATGCAAACTCAGATCGGAACCATCTCACCTCCATGTTTGCAGCACTCATGCTGGGGGACAGGTGACAGGGTAACACAGTTTCCTGACCCAGGATGGCAGTGACAGGGTCAGAGGGTCCAATCACTGTGAACTTTGCTGGAAAAATGTACCATGAAAGTAACAACAAAAAAAAGCAGGTCAGAGGCAAATGGCAATTTGATATGAAGGACACAGCCAAGAGGTTCCATTTCAGACAAACTTTCCAAAAATTTCAGCCAGGGACAGACACCAGCATGGAACATTTCAGCCTGAATGTTTAAAAGAGAGCAGCGCTCATGGGCAGCGGGACTGGGGCTCTGTTATAAGAACACTCAGCCTCAGTGTATGGCACAGGCACACAGCACTGAGATGGGGCGTGGAGCTGGTAACAGACAAGTTTAGCACATGGCCCAGGCACAGAGCACTGGACACAGTGGGGAGCTAAGAATTGGTAGGCTCAGTGCCTGGCAGAGGCACACAGTGCTGACCTGGGGTGGGAAGCTGAAGACAGGTGTATTCAGTCCATGTCACAGTCACACATCAGAGAAACTGAGGCCTTGTCTACACTACAAGACTATTTCGAATCAACTTAGTTCGAATTTGTGGATTCGACCTTATGAAGTCGAATTTGTGTATCCATACTAAATACACAAATTCGAATTTCTGAGTCCACATTCACGGGGCCAGCGTCGACTTTGGAAGCGGTGCACTGTGGGAAGCTATCCCACAGTTCCCGCAGTCCCTGCTGCCCATTGGAATGCTGGGTAGAGCCCCCAATGCCTGCTGGGGGGAGAAATGTGTCGAGGGTGGTTTTGGGTAACTGTCGTCATTGAACCATCAATCACAAACTCCCTCCCTCCCTCCTTGAAAGCACCTGCGGGCAATCTGTTCGTGCACTTTTCTGGTCAGTGACAGCGCGGACGCCACAGCACTGCAAGCATGGAGCCCGCTGCGATCATCGCCGTTTTCTCCTCCTCGCACTTTATCGTCCACCTCTTCCACAGTCAGCTGCTGAGAAATTGGGCTACTTTTCAATGGTGCTGCAAGCACTGGGGGACCATAGGGGACGTTTTACAAACATCAACGTCGGGTGGCCGGGCAAGGTTCATGATGCGTGTGTTTTCAGGAACTGTGGGCTGCTCAGACGCCTGCAGGAAGGTAGTTTCTTACCGGACCACGAAATAACTGTTGTGGATGTGCAAATGCCTATAGTCATCCTTGGGGACCCAGCCTACCCGCTAATGCACTTGCTCATGAAGCCCTATACATGATCCTGGGACAGCGACAAGGAACTCTTCAAATACCAGCGAGCAGCGTGACCTGTGACTGTTCAGTTTCTTTACAGAGAAGCTGAACCTGCCCCTGTTTCTTTACCCAGTTACTGTTGACTCTCCTCTTCGGTTACATACCCCGTTCACCCCGTTACCCCCACTTCCAGCACACGTGTAAAAATAAAATACATGTCCCATTATTACTTAACAAAGGTTTCTTTATTCATGACTTTTCGTGAAAGGGTTGAAACTGGGACGCAGGCTGTGCTGGGTAGGGTGTGCGGTGATGTAAAGACCGCCTCTAAACTCAAGGAATGACAGGCTCCTGCTCCTAGAGCGGTCCGCAGTGCTGGAATGCTTCTTTCAACGGAGCCTGCCATCCCTCTTTATGGAATTCTGTGTGCGGGCGGATATGTGACCTTGTGGTGGAGGAGGACGGATACAGATTCCTCAGCTGCGTGACTCAGCGGTCCAGGACAAGGACCGCTGTATAAGATCTGTAACCGCCTC
Source organism: Mauremys reevesii (assembly GCF_016161935.1). Lineage (NCBI taxonomy): Eukaryota > Metazoa > Chordata > Testudines > Geoemydidae > Mauremys > Mauremys reevesii. The sequence goes on from NC_052637.1 coordinate 4,518,607, forward strand.
CCCGCTGCAAAGTCACATCTCCCCCGCCCACACAGATCCTGGAAACCACCTCCAAAAACCGACCAGGGTGCCTACTGACTGCACCGTGTGTGTGACCCGCTGCTGATCCTGCCCCCATGTCTGTACCCTGGGAAAGGTGACTGTCCTATGCAATTAACAACCCCCTTCCCCACGCCCCCCATTCAAACACAGTCTTCTTTGAAAAAACATAACGGAAACAGTAATTAACAGCAAAGCATTTTTATTAATTAAGTAGACAGTTAGGGGATGGGACTGGGATTGGGACTACTGTGAGTGTGGAAGCGAAGGACTTCGGCAAAGGTAGGGTATGAGAGCTTTTGGGTACTTGAGCACTGTGCTGTGGTGCAGTGACAGTATTCACGTTCCCGGCCGCCCCTCCTCCTGATTACTTTCGTTGAGGGGGGTATGGGACTTTGTGGCAGGGGAGTGCGGTTGCAGATACACTGCAGGGTGTCTCTGTCCTCCTGCGGTCCTGCAGAACATCCACAAGGCGCCTGAGCATGTCCGTTTGCTCCCTCACTAGTCCAAGCAGCGTTTCAGTCGCCTGCTTGTCTTCCTCACACCACCTCTCCTCCCGTTCGCTGTGTGAGCGCTGGCACAGAGAGACTGTCTCCCTCCACTGGCTCTGCTGGTCCGCCTCTGCTAGGTAGCAGCCCATACGTTCCTCGAACATCTTGTCCCTTGTCTTTTTCTTTCGCCGCCTAATCTTTGCCAGCCTCTGCGAGGGGGATGCTGTGGCAGGTCTGGAGACAGTGGAAGCTGTGAGATGGGAAACAGGGAGTGAATTCCTTGCAAAGATACATTTTGGCGAACAATTAACTGAGTCTAGGCTGTCTCTGTGAATTCTGGGTTGAGACCCCTGTGCCTGCTGGGGCACAAATCATTTTCGCGGTGGATTCTGGGTAAATGTCGCCAGTCATTCCTTCCTCCGGGAAAGCAACGGCAGACAATCATTTCAAGCCCGTTTTCCCAGAATTGCCCTGGCATACGCCATAGCGTGGCAACCATGGACACTGTTTTGCCTTTTGTGTATGTCACCGTATGTGTACTAGATGCCGCTGACAGAGGCGGGCCAGCAGCGCTACACAGTAGCATGCTTTTGCTTTTGCATGACAGCAGAGATGGTTACCAGCCATATTGTACCATCAACCATACCATAAATTGGTAATAAGATGGTAATAAGATGGGCATAGTTACCTGTCCTTTTGCACTGCAACATTTGCTGCTGTCATAAGTGCCCCTGGCTGAGCAGCCAGGGGCGCAAAAGCAAAAACTGGGAATGACTCCCTGAGTCAATCCCTCCTTTTTGGTATCTAAAAATAGAATCAGTCCTGCCTAGATTATGGGCAAGTGTACTAGAGAACCACTGTATCATAGAACCAGAGAGCACAGCTGCTCTGTGTCAGATCCTGCAGAAATTATGAGCTGTATGCTATTCACAGGGGGTGCTCCTGCAACAACAACACCTGTTCATTCCATTCTTACCCCAGCCTTCCTGGGCTACCATACCATTGTCCCCCCACTTGTGTGATGAAGTAATAAAGAATGCAGGAATAAGACACAGTGACTTGTTTGTGAGAAATGACTGGAAGGAAGCCTCCAGCTGCAATGATAGTCCAGGCAGGACATTAAGGACTGTGGGTGAAGGAGCCCATCATCCCTCTGCTAGTCCAGGGGCAATTGAATCTTTTATTTACAATGAAGGGTGGGGGCTGATGGAGCTCAGCCCCCTGTTGCAATGATGAGGACTGTTACCAGCCATATTGCACCATCAGCCATCAAAAATTAGGGCCAGGCGCCCTTGATTGACCTGACCGATGCTAGTGCGCATGGTTACCAGTCCTTTTGCACTGCCCCATATGCCAATGGGCTGATGATGACGATGGATATCAGTCATACTGCACCGTCAGCCACCCATGGCGGGGGCGGGGGAGTGAGGATGTCATTGTTCAGTGCTGCAGCATCGCATGTATCTGCAGCATTCATTACGGATACGGTGACATCTAACAGAGTCAACACAGGACCGTTTCCCCTTTCACTTCTGGGTGTGGGGGTGGGGTGCGTAAATTGCCGAGCTATGCCCTGAGCCACCGCGGACACTGTGTTGGACCCTAGAAGCATTTGGAGCTCAGCCAAGAATGCAAATCCTTAGCGGAGACAGCAGGAACTGTGGGATACCATGCGTCCTCATTCCCCCCTCCCTCCATGAGCGTCCATGATATTCTTTGGCTTTCCGTTACGCTCGTCATGCAGCTGCGTGCTGAGTCTCTGCTATGCCATCTGTCTGGAGATTTTTTAAACATACTTTGGACCAGGTGTAAAATTACAGTAATTACCCTAAATAGATGCAGGAGTCTCAGAGCGAGATCACCCTGAGGACGGTCACTGAAGGAGATAGAGAGCGCATGCTGCGTGAAAGCTACCACGAACCAGGGCCCGATGCAGCCGTGCTCGGGGAGGCAGTGCTCCATGAGTAATTAATGAAAGCCTCGCGCGGAAAAGTGTGCTACCATGGAGCACCCAATAAGGCAGCTCTCCCCAGGAACCTCCTGCTGATGCTTTTCGAGTAACCCCAGGAGAGCTTTGTGGAGATCTCCCTGGAGGATTTCTGTTCTATCCCCATATATAGAGAGACCTCCTTTTCACACACTTAAGATTCCTGTTACATTAATAATAAAAGTTAACATGGTTAAAGCACTTACCGACTGCTCCTTCCCCTGATTCAGGATCCGGGTTCATGGCCGGGGAGGGTTGGTAGGGGATCTCCGTGACGGTGATGAAGAGATCCTGGCTCTCCGGGAAACCAGCATTGTAAGCGCTGTCGCCTGCCTCGTCCTCCACAAACCCTTCCTCATCTTCCCCGTCCGTGAACATCGTCAAGGAACTGTCCGTCGACACTGCCCCATCATCAGAGTCCACGGTCACTGGTGGGGCAGTGCTGGCAGGCTCCGTAGCATCCATTTGCCGCTTTGATTTTTTGGTAGCCTTGTCTGGGGTCCTTGATTTTCACGCGGCGCTGCGTTGCATCCCGGCTGTATCCTCTGTCTCTCATGGCTTTGGAGACCTTCTCGTAGGTCTTCGCATTCCCTGTTTTGGAGCGCAGCTCCGAAAGCACAGACTCCTCGCCCCACACACCGATCAGATCGAAGAGTTCCCAGTCAGTCTATGCTGGGTCCCTCTTTCTATTCACAGATAACATGAACTCCTCTGCTGGAGAGCTCTGCATCATTGCAGGTGCTGCGGAGCTCGCCCCGATGTGCAACCAGGACGTCAGATTCAAACTGCCCAGACAGGAAAATGAATTCAAATTTTCGCGGGTCATTTCCTGTGTGGCTGGGCAGAGAATCCAAGCTCGGACTGCTGTCCAGAGCGTCAACAGAGTGGTGCAGTGTGGGATAGCTCCCGGAGCTACTAAGTTCGATTAGCATCCACACCAAGCCTAATTCGAGCTAGCCATGTCGAATTTAGCGTTACTCCACCTGCCGGGGTGGAGTACCAAATTCGAACTAAAGAGCCCTCTAGTTCAAATTAAATGGCTTCCTGGTGTGGACGGTTGAGCGGTTAGTTCGAATTAATGCTGATAAATTCGAATTAAAGTCCTAGTGTAGACCAGGCCTGAGGCAGAGAAATGGTAATGGACATTTTTGATGTGTAGCTGAGACAAGCTTGTTATTTAACAGCCCATTTTCCTGAGTGTTCTCAAATTGACACGCTTACTGACGTTGCCATGACATTTTCTGGGCCTCGGCAGGAATAAGGTAGGGTTGATGGGCCATATTTGGTGTTCTTTCACCAAGGTGTTCCTGAGACATGGTCATATTGCTAGAGCTAATTTTTGGACAAGTGTGGTTCAATACTTCACATGCTCAAGAGACCAAATAACCAAACTTAGTGAACATTATTGTCTAAAGACAAAACAATGTACTACATAAAGGAGACATATACATCTTCCTCCCAGGAAGCAGGTATTATCTTGCAGCCTACTCACTTTACACAAAAGGTGTTCTAGAAAAATACACCCCAAACCAACTTATACCACAGCTGTTTACAAGTGAAAAAGCACTTTAATCGTCATGTAAGATCCAACCCACCATTTTTTGATACCACATTCCAAACCTGATTAATGTTGAGGTACATCCCAACCAGTGCTAGGACACTTTGATAGGCTTCCTATTTTCTATTGTGAACACTAACTTCAGATTTGTAAAGAGTTGTGGGATATTAGATATTGGTGAACAGAATTGTGGGAAAAGCATCATACATTCAGTTAACTCAACTTCCCAACTCTCTCTCTCTCTCTCTCTCTCTCTAATGTATATTATAGGACTACCGTGCACATACTGCTTAATAATATGGTGTATACTACACCTAAAATATATGTATTAGCTAACAGGCCCAATTAAAGAAGTCACATGACATCAATATATTCTGGTTCATCTTATGTTTTTGTGCACATTAGTTTCAAATTAGGGCTCTGATCTATTTTACACCTGAAACCCACTAAGTTATTTTATTGTATTTATTATTGTGATTATTAAACTCTTTAGTAAGTGTCCACCCAATGCTTTGGGCATCTTTGACAATCTTTTAAAAATACTTATGTGAAGAAACAAACCTGGGCACTATCCCAGGAGCAAATAAAATAACCCAGCAGGAGCAACGCAATCAGGTCAAAGACTGAATAATGAAGGTGCTAATCTTGCTGTTTGATTAAATTCACACACTGTGAGTAGTTCCATTGACTTTGAGTGGAGCATGTTGTTAAGACACTTCAGGGGCCTAAATAAATCCTTTAAGGAACAGCAGACACAGGGCAGATTCCTACCTGATTCCATCCTGTAAACATAACAAGTAAAGAAGAAAATAATAAACCCAGGGAGAGGGAAGCAGGCTCTGGAGCTGTGGCAGAATGAGAGAACCTTCATCTTCTTAACTGTAACTTGATCTAGAAAACAGGAAGAAGGAGGGGAAAAAAATTATCATTGTGAGTATAATACTGACAAACATTAAATCATTAAAGTCAAACATTAAAGAGGGCACAGTAAATAAATACATTGTTAAGTGAACTCTTTCATATTATGAAGTTAGAACAGCCATTCAATTAAAGTTGAAAATGTGATTTCTTTACAAGTCCGATTTTTCCCCATCCCTACCAAATCCATGTTAAAACAAAAAAGTTAGATTGGTGTAAAAGTTGCTAGAAATTCTACCAATGGAGAAAAAAAGATTTAAGGAATTAGAAAGCGTGCGTGTCAGAAAGAGAGATTCTCATTTGTATTTTTTTACCCATTTCTTTTCTTTCAACATATCAGAGGCAAAATGATTCAGTCCCATAAACAATGTTATAAGTAACATGGAGCACAGAGAAAGACTCCTCATAAAATTAGATTTGCAAGAGCTTGTAACTTACTTTACAAAACAACCTCCTTCTTCATAGTCTTTGGCCTGGAGCAGCTCCTCCCCAATGCCCAGGCCCTCTCAGAGGTCCAGAGAGGCCCGGGCAGTGATTTCCCTACACCCCCCCTGAATTTCCCCAACACCGCCCCCCCCCCAGTTTTGTGAACTAGTTACATGCCAACCTTTGAACTTTGCGATTTTGTCCTCACCCACAACTATTTCACATCTGGGGACAATATATACCTTCAGGTCAGCAGCACTGCTATGAGTACCCTCATGGACCATAGCATGCCAACATTTTTTATGGCTGACTTAGAACAACGCTTCCTTAACTCTCATCTCCTAATGCCCTTACTCTACACTGATGAGATCTTCATCATCTGGACCCATGGAAAAGAAGCCCTTGAGGAACTCCACCATGATTTCAACAATTTCCATCCCACCATCAACCTCAGCCTAGACCAATCCACACAAGCGATCCATTTAATTGACACTACTGTGCTGATAAGCGATGGTTACATAAACACCACCCTATACTGGAAACCTACTGACCACTGTACTTACCTACATGCCTCCAGCTTCCATCCAGGACACACCACATGATCCATTGTCTACAGCCAAGCTCTAAGATACAACCACATTTTCTCCAATCCCTCAGACAGAGACAAACACCTACAAGATCTTTATCAAGCATTCTTAAAACTACAATACCCACCTGCTGAAGTGAAAAAACAGATTGACAGAGCCAGAAGGGTACCCAGAAGTCACCTACTACAAGACAGGCCCAACATAGAAAATAACAGAATGCCACTAGCCGTTACCTTCATCCCTCAACTAAAACCTCTCCAGCGCATCATCAAAGATCTACAACCTATCCTGAAAGATGATCCCTCACTCTCACAGATCTTGGGAGACAGACCTGTCCTTGCTTACAGACAGCCCCCGCCCCCCCAACCTGAAGCAAATACTCACCAGCAACCACACAAGAAAAACACTAACCCAGGAACCTATCCTTGCAACAAAGCCGTTGCCAACTCTGTCCACATTTCTATTCAAGTGACACCATAATAGGACCTAATCACATCAGCCATGTCACCAGGGGCTCATTCACCTGCACATCTACCAATGTGATATATGCCATCATGTGCCAGCAATGCCTCTCTGCCATGTACATTGGCCAAACCGGACAGTCTCTATGCAAAAGAATAAATGGGACGCAAATCAGACATCAAGAATTATAACATTCAAACACCAGTAGGAGAACACTTCAACCTCTCTGGCCATTCAGTAACAGATTTAAAGGTGGCAATTCTGCAACAGAAAAGCTTCAAAAACAAACTCCAACGAGAAACAGCTGAACTTGAATTAATATGCAAACTAGATACAATCAATTTAGGCTTAAGTAGAGACTGGGAATGGCTGAGCCATTACACACATTGAATCTATTTCCCCATGTTAAGTATCCTCACACCTTCTTGTCAAACTATCTTAAATGGGTCATCTTGATTATCACTACAAACATTGTTTTTTCTCCTGCTGAGAATAGCTCATCTTAATTAGCCTCTTAGAGTTGGTTGGGCAACTCCCACCTTTTCATGTTCTCTGTGTGTCTATATATATCTCCTCACTATATGTTCCATTCTATGCATCCGATGAAGTGGGCTGTAGCCCACAAAAGCTTATGCTCAAATAAATGTTAGTCTCTAATTTGCCACAAGTACTCCTGTTCTTTTTGCAGATACAGACTAACACCGCTGCTACTCTGAAACATGCCAATTTAGTGACTGGAAATTTGAATTGAAATTGAAACATTAATACACACTTTAAAAGCAGATACAGTGTATGATAAAATACATATATATATCTGAAAAAGTGTAATAGATTTCAAAAGTATGAACCCAGACTAGCTTTCTTATACAGCTGTTTTTTATGACAATGTCAGTGCATTCATTTCGGTGATGTTGGCCAATTTAATAATTTCAAATGATGATTTGTAAGCAAAGTCTAAATGAGCTCTCCCTGACAGCTAGTGATGAGCTGGAGGCTGGAGGGAAAGGCTTTAGGACCAGATTGTATTTACATTCACACCTCATCTACCTAGGTATCCAGCAAACAGAGCTGTGTTGCCCAAGTGATCGGTTTTGGCTGGGGTTGGGTTACAAATCACTTGAATGCGGGGGGTGGGGGTGGGAAATGAAATGTTGTTCTTATTGTATGAGTAAAGGTCAGTAGAACTGTACTTAGCCTGTGCTGATTGACCTCTATCGTACCCCCCCTTCGTCGTCTCTTTTCTAAACTGAAAATTCCCAGTCATTTTAATTTCTTCTCCTGTTTCATACCCCTAATCATTTCAGTTGCCCATCTCTGTACCTTTTCCATTTCCAATATATCTCTTTTGGGATGGTGTGACCAGATCTGCACACAGTATTCAAGGTATACACATACCATAGATTTATATAGAGGCAATATGCTATTTTCTGTCTTATTATCTATCCCTTTCTTAATGATTCCCAACATTCTGTTTGCTTTTTTGGCTGCCGCTGCACATTGAGTGGATGTTTTCAGAGAACTATCCGCGATGACTCCAAGATCTCTTTCTTGAGTGGTAACAGCTAATTCAGAAGCATTCATTTTGTATGTATAGTTGAGATTGTTTTCCAGTGTGCATTACTTTGCATTTATCAACATTGAATTTCATCTGCCATTTTATTGCCCAGTCACCTAGTTTTGTGAGATCCCTTTGTAACACTTCGCAGTTTGCCTGGGACTTAACTATCTTGAATAGTTTTGTATCATCTGAAAATTTTGTCACGTCACTGTTTACCCATTTTTCCAGATCATTTATGAGTATGTTGAACAAGAATGGTCCCAGTACCGACCCCTCTGGGATACCACTATTTATCTCTCTCCATTCTGAAAACTGATAATTTATTCCTACCCTTTGTTTCCCATATTTTAACCAGTTACTGATCCATGAGAGGACTTCCCTCTTATCCCATGATGGTTTACTTCTCATAAGTCAATTTAAATTAAATACATTTTTAAAAAAAATTATATACTTTTTAGAAATCTAGACCTGTTATGTGTAACTTGCATTATCCTTATGTTAAATTTGCATTATCCTAACAAAACATTTACTTTATTCATAGCTCTTTTATAGATTTCATTGGCCCTGACACCCCCCTTGTAAATTCGAACACCCCCCCTAATTTCAATTCCTGGGGAAACTACTGGTGTCACCCATTCTAAAGCACTTACATCTCCCCAGCACTCATGCTTTGTGGCTCACGGTGTCATTCCAGTGACTTTCTAGGCAGCTGCAGTTTAGACCTGGTGACATTCAGCTTTGTAATACCTGAGTCCCTACCTGGCTCTTGCTCTTTGTCTCTAACTCAGAAGGAGAGAACAAACTCTCCCAGCATGCAGCAGCCTCATGAGGTTGGTGGCCCTGCCTGCTTTTCCTGAGCCCAGATGGCCCCTAGGACTCCCAAGGGAAGGGTGAGCTAGTGAGGGGCACTTCAGTTAGCTTGGTCATTTTGTGCTACGTGATCTGAACTCTCTTGTACTTTATCTGGTTAAGTAAAAGAGCAATGGTGAGTTGGACGTGTGCAGAGTCTCTGTGTGTGTTAAATGGCTTGTCTACATTGGCAATTGACAGCACAGTAACTTGCTGGCTCAGGGATATGAAAACTCCCCCCCGCACACTTTGAGTGGTGAAAAGCACCAGTGTAGACAGGCTCTGAGTGTCAACCTAGGCTCCCTGCCCAGTGAATGGCTTTTGCGAATCACATTGTAAGGTGCCTGTGATGCATTGTCTAGGGAGTTCAGGCACCTGACTCAGCTTTGCAGAATGTGATTTTCTGGTTGCCTGCAAACTAGGACCTGTGACGCTCAGCATTTCAACACCAAGTCCCTTCATGGAGTGCACCCTGTGTAACCAGTCACCTCTCCTCAGAGCACAGCTGAGCAATTCCTGATTGACATGGGCGTGTACAGGACAGAGACAGAGCACAGGCTGGAGAGCAACACATCCCAGTAAAAACTTATCCTCCTAGAAGCACGATATTCCCTGTGGGGGTTGGGGGGACACAACAAAGTTAGGAAGCAAATCCCATGGCTCTGCCCCGTACAGCTGGGACAGTAAAGTGGAACAAACACAAAGAATTGTTTGTAATGTTTTATTTACAGTAAGTAACTGTAACCCTTCTGCCTCTCTGAGTTGGCAGCAACAAGGGCCAGGTTCAGTATCCAGGGGTTCTGTTTCAATAACACAATGCAAAACTGGCTCGAGCACCCACCCAGTGACCTGGGACAATTACATACCATCCCCCCGGGCACCTCTAGGAGGCAATACTTCCCCATTCGCAAGCATGGAATCTGAGTGTAGCAAAATCCTTTTAATAAAGGAGGGAAACAATGCGGCATCACGTTGAAGAAACACCACAAACAGGATTATAACACAAACCATAAGCAACAAAAACCCACCTCCAAGTACATTTGGCAATGTCCTTTCCCCTTTAGGGTCTTAAGTCCAATCACCCCAAAGTCCAACAACCCAAAAGTCTCTGGTCAGCGCCACCCCAGAGTTCAAAAGTTTATCTGCAGCGTTTTACCCCTCCAGCATGGGTGGAAATGGGGGGGGCACACACAGGGTGTTAAGGGGCACCTTACGTGGGCCAGGGCCAACTGCTCCACCTCTCCGTGGACTTTTGCTGCAGCCTTCACCACAACCTGCTCCACTACACCAGCTATGCCACTCCTCCAGCCGACCCGTGAGTCGCTCCAGCCATCCCCGCAGACCGCTCCACACTGCTCACTGTTCCATGCGCTGCTCCAACATGCTGCAAACTGCACCGCTCTGCCAGCTGCTTGGCGATAGATCTTCAGGCTCTCCCACTAGTTAACACAGCACTCAGTGATCTCAGCTCAGTAAGTTTAGCTTTTTTAGTGATTTCAGCTCTGTAGTAGGGGAGCCTCAGTGCTGGTGCCCACTGCCCAATGTGAATTCAGCTCAGCAGCCTCTAGATAGACTCCTAATGGAATCAAAATTAGCTCTGCTCTTCAACAGTGGGGAGAGGAGGATGTGCAAGGGGTGTTCCAGACCCTCAAAAGGGGCCCATACCATAAGGTATACATACCAGTCTCCAACCTCTCTCCTTTCACTGGGTTTTGGCACCCATGTCCCTTGTCTAGCAAGTGCTACTTAATGGATAGTGAGACATCTCTGTCATAACACAGACTCACAGTTCCTCATTCACATAATCAGGGTGATAACACTTTATTCCTCCTGCCCCAGTAACAAAGAAATTGGGGATCCCAAAGCTGTCAAAATAACCATCCCAGGCTGCTGTGGGCTATGCTAGGTGGGGTGGCGGGTGCCAATGCAAATAACTGAAATGCCAATGCAAATACCTGAAATTCCTTTCCACACTCCCCATAATTCACCACCAAATGTCAGGGTAGAGCTCATCCTGACTCTTCTTATATCCTCCCCCCAGCCGACAATTTGTCGTCCCGACAAATCATATTCCCTACTATACCAACTCACTGGTCCCCTCCAAAGGGCCTCAGATAGCCCACTTTAGCTTCCACAAACCTGTGTGCTAAATGTATTAGCACCTCATTAGTCACCCCAGGTGCATCGTAAGTTAACCGTTTCACTGGTCTTATTACCCTGTCTCACCTATTGAGAATCTCTGTTGCTGTGGTAGGGGGGACATCCTCTGGAGTGACGGATGGGGAGGTTTCCTGTGAGGTCCTCTCAGATACTGCCATAGGCCCCTGCATTTCTAGTTCTAACAGTAGAGGGTCGAAGGTGTTCAGGACATCCTCCACCTGTATGTCGCCACTGTCCAATAGCCTGTGTGTGTCATCACATGGGGGTCCCACCAGTGGCTCAGGAGTGTCAGGAATAGGCCTAAATACTTCTGCCATAGGGTTTAGGGGGGAAGAGGAGGTGCTCTCTTTTGATTCAGCTGATCGAGACTGAAATCTTGTCCTCATCCAGGATACACCATGGTTGTGACTTCCTCCTCAGACTCACTCTCAGATGTGCTGAGTAGGGGTAGGTTAGCTGCAGGGGGCCGGCTGTCCACATGGGAAGGCGGCTTTGGTACAGCACCTTCGTTCTGCCCAGTTGCCCTGTTGTGGCCCATCTCATAAGGGCTGCCCACCAATTCCCCCACAGGGAGCAAAAGGTTTCTATGCACAGTCTTTGTCTGCCCTGGACCCTCTTCAGGTTTGATCTTGTAGACCGGCAGGTCTCCTAGCTTTTCCATCACCAAGTAAGGTATTGCCTTCCATCTGTCAGCTATCTTGTGTTTGCCAGCAATACCCAAATTTCGCAGTAAGACTCTGTCGCCTGGCTGGAGCTCTTGCAGATGTATCCTAGCATCATATCGATGTTTGTTGCAGTCTGCGTTCTTCTGAGCTGTAGATGTAGCTAAGTGATAAGCATCCCACAGCTTTTCTCATAGTCAGGATACATATTGCTGGAGTTTCATAGCTATCGCCATCCTCTGATACACCAAAGCACAGGTCTATGGGTAATTTTGGTTCTCGCCCTAACATCAAGAGATACGGGGTGACTCCCGTAGCATCGTTCTTTGTGGCGTTGTAGGCGTGCACCAAAAATGAAACATGTTGGCTCCAGGTTGCCTTCTATTCTGGCCGCAAAGTCCCTAACATATCTAATAGGGTTCGATTGAACCTCTCTGGCTGAGGATCACCTTGCGGGTGATAAGGCGTTGTCCTCGACTTTTTAATTCCTGCTATCCTCAGCACCTCTTTCAGAAGGTGACTCTCAAAGTCTCGTCCCTGATCCGAGTGTATCCGGGCTGGGAATCCATAAAGTGAGAAATATTTTTCCCATAGTACTCGAGCGACAGTGGTGGCCCTCTGATCACGTGTGGGATATGCCTGTGCATATTGCGTATAATGGTCGGTCACTACTAGAATGTTCCCAGTATTCCTCTTGTCTACTTCTAAAGACAAGAAATCAATGCATACCAGCTCCAGAGGTTTGTTGCTGGTGATGTTCTTCAGATATGCAGCCCTCGTGGGCAGAGTTTTCCTTTGAACACATCGAGCGCAGGTCTCACTTTTCCTGCGAACATCTTCAGCCATCCGGGGCCAATAGAACCTACTGCGGATAAGTTCCAGGGTCCTCTCCATCCCTAAATGTCCAAAGTCATCATGCAGGGCCCTCATGGCCAGGGCTCTGTACTCTTTTGGCAGCACTAGTTGATTCCGTTGCTTTTGTAGAGGGTCTGTGGTGACGTGGTGTAGCACTCCCTGAATCAGTTTTAATTTGGTCCGTTCTCTCAATAGTAGTTTGCCCTCCGGGTTAGGTGGGACAAGCGCAGCTGGGCCTCGCCCCTCCCTTTTGGCAAGTAGTGTATCATGAATGTCAATATCTTGCAGCTGGGCTTCCTGCCAGTCAGCCGCATTGAGCATGGGCAAGGGAGATTGGTCCAAAGCAATATAGTTCACTGAAGCAGAAGGCACGCATTCAGGGGGAAGGCCCAAAGCTTCAGCAACACATCCATGAAGGCTCTCATGGGCCTCCGGCTCTCGGCGACTCACACTGCAAATAGCTCTCACTCCATCCGTGGGTATCACAGCAACTCCTGGTGCCTGTGGACACCTGGACAATGCATCTGCATCTACATTGCTTCTCCCTGGTCGGTATTGAATGCTGAAGTCATAGCTAGCCAAAGCGGCCACCCATCTTTGCCCTGTAGCATCCAGTTTAGCACTTGTTAACACGTCAGTGGGTTGTTGTCTGTCCACACCTGGAACTGAGCACCATACAAGTAGTCTCGAAATTTCTCAGTGATAGCCTATTTCAAGGCCAAGAACTCCAGCTTGTGGGTGCGATAGCAGCTTTCACTGTCAGACAGTCCTTGCCTGGCAAAGGCTACAGGTTTACATTTGCCTTCCACCTCCTGGTACAGTACTGCTCCCAGACCCTCCAAACTGGCATCAGTATGCAGGATAAATGCCTTGCTTGGGTCAGCAAAGACTAGGACTGGGGCATGAGTTAGGCAAGTAATGATTTCTCAAAAAGCCCTTTCACATCTCTCATCCCACCGTGGCCCAAAGGGTTCGAAGGGGCCATAGTGTCTCAGCACGGAAGACCCCTTATTCTTGGTCTTAGATTTGTTCTTGCTGGACTGATATCCCCTGGTAAGATCATTGAGGGGTTTTACAATTGTAGCATAGTTTTTCACAAATCTGCAGTAGTAGCCACTAAACCCAAGGAAGGTCTTGAGTTCTCTGTAGTTGCTTGGATGGGGCCATGTAGTGAGTGCTTCTATTTTATCAGGATCAGTACTCACACCCTCTTGGGACACGATGTGACCCACATACTTCACCGAGGTCCTGCAGAACTGGCATTTGTCAATTGAAAGCTTCAAACCATAATCCTCCAACCTATCAAGCACTTTAAGAAGTCTTTCTTCATATTCCTCCAAAGTTCTTCCAAACACAATCAGGTCATCCAAATAAACTAACACTTGCATTAAATTCATGTCTCCCACAACTTTCTCCATAAGACGTTGAAATGTGGCAGGTGCTCCAGAAATCCCTTGGGGCATGCGTTCGAACTGATAAAACCCTAATGGGCAGATGAAGGCTGTCTTCTCCTTATCTTCTTCACCCAGAGGGATCTGGTAGTATCCACTCCGAAGATCCAACACAGAGAACCACTGGCTTCCCAGCAAACAGTCTAAGGCATCTTGGACTCGAGGCATTGTGTACTGGTCAACCACAGTATGGTGGTTTGGGGTGCGGTAGTCAATACACATCCGGATTTTCCCATTCTTTTTACGGACCACCACAATGGGTGAGGTGTATGAGCTGCGGGACTCTGTAATGATGCCATTTGCAGCCAGCTCTTGAAGATGTTGTCGCACATCTTTCATCTCGGAGAGAGCACGCCTCCTAGATCTCTCTCGGAAAGGTCAAGAGTCATGTAGTCTGATATTGTGCTCTATTCCTTTTGCACATCCCACATCCCACTCATGCAATGAGAACACCTTGGATCTTTCACAAAGTTTCCTCCTCAGGTGATCTTTCCACTCCTCAGACAATAGTGAATCTCCAAAGTCAAACTTTGCTGGGTCTATTGTTGGAACTTGAGTCTCGCACTGGGGTTTTACAATTGATTCAGGCTCGAACAGGTCTGCTATCTTTTGTCCTTGCTTCACAACAACATCTCGACTTGTTTCATTAGCAATCAGTATAGTCACCTTTTCCTGGGCTGCAGCAAGTAGGGTTATGACTCCATTGGGGACCAGTACTCCTTCCGGGAGCTCTCCTTCAACCGGCTGCTCTATCATTGCTATTGCCCCTTTACTAACTTTCAGCCTGGTACTCACGACAAGCAGTTCTTGCTCCGTCCTTGCAGGCACTACTAAGGGGGTTGTGCCCATGTACTTCAGTGCCCCAATCGGTAGCTCAGATGTCTCTTTTTTAGTGCTCTCAATCTTCCTATAGGCTTCAGCACAAAGCGTATGGATCATCAGAGTACTCAGGTACTGGTCCCCAGCCTGTCGTCTGCAGTAATCCGCAAGCACCTTGAAGAGGCTGGAGTTAGTCCCTATCAGCACAGTCACATCAGAGGTCCCTTTAGGGTCAGGGCATATTAAGGCATCTGTGTCTACCTCTTCCCTTACCTCCTTTATCAGCTGGGAGTAACTTGGGGGATGTTCCTGCCGTTCTCTTAGTCGGAGATGAAGTAGGATCGGGTTCTGATACCGAGTCCCTCTTACAACTTGAGCCAGTCTGGTCTGATCCATCTGCTCAGCAGTCACGGCTCCCCTCATAACAGCTCTCTGAAGCAGTCTCTCCAGCCTCTGTATATAGGCTGAAATTTTCTCACCCCTTTGCTGTCAGGAATTAAGGAATTTACAGTAACTGTCTTCAGGGCCCTCTATGCTCCCAAAGATATTATCAAGGGCCTCTAGGCAGTCCTTCACACTGACCCCAGGGTCAATGAGCTTCAGGGTGTGAATTACATCTAATGCTGGGCCACCAAGGCTCTCTATTAGACATCTTCGCTTTTCTACATCGGGTACGGCCCACTCCTGCAGCATTTCAGTGGTATGCTCCAACCAGGGTTCAAACTCCTCTTCCCCAGCAAATAGCCCAACTTATGACAAGAATTTGATGTAGCATGGGCCAGCACAATTTTTTCCAATATATGCCCCAGTGCTTTTGCCCAATCATTGGCTGCGGCTGCTGCCCCTGAGCTAGAGGCTGCAGGACTGGGGCCCGACAAACCCGACATATTAACCATTATACAAAGAGCAATTTCCTCAAAATATAAACACAATTGTTTCCCAATACAGTGGAACACTCAACAGGTGCTGGCAAGGAGTACTGACACAGGGATCCCGGAGGAGCCCCCAAAAATGTAACCCTTCTGCCCCTCTGAGTTGGCAGCAACAAGGACCAGGTTCAGTATCCAGGGGTTCCGTTTCAATAACACAATGCAAAACCGGCTCGAGCCCCCACCCAGTGACCTGGGACAATTACATACCACCCCCCTGGGCGCCTCTAGGAGGCAATACTTCCCCACTCGCAAGCACAGAGTCCGAGTGTAGCAAAATCCTTTTAATAAAAGAAGGAAACAATGCGGCATCACGTTGGAGAGACACCACAAACAGGACTATACACAAACTATAAGCAAAAAATCCACCTCCAAGTATGTTTGGCAATGTCCTTTCCCCTTCAGGGTCTTAAGTCCAATCACCCCAAAGTCCAACAACCCAAAAGTCTCTGTCTCTGGTCAGTGCCACCCCAGAGATCAAAAGTTTATCTGCAGTTTTACTCCCCCAGCCTGGGTGGAAATGGGGGGGCACACAGGGTGTTAAGGGGCACCTTACATGAGCCAGAGCCGACTGCTTCGCCTCTCCGTGGAGTTCTGCTGCAGCCTTCACCATGACTGGCTCCACTCCACCAGCTGTGCCGCTTCTCCAGCCAACCCGTGAACTGCGTCAGCCATCACCGCAAACCACTCCACACTGCTCACGGTTCCATGGGCTGCTCCAACACACTGCAAACTGCTCTGCTCTGCCAGCCGCTTAGTGATAGATCTTCAGGCTCCCCCACTAGTTAACACAGCACTCAGTGATCCCAGCTCAGTAAGCTTAGCTCTTCTAGTGATTTCAGCTTGTAGTAGGGGAGCCCCAGTACTGGTGCATTATTGGCCCAACATGAATTCAGGTCAGCAGCCTCTAGATGGACTCCCAAAGGATTCAAAATTAGCTCTGCTCTTCAACAGTGGGGGAGAGGAGGATGTGCAAGGGGTGTTCCAGGTCCTCAAAAGGGGGCCCATACCACCAGATACACACACCAGTCCCCAACCTCTCTCCAGTCACTTGGTTTTGGCACCCATGTCCCTTGTCTAGCAAGTGCTACTTAATGGATAGTGAGCCATCTCTGCCATAACGCAGTCTCACAGTTCCTCATTTACTTAATCAGGGTGACAACACTTTATTCCTCCTGCCCCAATAACAAAGAAATTGGGGATCCCACAGCTGTAAAAATAACCATCCCAGGCTGCTGTGGGCTGGGGTGGGTGTGCCAATGCAAAATACCTGAAATTCCTTTCCACACTCCCCATAATTCACCACCAGATGTCAGGGTAGAGCTCATCCTGACTCTGCTTACATATGGCTCAATCAGAGAGCTACCCATTGAAAAAGTACTGGAAGAAGCAAAGACTTCAGTCCAGAAGTTGACTAATGAAGGCATTTATACTGAATCTTTAAGTGAAGAGGACAAGAAGTGTTTATTAAGACAACTGAAAAAGTACTCAGACTTGATTCTTAAAAATCTACAACAGTGAGTTCTAGATTCTACTCAACCTCTACGTAGCGTTTACAGATCCCTGTCCTATAAAACACCAACAGTTGAGTGGAGTGAGGCACTACCAGCAATGGGGCTGCCATGTGCTCAGGACAGAATAGAGAATTTGAACACAGTGTGGAATTTCATACGACAAATGAATGAAGATTTGACTTCAACTTCTTTTTTATCATCACTAGTGGCTCGACCTGATCTTTGTGCTATGTTTCCTGGGATGAAAGAAGTAGGAATTCATCTCTTGCTACTCCCAGTCACAACAGCTGCAGCTGAACGTTCTTTTTCATTGAATAGAATTTTGTGTTCTGAAAGAAGTCGCCTTCTGCCTGATCATGTGAATGAACTAATGAGCATATCAGTTGAAGGAATGGAAGTACCAGACACATGAGAAGCCACCAAAGATGAACACATTGCATTCAAGAAGTTCATTAACAGAGTTGTGCTAAATTATAACAAGAAACCAAGAAGGATGTAGATGTAGTGCTTCTTATAAGGCTTGAGTAGCCAACTTTCATTTGTGTGATGATTTTAAAACATGCGTTAATTCTAATAAAATGGTCATGCAACATTTTTCAGTTTTCACTATGGTGCCATACAGCCCACCTTCACCCTCACACTCTCATTACTCATCAGCTCTGAACCTCCCCCCCTAGTAAATTCAAACACCCCCCTTAATTTCAACTCCTGGGGAAAACATTAGGGAGAGCTGGGAATGGAACCACATCACCTCCATGTTCTCAGCGCTCATCCTGGGGGACCAGTGACAGGGTAACACAATCTCTTCACCCACAATGGCAGTGACAAGGTGGTCTGGTCTAATCACTTTAAACTGTGCTGTGGAATGTACTCGGAGATAAAGAAAACAAATGCAGAGAGAAAATCATGTACCTTTAATTAGTGGTACACACAAGACAGGTCCTGTTTTATGTATTTTATATTCCATGGATCTATTTCATAGATTTAAAGGCCAGATGGGAGAATTGTGATCACCTGATCTGACCTGCATAACATAGGCCATAGAATTTCCCTATGGCAAAGCACTAACCTTCCCTGACTGGGAAGTGAATCCAGACGATGGCAATGACAGCACCAAATGCTGATCACTAGAACAGCAGGGAGAAGTGCTCTGTGAATGAACACTCTGTGTTCTGAATTTACATATGGATTTTTTAAAAAAAATGTATTTGTGTAATTGTTATTCATATAAATATAAATAAATGCTGACATTCTCAGTGCTCATCTTGGGGAGCAGGGTAACAAAACGTGATCGTTGACAGTGTCAGTGACAGCGTGCTCAGGGCTAATCATCGTACACTGTGGTGTTAGAGGTACCAGGACCAGGGCCAGCCCTACACCAAATGACACATCTTTGACACACATTCTTCCATTTATTAAACCATTGAATACCTTTTTAATCACATTTGTAGCTCATTTCATGACTTTGGTGCACAATTTATCTCTGTCACATAAGATGATAAATTTGCATGCTAGGATCTGTAAATCTTATAGAAACTTTTTAATTTTAAGAATAACTGAAATGTACTAACATCAAGAAATTGAACTGTGCACCAACATTGGGTGGACCAGTATTAAATAGTGTTACAGCAGGTGACACTTAGAATGGTAACAGGGCCAGATTTAGGGGCATTTTACTTCAAACATTCTATTTTTCCTTTTATCGTTAACAACAAAAACAGCACCTGGCGCCTGGCACCCCCCATGTCCAGCACCCCAGGCAGTCACCTGTCCTTAAATCCAGCCCTGACCAGGACACAAACAAAAAGTAATTCAAAGAGAAAAAATATTTTACATCTACCCCCTTAATTCTTCTGCCCCTGGTAGTAGCGTGTTCTGCATAGAAAGTAGGATTAGGCCTGGTAAACTAGGGAAAGAAAGTGGAGGAAATTTTAAGTGGCTGGGGATCTGATCCCAATCCTGCTAATGTCAATGGAAAGAATCCCAGTGATTTCAATGGGATTTGGATCAGCATCTCAGGCCCTTGCCAGCTTTTGGTGCTCAGGTTTGCAGTGTGGGAATCCCGTTATCACCTGAGGACTAGTTGGCAGCTTCTGCAGACTGTCACCTCCTGTTTCCTTATCTGTGCTCTTCAAACAGAAATCTGTGACCCTCACGCTGGGATCTGCTCTGGCTCCCAGTATATTTCTGGTGCAATTCAAGGTGTCTGGTTTTTGACACATGAAGCACTAAATGGTTTAGGACCAGACTACCACCTCTTTCCTGATGGTGGTGGAGAGCAGCTGGGATGCTCAGTCTTATAATCCCATTGGATTTAGTGGGAGAAGAATGGTGGTGAGAAGCTTTCAGTGAAGGATCTTCAGCTCTGTAACACCCCATTGGTCTGGTACATCTAGAGTCCATTCTCTGTTAGGAAGGGAATGGCTGGAAGAGGATGTAATTGAGATAAGGTGTGTTGGGGAGTTATTAGTCCTGAAGGCTTTGGGAGACAGCAGGGCTGACTCCAGGCACCAGTGGAGGAAGCACGTGCCTGGGGTGGCACATGCTATAAGGGGATTTATTCCATCCATTCTCGCGGTGGCATAGTCCGGGTGTTTTTTTTTGTTTTTGTTTTTTCGCTTGGGGCAGCAAAAATGGTAGAGCCGGCCCTGGGAGGTAGGAAGGTATTTTTAAAACAAACCAAACAAAAACAAACCAAACTGCTATTGGTCCATTTACCTTTGTAATTGCAACTAAAGAGAGAGTGATGGGCTCTCTTTATAAATATAAAACCTAATCATTTTAATGCTTTAGGTTTGTATTACACCACAGTAAAAGAGTGTCCATCCAATAAGCTGGGCCTTCTTGGCAATCTTTACAAAATACATGTATGAACAGACTGACAATTACCCCTAGGTCAGATCAAATAGTCCAGCACCAACAGAAACCACAGCTAAAAAACAACAAGTAAGGCCCTGTTCCCACTCTGTGCTTACATTTACACACTGGGATTACTTCCATTGACTTCACTGGGACTGCTCACAGTGCATAAAGTTCAGCCCATTTGTAAGGCACTGCAGGCCTGGGGCATAAACAAAAACCTCTAGGAAGCCATAGAGGCCGTGAGGATTCCTACCTGGTTCCAACTTGTGAACATAAACAGTTATAAAAAAAATAATAGCACCAGGCAGAGAGGAGCTGAATCTGGAGCTCTGCCAGAATGAGAGAATCATCATCTTCACTGAAACGTCATCTACAACAAGAAGAGTAAAGAGAACACAAAAACAGTATAACTTCATAAGTAGGCTGCAGTGATTAGGACAAGCGGGATATTAGAGTTCAAGGAATAGAAGATTGCAAAGGACCCATTAAATAGGGGGAGAGGGATCGCTCAGTGGTTTGAGCATTGGCCTGCTAAAGCCAGGGTTGTGAATTCAATCCTTGAGGGGGCCACTTAGGGATCTGAGACAAAAATTGGTCCTGCTAGTGAAGGCAGCAGACTGGACTCAATGACCTTTCAAGGTCCCTTCCAGTTCTATGAGATAGGTATCTCTGGCCTGGTCCACACTAGGACTTTAATTCGAATTTAGCAACGTTAATTCAAATTAACCGTGCACCTGTCCACACCACGAAGCTATTTAATTCGACACAGAGGGCTCTTTAGTTCGACTTCTGTACTCCTCCCCGACGAGGGGAGTAGCACTAAATTCGACATGGCTATGTCGAATTAGGCTAGGTGTGGATGCAAATCGACCTTAGTAGCTCCGGGAGCTATCCCACAGTGCACCACTCTGTTGACGCTCTGGACAGCAGTCCGAGGTTGGATGCTCTGACCAGCCACACAGGAAAAGCCCCGTGGAAATTTGAATTCCTTTTCCTGTCTGGCCAGTTTGAATCTCATTTCCTGTGTGGATGTCGTGGCGAGCTCAGCAGCACTGGCAACAATGCAGAGCTCTCCAGCAGAGGAGTCCAGGCAATCTCAGACTAGAAAGAGGGCCCCAGCATGGACTGACCAGGAAGTCTTGGATCTCATTGCTGTGTGGGGTGATGAGTCTGTGCTTTCGGAGCTGCGCTCCAACAAATGGAATGCAAAGACCTACGAGAAGGTCTCCAAAGCCATGGCACTCAGAGGATACAGCCAGGATACAATGCAGTGCTGCGTGAAAGTCAAGGAGCTGAGACAAGGCTACCAAAAAATCAGAGCGGCAAACGGACGCTCCGGAGCCCAGCCCCAGACATGCCGGTTCTACGAGGCACTGCATGCCATCCTCAGTGGGTCTGCCACCACTGCCCCACCAGTGTGCGTGGACTCTGAGGATGGGATAGTGTCGACAGCCAGTTCCTCGGCGATGTTCGCGGATGGGGAAGATGAGGAGGACGAGGCAGTCAACAGCGCTTACAACGCTGATTTCCCCGACAGCCAGGATCTCTTCATCACCCTCACTGAGATCCCCTACCAACCCTCCCCAGCCGTTACCCCTACCAACCCTCCTCAGCCGTTACCCCGGACCCTGAATCAGGGGAAGGATCAGTCGGTAAGTGCTTTAAACATGTTAATATTTAGTTTTAATGGAGCAGGAATAGTTACTAGTTGAAAAGAAGGTCAATATATATGGGGATGGAACAGAAATCCTCTTGGGAGATTTCCGAGAAGTTCTCCTGCAGGTAATCGAAAAGCCTCCGCATGAGGTTCCTGGGGAGAGCTGCCTTATTGGGTGCTCCGTGGTAGCACACTTTTCCACGCCAGCCTATCATTAGGTACTCCGGGAGCATTGCCTCCACAAGTATGGCCGCATAGGCCCCTGGTTTGTGCTGGCTTTCACGCAGCATGTGCTCTCTATCTGCCTCAGTGACCCTCCTCAGGGTGATCTCGCTCGGAGACTCCTGCATTTAATTACAGTAATTTGTGTACTATTAGTATTGGGAGTGCTTCACTGTTCCTTTGCATAACAATGAGCGTCACTTTATAGCCTCGTGGTGGAGGCTGCAGAGTGGCAGCATACAGGGATCTTTCCCAGGGAACAGACGCGGGGGGGGGGGGTGGCGTGCAACAGGTGCAGAGTTTATGTTTTCAGGATTGCCTGTAGCAAGAGGACAGTGGTATACATTGACTTTTAAGCAGCCAAAAGTTTTTGGCTTACCATGCCTGGCTGCTCCACAGATTCTGCTGTCCTGCTCTGCTTGTCTGGTCTGCAGTGCAATCCCCCAGGCAATTAAAGCGAATTCCGAAAATTCGAACTTTCCCTGAGTGAGTGCTGTGCATGGTCTTGTTCACAGAGACTGACTAGACTATGTTTCTTCTTTGCAGAAATGTATCTTTATAAGGAAGTCAATCCCTTTTTCCCATCACACAGCTGCAACTGTATCCCGACCTGCTCCAGCATGCCCCTCACAGAGGCTGGCGCAGATTAGGCGGCGCAAGAAAAAGACACGGGACGAGATGTTCGCAGAACTTATGGGCTGCTCCTGAGCCGAGGCGGCCCAGCAGAGCCAGTGGAGGGAGAACCTCTCTCAGCAGCAGCGCTCACACAGCGAACGGGAGGACAGATGGTGTCTGGAGGACCAGCAGGCGACTCAAACGCTGCTTGGACTAATGAGGGAGCAAACGGACATGCTCAGGCGCCTTGTGGATGTTCTGCAGGACCACAGGCAGGAGGACGACAGAGCCCCCCTGCACTGTATCTGCAACCGCCCTCCCCCGCCACAAAGTCCAATACCCCTCTCACCCAAAATAACAAGAAGGAGGTGCGCCAGGGGCCGTGAAATCTGTCACTCCACCCCAGCAGAGTGCTCAAGTACCAAAAAGCTCTCATTCGCTAAATTTTGAGAAGTCCTTCCCTTCCTGGATCACCCAAGCCCAAATCCCAGTTTCGTTCCCTCACTGTGTAGTTGATTATTAAAAATAGTTTGCTGTTCATTACTGTTTCCGTCATGTTTCTTTACAGAAGACTTTGTGTGAAGGGGGGGAGGGGTTTGGTAACTGCATAGGACGGTCACCATTACCTGGGTACAGACACGGGGGCAGGATCTACAGCAGGTCACACACACAGTGCAGTCACTAGGCACCCTGGTCAGTCTGGGAGGTGTTTTTCATGTTCTGTGCATAGGCGGCAGGTGCCCTGCTCCAGCTATATTTGGAGCTGGGTCTCTCCCCCGGCCCTGCCTGGATCGGGCCCTGGCCCCCACGGGTCTCCCCCCGCCCCGCTGCGCTGCGTACCTGCCTGACAGTAGAGCAGCTCCCCGCAGAAATGCTGTCTGGTGCCCCAGGGTCCTACCACCTGCCACACACAAATGACAAGGCAGGCTGCCCTTACCCTGCCCTTCCACCATAGCCCTGAGCCTCTCCAATGCCCCAAACCCTCAGCCCCAGCCAGAGCCCTCATCCCCCTACACCTCCTCCCCCTTCCCACACACCCCTCACCCCTTCCTAGGCCCCCACCCACAGCCCAGAGCCTGCACCCCTCACCCCTTCCTTCACACCCACCTGTAAACGTCCTCCCCCCAGTCCTCCCCCGCCACAAGGCCACATAGCCCCCGCACACAGAGTCCCGAAAAGGAGGGATGGCAGGCTTCGTTGAAACAACCAGTCCGGCAGTGCAGACCGCTCTAGGGGCAGGAGCCTGTCATTCCTCGAGTGTAGAAGCGGTCTGTACATCACTGCGCACCCTACACAGCACAGTCTGCGTCCCTGTTTCAACCGTTTAACGCAAATTCATTAGTAAAGAAAACGTTGCTAATTAACAATATTCCATTAACTTTATTTTTAAACGTGTGTTGGAAGGGGGAAAACGTGGTGAATGGGGTATCTAACCACAGAAGAAAGTCAACAGTAACTGAAGCAGGGGCAGGTTCAGCTTCTCTGTAAAGAAACTGAACAGTCACAGGTTACCCTGCTCCCTGAGGAACCTAGCTTTCAAAGCCTCCCGGATGCACAACGCTTCCTGCTGGGCTCTTCTAATTGCACGGGTGTCTGGCTGAGCGTAATCAGCAGCCAGGCGATTTGCCTCAACCTCCCATCCCGCCATAAAGGTCTCCCCCTTGCTCTCACAGAGATTGTGGAGCACACAGCAAGCTGCAATAACAATGGGGATATTGGTTTCGCTGAGATCCGAGCGAGTCAGTAAGCTTCACCATCTCCCCTTGAGATGTCCGCAAGCACACTCCACCACCATTCTGCACTCGCTCAGCCGGTAGTTGAAGAGTTCCTTGTCGCTGTTCAAGGCGCCTGTATAGGGCTTCATGAGCCAGGGCATTAGCAGGTAGGCTGGGTCCCTGAGGATCACTATAGGCATCTCCACATCCCCAACAGTTATTTTGTGGTCCGGGAAGAAACTACCTTCCTGCAGGCGTCTAAAGAGACCAGAGTTCCTGAAAACACACGCGTCATGAACCTTGCCCGACCACCCGACGTTGATGGTGGTAAAGTGTCCCCTATGGTCCACCACTGCTTGCAGCACCATTGAAAAGTAGCCCTTTCGGTTAATATACTGGCTGGCCTGGTGGGCTGGTCCCAGGATAGGGATGTGAGTCCCATCTATAGCCCCACCGAGGTTTGGGAATCCCATCGCGGCTAAGCCATCTATGACGATCTGGACGTTTCCCAGGGTCACTACCTTTGAGAGCAGGAGCTCAACGATTGCGTTGGCTACTTGCATCACAGCAAGCCCCACGGTAGATTTGCCCAAGGCAAAGTGGTTCGCTACTGACCGGTAGCTGTCTGGCGTTGCAAGTTTCCAGAGGGCTATGGCCACTCGCTTCTGCACACTCAGGGCTGCTCGCATGCAGGTGTCTTTGCGCTTCAGGGCAGGGGACAGCAAGTCACACAGTTCAAGGAAAGTGCCCTTACACATCCTGAAGTTTCGCAGCCACTGTGATTCATCCCAGACCTGCAGCACTATGCGGTCCCACCAGTCCGTGCTTGTTTCCCGGGCCCAGAATCGCCGTCCCATAGCATGAACATGACCCATTGCCACCATGATCTCCACGGTGCGGCGTACCGTGCTTTCTGAGAGGTCTGTGCCACTCTGAGACTTCATGTCCTCACCGCGCTGCCGGAGCCTCCTCGCCCGATTTCTTAGCATCTGACTGTGGAAGAGGTGTACGATAAGGTGTGAGGATTTGACAACGGCCATAAGTGCAGCGATGATCGCAGCGGGCTCCATGATCGCAGTGGAGTGCTTTGGCGTCCGCGCTGTCACTAACAGGAAAAGTGCGTGAACTGATTTCCCGCCGGCAGGAGTGACGGTTGATTGCTGACAGTTACCCAAGACCACCCTCGACACAGTTCTCCCCCCAGCAGGCATTGGGGGGAAATCCCAGAATTCCAATGGGCAGCAGGGAGTGCGGGAACTGTGGGATAGCTTCCCACAGTGCACCGCTTCCAATTTTGACGCTTGCCCCATTAGTGTGGACTCACAAAGTCGAATTAGTGTCCTTACTGTGGACACACAAATTCGACTTTGTAAGGTCGATTCTACAAATTTGACTTAAGTTGATTCGAACTACTCTTGTAGTGTAGACATACCCTCTCTCTCTCTAAATAGGGATAAATGCATTATGTGAACTCATTTGCATATTATGCAGTGACAGCAGTCATCCCATAGTCTGCACAAAAAAGAGCAGATCAGTGTAAAATATTAATGTCCCATGACCCGAAAGAGAGTGAGAGAGAATGAATTCCTCTAAATGAGAATTAAGAGCAGGATTTTGAAAATCACTGAGCACTGGCCTAATGGTGCCCCACTGAAGTCAATGGGAAAACTTGAAATGACTAACAAGGCAGCAAGGTTAGACCAAGACTGAGAAGTTTTAATAATCTGACCCTAAAATAGTAGGTGTTAGGAGATTTCAGTTTTGTAATTAAAACGACAGCTTTAGAATGTTTTCTTCACAACAATCCCATAACCCCCCCTCTAAGACACAGATTTTCCCTCATGGGAAACAATAAGCCAGTGTAATAGGTAAAGTTGAATACGCTGTATATGAAATGCAGCAGGTGGGAAATAGATAGGACCAGATCATGTTATGATATTTTGTTTTTATTGCCATAGCATGTAGGCACCAGTCGCTGATCAGGACCCCATTGAGCAAGGCACTGTACAAACATGTAACAAAATCCAGATCTCTGCCCATGTAGGAGATCCCCTCACTCATGGAGCTCTGTTCTTCCACATGGACAAAAAAATACATGTGGGGACTTTTTAAAGTTGCCTTTTGGTATCTGAGATTTTAGGTCACACTCAGATCATTGTCTCAAGCTTTTTTTCTGCAGTCACAAGGGCTAGAAACTTTCTTTAAAAATTAAAACTGAAATGCTCTCATAATCACAGGACAAGAACAGGTGGGGTTTTATGGAAAATATAAAATATTTCAAGACTCTCGATAAAATTATGAAAGAATTGACACCACTTGAATATATTTCAATATATTTCTTTAAACAATACATGAAAAAATGCCATTCAGAACAATGCAGAAATAACCACAAACACTTTCTTGTGATTTGATTTTAAAAAAATATTTCAAAATGAATTTTATTTTGAGTAGATTTCAAATGACAAGCTCAAACTAAAAGGAATGAAAAGATTTATTACTATTATGTTTCTCCTGCATCATTTCTTTTTTAAAAAAACAAAAACAAATAAAACAACATGAGAGTGAGAGCAAGAAAATGAGAAAGTCCCAAAACCCACTGCCCCAAAATTAAAGTGCTTGTGTCCATTCATTTTTTTTTCAAATTATTTCAAGCTATTTTTTTTTAAAAAAGGAAAGATCCATAAACATTTCAAATCAATCAAACAAAAATCATGCAATTTTTTTGATGAAAAATAATTCCCCCTTTTTTAATCATGTCCAGAGATACCCTCATGAATTCTCCCCACTGATGGTTTTTCACACAGGGAATAACCTGTCTCACAATTTCTAATATGGGCCTCTCTTGCCATTATGCCATCAAATCTTTCCTAAACCTAGGACAATAAAATCACCCCTACTGGCCACCCTTCTACAGCTCTGTGGCCACAAAGATAGGAGGCAACATTAATTTATCACAGGATAAATTTATGCAGTGTGTACAAACTGATCACTCAGTGGTTGTTGTGGATCACTTGACATCCATACAGAAGACCAATATGAAGCTAAAAGTGGTGAAATGCCCTCATTGTCCAATTGCATTAAAGATTCTGGCCCAGATTCAGTAATTAAGTCCATCCCTATTCAGCAATACATTTCAAAGGGTGCTTCACTTTAGGCACATGCTTAATTCCCACTGATCTCAAAATGATTAAAGGCTGTAATTTGTTTCCATTGATTCTGGACAAAACTGGACTTTTTTTCCTTTAAAACATCAGAAGCAAAAGGACTCAACCCCAGAGTCAGGTAAAAAACTACTGACTACAAGCAGGCCAGGAAACTACACTGATTGCAGTTGAGTTTGCAGCTGTATGTTTCTTCCTATATTCTAAATACAGGAAGTTACTTTGTTACAAATCTCCCTCTAACTTCACTAAAAACTGGATTGGGCCCAGGGTTGAGTGAAACACAGTAACAGAGGAAATGAATTACTTACTGAATGTACTGTAAAAATCAGGGTTAGGGCCAACAAAATAAACTTGTGCTATAAAAAGTAAAAGCAGTAGAATTAAAAACTCCAAATTACAAATCAAAGTACAAAAACCATAGCAAGTGCTATAATAGAAACAGATGGAATTGCTAAAACCAATAACAATTACTTACTTACATTTTTTTTGATGAGCATTAGCTATTAAAATACAAAATAAACAGCACAATGACATGCATTGCACAGTGATTATACCGATAAATGACAAAGTGTTCAGAGTAATAAGAGTAATAGAAATAACATTTTAAAGGAGCAAAACTATAATTAAAATGGATTACGAGAAGAGAGCACAATTCAGGGAATCACAGCAGCAGATAAAACAAATTTGTGAACTGTTGTGAGATTTCACGTAGACATATAGTGATAAGAGACTATTTTAAATACTCAAAATGTGTGACACAGAGTTTGAGGGAATGTAGGTAAATTATTTCACTGCATCAAGTCTCCTGTAGCAATAAAGTAGCACAAGAGGCAGCACGTTTGTATATATTTTGGTGGCATCCAGAACAGGTCCAACGCAGTTTTGCTGTGGGAGGGGTTTGGGATGCAAGCTATGGCAGGGAGTTTGGGTGAGGAGTGCAGGCTCTGACCTGGGGCAGGGGATTGGGGTGCAGGAGGGGGTGCGGATGTGTGGGCTCTAGGATGGAGTTTAGCACCTCAGCACATTATATAAGAGAAAGGAACTGCAGTGACTTTATATTGACATAGAAACCGATAGAAGACTCTTTTAAATACTCAAAATGTGAGGCAGAGTTTGAGGGAGGGATTGTATGTATAATCTTTCACAGCATTAAGTTTACTGGCTGTAACAGTAAAGTAGCACCTCAGAGAGACTCTGCAGTGTCTAAGCATTGACAAAAAGAACAGGAGTACTTGTGGCACCTTAAAGACTAACAAATTTATTTTAGCATGAGCTTTCGTGAGCTGCAGCTCACTTCTTCGGATGCATAGAATGGAACACACAGACAGGAGATATTTATACATACAGAGAAAATGAAAAGGTGGAAGTATGCATACCAACAGGAAGAGTCTAATCAATTGAGATGAGCTATCGTCAGCAGGAGGAAAAAAAAAACTTTTTGAAGCTCATCTCAATTGATTCATCTCAACAGCATAGAGCCAACATTCATAACTTCAACTAAAAATAATACAGACATACAGACAGCATAATTATAACCAGCAACCCATAACCTGGTCTTAGACACCTTATATGACCCCCTTTACCTAAGATTTGGTGCCACTGCAGGACCTTGGTTGCAACCCATGTTCTATATGGTCCCAATTTATATCAATAATGTCACAAAGGAGAAAAAAATGTCACTTGCTCCTCCAGCCACTCCATAGCACCCACTGGGATGTCCTATGGTCCCACCACTTAGCACAGCTGTCAGTGATTTCAGCTGTTAGCAGGGAAACCTCACCACTAGTGCTGGCTGCACAGCATCTTTCACCAGAGACATCATCCTGTAGACCTGGTTATCAGTGATTTCAACTTTTGTGGTCACTTAACAAAACAAAAGACTCTCTATGGAGCCTAAGAACCTTTATGTCTTTTAAAAAAAGGCCTATCATTCTTAAGCAGCACCCACACTACCAAACAAAGACACCAACCCCCACCTCCACACAGATTTGGCATCTGAGTCCCTTGCTTAGCGGGTTCAGTTGAGTTAAGGGTGACCCTCCCTCAATCAGGACCAGCTCAGCACAGTTCTACTGCCCTTTTCTCACACAACCAGGATAATAACATCCCATGACCCCTGCATTCAATACTCAAGTGATTTGTAACCCAACACCAGCCAAAACTGATCACTTGGGCAACATTACACACCTCGGTCTGCTAGGTACCTGGGCAGAGTGGGTGTGTTCATGTAAATACAGCCTGGTCCTGAAGATTCACACACACACACCCATCCCTAGCTCATCACTAGCTGTCAGGATACAGTTCATTCACACTTTGCATACACCCAGGTCAAAGGATAAAAAAAAATTATTCCCCTACCTTGTTTCTATGTAACAAATGTCACCACAGCTCCAGGGTCTCTGGGGAGCTCCTGACTACCCCTTTCCTTTGAGTTACATTGAATCCAGCAGAAGCCTTTTAAATAAAGTAGCTTATTCTCAAGTATAGATTGTTTCATCTGAGCATCCGGGGTAATTCTAGTGGCTTCTAATGAATGTTTGAATCCTTCCCCCTCTCTGTGCACTGACTGAGGCTCAATGCTAGAGGAAAAGGAGGGGAATAGCAAGAAATCACATGATGTTATTGGCATGAAGAGACAAAAACAACTCAATATTCCTCTTATGGACCACAACTGAGATTTCTGCCCAGTCGTCTGCTTCTCACACAGCTGGTTGGAGCAGAGTCGCAAGAGAGTTTTATGGGGTAAGGTTTTTTGGGTTTTTTTTTTGGAACCTGTCCCAGCAACCAAAAGCTTGGTCCAAGCAACAGGAAAGCTTAGGTGGAGCAACAGGAAGAGAGTTCATTGTTTGGGATCATTTAATTGTGCATTTCTTTGCATTCAAATGTGTCTTGGTGTTGCAAGTCGAACCCTGGCTTATAATAACCCTGTGAGTTTAGTGTATCTTTAACTCTGGATTTCGGAGTTTTCTCAGATTTACTTAGTAGTTACCTATTGACTGTTTGTTTCAATAACTGAGGGCTCAGTGAAACTGCCCACTGCAATATAAAGTTATCTGTGAAAGAGACAGCTTTCTTAAGAGTTAGTCCAAGGCCATTGGTTGTATTTCTGCCATTCTGAAAACCAAGAAAATAATAATTAATAATAAAGAAAGAATATTATCTTACCCTTCAAGTGCAAGCTGCACTGCTCTGACCTGCCTCTGCTAATAACCATACAATGCAGAGGAATAATGAATTTAAAAAGAAATATCCCTGAGTAATTTTTCCTCTAGTAAGTGGGGGATAAAGTAGAAATGTACCACACATACAGATAGTAGCCGTGCCACTGAACACAGGGCTTTTCTTCTATGTAACAGTCTGTATTACGATAGAGTGTCTGCACTAAAATAAATTTTGAGAGATCATTTCCCTACAAATCCTACATTTTGTTTATTAGAACATTTTTCATATAAACTTTTGGTGTTCAGTTCCTGGGGTTTAGTCCTGTACGCAACTTTTTTTAAACTCAAATTTAAAACTCAAAACAAAAACAAAATCAAACAAAATCTCTCCTTTAATAGGCTCCAACTTCATACAAAAGTTTTCTATTCAGAAATGGGATAATGAAAATGACCAATATCCATATCTCACTGGCCTAACAAATAAAGAACAAAATAAATATATAATAGTATTAGATGCTTCCCATTCTCAGATACTATTTCTCTGTATTAAGAATACAGATATTAAGACTGAGAAATTATTTTTATCCACGCCTCTTTTTACTATTGCTTATCAGCTGGGTGAAATGTATCTATTGCTGTGAAATTTATCTGAATTAGTCTTATCCCACATATTTTAAAGTTAGAGTAACCTCCCCTCACTGCTAAAAAAGGAGGAAAAACTACAATTGTGTCAACATATTTGTGGAAGTGGGGGAAAGTGAAATTTACTCAGGTCTGCAGTAAGTTTCTAAAAAGTATTTACATAGATATTATTTTTCATATAAACTTTTGGTGTTCAGTTCCTGGGGTTTAGTCCTGTACGCAACTTTTTTTAAACTCAAATTTAAAACTCAAAACAAAAACAAAATCAAACAAAATCTCTCCTTTAATAGGCTCCAACTTCATACAAAAGTTTTCTATTCAGAAATGGGATAATGAAAATGACCAATATCCATATCTCACTGGCCTAACAAATAAAGAACAAAATAAATATATAATAGTATTAGATGCTTCCCATTCTCAGATACTATTTCTCTGTATTAAGAATACAGATATTAAGACTGAGAAATTATTTTTATCCACGCCTCTTTTTACTATTGCTTATCAGCTGGGTGAAATGTATCTATTGCTGTGAAATTTATCTGAATTAGTCTTATCCCACATATTTTAAAGTTAGAGTAACCTCCCCTCACTGCTAAAAAAGGAGGAAAAACTACAATTGTGTCAACATATTTGTGGAAGTGGGGGAAAGTGAAATTTACTCAGGTCTGCAGTAAGTTTCTAAAAAGTATTTACATAGATATTATTAATGTTATTAATATAATATTAATATTAATGATTATCCACAGCTGCTTTCTCCATCAGTTACCAGTTAAAATTCTGTATTCTTTTAGGCTAGGGAAGATACGGCTTTATTTTAAAATGCTTTTGAAATGAGTTGTGCATTCAATAGGGTGGGACATGAGGCCATGTTACAGTGTCTCCATTGCTGACAGGGAAGGTGTTGTATGCATTCACCCATATGGCCAGCGAGGACAATAGAAATTATGTGCTCCAGTGTCTTTCCAAGTATGAAAGTTTAGGCTGACTGGTCTATAAATTCCCTGAGTCCCCTGTTTAAAGAAAGTTACTATAAGAGATAAAAATGCATGAGTTGAACCCCCTAAAAATCATGAGATTGGCCCAATAAATCATTAAATATAAAAAAAATATTTTTTTTAGATCAGTCCCTTTGTCTTTGATGGACAGCCCCCCCCTCAGCAAAACCTCAGAGTGTGTGACACTTAGTGTTCTCTCCTACACATACTGGGTAAGGCCCCTGCTGCAGGAGCTCTCACCCTGCCCAGCAATTAATCCTGTTCCCTCAGTGCTCCATCAGTTCTGTCCCCACCAACCCCTGAATTCAGCCCCCCTCAGTTCAGTCCCTCAGCCCCCATCATCACAACCCCATCAGTTCAGCACCCCACCTTTCCATCACTCCCACCATCCTCAGTTCACCCTCCCAGCACTGGCCCATCAGCTCAGAACCCACCATTAATACAACCCCCAGCCCATCAGCCCCCACCCCACCCTCCTCACTTCAGCCCCCCGGCAGCCTCCTGGCTGCTGTTTAGCCCTCTCAGCTTCACCTCTGCTCTTCTTAAGGTTCCTCACCCTCCCCAGGCTTGGGGTGGGGGCTGCAGTGGAGTCCCAGTTCCCAGGCTGGCAGGGGAGCAGCCACTGAGGGATGTCAGGGGGAGTCCCAGCCATGTGTGAGGCTTGACAGGGGGCTTATCGCTGTCCATTTTGTCACTGCAAAGGAGGAGGGGAAGAAGAAAGAGGGAGCTAGCACAGGTATGAACATCCAGGCCGGGAATTGTACCTGCCAGCTGCTGTGCAGACATACCCTCAAAGGGCTTTCTCCCGGAATTGCACAGTGGGAGAATTATCTCTGAGAATCCATCGCTGCAGTGCACAGA
This sequence comes from Mauremys reevesii, assembly GCF_016161935.1. NCBI lineage: Eukaryota > Metazoa > Chordata > Testudines > Geoemydidae > Mauremys > Mauremys reevesii. Next base: position 4,551,766 of record NC_052637.1, read on the forward strand.
GCTGGGAAGGACAGGGACCAGAAGGTGGTGAAGGAAGGTGTATCTGGAGGAAAAGTCAGTCTGTGTCTCACTACTGTATCACAGTCGGCAGGCTTAGAAAATGCCATGACCCATGAGTGTTCTATTGACTTCCCAGGCCATCTTGTTCGAACATCGGTTCAGATAATGGGCTTGTGTAATTTGGGTCACTCACTTCTGCACATCAGGTAGCTGGCAGCTGTGTGGATATGCAGAGAGGGTGCTGCAAGCCTCCTCTTCCCTTTCCTCACCATCCACAAAGGCCAGTCACAATCACACTCACTCTCTTGCATTCGAAGAAGTGGGTATTCACCCACGAAAGCTCATGCTGCAAAACGTCTGTTAGTCTATAAGGTGCCACAGGATTCTTTGCTGCTTCTACAGAACCAGACTAACATGGCTACCCCTCTGATACTTGACTCCCTCCCTTGGCATCCCAGGGATGCACCTTGCCCAAAAGGTTGCAGGGAAGAACAGGGTCTTTCCTGCTCTTCCTCCTCTCATGCTCCAGGTCAGCCCATGCAATGAACCAGGATCTTCAAGAAGAGCAGGATGCAGCTCATGTCATCCCACTGTTAGCCAAGAGGGCTTATTTCCCCCCGGAGCTTACCTAATTACACCAAGGAGGCACGGAAGACAGGAAGACGAGTACCACACCCTTTATTGATCAGTCAGCTGAGCGGGTGCTCGCATCAGCTAGTGCCAGAAGAGAGACACACATTACAAGGCCGAACAGGGCTCCTTTTATAACCAGTAACAAACAACTTAGCCTACATCCTTCTACGTCATTTTGCTGACCTATAGAACCTGTAAATGTATCTGTTAGGGGATAATTGGGTACACCGGATACATATATCATTTTGAGGGGGAAACAAGATACATCTGTTGAGGATACATTTATCATTCTAAAGGGGACACAAGATACATCTGTTGACCCTTTGTACTAAATACTTTGGAGACTTACATGGGAACACAGCTGCATATACTTGGGGAGCCAACATATACTTGGGGAGCCAAACAAAACTGATAAGCGAAATAGCTGACATAGGTAGAAACACGTCCTTTGTTCTATTGAGTTCTTCACGCTTTCCAACACCACCTACAACTCAGACTCAGCTTGTTTGATTGGCATGGAGGGGCCCTGCCATAGCCCTAATGCAGTGGCTACATGGAATATTTTGGCCTTTGGAATTTTGTTCCAGTTTTATCACTTCAATTTGATGGAGATGCATCATGTAAAATTCCATTTGTTCTCTGCCATGGCACACTGCCCTTGTGTAAGCAGTTCCACTAATGGCATTTTTTAATTACAGAAACGTGGCATGGGGAACTATTTCATTTTGCAGTCAAAAGCTTTCCCGGATGACAAAAAACATTTGAATTGGCCGTGCACTGGTTCTGCGTGACAGAGTAGCCTCGGCTGGCTCCGTGTGGGGGTTGACAGCAATTTCTAAGTTAAATTAAACCTCACTCATGATCTCAGATAGAACTCTCAAATATCAGGAAGTTTTTTTCAACAGCAGCTTGACAATTTATCCATCTGAAGAGCCATCTTAGGCTATGTTGGCACTACAAAGTTCAAAGTTGATTTAAGTTACATCATTGTACAGTCACTGCTGTAATTAAACCGCTGTTGCATGTCCACACCATGCTTCGTGTGTCAGCAGAGCACATCCACAGCAGGAGCTCTTGCAATGGCACCAAGAGCAGTTCATTGTGGGTAGCTGTCCCACTGTGCAACTGGCTGCAGGGTGCTTTGGGAAGGGTTTGCAATGCCTCATGGGGCAGGTACAATGTCACATGATGCAGGTTTCTCAGCCCCATCATTCCATGGGCATCCTACTAGGTTTCCAGTCACGTTTCAACTGCCCTGGTAATCCATGAGCCAGCCATCTGGGTCAGAAAGCAGGATCCTGCAGTGCTCTAGAGCACTGTGCTGTGCGTTATGTGCACAAGGCTGCAAGAGGAGCTCAATGTGGGGGCGATTCACCATCACCCTGACCCCAGCCTCCTCCTTGTAGAAGTGACAGGTCTGTCGTTCCGCACCAGGGGCAACTATTTACCTCCTGCTCTGCCTGCTGCAGCTCTTTGGGTTTTACACGGCCCTGCCGTGTGTCCATATCACAGCCCTTCCCCTCCATCCCTGCACAAGTTCCGGTGGCTGGATCGGAGCTGGGCCGGCACAGCCTCCTCTCCCCACAGACCCATGAGATCCACCATCTCCTGCAGACTCCAGGCAGGAGCCATTTGCTGCGTGGAGCCGGCCTGCTCAGCTGGGCAGTTGCTATGTGAGCTCCACACTGAGCACACAGGAAGAGCAAGTTCACACCTTCCTGGGGCTTTTACAGGGAAGGGGTGTTCACCTGGGTACCTGGCTGCCAGGCAGCAGGGTTCAGAATGGCAACCAGGGCGGGATTCTGGGATTGACACCTCGTGGAGGCCACGTAGGGAAATGCAAACAACACAGAGTTCACACTGACATTGTGTCGCTCTAACTACGTCACCCTAAGCTCCATGCCTCTCCTTGAGGGGGGGTTATTACGCTGGCGTAACATGCGAGTCGACGCAGCGGGAGGAGCATTGCAGTGTGTACACCTGCATAGTAAGGTTGATGTAAACTGCCGTATGTTGGCAAAACCGTGTCATGTAGCCAGGGCCTTTGAAAGACCAGGAAGTGGTTACGGTGAATAGCCCTGGGGCAGCCAGATGTAGCTCTGCAGGCCCAAACACGCTTGTGAAGGATTCACAAAGGAGCTCAGGCACCTAGAAAATCAGCCAGCTGCCAATCTTGTGAGTGGTGCCTGATCCTGCAGCTTACCAACCAGATTGGGTCCCATTCAAACATCTGTCTACTGGGGCAGAGAAGGTGGTGTTCCCATCACTCTGTCATTATTTATCTAAAGGCGGCAGCAGCAGGGCCGGTGCAAGGAAGTTTCCCACCCTAGGTGAAACTTCCACCTTGTGCCCCCCGCCCAGCCCTGCGGCAGCTCCCCGCTTCCCTCCACCCTGAGGCGCCCCTCCCCCCCATGTGGCGGTTCCCCCTCTGGGTGGTTGTGTGGCACCTCCCCACTCCAGCTCACCTCTGCTCCGCCGCCTCCCTGAGCACGCCGCCCCTGCTCTAATTCTCCTCCCCTCCTAGGCTTGTGGCGCCAAACAGCTGATTGGCGCTGCAAGCCTGGGAGGCAGGAGAAGTGGAGCAGTGACCGTGTGCTCAGGGAGAAGCGCTGTAAAAAAAAATTGGGGGCACTGCTTTTTGGTGTCCCCAAATCTTGGCACCAAGGCAACTGCCTAGTTCACCTTAATGGTAGCACCGGCCCTGGGTAGTGGCAGCTATCTCTCAATACAAACATGATGTCTGCCACGGGGAAAAGATGTTAACACCCTTGGCAGAAGCCTACATCTCTTAATGTGGGGGAGCCAGTGTGCAGGTGGCAACCTCATGAAACTTGAGAGGAAGGAGCCCTGGATCCGGTAGCAGAGACGTCCGAAACAACCAGAGGTCTCTGTCCTGCAGCAGTCCTCATCTGCCTTTACTGCCGCCAGGGGCGGCTTTAGACATTTCGCCGCCCCAAGCACGGCATCATGCCGCGGGGGGCGCTCTGACGGTCACCGGTCCCACGGATCTGGTGGACCTCTCGCAGGCGTGCCTGCAGAGGGTCTGCTGGTCCCGCAGCTTCAGTGGAGCTGTGGGACCGGAGGACCCTCCGCAGGCACGCCTGCAGGAGGTACACCGGAGCCGTGGGACCGGCTACCATCAGAGCGCCCCCCGCGGCATGACGCCTGAAGCCGTGGGACCAGCGGACCCTCCGCAGGCCTGCCACCGAAGGCTGCCTGCCTGCCTGCCGCCCTCCCGGCGACCGGCAGAGCGCCCCCTGCGGCATGTCACCCCAAGCACGTGCATGGCGTGCTGGGGCCTGGAGACGCCCCTGACTGCCGCAGAGAATTGGCACATCCTCAAATAGACCTGTTCTGCCATTGGGGTCTTCAGAAGTTTGGACTCCCATGGGGTTGAAGACCCTCCACCCCACAGGGCTGAAGCGCCAAGACCCCCTCCCCACAGGGCTGAAGCCCTGAGCCACAACAGGTGCCTTTCGTGGGGCTGAAGCCCCAAGATCCCCTCCCCACAGGGAGGAAGCCCAGATCCCAGGCAGGCCCCTTCCATGGGGCTGAAGCCACAAGCCCCAACTCTCAAATGCCACTTTCTGTCTTGGGGCAGCCAAACTTACTGACCCTCCAAGTCACAGTGTCCGGCGTCTTGTTCTCCTAGGAGGGCCACCCTCGGCGAACAGTTCTGAGGGGTGTTCAGACAAAGCACAGTCCAAACTTCTGAGGCTTTCCTGGGTGAATACTCACTTCTTGAGTATTCTGAAATTAACTAGGTGCAGCAGGGGTGGCCAACCTGTGGCTCCGGAGCGCATGCAGCTCTTCAGAAGTTAATATTCGGCTCTTTGCATAGGCGCCGACTCCGGGGCTGGAACTACAGATGCCAACTTTCCAATGTGCCGGGGGGGTGCTCACTGCTTTAACCCCGGCTGTGCCCCAGGCTCTGACCTCATTCCACTCCACCCTACGGCCCCCAGCCCGTCCCATGCCCTCACTCCTCCCACCTTCCCCCCTCAGAGCCTCCTGCACACCGCAAAACAGCTGATCATGGAGAGCAGGAGGCGAGGGAAGGGAGATTGAGGCGCCGATCGGCGGGTCCACCAATGGGTGGGAAACGCCGGGGGTGAGGGGGGGAGCTTATGGAGGGCTGCTGAGGTATTACTGTGGCTCCTTGGCAAGGTACTTTGGTAAATTCAGGCTCCTTCTTAGGCTCAGGTCGGCCACCCTTGAGTTACAGTCTCACCTTCAGTGATGTTGTATAAATCTCTGTCCCTCTTGTGTTCCCTTTTCTTCTCCCTTCTCGTTCATACTGTTCATTATCACTAACCATTTTTCTAGCCCTCATTTCCCATCCCTGTTTATTTCTCTGTGTCTCTTCCACTCTCCTTTGATCCCTGTCACAGACCATCCCCCTCATGTTCTCCATTCTTCCCCGAGTTTACCCCTTCCCCTCTCACTTGGGTGGCGCGACGCGGCACTGGGGGTCGGGGCAGGGACTTAGGTGGGGCAGTGCGGCGCTCGGGGAGGTGGGGGACTTGGGCGGGGCGACTCGACACTCGGAGGGGTGGAGGACTTGGGCAGCGCGAAACTCGGGGGGGGGCAGGGACTTGGGCGGCGCAGTGCGGTGCTCAGGAATGGCAGGGGACTTGGGTGGTGCGACACTCCAGGGAGTGGGGAGGCGGCACTCTTTGTTTTTGCTTGGGGCGGCAGAAATGTTAGAGCCGGGCCTGAGTGGGGCACAGTTAGGTCAGTGCTCAGTGATTTTCAGAATCCTGCCCTTAATTCTCTTAATTCATATTCAGGGGAGTTCGTTCATTCTCTCTCTCTCTCTCTCTCTCTTGTTTTTGCAGGGGGTCACGGGACATTAATATAATTTTACACTGATCTGGTCTTTTTGGTGCAGACTATGAGATGACTGCTGTCACTGCATAATATGCAAATGAGTTCACATAACAATGCATTTATCCCTATTTTTATTTAATGGGTCCTTTGCACTCTTCTAGTCCTCAAACTCTAATATCTCGCTTGTCCTAATCATTGCAGCCTACTCATGAAGTTATACTGTTGTGTTCTCTTTACTCTTCCTGTTGTAGATGACGTTTCAGTGAAGATGACGGTTCTCTCATTCTGCCAGAGCTCTGGATTTGGCTCCTCTCTGCCTGGCTTTATTATTTATTTTATAACTGTTTATGTTCACAAGTTGGAACCAGGTAGGAATCCTCACGGCCTCTGCTGACTCCTAGACGTTTTTGTTTAAGCCCCAGGCCTGCAGTGCCTTACAAATGGGCTGAACTTTATGCAGTGTGAGCAGTCCCAGTGAAGTCAATGGAAGTAATCCCAGTGTGTAAATGTAAGCACAGAGTGGGAACAGGGCCTTACTTGTTGTGTTTTTTAGCTGTGGTTTCTGTTGGTGCTGGACTATTTGATCTGACCTAGGGGTAATTCGCAGTCAGTCTGTTCATACGTGTATTTTGTAAAGATTGCCAAGAAGGCCCAGCTCATTGGATGGACACTCTTTTACTGCGGAGTAATACAAACCTAAAGCATTAAAATGATTAGGTTTTATATTGATAAAAAGAGCCCATAACTCTCTCTTTAGTTGCAAACACAAAGGTGAATGGACCAGTAGCAGTTTGGTTGATTGGTTGGTTTTGTTTGGTTTGTTTTAAAAACGGCTTCCTGCCTCCCTAAGCCTTCAGGACTAATAACTCCCCAACACACCTTATCTCAATTACATCCTCTCCCAGCCATTCCCTTCCTAACAGAGAATGGACTCTAGATGTACTAGCCCAATGGGATGTTACAAAGCTGAAGGTCCTTCACTGAAAGCTTCCCACCACCATTCTTCTCCCACTAAAACTAGCAGGACTGTAAGACTGAGCATCCCAGCTGCTCCCCACCACCATTGTAGCACATGAGGAGAGAGGTGGTAGCCTGGTCCTAAACCATTTAGTGCTTCATGTGTCAAAAACCAGATACTTTAAATTGCACCAGAAATATACTGGGAGCCAGAGCAGATCCCAGCGCTAGGGTTACAGATTTCTGTTTGAAGAGCACAGATAAGGAAACAGGAGGTGACAGCATAGGCAGCAGGTTTGTACAGTTTTTGGTGGTGCCCAACATGGTGGTGCCTCCCCCGCACTCCTGCCCTGTAAGCCGATATATATATTTCATTAAATAGTGTAAACATGGACTGGAAGCCGTAAACATTTAAGTTTCTCTTTATTGCACAATGTCACTATCAGAAAAATCTATTGTTGATTATTAGTGGTCCTACAAATCAAGAATTTGTTGCTGGGATAAAATGAATCTACAATGCGTCAACGCCACAAAATTACAAGGGTCAATTAAAAGTGGAAAGTCAGAAGCAGCACTTGCCTGCTTCAATATACGGTATTATATTTTGTGGGAATGTTCTTAATGTTTTTTCTGAATACTGTGTGGGTGCCTCAGCTTCCCCTGCAAGGTGCCAACTGAAGGTGTTGGAGACAAAGAGATCAGGTGGCCTCCTTGTCCGGAAGAGACACAAAGGCCAGAGGAGGGAGTGTCAGTTTGGAGCTGGCTGGAGAAATGGGGAGAGGCCCAGAACTTGGCTCTGGGCTCCCCATCCCCAAGATGGACCTGACTGAGGGATCCTGTTTTCTATACCTACAAGCTCTATTCTAGACTGTGATCCTGTCATCTAATAAACCTTCTGGCTGAGAGTCACGTCTGACTGCAGAGTTGGGGTGCAGGGACCTCTGGCTGCCCCAGGAACTGCCTGGGCACACTCGCTGCGGAAAGCGCACGGTGTGAAAGGGCTGAATGCTCTGAGGTCAGACCCAGGAAGGTGTAAGCTTCTTGCCCTGGAGACAGTCTGCTCAGAGAGAGGAGGCTCCCCCAGAGTCCTGACTGGCTTTGTATGGAGTAGCTCCAAAGCATCCCAGCATCCCCTTCCACATCATGCACTTTCCGGAAGTCCGCACAGGCACCGACACTCCCTCCTCTGGCCTTTGTCTCTTTTCCAGGCATTAGGAGGCCACATGAACTCTTTGTTCTCCAACACCTTCAGTTGGCACGTTGCAGGAGTGCGGCCCAGGCCATCAGGTGCCCGGAGACAGGGTGTCGGTCATTCTCTGTGCAGATGGCATCACACTGGCCCTCTAGGGCTCTACAACAATCACACCCCCGTATCCCACCATCTAAATTGTTAAGAAATGCATAGGGGAAACTGAGGCACCCACACAGTATTCAGAGAAAACATTAAGAACATTCCCACTTCATAACACCTGTATACAACTAGTTATATACTTTAAAGGGTGTAAAATAATCAAGTACTGTGCTAAACACAATGATACTAGTTAGTAGGGGAGCCAAAAGTGGATGGGAACCTGGGAGGCAGTGACCATGAGATGGTCGAGTTCAGGATCCTGACACAAGGAAGAAAGGAAAGCAGCAGAATACAGACCCTGGACTTCAGAAAAGCAGACTTTGACTCCCTCAGGGAACTGATGGGCAGGATCCCCTGGGAGAATAAACATGAGGGGGAAAGGAGTCCAGGAGAGCTGGCTGTATTTTAAAGAATCCTTATTGAGGTTGCAGGAAAAAAACATCCCGATGTGTAGAAAGAATAGTAAATATGGCAGGCGACCAGCTTGGCTTAAGAGTGAAATCCTTGCTGATCTTAAATGCAAAAAAGAAGCTTACAAGAAGTGGAAGATTGGACAAATGACCAGGGAGGATTATAAAAATATTGATCAAGCATGCAGGAGTGAAATCAGGAAGGCCAAATCACACTTGGAGTTGCAGCTAGCAAGAGATGTTAAGAGTAACAAGAAGGGTTTCTTCAAGTATGTTAGCAACAGGAAGAAAGTCAAGGAAAGTGTGGGCCCTTTACTGAATGAGGGAGGCAACCTAGTGACAGAGGATGTGGAAAAAGCTAATGTACTCGATTTTTTTGCCTCTGTCTTCACAAACAAGGTCAGCTCCCAGACTGCTGCACTAGGCAGCACAGTATGGGGAGAAGGTGACCAGCCCTCTGTGGAGAAAGAAGTCTTTCAGGACTATTTAGAAACTGGACGAGCACAAGTCTATGAGGCTGGATGCGCTGCATCCGAGGGTGCTAAAGGAGTTGGCGGTTGTGATTGCAGAGCCATTTGCCATTATCTTTGAAAACTCATGGCAAATGGGGGAGGACCCGAATGACTGGAAAAAGGCTAATGTAGTGCCCATCTTTAAAAAAGGGAAGGAGGAGGATCCGGGGAACTACAGGCCAGTCAGCCTCACCTCAGTCCCTGGAAAAATCATGGAACAGGTCCTCAAGGAATCAATTCTGAAGCACTTAGAGGAGAGGAAAGTGATCAGGAACAGTCAGCATGGATTCACCAAGGGTAAGTCATGCCTGACTAACCTAATTGCCTTCTATGAGGAAATAACTGGCTCTGTGGATGAGGGGAAAGCAGTGGATGTGTTATTCCTTGACTTTAGCAAAGCTTTTGATACAGTCTCCCACAATATTCTTGATGGCAAGTTAAAGAAGTATGGGCTGGATGAATGGACTGTAAGGTGGATAGAAAGCTGGCTAGATTGTCAGGCTCAATGGGTAGTGATCAACGGCTCCATGTCTAGTTGGCAGCCGGTTTCAAGCAGAGTGCCCCAAGGGTCGGTCCTGGGGCCGGTTTTGTTCAATATCTTCATTAATGATCTGGAGGATGGCATGGATTGCACTCTCAGCAATTTTGCAGATGACAATAAACTGGGAGGAGTGGTAGATACGCTGGAGGGTAGTGATAGGATACAGAGGGACCTAGGCAAATTAGAGGATTGGGCCAAAAGAAACCTGATGAGGTTCAACAAGGACAAGTGTAGAGTCCTGCATTTAGGACGGAAGAATCCCATGCACTGCTACAGACTAGGGACCGAATGGCTGGGCAGCAGTTCTGCAGAAAAGGACCTAGGGGTTACGGTGGACGAAAAGCTGAATATGAGTCAACAGTGTGCCCTTGTTGCCAAGAAGGCTAATGGCATTTTGGGTTGTATAAGTAGGGGCATTTCCAGCAGATCGAGGGATGTGATCATTCCCCTCTACTCAGCACTGGCGAGGCCTCATTTGGAGTACTGTGTCCAGTTTTGGGCCCCACACTACAAGAAGGATGTGGATAAATTAGAGAGAGTCCAGCGGAGGGCAACAAAAATGATTAGGGGGCTGGAGCATATGACTTCTGAGGAAAGGCTGAGGGAACTGGGATTGTTTAGTCTGCAGAAGAGAAGAATGAGGGAGGATTTGATAGCTGCTTTCAACTGCCTGAAAGGGGGTTCCAAAGAGGATGGATCTAGACTGTTCTCAGTGGTAGCAGATGAGAGAACAAGGAGTAATGGTCTCAGGTTGCAGTGTGGGAGGTTTAGGTTGGATATTAAGAAAAATGTTTTCACTTGGAGGGTTGTGAAGAACTGGAATGGGTTACCTAGGGAGGTGGTGGAATCTCCTTCCTTAGAGGTTTTTAAGGCCCGGCTTGACAAAGCCCGGGCTGGGATGATTTAGTTGGGAATTGGTCCTGCTTTGAGCAGGGGGTTGGACTAGATGACCTCCTGAGGCCCCTTCCAACCCTGATATTCTATGATACTCTAAACTGACCACCAAATTTAAGTTGGGTGTTTTTCCCGTCAGGTGAGGACTCTGGGGCAGGGCTGGGGATAAGGAACTTGGGGTGCAGACAGGCTGCCCCAGGGCAAGGGCCAGAGAGGACTCCCCTCCACTCTCCCTGGCAGCAGCAAGCTCCAGGGGAGGGACCCCTCTTCTCCCCCATCCCCAGTCACTGCACATGCTCCTAGGGTCCCTCTCAGGTCCAGAAAGCCCACTCGCCTCCCCTATGGTGGGTACCGGGGGGGGGAGGTGGCCATCACGTGTGGCCTCCCCTGCTGCCACCCCTCACCATAGCCTCACTGGGGATGGGGCCATAGGCGGCAGGTTATATCTGTGTGCGGTGCCCGGGCTCCAGGAATATTCAGGGCTGGGTGCCCTGCTCCAGCAATAGTTGGAGCTTGGTCTCTCCCCCGGCCCTGCCTAGATTGGGTCCCGGCCCCTGCGGGCCTCCCCCTGCCGCCATGGGCGGCAGGTTATATATTTGTGTGGGGCCCGGGCCCCAGCAATATTCAGGGCTGGGCGCCCTGCTCCAGCAATAGTTGGAGCTGGGTCTCTTCCCGCCCGCCCCCGGTCCTGCCTGGATCGGCCCCGGCCACCGCAGGTCTCCCCCCTCGACCCTGCCTGGAGCAGGTCCCAGCCCCCGCCTGCCACCCCCCCTCCACGTGTCGTCCCCCCCCTCCGCCGCGTTGTGTTGCGTCCCTGCCTGACAGAACGCAGCGCGCCTCTCCCCTGCCTGCTGCCCGGAAGGCTCCCAGCAGATTTGCTGTCGGCTGCCGCCGGCTCCGAGTGCCTGCCCTCCGCCCGTACTGGCAAGGCAGGCCGCCCTTACCCTGAGCCTCTCCAACCCCAAACCCTCAGCCCCAGCCAGAGCCCTCATTCCCCTGCACTCTAATCCTCAGCCCCAGCCCTGAGCACCCCACATCATGAACCCCTCATCCCCTGCACCTAATCCTCAGCCCCAGCCAGAGCCCTCATCCCCCCTGCACCCTAATCCTCAGCCCCAGCCCTGAGCACCTCCACAGCATGAACCCCTCATCCCCCTGCACCCTAATCCTCAGCCCCAGCCAGAGCCCTCATCCCCTGCACCCTAATCCTCAGCCCCAGCCAGAGCCCTCATCCCCCCTGCACCCGAATCCTCTGCCCCCGCCCTGAGCGCCCCCACATCATGAACCCCTCCTCCCCCCGCCCCCAAATCCGCTGCCCCAGCCCAGAGCGCCCCCACATCATGAACCCCTCATCCCCCCGCACCCTAATCCTCTGCCCCAGCCCTGAGCGGCCACCCCCCCGCTCCTCAGGCGGAGCTGGTAGCGCGGCCCTTCCCCGGCTGCAGAGGAGGGGCCGCTCCTCAGCTTTTTCGCGCCACTCTCCCGCGGGCAGCGGCCACCCCCCCACCCTCCAGACGGGAACCAGTAGCATGGCTCTGCCTGGACAGCAGAGGACGGGGAGAACATGGCGTGACGGCGGGCCGCTCCTCTTGGACTTGTCCCCGCCTCCTCCTCCCCTCTGTGCCGCCTCCTGCCAGGGGAGGGGAGAGAGGAAAAGAGCGGCAGCCCGGGCTGAGCCCAGCTCGTGCCACGGCGAAGATCAAGGACGGATCCAGCAGCAGCCCCAACCCCCGGGGCCCTGGGAGTGGCGGTGACGGGACATGAATCTACCTCAACCCAATCCACAGCAAGGTAAGAGTTGGGCCGGGTGGGAGGGTCTCAGGGACCCCTGGGGAGCGTCCGCCTGCTGGAGCCCCAGAGGCTGCTGCTTATCTCCCTAGCCCCTCACAGCACTCCAGTGCCTGGAGTGTCCTTCTGCCTCCCTTCCTGCAGGGGACGAGTGACCTGGCAGAGAGGTGCAGCATCTGTCCAGCAAGCCCAGCACCTTTTCCTTGACTCCTCCAGCCCCAGAGCTCACTCCATTGCATGCCCCTCGGGCTCCAAGCTGGGCGGCCTCAGGGTGCTGGTGCCTGGAGTCTCCTTCGGCTTCCCCCTCTGCAGGGGGCGAGCGGCCTGGCAGAGAGGTGCAGCATCTGTCCAGCAAGCCCAGCACTTCTTCCTTGGCTCCTCCAGCCCCAGAGCTCTCTCCATTGCATGCCCCTCGGGCTCCCAGCTGGGCAGCCTCAGCGCTGAGAAAACACCAGCAGGGCTGGGTCCAGTGTGTATCCGAGTTCGTGGGGAGCTCTCTCGCGCCAATGACTAGCACCTTACCTGCGGCAAGTACAATAGTGCAACAGGAGCGTGACGTGAAAAATGTCACATTGTGACACGGTCACTCAGATCACGATTACGTGTGTGTACTGTGCTGCCCTATCGGTGCCATTTGCGCTAACTTCCATTTTGCGTCAGTGCCACTGGTTATAGGGCTAAAATGCCGGGACAAAAACGAAAACGACTTTCCGGTGCTGCTTACCGGCAACAAAGAGAAACGGCAAAAATAATTAGAAAAACTATCTCATACTTCAAAAAAGTATTTTTAAAAAGTTGACAATCAGGGAGAAAGCTCTAAGCAATGCACTGAAGGTGATTATTATTATGAACAACAATCTGACCAAAGGTTATCTTTGCTAACTGATAAAGGCGAACAATCACAGTCCATCCAATGATTTACTACTTCAGCTGAAGAGTCCAGAAATGAACAAGTGTTATCCAAAACAAAAATGGAAGAACAATTATTGGAAGGTGGAGAGACTGACATAGGATCAGATCCAAGTACATGGCCGACAATAATTACTGATACAATCCAAATTATTATTGTGAAAAAGGTCCTTCAAAACTAGATCCTACATTTGAATATCCATTTAATGAGTCGAATCATCGATTTATGCCATCCAGAATGAAGAAAAAAAATGAAAAATGGGGAACAGATTAATAGATCGTGGTTAGTGTATTCACAGACCAAAGATGTAGTTTTTTGTTTTTGCTGCAAACTCTTCTGTATCTCGGACATTCTTCTGGCAACTGCAGGTTTTAATGACTGGCGAAATTTGCATCAGCATTTGAATGAACATGAAAAATCAAAAAATCATTTACACTCATTGACAAATTGGATTGAGCTGTCAAACAGATTACGTTCCGGTACAACAATCGATGCGGTACAGCAATATCAGCTAAATTCAGAAATTCTACGTTGGCAAGCGGTGTTGGAACGTTTACTAGCAATCGTTAATTTCCTAGCCGAACAGTGCCTCGCATTCCGTGGATCCTCAGATATTTTATACGAGAATAACAATGGAAATTTCTTAAAATTGGTTGAGTTATTGGCAAAATTTGATAATGTTATGGCTGAGCATGTACGAAGAGTGAAAGATGGAGAGATTCACACCCATTATTTGGGTAAAAATACACAAAATGAGATAATAGAATTAATTTCTAATGGAGTGCGTAATGAAATTTTATCGAATTTGAAACATGCCAAATATTACTCAATTATAGTTGATTGTACTCAAGATCTGAGCAAAACCAAGCAAATGTCAATAGTTTTACGATTTCTGAAAATTGATGAAAATGCAGAAGTGAAAATTTGTGAACACTTTCTAGAATTTATACCAGTGAACGAAACTACTGGGAAAGCACTCACAGATGTAATTCTGCAGAGATTGGAACACTGTGGAATACCTTTAGAAAATATGCGCGGCCAAGGGTACGATAACGGCTCAAACATGCGAGGACGACATGCAGGTGTACAGCAAAGAATATTGAATTTAAACAATCGAGCTTTTTTCATTCCTTGCCATGTGCATTCGCTCAATCTGGTTGTCAGTGATGCTGCCAAATCATCTAAAGATGCCATTTCATATTTTATCACAGTGCAAGCAATTTACAACTTTTTTAGTGCTTCCACATACCATTGGGCAGTCTTGAAGAAGCATCTTGAACAAAAACTCACACTTAAACCTCTAAGTCAAACTAAATGGGAAAGCAGGATAGACGCTAGTAGATCATTCCGATATTCATCAGGAGAGATTTATGATGCACTATTCGAAATAAGCCAGGACTTGTCATATGATCCTTCATTTCGACATGAAGCTGAAACATTGGCTCAGAAGATGATGCAGTTTCAATTTTCTTGTTGCACGGTTATTTAGCACAATATTCTAAATCAAATTAATTTGACCAGCAAAGTTATGCAGAACATAACCATAGACATATCCGAGGCAAAGATGATTTTGAATAAAACGCTGGAATATTTAAAAAATACCGTTCAGATGAAGGATTTGAAGAAACTGTCAAAGAAGCAGCAGCAATAGCAGAGGATCTTGATTTTGAACCGACATTTTCACCTCAACAATTCATTCGTCCTCGGAAAAAAACAAGAAAGTTTTGTTATGAGGCTCATGATGATCCTATTCTCGATCCAAACGAAAGGTTTAAAGTTGAATGTTTCTATTGTATTTTGGATGTAGCTATAACTTCCTGTAGTGAGTCGGTGTGGCTCCCCTCCTGCCCGGTAGAGGGAGCTGCCCTGCCAACACCGCAGTGGGTGGAACTTCCGCCCCCAGTCCCCGCCCCCCGGAAGTCAAGGGGCGGGGCAGGAAGTAGAAAAGGAGCGTGCCCAAGCTCAGTCAGGAGCCAGCCACCACCGAGAGCAGACGTGCCTGCGGGAGCTCCCGGGTGGGAGCCCTCCTCGGCCCAAGGTAGCTGCCCTGCCTGGCCGGAGCTTCCCCGCGCCCATTACGAGGAAGAGCCACCGGAGCCTACCCGGAGCCGGCACTGGGAGGAGCCCCCAGGAGTGCCTAGCAGCCGCTACAACAAGGAGCCCCCAGGGTTGCCGAGCGCAAGCTACGACGAGGAGCCCCCTCGGCCTTGCTGTTACCCAGAGGAGCCGCCCGAGGAGTCCTGGCCTAACTTCCCGGAGGAGCTGCCGGACCTGCCGCCAAGCCCTCCACCGGAGCCGATGCAGACGGACTGGCCGGAACCAGGTGCGGCTGACGAGGTAGGCCCTGAGGGGGAGATGGAGTGTAGCCCGGGGGCAGCCGACCCCTGTCTGGCTGAAGGCACTGATGTGCCCATGTCAGTGTGTTGCGGCCAGGATCCCCACTGACTGCAGCGGATCCACGCCGCTGCTAGGGCCCCGGGCTGGGACACAGTGGAGTGGGTGGGCCTGTGTCCCCCCCTGCCACCCCATGCACGGGTGGCAGTCTCCCCCCTCACCTCAGCGCTGAGGCCTAGAAGCCTGCACTTGCTGGGGGCTGCTCAGCTCCTGCTGCGAGGATCTGCGCCCCCCTGAGCTATTGTTTGCTGCCCCGCCCGGATCTAGGGCTTGGGCCTATTGACTTGGTTGCTGCTCAGCTCTTGTCACAAGGACCTGAGCCTCTGAACTTGTACTGTTTGCCCAGCCCCTGCTCCAGAGGGCCTGGGCCTACTTGAACTACTGTTTGCCCAGCCCCTGCTCCAGAGGGCCAGGGCTTATTTGTACTGCTGTTGCCTTGCCCTGCTCCAGAGGGCCAGGGCTTATTTGTACTGCTGTTGCCCTGCCCTGCTCCAGAGGGCCTGGGCCTATTTGAATTACTGTTTGCCCAGCCCCTGCTCCAGAGGGCCTGGGTCCATTTGAATTGCCGTTTGCCCAGCCCCTGCTCCAGAGGGCCTGGGCCTATTTGAGTTACTGTTTGCCCAGCCCCTGCTCCAGAGGGCCTGGGCCTATTTGAATTACCGTTTGCCCAGCCCCCACTCCCGAGGGCCTGGGCCTATTTGTACTGCTCTTTGCCTAGCGCCGGCCCCAGAGGGCCCCGCGATCTAACGTTGTTCTCAGTGACTCCTAAAGGCTAGCAGGCGAACAGAAGTGAGTCGGTGCAGCTCCCCTCCTGCCCGCTGGAGGGTCGAGCCCCGACCGACCGATTACACTTCCATTGAAGAAAGATTTTGTCAGTTGCATGGTCATTGTGAAACTTTTGAATTTTTATATGATATTGGAAATATTAAAAATCAGTTTTCCAAAGAAGACCTCATGAAGCAGTGCCAAGACCTACATTTAGCGCTCAGTACTGATAACTCTGCTGACGTTGATGCAGTAGAATTGTATGATGAATTAATAGCTTTAGCTGAGCTAATAAGTCCTAAAACTTCTCCTCTAAAAGTATTAGAATTTATAGCCAGAAATGATTTTTTCACTCCAAACACTGCTATAGCATTACGCATTCTTTTAACATTACCAGTATCAGTGGCTTCTGGTGAGCGCAGTTTCTCAAAACTGAAATTACTAAAAAATTATTTGAGGTCCACCATGTCTCAAAATCGTATGTCAGGACTTGCATTAATTTCAATTGAAAGTACTATTGCAAAAAATTTAGATTTCACTGACTTATTAAAAGACTATGCAAGTAAAAAAAACCAGAAAAATTCAGTTCATATAAATTCTTTTATGAGAAACTGGAAGACACTAACGTTTTTCATTACAGTGTATAGTTGAACTCAAATTGTTTGTAATTGTGTTTTTGTTAAAATTAAATGTTATAATTACACTAGTAGGAAACTGTTTTCTTTTCACTAACTACAAATTCTCTGTTTTCATTTTTTAAAAATTTTAAATAGTCAAATCAAAACTGAAAAGTGAAAACATGTGTAAAAACCAAAAAAAGTGTGTGGGGTGGGGGAGTGGGGGGCAGCCAAAAATGTTTTTGCTTGGGGCAGCAAAAAACCTAGAGCCGGCCCTGCCGGGGCCAATGGGGCTGCTGCTCCTCAGTCCCCTGCCGGCAGAGCCCACCCCGGCTCAGGGAACTGGGCAGCTGTGAGCAGGTGGGCGCCTCGTCCTCCTCTCCCGGGGAGCCCAGCAACCAGCCCACGCTGCCTGCAGCCCCCGAGCCAGCAAGCAGGGCTGGGGCTGCAGGACAGTGGTGCAGAGCCCAGAGCCAGCTAGAGGCCACACGCAAAACCCGGTCTGGACTCCAAGTCCAGAGCCCAGTGCTGGCTTCCTGGAAAGGTGCTGATTTTGGAAAATGTGCTCAGAGGGGAGCAGCTGCTTCCTCCCTTCCACCCCACTATGCTACTGGGTGGGCGGGGATGCTCCGGGGCTGGGAGTGGTGGTAGTGGCAGGGGCCGGTGCCTGCTCCAGGCAGGGCCAGGGGAGAAATCCAGTTCCAGATATTGGTGGAGCACAGCCCCCAGCCTTGAATATTCCTGGGGCTGGGGCACCTGGAGCCCATATAACTTGGCACCTATGCTGGGAGCAGAGCTGCAGCCAGAGAGCCAGGTGTGGTGAGCAATTAGGGCCAGCCAAGGGGGGAACCCTGGTAAAAGGGCCCAACGCAGAAAGACGCTCCAGTCAAGAGTCCATGCAGGCCAGGCTGGGAGGGGGATCCTAACGTGACCGGGGGGCTGGCACTGGAAAGAAGGGTCCCACCACCAAAGCCCGGAGGTGTGTGGTCACCGCCATTGCAAGTGTCTAACCGGCAGCATCCCTGCAGCACAGCCAGGGCCTGAGAAGGAGGCCTGGGACCTACAAGGAACAGACCGCAAAGTGCTTTGATGTCCAGAGACATTGTTTGTGATGTTCCCTGCCACAGAGCAGGGTGATGTGTTTTCCTGTAACCTTTCCCATTTATTCTTATTCGTCTCTTTAAATTAATAAGTAAACAGATTGTATTTGCTTTAAATTGTATGGAATAATCAGTGGGTCAGGGAGGTGCCCAGTGCAGAGAGGGTACCCCGGAGTGGGGACACCCTAGCCCCTGTCCTAGGTGACCACAGCAGGGTTGGGGGTCAAGCCCCCCAGGAATCCTGGGCCCAGCCTTATTCTGGCTACAAGAACTCTGCCAGACAGGAGAGTCCTCAAGGGCAGGGAGGCCTCTGGGTAAAGGAAGTGGGAGCGAGGACTCTGAGCCTTTCGCTAGCCCACTTCACTGGGGTAGCACAGAAGCCAGGAAAGTTCCCCACAATAGCAGGACCATTCCGCCGCTTACATAATGTAAGAACAAGGCTGCTTGAGAACTTATTCGCATTCAATTGAAGGACAGTAACTCTACATCTTTTGACAGGTGACGCGACCATCTGTGTTTTCATGGTTATAAAGCTTCAACATTTTGAATCTGTGTCTGCTGACATTAAATCATTGTGGTCTGACTCGCTATTGACATATCCCCCCTATAATTTCCCACCACTGTGAAAACTGAAGTTGAGAACAATTGGAAAGAAATGCTAAAGCCCAGAGTTTTGTGCAATTGTGAAAATTTAACTCAATGAATATTGAAAAAAATGCTTAAAACTAGCTGCAATACAATTTGTTATTATATATTGTGACAAAATTCTGTCCTTGACTCCATTGGTCCTGCATTTCCTGGCAGATTTTTGCTAGTCTCAGAGGCTCCCTGTGACTTTCCACGTAGCCCTCCTCTCTCTAGAGGCAAGGGTTACAGCTTACTGAGCCATTTTTGTCATAAGCCAACAACAGAGGTGAGGAGAAACAACCTGCCCTCACACAGTCTCTGTTGTCTCCCAGTCTCAATGATTAATCAGGGAGGAGAGGGGAGATCCCAGGCCCACCCTCTACTCCAGGCTCCAGCACAGGGACCCTACAATTAGCAGCTATGGTAGCTGACTTTTTGGAAATAGGACATGTACAATTCCCTGGGCCACTTCCCCACAGCAACCCCCACTCAATATCTCCTTCGCAGTTACCTCAGGGCCTTCTTCCTTACACCTGATAGAGATTCATACAGCTTCATTCCCCGCACAGCACAGCTCACTGACTAACTGGGAGGCTTTTAACTAGTTCCAACCAGCCCTTGATTAGTTTCAGGTGTCCAAATCAATGTAGTTATCTCCACTGCCTTCTAGAAGGATCTTAATTGTCCCCAGGTGTCTTCATTAACCTGGAGCAACTGCCATTTGGTTACCATGTTACCAGGGATTTATTTAGCCTGGGTCTAACATACCTGTTCCTCACTACTTTACTGTAGCCATCTGGCCTTGCCCCACCACCATCTCTCTCTATATATCTCAATGAATTCTGCCAAGCCTGACCATTCTTCCTTAGCAGGTCCAGTGCAACCACTAGGCAAACTAGGGCTTGGCTACACTGGAGAGTTGCAGCGCTGGTGGAGGCTTTACAGCACTGCAACTTAGTAACTGTCCACACCTGCAAGGTACATCCAGCGCTGCAACTCCCTGGCTGAAGCACTGGCTGTACACCTGGTCTGCTTGGGGTATAACGAGTGCAGCACTGGTGATGCAGCGCTGCTCGTCAAGTGTGGCCACACACCAGCGCTGTTATTGGCCTCCAGAGTATTAGGAGATATCCCAGAATGCTTTTAACTAAATTACTCTGTTTGTTTTGTTATAATGCCTCTCTTTGTTTTGTTGTGAACTTGGGGCTCTGGGAGCTGCTTATCTAAAAAACAAACACAGCTCTTGTTTGCTGTGAATGAGGCAGGCAGGGGGATGAATGTCTACAGCTAGTGTTTGCTTGAGGAGAGAAACAGCAGGGGGGAGGGGGAGAAAGGGAGTCCGTTGGAGCAGCTGCTTATCTGGTCTGCAGGCTATTTGCAGTTAAGAATGAATGAGGGGTCGAGGAAATGTTCAGATTTTGCAAGGCAGGGAGCTGACACACACTGTCGGCTCCAAAAATACACTCTCTCTCTCTCTCCCCCCCACTCCCTGTCACACTCCACCCCACCCCCCTCTTTTGAAAAGCACGTTGTTGCCACTTGAACGCTGGGATAGCTGCCCATAATGCACCACTCCCAACAGCGCTGCAAATGCTGCAAATGTGGCCACACTGCAGTGCTGGTAGCTGTGAGTGTGGCCACACACCAGCGCTTTCCCTACATAGCTGTACGAAGACAGCTGTAACTCCCAGCGCTGTACAGCTGTAAGTGTATCCATACCCTTAGGCAGCCGCCTAGGGCGCCAAGATTTGGGGGCGCCACCGCCAGTCAAGACGCTGGCTGCAGATCACAGACTGTAGGGAGGGAGGATGTATATGATAAGAACCACGCTCCCAGTGAATTGCTTTTCTGCCATTTAAAAAGCCAGTGAAGGCCTTTGATTGTGAATCAATACAGATAGGTACATTTACACAGTAATAGCTGCTTTCCCTTTCCTCCTTTCTCCTTTCCTGTGTAGATTGCACAGCAGCCAGAAGGAGACTGGAGCAGCTTGCGGTGGGAAGTGTAAGATCCCTGCTGAGCAGGGCCGGTGCAAGGATATTTTGTGCCCTAGGCAAAACTTCCATCTTGCGCCCCCCTTCCCCCGTCCCCTCCCCCCAGACCATTGCTTATTATTAACTTCCAAAAATGAATACTGCATAATGTGGCATTGTTCATTAGAATTAATACACGTTCGACGTGAAAATTTATTACTTTCATTATTTAGTCTACATATTTAATAAAAATAAATGAATAACCTGACTGTTGACATTGTTACTGTTTTCACTTTGCACAACATAGCATGGATCTTAAAATCAATCACATACATTACACAGTCATGTCCGTCCTTCATTCTTTCATAACAAAGTCTACTACACTTTATTCTACCTTTAGAATGTCCAATTATTGTTATTTAATAAAATGTATAAAATTAGAGCCTTGCATGGTGTCAAGTATCAGGGGGTAGCTGTGTTAGTTTGTATCCACAAAACCAACAAGAGTCCGCCAGCAACTACACACAACACCACAGAAACACTAACCCAGGAACCAATCCCTGTAGCAAACCTCGTTGCCTTTTCTCTGTCCCCAGATCTACTCTAGCGACACCATCAGAGGACCCAACCACATCAGCCACACCATCAAGGACTCATTCACCTGCACATCTACTAATGTAATATATGCCATCCCGTGCCAGCAATGCCCCTCTGCCAGGTACATTGGCCAAACCGGATAGTCCCTACGTAAAAGAATAAATGGACACAAATCGGACCTCAGGAATGGTAACATACAAAAGCCACAAAGAATCCTGTGGCACCTTATAGACTAACAGACGTTTTGCAGCATGAGCTTTTGTGGGTGAATACCCACTTCGTCGGATGCAAGTCCACGTCTGTTAGTCTATAAGGTGCCACAGGATTCTTTGCTGCTTTTACAGATCCAGACTAACACAGCTACCCCTCTGATACTTGATACAAAAGGCAGTAGGTGAACACTTCAACCTCCCTGGACATTCTATAACAGATGTAAAAGTCACTGTTCTTGAACAAAAAAACTCCAGAAACAGACTTCCAAGAGAAACAGCAGAACTGAAATTCATTTGCAAATTTAACCCCATTAATTTGGGCTTGAATAGGGACTAGGAGTGGCTGGCTCATTACAGAAACAGCTTTGCCTCTCCTGGAATTGACACCTCCTCATCTGTTATTGGGAATGGACCACATCCACCCTGATCGAATTGGCCCTGTCAGCACTGGTTCTCCACTTGTGAGGTAACTCCCTTCTCTTCATGTGTCAGTAGAATAATGCCTGCATCTGTAACTTTCACTCCATGCAGCTGAAGAAGTGGGTTTTTTACCACAAAAGCTTATGCCCAAATAAATCTGTTAGTCTTTAAGGTGCCACCGGACTCCTTGTTGTTTTTATAAAATTAGAATGGCAGATACTCCATCAGACTGGGGGATTGGGTTTGGTGGGGAAGGGAAGTAGACTGGGTTCGGTCAGAGAGGGCATCGGGTTTGATAGGGAAGGGAAGGGAAGCAGACCGGATTCAGTCAGTGGGGGTTCAGGTTTGGCTCAGGGGTGCAAGGGGAGCAGACAATGCAGACAGGGTTTGGTCACTGTCTGGGAGGATCAGATTTGGCTGGGGAGGGGAAGGGAAGCAGACTGAGTTCGATCAGAGAAGGAATTGGATTTGATGGGGAAGGGAAGCAGATTGGGCTCAGTCAGTCGGCGTTCGGGTTTGGTTGGGGAGTGCAAGGGGAGCAGACCGGTTCGGTAACTGGGAGGATCGGGTTTCGCTGGGGAGGGGAACACAGCATGAATCAATCAGGGTTTGGGGAGTTGGGGAGAAGCAACAGCAGCAGGGAGCGTTTTGTACAGATCTGTGTCCTTAGAGCTCACTGGGGGCTCCCAGCCAGAGCTTCTGCTGCAGAGGCCAAAGTCACTTCAGAGCAACTGTAATGGTCACACACACATACACACATGAAGGGGGGATGGGTAAGAGGTGCTGATTGATGGAAAAAAACATTATATAACCTTAAAAAAATCATCGCATCAGTCTCATGATTTTTTTTTTTTAAACTCCAGAGGTTGCAGCACTGGGAGAGGCAGGGACAGGGCAGGTTTAACAAGAGGGAATTAGAAGAAGCAAGAAGGAAAATGTGAATGGAAATAAAACAAGAATAAAGGAAGAGTCCAGGAGAAATGGTGGAAAACAGGAATGAGAAGAGCGACAGGAAAATATCAGTGGCAGAGAATGAGCCCGGTGACAACAAGAGGGGAAGGGGTCAAATCAGGGGGGCAGGGGGTGGTGGTGGGGGTGGTGGAGGGGAATGGAGCAGCCATGGGGGATGATCTGTAACAGGGAGGTGTGGAGGGTGGGAAAGACACAGGAAAATAAACAGGGATCAGAAGTGAGGGTTAGAAAAATGAATAGAAAAGGACAGTATGGAAGGAAAGGGAACGTGAGCAGGATGGAGAGATTTATGACACGTTGCTGAAAGTGAGACTGTAACTCATTAATTCCCTATATTAATTCCTTGCCATTGGTGCGATTTTAGTGCCATAAAGAAAACTGTTCTCAGTAGCTGGGGATCTCCTTGGAGGCAGAGTTCTGGGATTTGCTTCCTGACTTGGTTGTGACCCCCCCCCCCAGCCCCCACAGGGACTATCGCACCTCTAGGGGGAGAGTTTGGGTTTTACTGTGATGTGTCACTACCCAGCCTGTGCTCTGTCTGTCCTGTGCACACCCATGTCAATCAGGAATTGCTCAGCTGTGCTCTGCGGAGAGGAGGTTGGTTGCACAGGTGTAATCCATGCAGGGACTTGGTGTTGCAATGCTGAGTGTCACAGGGCATAGTTTGTAGGCAACCAGAAAATCACATTCTGCAAAACTGAGTCAAGTGCCTAAACTCCCTAGACAATGCATGGGCATCAGAGGCACCTTACAGTGCGATTCACAAAAGCCAGCTCACTAGGCAGGGAGCCATCTAAGCTAGACAAGAGGACATGCTGACAAGTGGGGAGGGCTGTCCTAAGACCTGCCCCCTCTCACAGACAGGTGCCTAAATCAGGGCTGCAGAGGGGCATCTATCTCTGCTAAGCAACCCACAGACAGGAACCCAGCACCTGACGTCAGGTGGCTCAGGTACCTAAGGTGTTTCTTGCTAGAATGAGGTAGCCACTTGCCTCGCTCCACAGAAAATGTGAGTGTGGGTGTGGGGAGAAGGTGGAGGTGTTTTTTGTTATGTCACCTGCCTTATAATTTTTACCCCCATGGTTAGAACACTCCGTTGGCATGTGGGAGACCCAGGTTCAACTCCACTGTCTATAGTGGCTCACGAATGTGAGTACCAACCTCAGGGCAAACAGTTACAAACCAGGGTACAAACCCCACACTTAGTATCAAATGTGAACATCTCAAGCACCATAACAGCCTGAACATGGAGTCACAGACAGTCCCCTTGGGCACTCGGATCTATCTTGCTGCTTTTCTGCCTCCTCCCCTGCTGCATCTCCCTGCTCGAGCTGCCACATTCCCAGCAGCAGAGTCTGGGCCGCTCCTGGCAACAGTTGTCTCTTGTTAAACCCACCAGCTGCTCTATCCTGGCCACAGACAGGGTCGGCTCTCACTTTTTTGCCACCCAAGCAAAAAAAGAAGAGTGCCGCCCAGCCCTACCCCCCCACGAGCGCCACGCCACCGAAGCACCGCCCCCGAGCATCATGCTGCCCGAAGCCCCGCCCCTGAGTGTCACGCCATCTGAAGCCCCGCCCCCTCAGATCGCTGCGCCGTGCCAAGCCCCTGCCTCCTGAGTGTCACCCTGTTCTAAGCCCCTGCCCCCCCTCTGAGTGCTGTGCCGAGCCCCCGCCCTCCTCCAAGCTCCGCACTGCTCTAAGCCCCCACCCCTCCTCCGAGCAACGCGCCAAGCCCCCGGCCCTGCTCCCCCAAGCTCTGCACCAAGCCCCGCCCCCGCAAGTGCCCCCCGAAGCCCTGCCTCTGAGCGCCCCGCCCCACCCAAAGCCCCACCCTCCCGAGTGCCGGGCAGCAGAAACAAAAAAAACCCCTCCAGTGTGGCCCTGAGGAACCAAACCCCCCCGCCGAGCACCGCCCTGCCCCAAGGTGCTGCCCCAAGCACGTGCTTGGTCAGCTGGTGCCTGGACCCGGCCCTGGTCACAGAGAATGGTGGAAGACATGGAACAGGAAACAGCCTCTCCCCAGCCCAGGAAGAATCACCTATCTGAGGTGTGAAACCCTCTGCCTAACCCCTGGTGCAGAGCTGACCCTCCAGACTCCCGCATACTTAAACACACCATCTCCCAGAACTCCACGCCAAGATGGGGAGCCTTCCGGTTTCAGGTGAACTCTCTCTGGAGGTACGCACTAGTTGTGAAGCATTTGGCTCTGTCTACACTAGACAGCAAAACTCTGCCTGTCACTGTGGTCACCCATGAGCGTTGGGGAGAGAGATCTCCCAGCATTCCTGGTAAACCAGGTCGATGCTCAGAGCCTTTCTACACTGGTGCTTTACAGTGCTCAAACTTGCTGTGCTTCGGGGGTGTGTGTGTGATTTTTCACACCCCTGAGCCAGCAGGTTACTGCGCTATGAATTGCCAGTGTAGACAAGCCATTTCACAGACCGAGAGACTCTTTGCACAAGACCAATACACTATTTCTCTTTCACTTAACCAGATAAAGCACAAGAGAGTTCAAATCACATAGCACAAAACGACCAACCTAACTGCAGTGCCCCTCACTAGCTCACCCTTCCCTTGGGAGTCCTGGGGGCCATCTGGGCTCAGGAAAAGCAGGCAGGGCCCCCTCACCTCATAAACCTGCTGCATGCTGGGGATCTTTGCTCTCGCCTTCTGAGCTGGAGACAAAGAGTGAGATCCAGGTAGGGACTCAGGTATTACAAAGCTGAATGTCACTGAGGCCTGGTCTACACTATGCGTTTAAACCGATGTTAGCAGCGTTAAACCAATTTAACGCCGCACCCGTCCACACTACGAGGCCCGTTATATCGATATAAAGGGCTCTTTAAATCGGTTTCTGTACTCCTCCCCGACGAGAGGATTAGCGCTAATATCGGGATTAACATATCGGAATGGGGTTAGTGTGGCCGCAAATCGACAGTATTGGCCTCCGGTCGGTATCCCACAGTGCACCACTGTGACCACTCTGGACAGCATTCTGAACTCTGATGCACTGGCCAGATACACAGGAAAAGCCCCGCGAACTTTTGAAATTCATTTCCTGCTTCCCCAGCAAGGAGAGCTCATCAGCACAGGTGACCACGCACAGCTCATCTGCACAGGTAACAATGCAGTCTCCTGAGAATCGAAAAAGAGCTCCAGCGTGGACTACATGGGAGGTACTGGATCTGATCGCTAGATGGGGAGAGGATTCAGTGCTAACAGAACTGCGTTCCAAAAGACGAATTGAAAAAGTATTTGAAAGAATTTCCAAGGCTATGATGGATAAAGGCCATAGCAGGGACTCGGTGCAGTGCAGAGTGAAAGTTAAGGAGCTCAGACAAGCCTACCAGAAAACCAAAGAAGCAAACGGAAGGTCCGGTGCAGGGCCAAAAACATGCCGCTTCTACGCTGAGCTGCATGCAATTTTAGGGGGCTGCGCCACAAGTACCCCACCCCTGTCCGTGGATTCCGACGTGGGGGTTGTAATCTCAGCCATTGCTGAGGATTCTACAGACGGGGAAGATGACGATGAAGAAGATGAGGACGACGACTTTGCAGAGAGCACACAGCACTCCGTTAGCCCCAATAGCCAGGAGTTTTTTCTCACCCAGACAGAATTACCCTCCCAGCCCTCCCAAGCAACTATCCCAGACAATGAAGCCATGGAAGGGACCTCTGGTGAGTGTACCTTTGCAAATATCAAACATTGTTTTTTAAGCAAGTGTTTTTTTAATGATTGATTTGCCCTGAGGACTTGGGATGCATTCACAGCCAGTAAAGTTACTTAGAAAAGTTTGTTAACATGTCTGGGGATTGAGCGGAAATCCTCCAGGGACATCTCGATGAAGCGCTCCTAGAGGTACTCCAAAAGCCTTTGCAGAAGGTTTCTGGGCAAGGCAGCCTTGTTCCGTCCACCATGGTAGGACACTTTACCACGCCATGCATGTAGCAAGTAATCAGGTATCATTGCATGGCAAAGCATTTCCTGCACGTAGCCAAGTGGGGAGAGGGGAGGAGTGAAATACTGATGATCTTTTTCGCATTTGGTCAGCGGGTGTGAAAGGGGGTGATTAGCAGTGAGCTTTCATGGTACCAGCCATTTGGTGGGGGGAGGGGTAAAGCACTGCAGAAGCCGAAAGACAGTGGCTTACCATGGCCGCATGCAAGCTGAATTCTGATGCCCGGACCTGTGTCTGTGAGATCTGTAACCCCAGAGCTGCAGGCACTCAGTATTAAGATGAAAAATGCGACCTTGTAGTGAAATCACATGTGCTATGTAAGGTGAATAGTGCTGTTCACTGTGAAAGAGTATAACCATTGTTCTGTAAAATGTATCTTTTTAAATACTTCTCTCCCTTTTTTCCCTCCCTCATGCAGCTGCACATTTTTCAAGCCTCCCTACTCCATCCCAAAGGCTAGCCCAGATAAGGTGGAGGAAAAAGAAGACGCGAGATGAAATGTTCTCGGATATTATGGAAGATACCCGCAAGGAAAGAGCTCATCTGAATGAGTGGAAGGAGGTGGTATCAAATTACAGGAAAGATGCCAGTGAACGTGAGGACAGGAGGGACACCCGAGATGAGAGGTGGCGGCAGGAAGATCTGCAGGAAGATCAGCGGTGGCGGGATGCAACTTTGGGGCTGCTGCGTGATCAAACTGACATGCTCCGGCGTCTGGTGGAGCTTCAGGAATGGCAGCAGGATCACAGAGTGCCACTGCAGCCCCTGTATAACCACCCTCACCCCTCACCATGTTCCACATCCTCCTCACCCAGACGTGTAAGAACGCGTGGGGGGAGGCTCCATGCACCCGCCCACTCCACCCCCGTGGACAGCCCAACCAGAAGGCTGTCATTACTGTGAAATTTTTTTTGTGGGCTTCTCCATCCCTCCTATACTCCTCCCAAACCACACCCGGGCTACCTTCTCAGTTCTCTCCCTCTTTTTATAATGAATTAATAAAGAATACATGATTTTTAAACTATAGTGACTTTATTTCCATAAGTAAGCTGTAATCGAAGGGGGAGGGTGAGTTGCTTACAGGGAATGACTCAATCAATGGGGGTGGGTGTTCATCAACAAACACAGCAGTCACACCGTACCCTGGCCAGTGATGAAGCTCGTTTTCAAAGCTTCTCTGATGCGCACCGCTTCCTGGTGTGCTCTTCTAATCTCCCTGGTGTCTGGCTGCGCGTAATCAGCGGCCAGGTGATTTGCCTCAGCCTCCCACCCCGCCATAAAGGTCTCCCCCTTACTCTCACAGAGATTGTGGAGAACACAGCAAGCAGCAATAACAAAGGGGACAAACTTCAAAAACAGACTCCAAAGAGAAACTGCTGAACTCGAATTAATATGCAAACTAGATACAATTAACTGTGGCCTAAACAGAGACTGGGAATGGTTGGGTCATTACACTAATTGAATCTATTTCCCTATGTTAAGTTCTCCTCACACCTTCTATGGGCCATCTTAATTATCACTTCAAAAAGTTTTTTTTCCTCCTGCTGATGATAGCTCATCTCAATTGATTAGACTCTTCCTGTTGGTATGCATACTTCCACCTTTTCATGTTCTCTGTATGTATAAATATCTCCTGTCTGTGTGTTCCATTCTATGCATCCGAAGAAGTGAGCTGTAACTCATGAAAGCTCATGCTAAAATAAATTTGTTAGTCTTTAAGGTGCCACAAGTACTCCTGTTCTTTTTAAAGGGGACATTGGTTTGGCTGAGGTCTGAGCGAGTCAGTAATGTGCGCCAGCGCGCCTTTAAACGGCCAAATGCACATTCTACCACCATTCTGCACTTGCTCAGCCTGTAGTTGAACAGCTCCTGACCACTGTCCAGGCTGCCTGTGTATGGCTTCATGAGCCATGGCATCAAGGGGTAGGCTGGGTCCCCCAGGATAACGACAGGCATTTCAACATCCCCAACTGTTATTTTCTGGTCTGGGAAGTAATTCCCTTGCTGCAGCTGTTTAAACAGATTAGTGCTTCTGAAGACGCGAACGTCATGAACCCTCCCTGGCCATCCCAAGTGGATGTTGGTGAAACGTCCCTTGTGATCCACCAGTGCTTGCAGCACCATGGAAAAGTACCCCTTTCGGTTTACGTACGGGGTGCCCTGGTGCTCCACTGCCAAGATAGGGATATGGGTTCCATCTATCGCCCCCCCACAGTTAGGGAAATCCATTGCAGCAAAGCCATCCACTATGGCCTGCACATTTCCCAGAGTCACCACCTTTCGTAGCAGCAGCTTAGTGATTGCTTTGGCTACTTGCATCACAGCAGCCCCTACAGTAGATTTTCCAACTCCAAATTGATTCCCGATTGACCGGTAGCTGTCTGGCATTGCAAGCTTCCACAGGGCTATCGCCACTCGCTTCTCTACTGTGAGGGCTGCTCTCATCTTGGTATTATGGCGTTTCAGGGCAGGGGAAAGCAAGTCACAAAGTTCCATGAAAGTGCCCTTACGCATGCAAAAGTTTTGCAGCCACTGCGAATCGTCCCACACCTGCAACACAATGCGGTCCCACCAGTCTGTGCTTGTTTCCCGGGCCCAAAATCGGCGTTCAATGGCTAGAACCTGCCCCATTACCATCAGGATCTCCAAAGCGCAGGGGCCCGCGGTTTGAGAGAATTCTGTGTCCACGTCCTCATCACTGTCATCGCCGCGCTGCCGTAGCCGCCTCCTCCTCGCCTGGCTTTGCAGGTCCTGGTTCACCATAAACTGCACGAGAGTGCGCGAAGTATTTAAAACATCCACGATTGCGGTATTGAGCTGAGCAGGGTCCATGCTTGCTGTGTTATGGCATCTGCACAGTTCACAAAGGAAAAAAGGCACGAAATGGTTGTCTGCTGCTTTCAGGGAGGGAGGGGTGAGGCTGTACCCAGAACCAGCCGCAGCAATGATTTTGCCCCATCAGGCACTGGGATCTCAACCCAGAATTCCAAGGGGCGGGGGAGACTGCAGGAACTATGGGATAGCTACGGAATAGCTACCCACAGTGCAATGCTCCGGAAATCGACGCTAGCCTCGGACCATGGACGCACACCGCCGAATTACTGTGCATTGTGTGGCCGCATGCAATCGACTTTATACAATCTGTTTTACTAAACCGGTTTATGTAAATTCGGAATAATCCCATAGTGTAGACGTACCCTGAGTCTAAATTGCAGCTGCCTAGACACTGGAACGACACTGTGAGCCACAGGGCCTGAGTGTTGGGGAGATGTCAGTGCCTTAGAATGGGTGACACAGAAGCCAGCGTGCTAGGCAGGTAGCTGCCTAAGCCGGTCAATGGGAGATGAGCAGAGGGGTGTTGTGTAGGGAGTCCAGGCTCCTCACTCAGCTTTGTGGATCGCAGGGCTGTTCCTGTGACACTCTAGTGCCCATTGTCTCTTGATAAATGTCCCTGATGTCAGGGCCAGCCTTAGAGGTGGGCGGATGGGCGAACACCCAAGGGCGACGTTCTATGGGGGGAACCTCCAGCACAGGGTGCCCCTCCTCCCCCTGCTGCTCTGCTCCCGTCTGCAGCCACCACTGCTCCTGCAACCCCACCCCCTGCCTTCGAGCTGCCCCTGACTGCCCTGTTCCTGGGAACCTCCTGTCTGCTGTGCAGAGCTGTGGGCGGGGGAGGATGGGGGTGTGGACTGATGTTGGGATGTGCCTTTCCCACACCCATGTACCCTGTCTCTGCTGAGGTGGGGTGTAGGGACAGGAGTCTCTGCTGCTGCTTCTGGGTGAGGAGTGGGAGGTGATGCCATCTAAAAAAGCCTTCAGACTAGTGTAGAGGTGGGCAAACTATGGCCCACAGGCCACATCTGGTCTGCAGGCCCATCCTGCCCGGCCCTTGAGCTCCCAGTCGGGGAGGGTAGCCCCCGGGCACTACCCTACTGTCCCCAGAGGTGTAGCGAGCGCCTTCCGTACCCTCCAACCGGAGGGGGCCCTGCAAGGAAGGGGCCCCCTAAAAGTGGCCAAAAAATGTAAGGTATAACTAGGTAAGTGACATTTATTGACGCTATTGCACAATCCATGTTGGTTTTACTGACAAAATCGTGAAGTTATTATGATACATCATAATGCTATTGGCTACATCAGTTGTCTGTCGGTCAGTTTCGAATTTTAGTTGGACCCATTCAAAGAATGTGTATTTGCGTTCATAATGGCGGTCGGCGGATAAATGTTATTAATTTAGTTGTTTAATTTTTTATCGTTTCCAATGCAGAAGCGTGCTTTGTGATGTCTAAGAGAACGTATAAGAGCGGAGCTAGTAAACGAAAGGCAGCAAAAGATGCCGAGAAGGAACTTGAGAAAATTCCAAAGCTGTCAACGTATTTTGCGCTGCAATCCAACGTACAGGTACAGGCACATGAAACGGACAGCGCTAGCAGCGACGAATCGTATCGAGAAGTATCCAAAAGTGCTTCAAGCGAGGTCAAAGGTGAAGCCAGTTGTTCTACCAAACAAACTGTGACAGTGGTTGATGTCGTTATTTTCTTGTCCGAAAGAAACTTGGCATTTCGAGGAAGTAATGAAAAGCTCGGCGATCCTTCGAATGGCAACTTTTTGGGACTGTTTGAATTGCTTGCAAAGTATGATACTGTCCTCAGCGAACTTTTACAGAGGATTAAGAAGGCAGAGACACATGTTCAGTACCTCAGTCCACAGATCCAAAACGAGCTGATTCAACTTGTTGCCAGTAACATTCAAGAGGCCAACATAGCACAGCTTAAAAAAAGCAAACTATTATTCAGTTATTTTGGACTGTACTCCCGACGTGTCACATGAAGAACAGATGTCTGTGGTGTTACGCTTTGTTGAATGCAACGGTGAAGATGGTGTCAATATTCGTGAAGCGTTTGTTGGTTTTCTTAATGTTCATGATACAACTGGCGAGGGCTTATTGGAAGCGTTTCTTGAAAAGGCAAACAATTTAGGAATAGACATTGCTGACATGAGAGGCCAAGCTTATGATAACGGCGCAAATATGAGAGGAAAGAATAAAGGAGTTCAAGCCGCAAGCCCGCATGCTAGAAATAAATGACCGTGCCTTGTATGTACCATGTGGAGCTCACACTTGGAATCTTGTAATCTCAGACGCGGCAAAGTCATCGAAATATGCCGTTGACTTTTTCGGTCTGATTAACAGAATATACGTTATATTTTCTTCATCACCTTCACGTTGGGATATACTTCAAGAATATATGACAATATCTGTTAAAGGGATAAGAGAAAATGAACTGGAGAATCACAGCAAAAAATTTGAAAGAAAAATGGGAGACATTGATGCCAATGAACTCATAATGGAATTGAATCGTTTTATTTATGTCATCAAGAAAGAGAGAGGACTTGTCACGGCAAACAATTTTTTAACGTACATATACAAGAACAGCCTTCAGGAGATATATCTGAATCTTTGCATTTGCATCAGAATTCTTCTGACCACACCAGTTACTGTCGCCGGTGCTGAAAGGAGCTTCAGCAGAATGAAACTGATCAAGGATATCCTGCGGTCAACCATGACAGATGACAGGCTTTCTGCGCTTGCAGTTATCTCAATCGAAAACAAGATTGCCAGATCTCTGGACTATGACGCATTGATTAACCAATTTGAGGAGAACAAGGCTCGAAAGAAGCACTTTGCGTAAATACGGAATACATGTACACTGTAGGCCTATGTATACATAATATGAACCCTGTATATTGTATAAAATAAATACCGCATTCCAGTTTCTGCATTGTAAGGGGCCCCGGACATATGTTTGGAGGGGGCCACGTTCTTTGTTGCTACGGCCCTGACTGTCTCCCACTCCCTGCAGCCTCAGCTCACCAGGCCGCCAGCATGGGATGGGGCTGCACTGCGGGGGCAGGGGAAAGCAGGGAGGGAGGCTCACCTGTAGCCTCAGGGGAGCAGGCGGGAGGTGCGGGTGGCAGGAGCCAGGGCCGGCTCTAACTTTTTTGCTGCCCCAAGCAAAAAAGAAGAGCGCCACCCCGCCCTACCCCCCCTGCAAGCGAAGCCCCGCCCCCGAACGTCATGCGCCCAAAGCCCTTTTCCTGAGCGTCACACTGCCCGAAGCCCCACCCCCTCAAAGCGCTGCGCTGCGCCAAGCCCCTGGCCCCCGAGCGCTGCCCTGCTCTAAGCCCCTGCCCCCCGGGCACCATGCCAAGCCCGCCCCCTCTGAGCGCGCGCTGCTCTAAGCCCCACCACCCTGAGCACTGTGCCAAGCCCCGCCCACCTCAGTGCCGCACCAAGCCCCACCCCCTTCCAAGCGACACGCCAAGCCCCGGCCCCACCCCAAGTCCTGCACCAAGTCCCCACCCCCAAGCGCACCCCTGAAGCCCCGCCCCCCGAGTGCCCCGCACCGTTCCGCCTGAATCCCCACCCCCCGAGCGCCCGGCCACAGAAACACAAAAAACCCTCCAGCGTTTCCCTGAGGAACCAAAAAATACCCAAGCGCTGCCTTGCCCCAAGGTGCCACCCCAAGCATGTGCTTGGTCAGCTAGTGCCTGAAGCCGGACCTGGCAGGAGCACAGCGAACGTGGCTGGAGGACTCAGGAGGGGCACTGGGCAGCCACGCAGCCAGCTGGAGAGATGCGGTGCTTTGAAGGGGAAACTGCTGCCTCTCTCTGGCTGCGCGGCTGCCCCTGCTCCTCCTGAGTCCTCCGCCCAAGTTCGCAGGGCCTCATTCTGAAAGGGGCTTTGGGGGGGGCTGGTTAGGCAGTGGGGTCCAGAGGGGACCTGTCAGGGCTGGGGGTGGATAGGGGTCAGGGCAGTCAGGGAGCAGGGGGGTTGGATGGGCCTGTGGGGTCCTGGGAGGGGGCGGTTGGGGGACAAGGAGCTGGGGGGGGGGTTGGATGGTTCAGGGAGGTTGAGGGGAGCAGTCAGGGGGTGAGAAGTGGGAGGGGGCAGATAGAGTTAGGGTTAGGGGAGGCACAGCTTTCCCTACCTGGCCCTCCATACAGTTTTGGAACCCTGATGTGGCCCTCAGGCCAAAAAGTTTGCCCACCCCTGGACTAGTGAGTGCTGAGCTTCAGTGAGAGCGCACTGTCTCTCACTCCCTGAATACACACACACTCCCCACAACACACTCTTGTATTATTGTTGTTACTTCCAGTTGAAATGAGCAAGGCACCTATGTTCTCTGTCATTTTATTCTTTCAAAGTTGGTTAAGGATTGCAGTGCTGTTATTTTAAGGATTTTTTTTGAATGCTCTGTGCATTTTTATAATTTTATTTCTCTCTTATGCTTAAATTTAATTATTTGAGTAGTGAGTTCTAAAATGCCTAACCTGTCCTGGCTGGAGTAATTCTCATTATTACTTGTATTAGCATATTGTGCTTTGTCATTCATTACTTAAAGTTGTACAATCAACTAATAATATCCTCCTAGAATGTAAATTTAGCTTCTACCCACCTTAACAGTTCCAGTTTTTTTTTGTTTTAATTAGCTAAACACATAACTTAGGCACTGTGCAGATGCAGGTTGCTTATTTACAAAGGGTATTTTTATCTGTAAAATAACTTAAAATTCATAAAAAAATTAAAGTTACAAGTCTGATATTAATAGCAATGGTGGAGTCAAAGGTTAGTGAGTCACGTACATGACTGATCACTAAACATAAATGCCAAAATAATTAGAAAAATAAATTCCCGTTCCTAATAAAAGAGAAAAAAACCTTAATCATTTCTGTTAAAATGAAGTAAATACGTTTTTAGTGGCGTGAAAAACAATTAAATAAAACAGAGTAGATAACTTCAGTAACACAGAATGTGTCTGTTAGAGAAATTAAGCAGATTTTATTTATCTCTACTAAAGATGGCGTACAAAGTATCAAACGTGTGTTTCTGATACCCGTGTAAAGCTCCAGAATTGATACCTCAAGTCTTGGGATTGGGAATATTTTGCTGTATTATCTCCTGATTGTTCTAAATTTACATAAAAACTCAAAATGTGGCTTTAATTGTAGTTTGTATATATATATATTTTCTTCCTTTATATAGGAATTAGATACAGTGCTCCTGTCAGCTAATTCCTAAGTTATCTGCAAAAAAATTAGAGTTTTCAGGTGCCTACGTAGTTCATGGAATCAGAGGTGAAAGTGGGCTGGTGCAGGCCGGTACAGAGTACCGGTAAGAACTGGCTGCCGGTACCAGCCCGTACATGGCAATGTCAAAGCAGTGCCGGGGCTTTTAACGCCGCTGCCCCTTTTGCTCACCCCCATCAGCGGCCCTGCCGGTAGGGTCCAGTAGCTGCCAGATCCTACCAGCGGGGCCACCAATTGGAGGAAGCAAAAGGGGCAGCTGCCCAGGGGGCGCCCTGGCAATTTAAAAGGGCTCAGGGCTCCCAATCACTGCAGCAGTGGCGGACATGAAGGGCTGGCTGCAGGAGGCTGTTCCTCAGGCCCGCCCCTTCCATCCAAGGCTCTTCCCCTTGGGGGGGGCCAGAGCCACCCCCCACTTTATGCAGGAGGGACCCAGTGTACCAGTAAGTCCCTCTACTTACTTTCACCCCTGCCTGGAATGATGGTTAAAGTTGTCCCCTGCCCCCTGAATAAATTCTGAAATGGTGCCTTGGTGAGGCAGGAGTGGCCAGGGGGCTGTGGGAGGGCCATGGGCTCTGGCAAGATGCAGCCCCCGTGTGATAGCATGAAACCCTCAAATTAATCTCCTAACCCCTCCTCTTGGAATCACAGCTCTCCCAAGCTGCTCCAACTAATTCCTCCACCATTTGGTCTAGCTACACCCCACACCAGGAATCCAGCTGGGGTGCACCCAGATCATTTCCCAGTGACTTGTGACAGCCCCATGAGGGCAGGGTTAAGGTTGCACTGGCCGGTACCTTAACTCTGTATTTCTTGGTTTTCAGACTTTTGAGTTTTGATGAACTTACACCAGGTGGGGTTGATAATATCTTTTATCGGACCAACTCCTGTTGTTGATCGAGACGAGCTTTGGAGCTGCACCAAGTTCGTCTTTAGGGCTGTGTTGCTGGAAAGTTCATCTCTGTCCTCAACAGAAGTTGATCCAATAAAAGATCTCACATCACCCACCTTGTCTGTGTAATAGACTGGGGCCAACATGGCTGCAACAACACAGCCAATCACTTCTGATGAACTTGATGTTTTGGAAGGTCACGATCTTCAATGGGAAACTGGAACTTCTTTTTGACATCATGACTGGATTCAGAGCAGGGCCGGCTCCAGACACCAGCCTACCAAGCACATGCTTGGGGCGGCACCTTGGGACGGGGCGGCACGCGGGGTTTGTTTTTGGGTTTTTTTTGGTTCAGCCAGGCGGCGCTGGCGGGAGGTGGGGCTTGGGAGGCGGGGCGCCGTGCTGGGGGTGCCGGGACTTGGGCGGCGCAGCACTCAGCTGGGGCGGGCATCAGCAGCACGACACTCGGGGGGGGGACTTGGGCGGCGCAGTGCGGCGCGCGGCTGGGGTGGGAACGTGGGCGACGCGACGTTTGGGGGCGGGGACTTGGGCGGCGCAGTGAGGCACTCGGCTGGGGCGGGGACTTGGGCGACACGACGTTTGGGGGCTCGGACTTGGGCGGTGCAGTGCAGTGCTCGGCTGGGGCGGGGACTTGGGCGATGTGACGTTCGGGGGGCGGGGACTTGGGTGGTGCAATGCGACACTCGGGGGGCGGGGGACTTGGGTGGTGCAGGGTGGTGCTCGGGAGGGTGGGGACTTGGTCAGCGCGACACAACACTCAGGGGGGCAGGGACTTGGGCGGCACGATACGACACTCAGGGGGGCGGGGCTCTTTGTTTTCGCTTGGGGCGTCAAAAATGTTAGAGCCGGGCCTCATTCAGAATCAGTTGTTCACAGGGCCGGCTCCAGGCACCAGCTTATCAAGCAGGTGCTTGGGGTGGCCACTCCGGAGAGGGGCGGCAGGTCCAGCTATTCGGTATCAATTCGGCGGAGGGTTCCTCACTCCTGCTTGGAGCGAAGGCCCTCCTGCTGAATTGCCGCAGATCATGATTGCTTTTTTTTTTTTTTGGCTGCTTGGGGCGGCAAGACCCCTGAAGTCTGCCCTGGTTGTTCATGTGTCCTAGTTATCTGAATCCAGCGATGATTTCAAAGAGAATCTTCTTCCTGCTTTTGCTGAATCTAATAAACTAAACAGCAACGCGCCCCGACCCCACAACAACACCAAAGCCCCTTTTGTTAACGTAAGACTCGACCCTCCCTACGTGACAGGGTTTGCCATGAGGCAATTGACAGTGTTACTTTCACTTCCCCCGGGGCGAACGCTGCAAGCCGAGCGCAGGTTTATCGATTGGGAACAAACCCACGTTTCTTTTAACACCTGTCCGAAATAGATTGTGGTTCAATCAGCTTTATATTGGGAGAGGAAAAACAGGCTGGACCAGAATAAGGTGCAAAGCCAAGTGGCTGCGTTTATTTGGGGGAAAGTTACAACTTGGGCCAAAGGAGAGAGGCAATTTTTAGCTGGGATGTTGTTAGGCAATATAAACAACCCAAAAATCATTAACAGTACAATTCTATACTGCTCACTGCACCACACTGAATAGGCAGACACACCAATCACACAAGATGGGAATCGGGTTCATCAGAGCGGTGCCCGGTGCAACACAGAAAAAGAGACCCACAGGCCACTGCCTCAACCGCCCTTGCTTTCACACTAAGGGTAAACCCAGAGTGTGGTGCGGCTGCAGTTGGGCAGATTCCACTCACACAGACCGCGGGGACAGGAACCCCTTGGTCAGCTAA
Organism: Mauremys reevesii; assembly: GCF_016161935.1. Taxonomy (NCBI): domain Eukaryota; kingdom Metazoa; phylum Chordata; order Testudines; family Geoemydidae; genus Mauremys; species Mauremys reevesii. The sequence continues at coordinate 4,589,004 of NC_052637.1, forward strand.
TCCCCAGGTGGAGACAGCTCCCAGACACAAACACTCCGGACAAAGACAGAGCAGTGACTCACACACTTAAAACAGTTTACAATAAACAATTTATTAAAACCTTAGAACAACTATACACCTAGGCAATTGTGCAATTATGAGCTCAATACTTTAATCCTTAACACTGTGCACACACTTGGTACTGGGTTAGGGAGGGGAAAAATAGGAGGCTAGATAAGCAAACTGCCAGAAATTAGAAAACAAATACCGCACTCCAGGCACAGCTGACCAGCAGAGCAGACACCAGAAGCATGATGAGGTGCCAGGAACAGGTCCAAGGCGACAATGAAGACAACACGACACGAGCTAGCTATACCAGGAGGAGACCCTGGCCGAAAGGTTGATCAGGTCCTTCAGCTGACACGCGGATACTCCACAAAGATTTTGGGGGGAAACCTAGTTTTATAGAAAGGGTCTCACTCACTCGTGTCAACATCTGATTGGTCCCTGGTTCCCCCTCCCTCCAGGCTTCGAGCTGTTGCCCCCCACGCCGGCAGGATTTGCACACGGCACACTGGGGTATCTGAGCAGAATTAGGTCTCTGTATATAGTACTCTGGAGTTGCTGGGCAGAACTAGCCTGACCTCCAGACGACTGGGCCCAAAAAGAGCGGGAAAATGCATACTACGGAGTTGCTGGGCAGAATCAGGTCTTTGCACACTGCACTAGCCTGACCTTTAGACGGCCCAACAGAAAAAAAAACAGGAAAGTACACACAGCACTTTAGTGTTGCTGGGCAGGATTAGGTCTCTGCCCTTTCCTATGCAACAAGAACCTGGTCCAAGATGGAGGCTGCCTTGTCCTTTTAACAGGACAAGATGGCCGTGGACCGACAATTGGCCATACAGAGCCATAACTGTGCATCAGGTTGCGACAACACCGTTCTACGGAGAAGTCAGGAGACGAAATTGCAGCTCTTTGATCGCCAGAATTAGCGGAGCAACATGCGGGAGAAACGGGACTAGTCAATGACCATGTAATTGTCCCAGCCAAAGGAGTGAAGTCTGGGCACACCCAGGAGATTTTAAACTTCCCAGAAGACCCAACCAGGTGGGTGAATTTTGCTTCAGAAAGGCTGTTTGTAACGTCTAATACCCGATACTTATTGCGGGGACAGATTATTAAAAACACAAGGAGTAAATAATCCTGTGATCGTTTGTTTCTCTATTTGTGGAAACTTGACAGAACAGCTACATTCAAAGTGATTTGCAGTTTGTTTTCATAGCAATGTAACGTGAGACTTTTACAGCTTGTGGAATGAGTCATTTCTTTGTTTTGCTGAATTTTATTCAAGAACAGTGGGCCCAACACTCCTCTTGGGGGAGATTTGTAACTTCCTGTATTTTGAATACAGGAAATTTACTGCAGCAAATCCAGCTGCCATCAGTCTAGTTTTCTCCCTGTGCTGACATTGCAGTTTTCTGCCTCTTGACTGGAGGGCGGGGTACAGCTATTTTAAATGACAGTATTGTTGTGAAATTATGTTTTTCTTTTGTTTAAAACATTTTGCTTATTTTTAAATTTTTAATCACATACTATTGCACAAAATATTAGATTTTAGTTTTCCTTTTTTCCAGTTTTCCTTTTTTCTCCCTTTTCTCCTTTGAGACAAGATAAGGGATGGGTGAATAAAATGTTTTTATTCCATTTGATTAGGGTTTCTCATTTTGAATCAATTTGAAATATTTTTTCATTTATCATCATTTTGTTGAAAAATTAGAAATATTAAAATAATAGGAAAAATCAGTTATAAAAAACAAATTTCTAAAAGCCATATTCTATTGAAAAATCAGTTTTGTTTAAGTATTTTGGACCAGGTTCAGTATTGTCAACTCTCAGAGTTATTTGTGATTTTTATATTGTGTCACAGTATTCAGTGATTTTCTGAAAGCCCTAGTGTTCTAGTTTTGATTTTATATGAGAATATTTGATTTCATTTAAAGTAAAAATTAATTTCCAGCCTTTATAGTTGCAGGGGAAAGTATAAGATTGAGTGTACCCTCAAGGCTCAGAAACCAAATCTCAAAAAATAGGAACTCAAAATGTATATTTAAAATACTGATTTTTAAGTCAATCATATACCTTTTTTGACCAATTTGTGATTTTTTTTTTAAAATGTGTGTGGGGGAGGATTTTTTTGTATTGATTTTCATAAAGCAACAAATATTCTAAAGCACAAAAAAAAGCATCCCACAAAAATGTACAGCTTGTGTATGTTCCCATAATTAAGCAATTATGCAGTTTTAAAAGTAATCAAAGCTACAAGATGTAGGGGTGTGGGGGGTGCAGTGTCCCCAGGTTTTATGCGAGGCTCTACTCCTGGTCCCAGGGCTCCGATCATCGTCCCGCACATGGGGATCCACTCCTGCCCACTATTAGCTGTGGCCCCAGCCTCAGTCCCTTTACCCCTGTCTGTGCCCCACCCTTCTGGAGATACAGCCCTGCTCCCAGCCCCAGCTCTGAGGGGAGGGCGTGAACAAGGGTAAAGGGCATGAGATAAACATTTTGGGGCACTTCCTCTGGCTTTCAGCACCCCCACTGTAAAAACTGTTCAAGTGCCACTGCAGACAACACAAGACCAGACAATACCATACACACCTAACACACTGAGTGTGGGGGGTTACACTGACTTTTGAATCCTGGGTTTGGCAGTGCTGCTGCTCTGTTTTTGAAAGGCACAAACAAATTTCAGTTTTCTGCAATAATTCATCCAATCTATACAAACCAGTGTATCACACCCATTAATTTAATTCATCAAAGTTCTGTAGTTCTTTGGCAATAAGGGTCTGAAGGAAATGGATGAAAATTGATCTTTAAAAAATGATTTAAAAAAATTAAATCAGAGGCTTTTCTTTCACTTGGATTTTTTTAATTTAAATTAAATTCTGGTTTATATTTCAGATTAAAATTATGACAACTGATGCTAAGGCATATATATAATATATAACATTCAAGTAGTATATGTTTGCTACAAAAGTTTTAAAGAAAATCAGATCAATGAAGTGGTGGCAGTCACTGGCTAAGCACCTGGAAGCAGAATTTGTTGAAGGGCTGACCCAGCTTTTGACAGCAATAGCCTCTTCTGCAGATACACAGAAAATATTTTATTCATTTCAATATACCCAACTAGTTCAATTCAACGACTCGTCCGTTCAAAGTTGAGAAACCAGTTGGGAGTTGAAAAATCAGGAAAGTTTGTTTTCCACTCTGAAATAGTCATTAAAAACAAGGTGTGAGAGGATGAGATCTACCAGCACTAAAATCTTGAAGGACACGGTGACCAGAAACAATCAGTTCAATTCACTAACTATAGATAATAGTTCCTTTTTTCTAACACATCAGATTTGAATGCAAAATATGTTTTAGTAAAGTATTTTTCTCTTCTCTATCCTGTTGTCCAGATCAAGTTACAGTGAAGATGAAGATTCTTTCATTCTGTCCTAGCTCCACAGTGAGCGCCGCTCTGCCTAATTTGATCATTTTCTTCATTACTTATCACATTCACAAGCTGGAATCAGGTAGGAATCCCACTGGTCCTGCTGCTGCTTGTAGGATTTGTTTCATTGTAGTGATATATAAATCATAGAATCATAGAACTTAAGATCAGAAGGGACCATTATGATCATCTAGTCTGACCTCCCGCAAGATGTAGGCCACAAAAGCTGACCCACCCACTCCTGAAATAATTCTCTCCCTTGACTCAACTGTTGAAGTCCCGAAATCCTGATTTAAAGACTTCAAGTAGCAGATAATCCTCCAGCAAGCGACTCCTGTCCCATGCTGTGGAGGAAGGCGAAAAACCTCCAGGGCCACTGCCAATCTACCCTGGAGGAAAATTCCTTCCCGACCCAAATATGGCGATCAGCTGAACCCCGAGCATGCGGGCAAGACTCTCCAGCCAGACACTCAGGAAAAAGACTTTCAATATCCCAACATTGACCCTCAGTACTAATTACCAGTGGTGGCACGTTATTGACCTATTGACTAAATCACGTTATCCTATCAAACCATTCCCTCCATAAACTTATCAAGCTTAATCTTAAAGCCAGAGAGGTCCTTCGCCCCCACTGTTTCCCTCAATAGGCTGTTCCAGAATTTCACTCCCCTGATGGTTAGAAACCTTCATCTAATTTCAAGCCTAAACTTCCCGAATCATGCCTATTCCACTAGTTTGTACAAAACTGGAAAACAAACAAACAAACAAACAAAAAAACCAAGCCCACCCCTCCAACAAATTTCAGATTGGCTCAATATCAGTAAATAAGTCTCCACTTCCTCCTCAACCCTTCTGGCAGAGTAATTCTCCACCTGCTGCGCATATGAGGCAGTTTCTCTATCTAGCTACTTATATCATCATAGTATCCGAGTGTGAGGCTGTATGGAATATGGGTGACCATTTATAATAGCATTGATACCAATATTACAAAATCACAATGAATCTTATACAAGATATGCCACGAGAAGTAATTATGCCGCTCTACCCTGCGCTGATTAGGCCTCAACTGGAGTCTTGTGCCCAGTTCTGGGTGCCACATTTCAGAAAAGATATGGACAAATTGGAGGGAGTCCAGAGAAGAGCAACAAGGATGATTAGGGGTCTGGAAAACATTTCATATGAAGGAAGATTGAAAGAACTGGGTTTGTTTAGTCTGGAAGAGAGAAGACTGAGAGGGAACATAACAGTTTTCAAATACCTAAAAGGTTGTTATAAGGAGGAGGGAGAAAACTTGTTCTCCTTAACCTCTGATGATCGGACAAGAAACAATGGACTTAAACTGCAGCAAGGGCTGTTTAGGTTGGACATTAGGAAAAAATTCCTGACTGTCAGGGTGGTTAAGCACTGGAATAAATTGCCCAGGGAGGTTGTGGAATCTCCATCATTGGAGATTTTTAAAAGCCGGTTAGACAAATACCTGTCAGGGATGGTCTAGATGGTGCTCGTTCTGCCATGAGTGCAGGGGGCTGGACTTGATGACCTCTCGAGGTCCCTTCCAGTTCTATAGAGTGACCAGATGTTCCATTTTTATAGGGACAGTCCCATTTTTTGGGACTTTTTCTTATATGGGCATCTATTGCCTCCCCACCCCCGTCCCATTTTTTCACAGTTGCTGTGTGGTCACCCTAAAGTTCTATGATTCTGTGTAAGGTATCAGTGGAAAAGGCATGATTTGCTAAATATGTTAAGCTTGTTTATAGGTCTGTGTCATCTTTGTATGGTGAGATATAAATATGTGCAGTAAATTTGTGCCTCCAACTTGTGCTGTGCATTTGGGTGATACTCCCAGACAGACCGGCATCAGCGCTATCTGGCCTGCTGTAGAATGAACCATTGAGAGAAGCCCAGGGCTGTGATTCAGCAGGACATGTAGATAAGTATGGGGGGGGTAGCCGTGTTAGTCTGTATCCACAAAAACGAGGAGGAATCCGGTTGCACCTTAAAGACTAACAGATTTATTTGGGAAAAGCTTATGCCCAAATAAATCTTAGGCCTTGGCTACACTTGAGAGTTACAGCGCTGGTGGTGGCTTTATAGTATTGTAACTCACTTCCCGTCCACACTTGCAAGGCACATGCAGCGCTGTATCTCCGCAGTTACAGCGCTGCTCGTATTCCACCTCCACGAGAGGAATAAAGAGTATATTGCTGCTGCTGCAGCGCTGCGCCACCAGTGTGGCCACCCAAAGCACTCTGATTGGCCTCCAGAAGTATTCGGCAGTATCCCAGAATGGCTGTTCAGCCACTCTGCTCATCAGTTCGAAGTCTACTGCCCTGGCCTCAGGTGACCAACCATCAGACCCGCCCTTTAAATTCCCCGGGAATTTTAAAAATCCCCTTCCTGTTTGCTCTGCCAGGTGTGGAGTGCAATCAGTTAATCTTTCCAGGTGACCATTGCTCCATGAGGCAAAAAAGCCCCAGCATGGAGCAATGGCGAGTTGCTGGACCTCATCAGTGTTTGTGGGGAGGAAGCTGTGCGGTCCCAGCTGCGCTCCAGCCATAGGAATTACGATACCTTTGGGCAGGTATCAAGGGCCATGCTGGAAAGGGGCCATGACCGGGACGCGCTGCAGTGCAGGGTTAAAGTGAAGGAGCTGCGGAATGCCTACTGCAAAGCTCGCGAGGGAAAACACCACTCCGGCGCTGCCCCCACGACCTGTCGTTTCTACAAAGAGCTGGAAGCGATACTTGGGGGTGACCCCACCTCCACTCCGAGCACCAGCGTGGACACTTCAGAGCGGGGGAAGGAGGAGGAGGAAAGCAAGAATGAGGGTACTGGGATGGGGGGAAACACCCCAGAGTGCCTGGAGGCATGCAGCCAGGAGCTCTTCTCAAGCCAGGAGGAAGGTAGCCAGTCGCAGCAGCCGGTACTTGGTGGAGGACAAACGGAGGAGCAGGTTCCCAGTAAGCAGCTGTTATTTTCAGGAAGGGAATTTTTCAGGAGGGGAGGGTTAGGGCTGCATGCATGCATGCCTAGATGCGGAATAGCGCATTGATGTGGTCTATCACGTCGTGGTAATCGGCCTCGGCAATCCCTTCAAAAGTCTCATCCAGAGCATGGGCGTACACTTGCGCAGGTTTATTGGGAGAGCCACTGTGGTCCTTGTCCCAGTCAGGCTAACGCGTCCGCGCCACTGTGCTGCGAGGGGTGGGGGGATCATTGCTGAACACAGGCAAGCTGCATAGGGGCCAGGGCGGAATCCGCATTGCAGTAGAAGACCCTCCCTTGCTTCCCAGTTCACACTCAGCAGCGAGATATCTTCCAGGATAAACTCCTGTGGAAAATGTTGGGACAGTGTTCAGTGTAGGTGTCCCCTGCAGCTGTTGGCTCTCCCCAAGGCACAGAAACCCAGAAGACAGTACAGCCCTGAAACAATCAGTCCCCCTTACTCACCATTTTGGGGCTCCCGGGGGTTATGTGCGCTCTCTTTGGGACGGGAAAATTATGCTATTGTGTAGACTGTGTGTGTGCCCTCCTTAAGTGCGGGGGAATTACTCTGTCTGGTATAAACAATGCTGCCTCTGTTAAGTGTTGCATTTTGCCTTTACAGATGCAACCTTGAGATCTCAGCCGTCCGTGTTATCACCGGCTGAGAGACTGCAAAAACTCCGGAAGAGGCCGCGAAAAAGCAAAGACGACATGCTGCACAAAGTGATGCATCAATCTCTTACAGAGAATCAAAAAGCACAGGAGTGGAGGGAGAGGGAAAGCAGGATCCGCAAGGAAAACGCAGCGCAAAGGAAGCAATGCATGGAGTGGCTGATAGGCATCCTGGAGTGCCAAGCGGACTCTATCCAGGCGCTTGTAGCCATGCAGGTGGAGCACTACCACCCCTGCCCACCCCCTCCGCCTCTGCTCAGAGGGATCCCAGGCAAACTCCTTCTGTTTGCCTCTCTGCTGTTCGCTGCTCAGCTGGTTTGCAGCTGACTGCCTTTTTATAACACTAGGGCCCAGCTGGAACAAAGCACTCCCAAATCAAACTGGTCAAACAAGCAATCAAACAATCAAGCACACAGTCAAACTGTCCCCCCAACAGACACTCAGATTAGAACCAACACTGAGAATCACATCAGAAATATAGCGAAGGCCGGGACAGATCACAGAGCTCAGGTATACAGTGTATATACTCAGGTCACCCTGTCCGGTCACAGGGCACTGAAATGGCTCTGTGGCATATCAGATTAATATAAGGGGCGTTATCAGTGACACCTATACCTGAGTTGGCCTGTCACTTTCTACTATAAATACCTTTTTCAGTTGCTTGTAACTTTTCCACATTTCAAATATTCAGGTTGAAAATTTGCATGCCAAGTGTCTGCCCCAGGCTGAATTTCTGGAAAGTTTGAACCTACTGACTTTTTTGTTTCTAGCATGTTTTCCCCCTGAGCTTGTTCTCTTTTTGTTTTGGTGTATTTCACAGCCCAGTTCAGAGTGATGGGTCCTGGTCACCCTGTCACTGCCAGGATGAGTGAGGCCATTGTGTTACCCTGTCACCTGTCCCCCAGGATGAGCGCTGTGAACATGGAGGTGAGATGGTTCCAATCTGAGTTCACTTCAGTTGTTCACCAGTATCATGAAGGAAAAGATCAGTATGGAAAGCAGATGCCAGACTATCATGGAAGGACAGAGCTTTTTAAAGCTGGCATCATGGATGGGAATGTTTCTTTGCAGATTCTTAATTTCAGACCCTCAGATGAAGGACAATACAACTGTTTTGTTCAAGATGGTTCTTTTTATGAAGAAGCCCTATTGGAACTGAAGATAGCAGGTCAGCTGCTCTTGTCTGTATTATGATGTGGGGCGATGGGAGGATCAGTTCCAGGCTCTCACCTCCCCTGAGACCCCCCTGCCCCTGAGCCGGGCCCCCAGCAGGATCTGGGTTTGTCTGGACTGTGGCCGGGGACAGGTGACATTTATCGATGCTGGTGACGAGGCCCCGATCTTCACTTTCCCGCCGGGCTCCATCCCTGGGGAGAGAATCCGACCCTGGCTCTGGCTGGGGTGGGGAGCCCGGCTCCGACTGTGTCCCTGAGACACACAGCAGAGGCAGGAACTGGAAATCAGCCTCTCTAGCCTCATGGATCCCAGTCTCTACGACCTTGGAGGACTCCCATCTACCCAGCCCCTTTCTCGTCATCTCTATGGCTGTTGGAAGCACCTCCCCCTCCCTCTCTGCAGCTTCAGGGATGCGGGGAGCATGGGGAAGCCCCCTGGAGCTGCAGGGACGGAGGGGGAGGTGCTAACAGCCGGGCTGGGGACAGGCGGAGGTGGGGGTGGCAAGGACACAGCATGAGTCAATCAGGGTTTGGGGGGTTGGGAGAAGCAGCAACAGCCAGGAGCGTTTTGTACAGATCTGTGTCCTTAGATCTCATTGGGGGCTTCCACCTGGGGATCAGCACAAGGGGAAGGGATAAGATCAGGGAAAGAAGGGAACAGCCAAGGGGGATGATCTGTGACAGGGAGGAGAGACACAGGGAAATAAAGAGGGATGGAAAGTGAGGCTAGAACAATAATGAATAGAAAAGGACAGTATGGAAGGAAAGGGAACGTGAGCGGGATGGGGAGATTTATTACATGTTACTGAAAGTGAGACTGTAACTCATTAATTCCCTATATTAATTCCTGGCCATTGGTGCCATCTTCGTGTTTGTTCCACTTTAATGTTCCAGATGCAGGTGCTGGGGGCAGCATCATGGGATTTGCTTCCCAACTTGGTGGTGTCCCCCCAGCCCCCACAGGGAATATTGCACCCAGGGCTGGTTCCAGGCACCAGCGAAGGAAGCAAGTGCCTGGGGAGGCCAGTAGTCAGTTGTCAGGGCGGCAAATCCAGATTGGCAGCAGCAGCACTTCAGCGGCGGCTTAATCTGCCCACTTCAATATTTGGTGGAAATTCAGCAGCGGGTCCTTCACTCGCTGTCTTCCTCTTCAGCAGCAGCTCAATCGGGTTCTTCTTTTTCTCTCTTTTTTTTTTCCCACCGCTTGGAGCAGCAGCAAAAAAGCTGGAACCAGCACTGATTGCACCTCTAGGAAGAGAGTTTGAGTTTTACTGTGTAATGTGTCACTAAGCAGCCTGTTCTGTCTCTGCGCTGTGCACACCCATGTCAATCAGGAATTGCTCAGCTGTGCTCTGCGGAGAGGTGACTGGTTGCACAGTTTAATCCATGCAGGGACTCCGGTGTTGCAATGCTGAACGTCACAGTGAGTAACTTTTAGGCATCTAGAAAATCACAAGAACAGCAACACTGTGACCCTCAGAGCTGAGTTGGGGTCTAAACTCCCTAGACACTGCCAATCTATGGGTAACCCAGGCACCTCAGTAGGCAGGGAGCCATATAAGCTAGCCAATGGGAGATGCTGACAATGGAGGAAATGGTGCCCTAAGCCACATCCCTCTCATGGATAGGTGCCTAAATCTGGGCTGCAGAGGGGTGTGTGTCTCTGCTTAGCAACCCACAAATAGGAACCCACCATTTGATGTCCGGGGCCTCCAGTCACGGCAGCTTCCAGTGCCTGGTAGTGGTGGCAGCAGCTGGGAGCCCCAGGCCCTTTGAAATCGCCCCAGCAGGCTGCAGGGCTCCTAGGCGCACATGCTGGATGGGTGCAGTGGCACATTAGGGGAAGGAAAAGTCCTAGACCCTGGCAGGAGCCGCACTGAGCAGGGGTGAGGAGAAGCAGCCCTGGACACTGGCTGCTGGGTGGGGGCAGGGGAAGTCCCAGACCACGACAAAAGCCATGCAGGGTGGGTGGGAGAAGCCCATGACCCCGGCAGAAGAGGGGCTGAAGCCCCACCCCCACGGAGCTGGCCTCAGCCCCTCCATCTCCTGTGCCCCCTGCGTGGAGCCCAGACTACTCACCCTGGTATCTCCATTTCCCCCATCACCACACAGCCATGAAGGGATTCAGCCTAGGAGGCAGGATCAGCATTAGCCCCATTTGGCAGGTGGGATCTAGGGTATACAGAGGTGAAGTGACTTTCCCAAGGCTAAGCAGGGAGTCAGTGGCAGAGCAGGGAACCAAACCCAAGACAGCTGAGCCCCAGGCCTGTGCTTGAACCACTGGGTCACCCTTCCTACCTGAGCAGGGGCAACCTCCTCTGCGGGCACTAGACAGAGACCCCAGGAGGTGGGGAGCAGAGAGAGATGAGAAAAGGGACACAGGTGGGAAGCAAGAATGGGAAACATCAGGAAGGTGGGGAGCAAGGCCTTAGAAAAGAAACAAGAGGGAGGAATGGGCAGGGAGCAGAGAAAAGAGGAAGGGAGCAGGAAAAGACTCCCCACTGCTTTTGAGTCCCATCCACCTGCTTCCCAAAGCCAACAGTGGCCCTCAGCTCCCAAACAGGAGCTAAGCTGGGGTGAGGCACAGAGTGAACACCATGTCTTTACACAGGGGTGTCAGTGAAGGCAGCTTGTAGCTGAGTGTAATGATTTTAATACACTGTAATTCATGGTAATGTAAAGACGTAGTTCACTGCTATTTTGATTGCTATGATACCAGTGATAGACACACATTCAATGACTAGAATATGAAGCAAGTGTGTGTATAAATATGCTGGAAATTGCCATTTTGGACGGGGAAATTGAACCAAACACACACACACCTCACCCTTAAAGCAGGAGGGGCAGAAATGAATTGGCAGGAGATGCTTGGGGGAGGGGACCTAGGGGGCAGAGCAGGGGAGGAAGAGGTGAAGTGGGGGCTTGGCCTTTGGGAAGGGGGCAGAGCTGAGAGGGGGCACCCACCGGCAAAACCAAAAATCAGCACCTATGGCGCATGGGGTGATATCGGTGGTGGCGCCAAAGGCAGGCGGGTGGGCATGTGGAAGCCCTGGCCATGCCAGAAGAGCGCGCCCAGCAGCACAGGCACAGCACCGCCCAAATGTCAGGGAGACGGAGTCCACATGGGCACAGCTTGTGCATGTGGGCACCAGTGGGGGCCCATTGACTGTTCTGCCCTGGGGCCCAGAATTGCTGTTGTTGAGCTTGGGGGGATTGTGCTCATGTCCTGCTTGGCACCCACAGCCCAGCTCTGCGCATTCCCATAGCTTGTCCTCTGTGTCCGTTCCCCTTTCTGTTCACTGTGCTGTTTTAGATCAATGATGACACTCATTTAAGGGGCTTCCCTTGGGTAACTGAGAGATTTACGCTCTGAATTCTCACTGGCACAGTGCTTTAAAAATCTTAAGCAGGCCAGCCCCCCAAAATCATGAGGTTTAATAAGAACAATATAGTAAGTATTAGTATTATTTTATTTGCCTTTTGGTGTCTCAGATCTTTAGACTGCACTGGGGTGAACTTTTTAAGTGTTTCTCTGCAACAAAGAGAACTAGATACTTCCTTTGTTTAGAAAACAAAGTCAAGGATCTCTCCTCCTCACATGCTTCCAGGAGCTGGGGCTTCGTCAAACACACCAAATATCACAAGACTCATGATAAAATCATGAAAGTTGGTGATGATGCTACAGCCCCTTTCCACTGAACCAAGCAGTGTTAGTATAAACAAGAATCAGGTCTTGAAAACACTGATTCCAGCTTAACCAAACTTTTAGCTCTGAGAGTTTATTATCACAAGGCTTGGAAGAATTAGCTTGTATTCATAAGTTTTGGCAAATGTTGCTTTTGCTGTCTACACACAGACCAATGACAAAATATTTCAATTGATAATAAATGATAATTACAGATATGCAAAGTAAGAACAAGGCTGCTTGAGAACTTTTTCAAGTTTGATTGAAGGACAGTGACTCTGCATCTTTTGACAGGTGATGTGACCATCTGTGTTTTGATGTTTATAAAGCTTCAGCTTTTTGAATCTCCATGTCTAGTGACATTAAATCATTGGGGTCTGATTCACTATTATCATATCCCCCCATAATTTCCCACAACTGTGAAAACTGAAATTGAGAACATTTGGAAGGAAATGCTAAAACCCAGAGTTTTGTGCAATTGTGAAAATTTAACTCAATGAATATTGAAACAAACACTTAAAACTAGCTGCAGTACAATCTGTTAATATTATATATTGTGACAAAATTCTATCCCTGACTCCATGGGTCCTGCATTTCCTGGTAGATTTTGCTAGCCTCAGAGGCTCCCTGTGACCCTCCACATAGCCCTTCTCTCTCTAGAGGCAAGGGTCACAGCTTACTGAGCCATTTTCATCATAAGCCAACAAGGGAGGTGAGGAGAAGCAACCCTCACTCACACAGTCTCTATTGTCCCCCAGTCTCAGTGATTAATCAGGGAGGAGAGGGAGGTGCCCAGGCTCACCCTCTACTCCAGGCTCCAGCCCAGGGACCCTACAATTAGCAGCTATGGTAGCTGACTTTTTGGAAATAGGACATGTACAATTCCCTGGGTCACTTCCCCACAGCAACCCCCACTCAATATCTCCTTCACAGTTACCTCAGGGCCTCCTTCCTTGCACCTGATATGGCTTTGCACTGCTTCATTCCTCCAACAGCACAACTCCCTCCCATAGCTCCTGCCACCCACCCCTTACTGACTAACTGGGAGGCTTTTAACTAGTTCCAGCCAGCCCTTGATTGGCTTCAAGTGTCCCCATCAATCTAGCTATCTCCACTGCCTTCTAGAAGGATCTTAATTGGCCCCAGGTGTCTTGATTAACCTGGAGCAACCGTCATTTGGTTACCACGGTACCAGGGATTTGTTTAGCCTGGGGCTAACACACCTGTTCCTCACTACTTTACTGTAGCCATCTGGCCTTGCCCCATTACAATATTTATCTCTCAATTAATTCTGCCAAGCCTGACTATTCTTCCTTAGCAGGGCCGGTGCAACCACTAGGAAAACTAGGCAGCCACCTAGGGCGCCAAGATTTGGGGGCACTGCTGCCAATCAAGACTCTGGCTGCGGATCGCAGACTGTAGGGAGGGAGGACGTGTATGATAAGAACCACACTCCCAGTGAATTCCTTTCCTGGATTTAGTTAAAAGCATTCTGGGATATCTCCTAATAACCTGGAGGCCAATAACAGCACTGGTGTGTGGCCACACTTGATGAGCAGCGCTGCATCACCAGCGCTGCACTTGTTATACGCCAAGCAGACCAGGTGTACAGCCAGCGCTGCAGCCAGGGAGTTGCAGCGCTGGATGTGCCTTGCAGGTATGGACAGTTACTAAGTTGCAGCGCTGTAAAGCCTCCACCAGCGCTGCAATTCTCAAGTTTGGGGTGAGAAGTGTAAGACCCCTGCTGGGCAGGGCCGGTGCAAGGATATTTTGCACCCTAGGCAAAAATTCCACCTTCTGTTCCCCTCCCCTCTCCCTTCCCCCCACCCCCAGCATCGCTTATTATAAACTTTCAAAAATTAATACTGCATAATGTGGCATTGTTCATTAGAATTAATACACGTTTGGCTTGAAAATTTATTAATTTCATTATTTAGTCTACATATTTAATAAAAATAAATGAATAACCTGACAGTGTTGACATTGTTACTGTTTTCACTTTGCACAACATAACATGGATCTTAAAATAAATCACATACATTATACACAATACACTGTCACGTCCTTCCTTCATTCTTTCATATCAAAGTCTACTACATTTTATCTGAAGCAGTTAGTGATACGTCTAGATTGTAAGAAGCAGCTTCTGTAAAAAGATAATACTTTATTGGATAAACAGTCAACAGCCATCTTGCATAAAGTATATATTAGCTATGTCATATCCATATCAAACATATTTTCATAAAGAATATAGAGTATAATGTCACACTCCTCGTGTATGTTTGCTGATCTGAAAATAGTAAAGGAGCATGCACCTTTGGGTGCAAATGCTCATGACAATACTACAGAGCCGATGCAAGCTCCATGATTCTGTGTGAGATGGCAAACAGTGAGGAGAGCCAGGCAGGTTAGTGGGTTTAGAAAAAAAGGTGTATACATTATGTATATGTTTATGCATTATAAGAAGTTTGATCCCCTGGGCACAACAACCACTGTCTGACCTGTTTGGTACCCTGCATACACTGCTAAACCAAAGCTTCCCAAAATACAGTGCATACATACAAAATACATGCAAAATACAAGTGACATAGTAACTATAGTGACTCTATGGTGACATAACTTGAGTTAACCCCACACTTAAACTGTAGGTATGGCCTTAGGTATATTAAATGTTTGGGAGAATGAGGGTAGACTACAATTCATTCAGGTGTTTTGGCTCAAGGCATTGGAACTGGCCTTACTGCACCCTACAGGCTCAGGAACAAAGAGGCCCAAGAAAAGAGATCATTTACTTATTACAATTTCTTGACTTGGGGGTGTATAACTCATGATTTTAAAATTCTTGTGGTTGTAAAAGTATCTTGGGGGTGTAGATGTGTCTTCATTCTATTTTGAAAGGAAAAACTATGAGTGGGTTGAACATAGGGTGACCAGACAGTACGTGTGAAAAATCGGGATGGGGGTGGGGGGTAATTGGAGCCTATATAAGAAAAAGACCCAAAAATTGGGACTGTCCCTATAAAATCAGGACATCTGGTCACCCTAATTGAACAAAGAATTAGATCAGTCCCTCAGGATAAGTACATTGGCTATTAGCCAAAATAATCAGGGATGCAGGCTCAGCTCTGCATGTCCCTAAACTGCCAGATAGTGAGAGTAGACAATGGGATGGTTCACTGAGTCATTGCCTGGTCTAATCATTCCCTTAGAAGCACCTGGCATTGGCCACTGTCACAAGACAGGATACTAGATGAGGCAGACCATTGGTCTGACCACCAATATTTACATCATTGGTGGATTGACTCAAAACAAAGTTTTGACAATAGGCCAGAAATTCAGTCAGAGTGGAAGTCAGATGATCCAACATAATAAACATCTGTTCTAACAATTAGAATTAAAAATTCAGGGAATTCAGGGAATCCCAGCAGCAGATAAGACAACTTGGGAAACTGCTGAGAGACTCTGTGCAATCAGATACAGTGATGAGGGATTCTTTGTTTCTGAGGTGATCTGTGTAAAATGTTTCACTGAATTAAGTATCAGGGGGTAGCCGTGTTAGTCTGTATCTACAAAAACAACAAGGAGTCCGGTGGCACCTTAAAGACTAACAGATTTATTTGGGTATAAGCTTTTGTGGGTAAAAACCTCACTTCTTCACACACCCTGAGTGCAGCAAGTTTGAGCACTTTAAAGCGCTAGTGTGGACAGGCTCCTCTCCCAGTGCTCAGAGCTAATCCCCTCGTCGAGGTGGATTACCAGGAGCACAGCGCTTTGAACTCTGTAGTGTAGCCATAGCCTCAGTAGGTTAGATCAGAGAAAGATGAGCTGCACTGATCTGCCTGTGCCTTTATGAACCCAACCTTGGGAAGCTGATGCTGAGAGGTGCTGTCTGTGAGAGGGGAAATAAAAAAGCCCCTCTGCCCCCACCATTTTTGCAAACACTGGGGTCTGTCACCGTTACCCCCTCTGCCCCTGCCTGTGCGGGGTTTTGCCCTTGGTCACCCTCTGCCAGAGCCTCACCCCGAACTTAACGCCCGCTCTTCCCCCCCACCCTGATTTTGCCCTTTAGCCCCTCCCCTAACCCTGCCTCCAGGGGTGAGCTGCAGACGGTTCGCAACGGTTCGCGCGAACCGTTTGCTAAAATTAGACGCCGGACAGAGAACCGGATGCTAAAGTTCTCTGTCCGGCAGGGGCGGCTCTAGGCACCAGCAAACCAAGCTGTTGCCTAGGGCGGCCAAATCTAGGGGGCGGCAGGCTGGGCCGGTGGACCTGCGCAGTCATGCCTGCGGGAGGTCCACGGGCGCGAGGACCGGACCTGCCGCAGGCATGACTGCGGAGGGGGCTCGTCCGCGGCTCAGCTGGACCTCCCGCAGGCATGACTGCGGCAGGTCCACCGGAGCCGCCGGACCCGCGAACCATCCGCAGCCGTGCCCACGGGAGGTTCACTGTTCCCGCGGCTCCGGTGGAGCTCCCGCAGTCATGCCTGCGGCAGGTCCGGTCCTCCGCGGCTCCGGTGGACCTGCCGCAGTCATGCCTGCGGGAGGTCCACCGGAGCCGCGGGAAGAGGGGACCCGCCGCGGGACCGAGGAAGGGCGGCGCAGCACACCGCGCTGCCTGGGGCAGCCTATTTTCTAGAGCCGCCCCTGCTGTCCGGCGTCTAATTTTAGCAAACGGTTCGCGCGAACCGTTGCAAATTCTGCCTCCACCTCCTGACATGAAGCTCCTGCTTGCTTCTCCTCCCCCACGGCTTCCCGCGAATCAGCTGTTCGCGTGTGAAGCCTGGGAGGGCTGAGAAGCAAGCAGGCTTCCCCGGCCCAGGAAGACGACGCTGAGGTAGGAAACTGGGGGGGGGGGGCCGTGTGCCCCGGCTGGTCCCTGGCGCGGCCCGTCCCGCCTCCCGGCGCGACCCTGCCCGGCCACCCCGTCCCGGGTCCCGCCCGACCCTCCTGGCGCGTCCCCGCGTTCCCGGCCCGCGTTCGGGCGCGACCCTGCCCGGCCCCGGCCCCCGGCCCGGGTCCCTGCCCGACCCTCCTGGCGCGCCCTCCCCCAGCGTTCCCGGCCTAGTGTTCCCGGCGCGACCCTGCCCGGCCCCGTCCCGGGTCCCGCCCGACCCTCACTGGCTGCGGCATGGCCCCGCGTCCGCCCCGTCCCGGCGCGCCCCTCCCGGCCCAGCGTCCCCAACCCCCGAACCCCTCCCGGCCGCCCGGCTCGGCCGCACCCTCCCGGGTCCCGCCCGACCCTCCTGGCGCGCCCTCCCCGCGTTCCCGACCGCGACCCTGCCCAGCCCCGGCCCGGGTCCCGCCCGACCCTCACCGGCTGCGGCACGGCGCGTCCCGACCCCCGAACGCCTCCCGGCTGCCGGCTCCACCCCCGGCCCTGCCGTGCCCCACCTACCGGGATGCTCGGCTCCAGCCACGGCCCCCCACCTCCAGCCCGGCCTGGCCCCATGGCTCCAGCCGCCCCTGCTGTTTTGCCAGGGGGCCGGGCTCCGGCAGCGTGGGTCTGGGCGTGGCGGCCCCTGCCCGGCTCCAGCTCTGGCCGCAGCCCTCCCTGGCTCCACCCGGCCATCCACCTGGCTCTGGCTGCCGGGCTCCCGCCGCATCCTCCGGCTCCGGCCGCGCAACTCCTGTCCCGGCCCAGCCACGTCCAGGCAGTGCGGTAAGGGGGCAGGGAGGGGGTGGTGGAGAGAGGGTAGGGGACTTTGGGGGTGGGGGGGTCAGAGGGCAGGGAACAGGGGGATTGAATGGGGGCAAGGGTCCCGGGGAGCAGTCAGGAAAGAGCAGGGTTGGATGAGGTGGTGGGGGCACTCAGGGACAGAGAGAAGGGGTAGTTGTATGGGGTAGGGGTTCTGGGGGGCCATTGAGACTGAGAGGAGGGGTTGGGTGGGGCGGCAAGGGGCAGTCCGGGGACAGGGAAGGGGATGGGTCAGGGTCTCGGTGTGTGTGTCAAGGAACATGAGGGGTTGGATGGGGCGACCCCCGAGGGAAGGAGGGAACCCGTTGTTAAAATTTTGGAGGGCGGAGGGAACCAGTTGTTAAAAATTTGGCAGCTCATCACTGCTTGCCTCCAGCTGCCTGACCCCCCTGACCAGTCAATTTCCGACCCCTGCTCAGACCCTGGCCACCCCCCTGCTCTGATTCGCCCCCTTTGCCACTTTTTAACCCCTATCCAAAGCAGTTAGCAGAATCCTACGGGTATAAGGCAGAGGGAAGGGCAGTGGCTTCAGCAGATGTACCGAGCATGCTCAGATGAGCTGCTCAGGATGCTCAGCACGCCGTAAGTAGCACATTGCTACAGGAGCAGTGTCATTCCTGGGCATGGTAAGGGGAGCCCTGGAGGGGCTATCAGGGGGCGCAGGGAGGGTTGGGAGTTGGGGGGGCTGTCAGGGGCGGGGGGAGGGTTGGATGAGTGGGAAGTTCGGGGAGGCTGTCAGGGGGCGGGGGGAGGGTTGGATGGGTCGGGGGGGTTGGGTTGATTTGTCATTTCTTTGTTTTGCTGAATTTTACTGAATAACAGGGGGTCCGATACTGTTCTTGGGGGAGATTTGTAGCTTCCTACATTTTGAATTCCGGAAATTTACTGCACCAAACCCAGCTGCCATCAGTCTGGTTTTCTCCCTGTTGCAGTTTTCTGCCTCTTGACTGGAGGGCGGCTGAATCCTTTTGTTTTTGTAAAAAATAAAATTATGCTCAGAATCAATCGAAACAGAAAACTGCATCTTTCTCTTTCTGAACATAGTGGGAATTAAGCATGTGCCTAATACTGATCCTGTGTTCAAGAGTGTCACTGAGTAGGGACTTCAGGCCATACTAAAAAAGGGAAATTTATACATTGTGTAACAGATTATCTCCTCCTGTGTGAAGAGCCATTTAAGGGGTAATATCATGAAGAAACCTATAGGAGTGCAGCTATTTAAAAATGGCAGTAGTGTTGGGAAATTGTTTTTGCTCTGTTTAAAACATTTTGCTTATTTTTAATCACGTATTATTGCACAAAATATTAGATTTTAGTTTTCCTTTGTTTCAGTTTTCTTTTTTTCCTCTCTTTTCTCCTTTGAGACAGGATAAGGGATGGGTGAATAAAATATTTTTATTCCATTTGATTAGCGTTTCTTATTTTGAGTCAATTTGAAATATTTTTTTCCATTTATCATCATTTTGTGGAGAAATTAGAAACATTAAAAAACAAAAAATATATTTTAAAAAAATTTCTAAATGCCACATTCTATTGAAATATCATTTTTGTTTAAGTATTTTTGACAAGGTTCAGTATTGTCAGCTCTGTGTTATTTGTGAATTTTATTTTGTCTCACAGCATTCGGTAATTTTCTGAAAGCCCTAATGTTCTAGTTTTGAGTTTATGTGAGAGTACTTGATTTCATTTAAAGTAAAAAAAAAATTTCTAGCCTTTATAGTTGCAGGGGAAAGTATAAGATTGAGTGTACCCTCAAGGCTGAGAAACCAAATGGCAAAAAAATAGGAACTCAAAATGTACACCTCTACCTTGATATAAAGCTGTCCTTGGGAGCCAAAAACTCTTACCGCTTTGTAGGTGAAACTGTGTTATATTGAACTTGCTGTGATCCACTGGAGTGCGCAGTCCCACCCCCAAGAGCACTGCTTTTCCGCGTTATATCCAAATCTGTGTTATATCGGGTGGCGTTATAGCGAGGTAGCGGTGTATATTTAAAATACTGATTTTAAAGTCAATAACATAACTTTTTTGACCCAATTTGTGATTATATTTTTAAATGTGTGCAGGGGGGGGATTTTTTGTATCGATTTTCATAAAGCAACAAATATTCTAAAGCACAAAAAAAAACACTCCACAAAAATGTACAGCTTGTATATGTTCCCATAATTAAGCAATTATGCAGTTTTACAGCTAATCAAAGCTACAAGACCAGACAATCATAGGTGCAGGAAGCAGAGGTGTGTGGGGGGTGCAGTGTCCCCAGGTTTTATGTGGGGCTCCACTCCTGGTCCCAGGGCTGCGATCCTGGCCCTGCACGTGGGGATCCACTCCTGCCCGCCACTAGCTGTGGCCCCAGCCTCAGTCCCTTTACCCCTGTCTGTGCCCCACCCTTCTGCAGATACAGCCCTGCTCCCAGCCCCAGCTCTGAGGGGAGGGCGTGAACAGGCATAAAGGGGGCATGAGGTAAAAATTTTGGGGGCACTTTCACTGGCTTTCAGCACCCCCACTGTAAAAAATGTTCAAGTGCCACTGCAGACAACACAAGACCACACACATCTAACACATTAGGGTGTGGGTTACACTGACTTTTGAATCCTGGGTTTGGCAGTGCTGCTGCTCTGTTTTTGAAAGGCACAAACAAATTTCAGTTTTCTGCAATAATTCATCCAATCTACACAAACCAGTGTATCACCTCTATTAATTTAATTCATCAAAGTGCTGTAGTTCTTTGGCAATAAGGGTCTGAAGGAAATGGATGAAAATTGATCTTTAAAAATGATTTAAAAAAATTAAATCAGAGGCTTTTCTTTCACTTGGATTTTTTAAATTTAAATTAAATACTGATTTATATTTCAGATTAAAATTATGACAACTGATGCTAATGCATATAACATTCAAGCAGTATATGTTTGTTTCAAAAGTTTTAAAGAAAATCAGATCAATGAAGCAGTGGCAGTCACTGTCTAAGCACCTGGAAACAGAATTTGTTTATGGGCTGACCCAGCTTTTGACAGCAATAGCCTGTTCTGCAGGTACAGAGAAAATATTTTATTCATTTCAATGTACCCAACTAGCTCAATTCAATGACTCGTCCATTCAAAGTTGAGAAACCAGTTGGGAGTTGAAAAATCAGGAAAGTTTGTTTTCCACTCTGAAATTGTGATTAAAAACAAGGTGTGAGAGGATGAGATCTACCAGCTCTAAAATCTTGAAGGACACGGTGACAAGAAACAATCAGTTCAATTCACTAACTACAGATAATAGTTCTTTTTCTAACAAAATCAGATTTGAATGCAAGACATGTTTTAGTAAAGTATTTTTCTCTTCCATATCCTGTTGTCCAGATCAAGTTACAGTGAAGATGAAGGTTCTTTCATTCTGTCCTAGCTCCGCAGTGAGCGCCTCTCTGCCTAATTTGATCATTTTCTTCATTACTTATCACATTCACAAGCTGGAATCAGGTAGGAATCCCACTGGTCCTGCTGCTCCTTGTAGGATTTGTTTCATGGTGGTGATTTATAAATCATGCCTATTCCACTCCTTTGAACAAAACTGAAAAAAAAGAGACCAAAACCAAAAAAAACCAAACCAAAATACACCCAAACCCACCCTACAACAAATTTCAGATTGGCAGTTTTCACGGAGTGTGTGGGGAGAGACTAGGCCCGGCACCCCCGGCTTCCTGCGATTCACCATGACTTAGTCACCCAGACAGTGAAACAGAAGGTTTATTTAGACGACGGGAACACAGTCCAAAACAGGTCTTGCTGGTACAGTTAAGTCCCTCTGGGGCCCTCAGTGAGGCCACAGCGCTGTTGGGAAGCCCAAGCCCCGTTGTGGCACCCCTCTCCATTTCCCAGCCAGCTCCAAACTGAAACTTCCTCCAGACTCTCACTCTGCCTCCCTCTGGCTCCTCCCCCAGCCTTTGTCCTTTGTCCAGTGTCCCAGGCAGAGGTGTTACCTGGCCTTGAACCCCCCACCCCCTCCTGGGTTCTCAGGTTACATGCTCAGGTATCCTGCCTTCCCCAATGCAGGCAACCCCAGCAAAATTGCCCTGCAACCTTCCCAGGTCAATATTCCCCACTCAGCATTCACATAACACATCAAGAACATTCCCACTTCGTCACAGCTCAGTATCAGTAAATAAGTCTCCACTTCCTCCACAACCTTTCTGGAGGAGTAATTCTCCACCTGCCGCATATGAGGGAACTCAGTTTCTCTATCTAGGTACTTATATCATCGTATCTGAGTGTGAGGCTGTATGGAATATGGGTGACCATTGATACCAATATTACAAAATCACAATAAATCTTATACAAGATATCCCACGAGAAGTAATTATGCCGCTCTACCCTGCACTGATTAGGCCTCAATTGGAGTATTGTGTCCAGTTCTGGACACCACATTTCAGGAAAGATATGGACAAATTGGAGGGAGTCCAGAGAAGAGCAACAAGGATGATTAGGGGTCTGGAAAACATGACCTATGAGGGAAGATTGAAAGAACTGGGTTTGTTTAGTCTGGGAAAGAGAAGACTGAGAGGGGACATATTTTTTTTTCAACTACCTAAAAGGTTATAAGGAGGAGGGAGAAAACTTGTTCTCCTTAACTTCTGATGATAGGACAAGAAGCAATGGGCTTAAACTGCAGCAAGAGAGGTTTAGGTTGGACATTAGGAAAAACTTCCTAACTGTCAGGGTGGTTAGACACTGGAATAAATTGCCTAGGGAGGTTGTGGAATCTCCATCATTGGAGATTTTTAAGAGCAGGTTAGACAAACTCCTATCAGGGGTGGTCTAGATGGTGCTGGTTCTGCCATGAGTGCAGGGGGCTGGACGTGATGACCTCTCGAGATCCCTTCCAGGTCTATGATTCTATGTAAGGTATCAGTGGAAAAGGCTTGATTTTGCTAAATACAAGTTTGTTTATAGTCTGTATCATCTTGATATGGTGAGATATAAATATGTGCGGTATATTTGTGTCTCAAACTTGTGCTGTGCATTTGGGTGACACCTCCAGACAGACCGGCATCAGCGCTATGCAGCCTGCTGTAGAATGAACCATTGAGAGAAGCCTGGAGCTATGAATCAGCAGGACAAGTAGACAAGTATCAGGAGGTAGCCGTGTTAGTCTGTATCCACAAAAACAACGAGGAGTCAGTTTACACTTTAAAGACTAACAGAGTTATTTGGGAAAAGCTCATGTCCAAAATAAATCTTAGTCTTTAAGGTGCCACTGGACTCCTTGTTGTTCTTCAGGACATGTAGGGACATGCATAGGTGCTGACTTCTACTGCTGCCGGTGGGTGCTTTACCCCCGCCTCTGCACCCACCCTGACTCCACACCTGCCCCGCCCCCTCCCTCCCCCATTCCAACCCCTTCCTCAAATCCCCGCCCCAGACCCGCCTCTTCCCTGCCTCCTCCCCTGAACATGCCACGTTCCCACTCCTCCCTCCCAGCGCTTGCTACAGCTGGTTGGCTGCGGCGCTGGGAGGTAGGCAGAGGAGGAGTTGTTGTGGGGTGGGGATTTGGCTGCCAGTGAGTGCTAATTTTTCTCTGTGGGTGCTCCAGCCCCGGATCACCCACAAAGTCAGCGCCTACGGGGACATGCCGATGGACAGGGGACTCCAAGTACCTTTTCATGCCCATGTGCTGTGAGTTTGTGTTTGGGACAAAGGATGTACACGCCACATGGCAAAGGATATAAAAAGGCAGCTGCATCTTCTCCATTTTGTCCGCAATCCTGCTTCTCACCTCTGGAGTAACTGACGTTTTGAAGAAAGGACTGATAGACCCCTCCAAGCTTTAGATGTGTTCCAGAGGGACTTTGCAAGCTAGCAAATTCACCAGTGCTGCTAAGAACCTGATATATGGATTCTGAAGTCTCTCTTTCTGTATATATGTGTGCGTATATATATATATATATATATATATATATATATATCTGACTGCTTTGACCATTTAGTAACTCTCTTCATTTTTCATTCCTAATAAAACCTTTAGATTTAGATACTAAAGGATTGGCTAGCAGCATGGTATTTTGGGTAAGATTCAAACCAGTATTGATCTGGTAATGTGTCTGGTCCTTTGGGGAATTAAAAGAGCATTTTGTAAAGTGAATAGTTTTAAGTAACTTCTCACTGTACTGAACCTATTTGCCAATTGGGAGCCAGAGAGTGGAATGCAGTAAAGGGGGCTGGGTGATTTCTTTTCTTGATAACCAGTGTGGGGGATCAGGAGCACAGTTTGTGACTGGTTGGTGAATCTAACTATAGTGTAAACCACCAGTTTTGGGAGAATCTTCTCTCCTTTTTGCAGCCTTCCCTGATATTGTCACTTCCACTGTGGGCTGCCCTATGCACCTCTGGTCACGCTGAGCATCCTACTTCACATGCTTGCACCCTCTGTGACCCAGTCCTTTCTCAAACACCAAGGCTACCTGGCCTAAAGCTGAAGTGATCTGGGGTCAGTGAGGCCGAGGCAAGTGAGTCCCAGAGTTGAAGACCCTGTACTGAAAATGTCCTGGCAGTGACCCCGTCTCACTAAAAACAGGTGGAGGGGGCAAAGGAGGAAAACTCAAGAACCTCAACTGATCTCAATGAAAATGGTGTCCTCATACGAGGTGAGAGGTGTGGTCTCCAAAGAAGCTGGGTCCCAAAACATTAGGGTGAAATTCTAGGTGATCTCTGTTGACTTCATTGGAGTCAGGATTTCATCTTTTCACCCTTCTCATGTTACAGCCAATGCTGAAAATCACATCAGAAATATAGTGAAGGCTGGAACAGATCAGAGCTCAGGAATACAGTGTATATACTCAGGTCACCCTGCCCATTCACGGGCCACTGAAATGGCTCTATTGCATATCAAATTAATATAAGGGGTGTTATCAGTGACACCTATACATGAGCTGGCATGTCACTTTCTACTATAAATGCTTTTTTCAGTTGCTTGTAACTTTTCCTAATTTCAAATATTCAGGTTGAAAATTTGCATGCCAAGTGTCTGCCCCAGGCTGAATTTTTGGAAAGTTTGACCCTACTGTCTCTTTTGTTTCTAGCATGTTTTCCCCCTGAGCTTGTTCTCTTTTTGTTTTGGTGTATTTCACAGCCCAGTTCAGAGTGATGGGTCCTAGTCACCCTGTCACTGCCATTGTGGGTGAGGCTATTGTTTTACCCTGTCACGTGTCCCCCAGGATGAGCGCTGTGAACATGGAGGTGAGATGGTTCCGATCTGAGTTCACTTCAGTTGTTCACCAGTATCATGAAGGAAAGGATCAGTATGGAGAGCAGATGCCAGACTATCATGGAAGGACAGAGCTTTTGAAAGCTGGCATCACGGATGGGAATATTTCCTTGCAGATTCTTAATATCAGACCCTCAGATGAAGGACAATACAACTGTTTTGTTCAAGATGGTTCTTTTTATGAAGAAGCCCTATTGGAACTGAAGATAGCAGGTCAGCTGCTCTTGTCTGTATTATCTTAGTCTGGGCTGCAGTTTTTGTTCTTTTCTACTGCAACAACTGTGACTAACAGCTTGTGAATTATTTTAGAGTAACACAGCATATCTAGATTTCAGCACACAACCACGTTCATACACTTTGGAAAATATTCTGAAAACTTTCCCAAAGTTTTATTAAAGACCTCTTCAGAATGGTCAAGAGATTTCCTTGCCCAAAAGATGTTTTTGGCTGATTTCAAAAGGAGGGAGAGAGAGGAGGGAAAAGACATCTAGACAAATATGGGTCTGGTTTATACTAGAAAAATAGGTCAGTTTAACTGTCTCTCAGGGGTGTGAAAAATGCACACCCCATGAGTGACAAAACTAAGCTGACCTAAGTCCCCATGCAGGTAGCGCTGGGTCAACAGAAGAATTCTTCTGTCAACCCAGCTACTGCCTCTCAGAGCGGTGTATTACCTATGACACCAGGAGAAGTCCTCTGTTGGTGTAAGCAGTGTCTCCACTGAAGCACCACAGTGGTGAAGCTGTGCTGCTGTAGCCTTTCAAGTGTGGACAGCCTGTGGTCTTCCAATTTCTCTGCAGTCATTCTGAGGCGAGGCTAAGGTGGGATTGCCAGGTTTATAGGCCTTCTGATGTGGTCATTACAGGTAGTTAGTTGGGGTGCAGTCAAAATCAGTTGTAGCTTTCTAATTGGCTGAGGCCACATAAAGATGGTGGTGAGGGAGGGAGACATTATGTATTTACCGTTAGTGGATGAGTCCAAGCATTTATCCCCTGCTGCTCTGACACAGGAACCATAGAGCCAGTTAGATTTATTTATTTAAAAATAGAACAAACAAAATGTTTATCCAATATACTAAAAACTGGCTTTCTGAAAAATTCATATCCCACTAGGTATTTAAATGAAGTAACCAGATCTCCAAATGTGTTCAGTGCTCCACTTCTCTTGGGTAGAGAGGACAATATCTCTCACTCAGTGAAATTATTTTAAATATTTGTTCACATCTTTTCCTGTGTCCATGGGTATTGGGAATTCAGAAGTTCCAGTGTTCATTTATCCCTTCTATGTGATCAAGTGATCTCTAGTGGGAGTAAAGGATCCACAATCTCTCACTCATCCTTTTAGCTGTTAAGTTGCCCCATTGATTTGTCACACATTTATGTAATTTTCTTCTAGCTTTGGGCTCCAATCCTCTCATCTCTGTGGAGAGTCACCAGGATGGAGGGATCCGGGTGGTTTGTCAGTCGGCTGGGTGGTACCCAGAGCCCAAGGTGCTATGGAGAGATCGCAGTGGGCAAGAATTACCATCACTGTCTGAAGCAAAATCCCTAGGGGTTAGTGGCCTGTTTGAAACAGAAAATTCTATTATTATAAAAGAACGTTCAAACCAGAACCTGTCCTGTTGGATCAGGAACACCGTTCTCAATCAAGAAAAGGAATCAACAGTTTATATAGCAGGTCAGTTACCAGCTAAACCCACACGCTTAAATCACCTTAATCAGAAACAAAACAAAACATAGGAAACAAAGAACTGAAGCATCTGTTGTGCATAGTTTACAACCTACATAAAAACAAAGAAGTTCAGAAACTGGTACCTTTACAGGTCACAACTCAGGCAATCTGATTGCCTTAATTTTGAAGATTCAGAATTATCAGAGTTTTGGGTTTCATGTAAATTTAATCCTAACTCTGATACTCCTGAAAATCTTTCTTAAAAAAATAGTATGATTTTGAGAAGAAATATTCACCAAACCTTGAAAGAGTTTGTTCCTAAAAACTTAACTTCACCACAGTGATTTTGTGAATTTGTACACTATGGTTTGTTTGCTACCTTTTCAATAAGTGAAATGTCACCAAAATTATGTGGGCTTGTTTCCGCTGACATTCAATGGGAGTTGTGCTCATAACTCACTTTGCTTTTGTTTACACATGCAAGCTGCACTGATTAGCTACTGAGTTATTGATGAAACCTCTTGTTTGAATGCTCTTATTTCAGTTTCAGAGTGTCCTATGTTTTTAGCTTAAGTCAGTTCCTTTCTGATTTATACTAAATGGAGAAAGGACACTATTCAGCTGATTTACAATTTAAAGTCTTGTCAATCAGTTTAGTTACATTGGGGCAGTCCTGATATGTGGTCAGCTGTGGAATCAATGTAACGATAACTGCATGAGTGTTACACCAATTTCACTAAAGCAGTGCACAAATCCTCTGTGGAGAAGGCCTTAGGCATGTTTGAAATGCCCACCCTGGCTAGATGATTTAAACACAAGAACGGCACAAGAAGATGAATCAATTTTCAGCACTTAATGTTTGGATTAATTGCAATTATAATTCATTGAAATAATTGGGGAAATTATTAGTGACTCACTAAAATACTCTTGCAATTTCTGAATGCTGCTGAACAGTGAGGAGCAAATTGTTTACTGCCATAACTCCACTGAAGTCAGTTCTGTTTTGTGAGCAGAGAATTTGCCCCTGAACTCAATGAAGCTCTGAATACCATGAATCAAACCAGGCCTGTTTATTCACAGGTTAATCAGTGCTAAAGTTGTGTTGGTTGGAGTAATTTTTAAAATCAGGTTTCGGTTTTTTGTGTAGCAGAGAGGGGGTCATGTTTTCACTCCTATCTCACATACGTCCTGCTGGGGACTATTTACATAGTTATATGCAATAGAGAAAAAATAGTGTTGTTCCTGTTTCCAAACTAATGTAAATCCTGTGGGGTTTATTTTTCAGATTTCTTTTTCCCAAGGGCGAATCCATGGATGGTGGCTCTGAGTGTGATTCTCCCAGTTTTCTGTGTTTGTTTCATTGGCCTCACTCTTTATCTATTTAAAATGAAAGGTAAACATCATGGCAAAATTTAGTGAAATTAACAAGAAATTTTCTTCTAATGAATGAAAAAAGGGAAGAATTAAATTTTATACTAGGCCAAGCAGGGGAAGCACCGACCTGCACTGCGCTCCCCCCAGCAGCACAGGGAAGGAAACGTTACTAAGGTTCCCATTTGCTCCAGGAGGCAGTGATCTGCACCAGCCCTTTACAGGCACAGAATATTTCTCCCCCAGAACTGCCTCAGTTAAGCTGAATGGAGCATTTGGGGAATGGGAAGAGAGAAGATTGATCCAAAACCTTCTCCACTCCTCTCTCTTTTCTGCCCACTTCCCACCCAGCTGTGCAGTTATTCCCTCCTCAGTCCCCATGGACTGTGGGAATTAGTTAATGTCTTTTTCCCTCCTCTGAGAAGTAAATATTTTGTACAGAGTTGAGTCCCCATAATGATTGTTGTGATTTTATTTTGGGAGCAGTTATCTGTGATTTCATTTAATGTTGAAAAGAAATTGGAATGAGACAAAGCCTGGCAAATTTCATCGCAATAGGTAATATTAAAAAAATATACACAGTAGAAAAGAGGGGTCTGAATAGATATGAGCTCTGAGCCTGAATCTGTGTTCTGACAATGGTGAGAAACAATAAGTCAGAGATTAAAGGTATGTCTGCACTACAGGATTATTCCAATTTTATAGAAACTGGTATTTGGATACAGATTGTATAAAGTCGAGTGCACGCAGCCACACTAAGCACATTAATTCAGGTGTGCATCCATGTACCGAGGCTAGTGTCGATTTCCAGAGCATTGCACTGTGGGTAGCTATCCCGTAGCTATCCCATAGTTCCCACAGTCTCCCCCACCCATTGGAATTCTGGGTTGAGATGCATGATGGGGCAAAAACAGTGTCGCGGGTGATTCAGGGTAAATGTCGTCACTCAATCCTTCCTCTGTGAAAGCAACGGCAGACAATCATTTTGCGCCCTTTTCCCTGGATTTCCCTGGCAGACGCCATAGCACAGCAACCATGGAGCCTGTTTAGCCATTTTGTCTAAAGGTAGAGACAGTCCTGCCTAGAATATCAGGCAAGCCTACTAAAGAACCAGAGAGGCAGTTATCCCCCCATTTGTGTGATGAAGTAATAAAGAATGCATGAATAACCCTAATCTGAAATGGCAATACCGATTTCAGCACTACTCCTTTCATCGAGGAGGATTATGGATATCGGTATTAAGAGCCCTTTATATCAATATAAAGGGCTGTGTTGTGTGGATGGGTGCAGGGTTCATTTGGTTTAACGCTGCTAAATTTGATATAAAGTCGTAGTGTAGACCAGGCCAGAGAAGGGAAAACTTTTTTCTCCTGGTGTTGAGAATATGAAACCCATCAAAGGCTCATGAATTGTATAATCACTGTGCAACTTTCACGAAATGCAGACAACTGTATAACCGAAGGCAAAAATGCTCCTAATAAGAATTTATATTTATTTCTGTTTATTTTTGATGGAACAGGATATAGAAATCTGTAAATATCATGCTCTCTCCTCCAACAAGTAAAACTTTTGTACAAATTTGTCTCCTCATAAGGGTATTTCTTTGTTTATTTATGAAATTTTTTGGGTGGAGTATTTTAACCAGAAAAAGATGAAAGCCCAGTTACTGCATCAGTTAGATCTTTGTCATTGACTTCAATGAGTGTAGGATCAAGCACTGAATGCACAAGTCCTATCACTAAAACAATCATGCTGATAATTTGAGGGCCAGAAATTCCAGTCTGCACCCCCAGAGCTCCAAGCAAAGCCAATGGGAGTGTGAGAGATAATGCAAGGAATTGGGCTCTAATGGCTAGATTTTTAAAGGTATATGGTCAGCTAACTCTCACTGAAATCAATGGGAGTTAGGGTCTGATCATTCAAGACATTTAGGAGCCTAATTCTATAAGGAATTCAAAACTTCCAGAATTGTAAATAGTCAGTTACAGTTGGACGCCTAACACTTGTGTCACCACATGGTTAATAAAACATTAATGAAATGTTTGGTATTTAGGGGCCAGGCATTCATATCATGAAAACACTCCTTTAAATCTCCATTAACTGAAAATATTCTTAAATAACTTGTATTTACATCTGTTTGCTTTATTTCGTTTCTATAGGGAAACATCTTGGAGAAATCAGTAAGTTCAATTTTTCTCCACATAGAACCTTTTCCATTAAGTTGTTTGCTGTTTTCTTATTTATGATGATGATTATTATTAAAGAGATCTCAATTTGAAAATCACATGACATATCAGTGATAATGTATTGATAATAATTCAGTATGTGGGTAAGAAGAAAGCAGAAAGAAAATGTTCTTTGAAATGTATCTTCTCTGAGGGTGAAATCCACATGGTGCTGGAGGCACCATGACATGGGGGACCAGGATGACTTTGTGCCCTCAAATGTCCTCTTGCCTCATCAGACAAGTAAATAATTTGGTCCAACATGGATCTTGTGTGTAATTATATCTGAGGAGGAGTCGTTTATTTTTTCATTTAGTGTTAAAGGGAAATTGGGATGAGATTAAGTCTGATAAATTTCACTCCAAAAGGTAATATGAAAAGCTATACACAATGTTCAACTTTCACAAAAGTCAGACAACCATATATCCAAGAGAAAAATGCTCCTAATAATAATTTATATTTTATTTCTGTTTTTAGGGAAACGTGATACAGAAATCGGTAAGTGTTGTGCCCTTTTCTCCAACAAGGAAAACTTTGTACAAATTTGTCTCCTCGTATTTTATTTTTTAAATGAGAAAAACAGGAATGCCCTGATGCTGCACCACTACCATCAATTAGAGCTGTGCCTTTGATTTCAACAAGTGGAGGATCCAACACTAAATGCACAAGTCACATCACTAGCAGAATAATGTTGATAATTTTAGGGCCCAATATTACATTCCGTGCACACCTAACGCTCCCAGCAAAGTGAATGGGAACATGTAATCTGCAAGTAACCGAGAATGGGCTCTAAGGACAGCTTTTTAAAGGTATTTGGACACCTAATGCCAATTGAAATCAATGGGACTTAGAAACCTCAATACCTTTTAAAAATCTGGCCGTAATTCCCTAGGGAATTCAAAACTTTCAGAACTAAGTCCATGCAGATAATCAGTTATTTTTTGATGCTTTACTCTAGGGTAGACACAAAATGAGCCCAAACATCTACACCCCAATTTTACAGGCCCCCACTCCATGTCTTGTGAGCCTAGTTAGCTGACATGGGTCAATGGGGGGTATTCAGTTACTGTGTAGCCACACCCTATAGGACATTGCTGGTGCTCCGCGCCCTCCCTATGGGTTGGAAAGAGACTCTTCTCCCCAGACCTCAGTTGTTTCCCTGCCAATAGCCTGGATCAATGGGTTTGTGAATGGGGGCTGTACAACTTCAATGGAATGAAGGGGAGAGTCTCATTTAGTTCTTCAAAATGTGTCCCTGCTTCTGAATCACTTTGCTCTTGCCTGGATTCATCTTAAACCAGCTGCTCTTCATCCCAGAGCCCTGGTGTTGCTGTATTTCTAAATCCTTGAAAATAGTCAGTTACTGTTGGACACTTAACTCTAGTGTGGACACATGGTTAGTAAAACATGAATGAAATGTTTGGTATTTAGGGGCCAGGTGTTCATATCATGAAAACACTCCTTTAAATCTCCATGAACTGAAAATATTCTTAAATAACTTGTATTTACATCTGTTTGCTTTATTTCGTTTCTTTAGGGAAACATCTTGGAGAAATCAGTAAGTTCAATTTTTCTCCACATAGAACCTTTTCCGTTAAGTTGATTGCTGTTCTATTATTTATGATGATTATTATTAAAGAGAGATCAATTTGAAAATCACATGAAATATCAGTGATAAGGTATTGATACGTATTCAGTATGTGGGTAAGAGGAAATTAGAAAGAAAATGTTCTTTGAAATGTATCTTCTCTGAGGGTGAAATCCACATGGTGCTGGAGGCACCATGACGTGGGGGACCAGGAGGACTCTGTGCCCTCAAATGTCCTGTTGCCTCATCTGATGAGTAAATAATTTGGTCCAACATGGATCTTGTGTGTAATTATGTTTGAGGAGGAGTTGTTCATTTTTTCATTTAATTTTAAAAGGAAATTGGGATGAAATTAAGCCTGATAAATTCCCCACTGCCCCCCCCCCCAGGTAATATGAAAAGTTATACACAATGTCCAACTTTCACAAAACTCAAACAATCGTATATCCAAGAGAAAAATGTTCCTAATCATAATTTATATTATTTCTGCTGGTTTTTTTAGGGAAACGTGATACAGAAATCGGTAAGTGTTGTGCTCTTTTCTCCAACAAGGAAAACTTCATACAAATTTGTCTCCTCATGTTTTATTCTTTTAAATGAGAAAAACATGAAAGCCCTGATGCTGCACCACTACCATCAATTAGAGCTGTGCCTTGGATTTCAATGCGTGTAGGATCCAACACTAACAGAATAATGTTGATAATTTTAGGGCCCAATATTACATTCCGTGCACACCGAACGCTCCCAGCAAAGTCAATGGGAACATGTAATCTGCAAGGAACCGGGATTGGGCTCTAAGGGCAGCTTTTTAAAGGTATTTGGACACCGAATGCCCATTGAAATCAATGGAAGTTAGGGCCAGTTTTTTAAAGGTATTTAGGTTCCTAATTCCCTAAGGAATTCAAAACTTTCAGAACTAAGTCCATGCAGATAATCAATTATTTTTGATACTTTACTCTAGTGTAGGCACAAAATGAGCCCAAACGTCTACACCCCAATTTTACAGGCCCCCAGCCCATGTCTTGTGAGCCTAGTTAGCTGACATGGATCAATTGGGGGTATTCATAGAATCATAGAATCATAGAATTCAAGATCAGAAGGGACCATTATGATCATCTAGTCTGACCTCCTGCAAGATGCAGGCCACATAAGCCGATCCACCCACTCCTTAGCAAGCGACCCCTGCCCCATGCTTCGGAGGAAGGCGAAAAACCTCCAGGGCCATTGCCAATCTTCCCTGGAGGAAAATTCCTTCCCGACCCCAAATATGGCGGTCAGCTGAACCCCGAGCATGCGGGCAAGACTCTCCAGCCAAACCCTCTGGAAAAGGTTATATCATACCATTGACCCATTGTACTATTTACCAGTGTGGCACTTAATTGACCTATTGACTAAGCCCGTTATCCTATCATACCATCCCCTCCATAAACTTATCTAGCTTAATCTTAAAGTCATGGAGGTCCTTCGCCCCCACTGTTTCCCTCGGTAGGCTGTTCCAGTATTGCACTCCCCTGATGGTTAGAAACCTTCGTCTAATTTCAAGCCTGAATTTCCTGACTGACAGTTTATATCCGTTCGTCCTCGTGTCCACATTAGCACTGAGCTGAAATAATTCTTCTCCTTCCCTGGTATTTATCCCTCTGATATATTTAAAGAGTGTAATCATATCTCCTCTTATCCTTCTTTTGGTTAAGGAAAACAAACCGAGCTCCTCAAGTCTCCTTTCATACGAAAGGCCTTCCATTCCTCTGATCATTCTAGTGGCCCTTCTTTGTACCTGTTCTAGTTTGAATTCATCCTTCTTAAACATGGGAGACCAAAACTGCACACAATACTCCAAATGAGGTCTCACCAATGCCTTATATAACGGGACTAGCACCTCCTTATCCCTACTAGAAATACCTCGCCTAATGCAACCCAAGACCGCATTAGCTTTTTATGACCACATCACATTGCCTACTCATAGTCATCCTGCGATCAACCAGGACTCCTAGGTCCTTCTCCTCCTCCGTTACTTCCAACTGGTGCGTCCCCAGCTTATAACTAAAGTTCTTGTTAGACATCCCTAAATGCATAACCTTACACTTCTCACTATTGAATTTCATCCTGTTACTAATACTCCAGTTTACAAGGTCATCTAAATCTCCCTGGAGAATATCCCGATCCTCTTCCGAATTGACAATACCCCCCAACTTGGTGTCATCCGCAAACTTTATCAGCCCACTCCTACTCTTGGTTCCCAGGTCAGCAATAAATAGATTGAATAAAATCGGACCCAAAACCGAGCCTTGAGGAACTCCACTGGTAACCCCCCTCCAACCGGACAGGTCCCCCGTCAATACTACCCTCTGCAGGCTCCCCTTTAACCAGCTCCTTATCCACCTCTGGATTTTCATTTCGATCCCCATCTTTTCCAATTTAACCAGTAATTCTTCATGCGGTACCGTATCAAACGCCTTACTGAAATCCAGATATATGAGATCCACCGCATTTCCCTTGTCTAAAAAATCTGTTACTCTCTCAAAGAAGGAGATCAAGTTGGTTTGGCATGATCTGCCTTTCGTAAATCCATGCTGTAATCTATCCCAGTTGCCATCGGCCTCATGCTCCGGAACCACTCTTTCTTTTAAGATTTTTTCCATGACTTTGCATACTACAGATGTTAGACTAACAGGCCTATAATTCCCCAGGTCACTTTTTTTCCCCTTCTTGAATATAGGAACTACATTAGCTAATCTCCAGTCAGTCGGTACAATCCCCGAATTTAGGGATTTATTAAAGATTATCGCTAACGGGCTAGCAATATCCCTCGCCAATTCCCTTAATATTCTAGGATGAAGATTATCCGGGCCCCCCGATTTACTTCCGTTAAGCTGTTCAAGTTTGGCTTCTACCTCAGATACCGTAATGTCTACCCCCATATCTTCATTCCCATCGGTCCCTCTATCACTATTCCTTAGCCCTTCATTAGCCTCATTAAAGACCGAGGCAAAGTATTCGTTCAGATATTGTGCCATTCCAAGATTATCCCTAATCTCCACTCCGTTTAAAGTTTTAAGCGGTCCACTTCTTCTTTCTTGGTTTTCTTCCTATTTATATGGCTAAAAACCGTTTGCTATTGGTTTTAATCCCTTCGCTAGGTCCATCTCCACTCGTCGCTTTGCCTTTCTCACAGCTTCCCTGCACCCTCTGACCTCAATAAGGTAGGTTTCCTTGCTGATCCCTCCCATTTTCCACTCCTGGTACGCTTTCTGTTTTTTCTTAATGACCCCTCTAAGACGCTTGCTCATCCAGCTCGGTCTAAAACTGCTACCTATGAGCCGTTTCCCGCTTCTCGGGATACATGCCTCTGACAACTCCTGCAACTTCAACCTGAAGTAACCCCAGGCGTCATCTGCCCTTAGATCCCTAAATATGTTAGCCCAGTCCACTTCCTAACTAGTCGCCTTAATTTAGTAAAATTAGCCCTTTTGAAATCATACACCCTAGTCTCAGATGCACTATTGATTATCCTCCCATTTATTTGGAAAGCAGATTAGCTCATGATCACTCGAGCCAAGGTTGTCCCCTACAACAATGTCCTCAACAAGGTCCTCGTTACTCACCAAAATCAAATCTAAAATGGCATCCCCCCTCGTCGGTTCAGCAACCACTTGATGAAGGAATTCATTAGCTATCACGTCTAGGAAAAGCTGAGCCCTATTATTATTACTAGCATTTGTTTCCCAATCTATATCCGGGAAGTTAAAGTCCCCCATGATCAAGCAGTTCCTATTAGTGTTTACCTCCTTAAAAACATTAAAGAGCTCTCTATCCATCTCTAAGCTAGATCCTGGCGGTCTATAGCACACCCCAATCACTATCCGGGTGAGGCTCTGGTAGTTTTCTTCCCCAATGTGACCATTGCCCAAACAGACTCCGTATTGTCCATTGCAGTGCTAGTTATCTCATTACATTTTACCTCATTATTGATATACAGTGCTACTCCCCCACCTTTACCTTTGCATCGATCTTTCCTAAACAGCACATACCCTTCCATACCTGTACTCCAGTCATGGCTACCGTTCCACCATGTTTCTGTTATTCCCTCGATATCCGGTTTCAATTCCCGGACCAGGAGCTCCAGTTCCTCCATTTTGTTACCTAAGCTTCTCGCATTGGTGAACAAACATCCTAATTTTTCCTGTTGGGCTCCTCTCACTCTTTTCACCCAACTCGGTAGGGACACAGTACTTCCAGTATGACTTGTAGATCTAGAATCTGTCCCCCCCCTCTTCCTTACACGTAACCGCCCCCCTCTGGCTATATCTGTTGTTATCTTGTTGTCCTCACTCCCAATGTGAAAATTTGGCGTGGAGAGCACTAGGACCTCTCCCGACCGTCTCCCCCCAGTGTCTAGTTTAAAGCTCTTTTAATCAGATGAGCCAGCCTCCCTCCTAGAAGTCTACTTCCTTCCCTACTTAGGTGGAGCCCATCCCTTGAGAACAGTTGTCTGTCCCCAAAAGCCTCCCAGTGCCCATACATCCCAAAGCCCTCCTTGTAACACCACTCCCTCAGCCAACTATTAATCGTCATGATCCTCTCACCCCTTTGGCGCCCTTCCCTAGGGACAGGTAGAATCCCACTGAAGATCACCTGAGCCTCAATTTCCTTGAGCGTCTTACCCAACCTGGCATAGTCTCCCTTGATCCTCTCTAGCGAGAATCTAGCCGTGTCATTCGTTCCTACATGAAGGATGATCAAAGGGTTCTTACCCGCTCCTCTTAGGATCCTTTTCAACCTCAGGTCCACATCCCGTATTTTAGCACCCGGTAGACAGCACACCCTTCTGTTCTCCGGATCGGCCCTGGTCACAGGCCTGTCCAACCTTCGCAGTATGGAATCCCCAATCACGTAGACCTGCCTTCGCTTGGGGACAGCACGGTCCTCTAACCTATCCCCCGTTCCCCCTGGTTGCAAGCTCCTTCCATTCCTATCATCCCTTGTGGTTCCCCTTAAGCCATCCTGTATCCTCCCTGGGCCCAAACTTGGTGCTACTTCCATCGACTCCTCCCCTTTTTCTATGGGACTGGCTGCTCGCCTCTTTTTCTTTGGCCTCCCACTGTCAGCTACCACTTGCTGTACCCCTTCCTCATTCTCCAAACCTTCAAACCTGTTCCTTAGCTCAATTTCCCCCTCACTGGCTCTCCTTTTCCTCTGCCTGCTTCTCACGGTCACATGCTTCCACTGCCCATCTTCCTCCTCTGGTGGTCCCCCTTCCTTGGCCCCAGCCCCTGCTCCCCCCTGTGCCCCTGGGCGTTCCCCCTCAGTTACTGCTTGCCATTGCTCCATCAGCCTCTCAAACCCCCTTCTATTCTCTATCAGGGTTTCTACCTGCAGCTCTAGGCCCTGGATCTTTTCCTC
This sequence comes from Mauremys reevesii, assembly GCF_016161935.1. Taxonomy (NCBI): domain Eukaryota; kingdom Metazoa; phylum Chordata; order Testudines; family Geoemydidae; genus Mauremys; species Mauremys reevesii. The sequence continues at coordinate 4,626,193 of NC_052637.1, forward strand.
CAGCAGCTCTATTAGGCGACACTTCATGCATATATAATACTGTTCTGGGTCCCCCGCTAGGACCAGGTACATACCGCAGCTGCTGCATGCTCTCATCGTCGGTGTGTCCTCTGCTGCTTGGCTCATGGCTGCTGGCTGCTGCTGTCTTGGCTCCGCTTGGTGTTCTTCCCTGGGGGGCGCAGGGCCTCCCCTTACACCTCCCCCTGCCAACTCCCACGCTAACTCCCCTGTTGGCAGCCCTGTTTGCTGCCTCCTGTGCCGCTGCCTGGCTGGGCGGCCGCTTTTATAGGCCCCTCCTAGCCTGGCTCCTCCCCCTACTCAGGGCTCAGCCAATCCTGGCTCAGCTGCCCCTTCAGCAGCCTGCCCCTCCGGGCCTCTACAGCGAGATACAAACACTACACAAACAGACGCAAAGACACTCACCTGCTCCTCCAATGGCAACTCCCACGCTAACTCCCCTGTTGGCAGCCCTGTTTGCTGCCTCCTGTGCCGCTGCTCGCAGCTGATTCAGTTGCTGTGTAACCACATCCTATGGGACTTTACAGGTGCTCCGTGCCCTGCCAATGTTTGTCAGAGGGTGGAGATGGATGGCAGGAGAGAGATCACTTGATCATTACCTGTTAGGTTCACTGCCTCTAGGGCACCTGGCATTGGCCACTGTTGGTAGACAGGATACTGGGTTAGATGGACCTTTGGTCTGACCCGGTATGGCCGTTTTTATGTTCTTATGTTGGAAGGAGACTCTTCTCCCCAGACCTCAGTTGTTTCCCTGACCATAGCCTGGATCAATGGGTTTGTGAGGGATAGGCAAGGCTGCATGATGCGGGGCTGGGGTTGATTCCATCCTTGAAGAGATGCACTTAATTAGCATTTGTTTCTGATTCTATGTTACCTAGATAATCTTCAAAGAGAACTTAGTAAGTGTTTCTATTTCTCGAATGCAGCCTTTTCTGTTGTGTTGAAACTATCTCTGGATCTATTGATCTCTCACCCTTCTGCCAGGTGGAGTCGGCAGCACATGGGCTGGGTTCAATGTCAAGAGTTCCTCTTAGCAATACAAACCAGAAAAAACTTGAGACCCCGCTCAATAATCTGGGAAAATGTAATTCCTGGATCTCTTTAAGGCTTATAGTGGCACAGCTGTACCACTGCAGCTGCCCTGCAATTGGGTCTCCCATGTGGCCACTCTGTGCCGACCTCCCACCAGCGTAATTAAACCGTCCCCAATGAGCGGCAGTAGCTACGTCACTGTCCACACTGGTGCTTTTGTCAGTGAAACTAATATTAGTCAGGGACCTGCTTTTTTCACACCCTGACTGACAAAAGTTTTACTTACAAAAGTGCTGATGTAGACACAGAACAAGAGACAAGATGTCCCACTCACCCGCCCTGAGTCTGGGTGTAACAAAAGGAAACTTGTATTACAAGGCAAAGGGACCCAGCATTGTTCTGGGAAAACACCACGGCCATGATTCGAAAGCATGTAACCCTAAGCAAACACCCACCCCACAGTACATTGGGCAATGTCCTTTGTCTCAGTTTCCCACCTTGCTGTGTGAAAATCCAATGAGTGAACAACCTGTAACACACCACTGCCCTCTCCCGCCACTGCAGCCCACTCACAGTTGGTTGCTCTTAATCAGGCAAGTTCAGAGGTGCCCTCACATGGCTTCACCTCCCACCCCTGAAAAGCACGTGTGGGGGAGGGAGGGGGAACATTGAGCAAGGCTCCATGTCTACAACTGGCCTGCTGCTGGTACTGCTATCACTGTCACCACTGCCATAGGTGCGGATAGCCCCGGAGCACCCACAGAGAAAGTTAGCGGGTGCTCTGCACCCAGGGCCGGTTCCAGAGCCCAGCGCGCCATTTTACCGGGAGGGCAGCAGGCGGCTCCGACGGACCTTCCGCAGTCATGCCTGCGGTAGGTCCACCGGAGCCCCGGGAGCAGCGGACCTCCCGCAGGCATGACTGCGGAGGGTGCACTGGTCCCGCGGCTCAGGTGGACCTCCTGCAGTCATGCCTGCCGATGCTCCACTGGAGCCGCGGGACCACCGGACCCTCTGCAGGCACGTCTGCAGGAGGTCCCCCGGAGCCGCGGGACCGCGAACGGCAGCACGAGCGGCGCGGCGCGCCGCCCTGCTTGGGGCGGCGGAATTACCACCCACCTACAGCCAAGCTCCCCCCTCCCCCCAGCGCATTTCACCTACTGGCAGCCTCGCTGGCCAACTCTTCCCCCTCCCTCCCAGTGCCTCCTGCCTGCTGCAAAACAGCTGTTTCAAGGCACTCAGGATGCTCTGGGAAGGAGGGGGAGAAGCAGAGATGTGGCACACCTGGGGGAGCAGGTGAGGAAAAGGCAGGGTGGGGCCTAGGACTTGGGGTAGGGGGTGGAATGAGGTAGGTCGGGGCAGAATAGTGGTGGGGATTTGGGGAAGGGAGTGGAATTAGAGGGCGGAGCAGGGTTGGGAAGAGGTGGGGTAGGGTTGGAGACTCTCCATGGAGTCCAATCAGCTCTGGCTTTAAACACGGGGGAGGGGAGGGGAAGGTCAAATGGTACCTAGGGCTCTCGAAGGGGAATTCATAGCGTCAGGCAGTGAGCTTTACTTTAGGGTGTCACTGTGATATACCCAGGGTACAATCCAGACTAAGGGGTGGCTGTGTCACCCCCACCCTGCAACCTGGGTGCCCCATACAATGCTCTGCCTCTGTAGCCTCCTACCTGGACATCTCACAAACAGCTTCCCCTGGGGCTGGATTCTTTAATTGATTTGCAGATTAAAACCAAGGCCTTAAACTAGCCTCAGAAGGGGACTGGGAGCCAGTGAAGGGACTGGAACATGGGCCTGATGTGTCACTGTGGCCTAAGCCCTGGAGAAGGCCGTCAGCTGCATTATGTACCAACTGGAGCCTTCACACTCAGCTGTGGATTCAGTGATCTACAGTAACCCAGCCCGGCAGCGGCAGAGGCAGGGATCACTGTGGCCAGACCCTTGCCCACAGGAAGATGCAGAGTTTCCTAGTGAGCTGGGATGTTTAGACACTGATGCTACCTGGTCACCTAGACCTAGTGAAGGGTCACATAGGACCCGAGTCTTTGCACCTTGACTTTGGTGAATGGGGCTGTAGAAATTCAATGGAATGAAGGGGGGAGTCTCATCTAGTTCTTCAAAATGTGTCCTTGCTTCTGAATCACTTTGCTCTTGCCTGGGTTCAGCTTAAACCAGCTGCTCTTCATCCCAGAGCCCTGGTGTTGCTGCATTTGCTCAGCTGAGTTCTCATCCCTCTCTCTGTGTTTGGTTTCAGACTGGAGAAGAAATGTCATCTGCCCAGGTAACCTCAGCTCCTATTGCATCAATATCCAAAGCTCCCCTGCCCTGAGATTTCCTGTCCCTTTTTCTCATGCAGTTAACGTTTTGCACTAGCTCTTTGGGGCAGGGACGGCTCTGTACTAAGGTGAAAAGACTCAAAGATTTGTGTGGCCAACAGTGTGATTTTGGGTGTCTGAGTTCGTTTGTGCACACTAGCAGCTCAGGGAATTCTCAGCGAGATACTGTTAGAGGCCCTGATGGGGCTGGAGGCTCTGGGAGCAGGGCCGGCTCTAGGTTTTTTGCCACCCCAAGCAAAAAAAATTTTGGCTGCCCCCCACCCCAGCTCTGGGCTCTCCCCCCACAACCAGTGCCCTCCCCCTGCTGCCCCAGCCCTGGGCTGCCCCCCCAAACGTGACCACTTCGTTCACCACAGCAATCCCTGTTTACACTTGCAGTGGGGATCAAACCGTTTCTCCTATTTTTATTTCACTTCAGTATGAATCTCGCCCCCGCAAAACCCCATCTTTAGTGCTCCAAATGCACATGGAAGGTATAGGGACTAACCCTCAAACCTTGTACCCGGAAAGGGATGGGGATCTAGTAAAGAGGGTTCACTCAGAGGATCGGCTGTGGGGGCACTTGGGAGCTCTACACTGGCAGAGAAGTGGGGTGTGATGTACTCGTGGAGGAGGAGAGGGTGTATCAGGAGGGTTGCGGGAGAAGAGGGGAAGTGGGGAGGTGCGGGAGGAGAGGATTGGGGGAGGGTACAAGCAGGGCTGGTGCAACCATTTAGGCGACCTAGGCAGTCGCCTAGGGCGCTAGGATTCGGGGGGCGCCATTTTCTTTGGCAGTGACTGTGGTGGCGGGATCTTCAGCCGCCCCAGTCGCCGCCAGCATTTAGGCAGAGGGAGCTGGGGCAGGGAAGCGCGGGGAAGGCCGCCTGCAGCAAGTGTGGGGGGGGTGCACACAGAGGAACTCCTCGCCTGAGCTCACCCCTGCCCTGCCTCCTCCCCAAGCACGCCGTGGCTGCTTCACCTCTCCCGTCTCCCAGGCTTGCGGCGCCTAAGTTGATTGGCACCACAAGCCTGGGACACGGGAGAAGTGAAGCAGCGACGGCGTGCTTGGGGTGCTCGTGCATGGAGCAGGGGTGAGCCGGGGTGGGGTGCCTCAGGGTGGAGGATGGGGATGGGAGCTGCCGCGGGGCGCCTCAGGGCGGTGGGGGGGAGCTGCCACGGAGAGGGGTCTCAGGGCAGGGGCTCAGGGATGGGGGAGGCCGCAAGGTGTAAGTTTCGCCTAGGGCGTGAAACATCCTTGCACTGGCCCTGCCGCCGGAGTCCTGGGTGGCGGGTCAGTCAGCACTGCTGGGTTGGGTGAGGGAAACTATCCCTCAATTCTGTTTTTCTGAATTATTCTCAATTCAATCCTGCTCCCATCTCTTTCAAAATTCCCCTTCATGCCTCAGGCCTCCCATTGAATTCTGGGGGAGACTGGCCAGCGACATGAATGGCAGCCGGACCAGGTCTTTGGTAGCAGGCTGGCAATGTGACTTCAGACTGTCAGAAGGGAAAGGCTAATTTATTATTAATAATTATAAAAGTGATAGAAATTCTGCTAAGGAAAAAAGAGTCTGTTAAAATTGTAGCCACTGACAGAGAAATGCTCACACATGTATTTGGGGATTGTTTACTTTATGCTGAATTCTAGAACGTATCTTTTTCCCAGTGTAACATTTTATACACATAAGGAGCCACTCAGTCTTTCCCAGAATGCTGGACATTTCCAGACTGTCAGGATTAGTTTGGGGCCCCCCCATGCCACCCCATCCACATTGGGGTGATGGTGCGTGTGAGGTTATGCCACATGGGGGACGCCATTTTTCAGAGATGGAGGGGGCGGAGTGATGTCCCCCATCCAACACTGGACAAAATCACATCCATTTTAGACCCTGTGCTGAACAGTGGACAAACCCCTCAAACAGAGGCCTGTCCATTTAAATCCCGGACGAGTGGCCTCCCTCTCTACAACGCTAATTTCTGTTAATGTGCTTGTTCAGACGAGCTCTCATCTCTGACTCTGTGTTTCCAGGGCTGGGAAGTTCTGCGCCACCTGTACAAGAAGGTAACTGAAGTTCAGATTCTATCAATGTGCCAGTCTCAGTGGCTATTAGAACATTTTGCTTCTTTCCCCTGACTGTGACCGTGGCAGGGGAGTTCAGTGCTCAGGGCAGAGCTCACAAGCATCCTGCATTTCACAGCACGGGAGGGGAGGGAGTTTGTGTAGCCATGGCCTGATGTACAGCAGTAAATCCAGACACTATTGTGTCTACTCCTCCTGCCCCTCCTCTGCCCCCATGTGCAGTGCGACCTGCAGAGCTTCCTGGGCCCACAGCCCAGCCTGGCTGCACAGCCACTGACGTGTGCCAGCCCCTAGCACAGGGCCAAAGACACAGCTCCTTCTCCCACCAGCTCCCCAGGGCTGTCCCTGCTCACAGCCCCCTCCCTTCCTGAGGCCCTGGGGGCCAGAGCCATGGGCTGTGGACCAGGAGCAAACTGAATTCTGGATCTGTTAAATGCCCAGTAACTGAGGATTAACAATTCAGAGTTTGGAAACCGAGGAAATGACATGTAAATGCTAAAATTCAGAGAATAGAGAGAGAGCGAAACAAAGAGATTTCAAGTGACAAAACAGGGAGGTGAGGAAATAAAATACGCCCAGTGAGGAGAACCCTGGTGCTAGAGCACAGGGAGAGCCCAGGGGGAAAGTCATGAGAGTGCAAAGAGGGAGACACATCGGGATTGGGAAGGGCCCAGAAGACTGAGGGATGGGGCAGCGTTTGGAAGGGTCTGGAGGGCCAGCAGTGCCTGGCAGGAACAGGAGGGTGGGGAGAGCAGCAGGCCGTCACTTGAATGGGGCTGGTGCAGAGGCTGTAGGAGTGGGGGAAGGTGGAAGGGCCTGGAGGTTTGTTGATGGTGGCTGCTTGGAGGGAACAGGCAGGTGAGTTGCTGTTTTCACACTCAGCAAATTCTCTATAACCTTCCACGTGCTGCTGCCCTGGGCCTCCCCTGCCCAACCCCTCTTCATCCACTATGATTTTCTCTCCCCTCTGGGATCCCTTCCTTCATGTCTCCATTTCACCACTCTGCTTGCTCTCCCTCCTTCCCCTCCCGCTCCTTCTCCCCCAATAGGCTGAGGGGGCAGGTATGGGAGGCATCTGTTCTCCTCTCCCAGTGATGCTCTTTCTCATCTGGGAATATGGGGTTTAAGGTGGGAAACGGCAGGGAGAGGTGAGGCAGGTCAGTGAGCACTGAGGAGAGGGAGCTCAGTTTCTCACCACTCTGTTGCCCCCCCCCCCCATCCCCTGACATGTGGGTCTCTAGTCCCCTCCCTGGAGAGATGTGGAGCATGACAGGAAAGAGCCTGAGTCCCAGACCTGGCTCAAGTGACCCTTTTGCTGCAGGGCCCATCTCTGCCAAGGGTGTGACTCTCTCCTGCACTTTGCTGACATCTCAGAACTGCTCCCCTTTCAGAGCTGAGGGGTAAATTCTGGAGGAAGGAGATTCCCTGGTTCATTCTCCAGCTGGGGCAGATTCTGTCACTGACACCATCAAACCCTCCCCCAAGGCCAAGTTCTACCCCTAAAGCTCTGATTCTCTCTCCCCAGCAAATGTGACTCTGAATCCAGAAACGGCTCATCCCGAACTCGTCCTGTCTGAGGATGGGAAAAGTGTGAGACGGGAAGACATACAGCAGGATCTGACTGACAGCCCTGAGAGATTTGACTTTTGGGCCTGTGTGCTGGGTTGTGAGGGATTCACCTCGGGGAGCCATTGCTGGGAGGTGGCGGGGGGTGAAGGATGCTGGGCTGTGGGGGTGGCCAGAGAGTCTGTGAGGAGGAAGGGATGTACCAGCCTTAGCCCTGAGGGGGGGATCTGGGCTGTGGAGCGATGGGGGGGTCAGTTCCAGGCTCTCACCGACCCTGTGACCCCCCTGCCCCTGAGCCGGGCCCCCAGCAGGATCCGGGTTTGTCTGGACTGTGACCGGGGGCAGGTGACATTTATCGATGCTGGTGACGAGGCCCCGATCTTCACTTTCCCGCCGGGCTCCGTCCGCGGGGGGAGAATCCGACCCTGGCTCTGGGTGTGGTGGGGATCCCAGCTCAGACTATGTCCCTGAGACACACAGGAGAAGGGGGGAACCGGAAATCTGCCTTTCTATCTCATGGACCCAAGTCTCTATGACATTGGAGGACTCCCATCTACCTACACAGCCCCTGGTGCCTCATCTCTATGGCCCCTGGAAACTCCTCCCCATCCCTGCAGCCCCAGATATGGGAGGGGGGAGGGGGAAGAACCTTTGGGGCTGCATAAGGAGCAGAGGGGCTATGTGGGGCAGATGTGGGGGCTGGGCAGGGGGTAGCACTAGCAGCCGGGCTGGGGACAGGCACAGATGGGGGTGGCAGGGACACAGCATGAATCAATCAGGGTTTGGGGGTTGGGGGGAAGCAGCAGCAGCAGGGAGTGTTTTGTACTGGCCATCACCTACAGTCCTCAGCTAAAACCTCTCCAACACATCATCAGTGATCTACAACCCATTCTGGACAATGATCCCTCGCTTTCACAGACCTTGGATGGCAGGCCAGTCCTCGCCCAGAGACAACCCACCAACCTTAAGCATATTCTCACCAGTAACCACACACCTCACCATAACAACTTTTTCTCAGGAACCATGCAACAAACTTCGATGCCAACTCTGCCCGCACATCTACACCAGTGACACCATCACAGGACCTAACCAGATCAGCTACAACATCACTGGTTAATTCACTTGCACGTCCACCAATGTTATATACACCATCATATGCCAGCAATGCCCCTCTGCTATGTACATCGGCCAAACTGGACAGTCCCTATGTAAAAGGATAAATGGATACAAGTCAGATATTAGGAATGGCAATATACAAAAACACTTCAACCTCCCTGGCCGCATAATAGCAGATCTAAAGGTAGCCATCTTACAGCAAAAAAACTTCAGGACCAGACTTCAAAGAGAAACCGCTGAGCTTAACTTCATTTGCAAATTTGACACCATCAAATCAGGATTAAACAAAGACTGTGAATGGCTCGCCAACTACAAAAGCAGTTTCTCCTCCCTTGCTGTTCCCTCTTCAACTGCTAGAAGAGGGCCTCACCCTCCCTCACTGAACTAACCTCATTATCTCCATTACAAACAATTCTTGTGTGTTCCACTTTAATGTCCCATCTGCAGGTGCTGGGGGCAGCGTCATGGGATTTGCTTCCCAACTTGGTTGTGTCCCCCCAGCACCCACAGGGAATATTGTGCCTCTGGGAAGAGAGTTTGGGTTTTACTGTGTGATGTGTCACTAACCAGCCTGTACTCTGCCTCTGTCCTGTGCACACCCATGTCAATCAGGAATTCCTCAGCTGTGCTCTGCAGAGAGGTGACTGGTTGCACAGGGTGAAATCCATGCAGGGACTTGGGTGTTGCAATGCTGAGTGTCACAGTGAGTAATTTTTAGGCAGCGAGAAAATCACAGGAACAGCAGCACTGTGACCTTCAGAGCTGAGTCAGGGGTCTAAACTCCCTAGACAATGCATGGGCGACACAGGCACCTTACAATGTGATTCACAAAAGCACCTCTGCAGGCGGGGAGCCATGTCAGCTAGCCAAGGGGAGATGCTGACAAGGGGAGAAGGGGTGTCCTAAGCCAAAGTCCTCCCATGGATAGGTACCTAAATCAGGGCTGCAGAGAGTGTCTGTCTCTGCTTAGCAACCCAGAAACAGGAACCCACCACCTGACATCCGGGGCCTCCAGTTGTGGCAGCTCCCAGGGCCTGGTAGTGGTGGCAGCAGCTGGGAGCCCCAGGCCCTTTGAAATTGCCCCAGGAGGCTGCAGATCTCCTAGGCGCGTGTGCTGGATGGATGCAGTGGCACATTAGGGGAAGGAAAAGCCCCATACCCCAGTAGGAACCACACCGGGTGGGGGGGGGAAGAAGCAGCCCATGACCCCGGCAGAAGATGTGAGGCTGAAGCCCCAACCTCCCTCTATGCGGAGATGGCCTGAGCCCCTTTCTCTCCCGTGCGGAGCTGACTCTCACTTTCAAGCTGTGGAGAAATCCAGCCCAAATCTACTCACCTTGGTATCTCCATTTCCCGCATCACCACACAGCCATGAAGGGATACAGTCTAGGAAGCAGGGTCAACATTGGCCAGACGTGGAAGGTCAGATCTAGGGTACACAGAGGTGAAATGACTTTCCCAAGGCTAAGCAGGGAGTCAGTGGCAGAGCAGAGAACCAAACCCAGCACACCTGAGCCCCAGGCCTGTGCCATAACCACTAGGCCACCCTTCCTATCTGAGGAGGGGCAACCTCCTCTGTGGGCACTAGACAGAGCCCCCAGGGGGTGGGGAGCAGAGAGATGAGAAAATGGACACGGGTGGGAAGCAAGAAGGGGGAAACATCAGGAAGGTGGGGAGCAAGGACTTAGAAAAGAAACAAGAGGGAGGAACAGGGGCAGGGAGCGGAGAAAAGAGGAAGGGAGCAGGAAAAGACTCCCCATTGCTTGTGAGTCCCATCCACCTGCTTCCCACAGCCAACAGTGGCCTTCAGCTCCCAAACAGGCGCTAAGCCGGGGTGAAGCACAGAGTGAACACCATGTCTTTAAACAGGGGTGTTGGTTGAGTGTAATGATTTTAATACACTGTAATTTGTGGTAATGTAATGCTGTAGTTCATTGCTATTTTAATAATGACATTGCTGTGATACCAGTGATAGACACACATTCAATAACTAGAATATGAAGGAAGTGTGTATATAAATATGCTGGAAATTGCCAGTTTTGGGGGCAAGTTGAGCCAAACACACACCCCTCACACTTAAGGCAGGAAGGGGCAGAAAGGAGTGAGCAGTGGGTAGGAGGAGGCTGTCAGGGGAGGGGACCTGGGGAAGGGGGCAGAGCCCAGGAGGAAGCAGTGGAGTGGGGTGAAGTGGGGGCTTGGCCTTGGGGAAGTGGGCGGAGCCATGATGGGGCACCCACAAGCACAACCAAAAGTCAGCACCTATGGCGCATGGAGTGGTACCGGCGGTGGTGGCGAAAGCAGCCAGGTGGGCATGTGTAAACCCTGGCCAGGCCAGAAGAGTGCACCCCGCCTCATAGCCGGCAGCTCGCTGGGCACCAGCCAGCACAGGCCCAGCACAGCCCAAATGTCAGGGAGACGGAGTCCACATGGGCACGGCTTGGGCATGTGGGCACCAGTGGGGGCCCATTGACTGTTCTGCCCTGGGGCCCAGAATTGCTGTTGACAGGCCTGGGCGGACTGTGCTCATGTCCTGCTTGGGGCCCACAGCCCAGCTCCCCGTGCATTCCCATAGCTTGTCCTCTGTGTCTGTTTCCATTTCTGTTCACTGTGCTGTGCTAGATAAATTATGACACTCATTTAGGGGATTCTCTTGGGTAACTGATAGAGATGTAAGGTCTGAATTCTCACTGGCACAGCACTCCCAACCCCAGGCATTTAAAAATCTCAAGTCAGGCCAACCCCCCAAAATCATGAGATTTAATAATAATAAATAGTAAAGAAAAGCATTCTTTTATTTTCCTTCTGGTATCTCAGAGCTTTAGACTGCACCGGAGTGAAATTTTTAAGATTTTCTCTGCAACAAAGAACTAGATGCTTCCAGGAGCTGGGGCTTCATCAGACACACTAAATATCACAGGACTCATGATAAAATCATGAAAGTTGGTGATGCTGCAGCCCCTTTACACTGAGCCAAAGCACTGTTAGTGTAAATGAGAATCGGGTCTTGAAAACACTGATTCCAACTTAACCCAGCTTTTAGCCTGAGAGTTTATTATCACAAGGCTTGGAAGAATTAGCTTTTATTCATAAATGTTGGCAACCCTTGCTTTTCCTGACTACACACAGATGAATGAAAAAATATTTCAATTGATAATAAATGATAGTTACAGATACACAAAGTAAGAACAAGGCTGCTTGAGAACTTATTCGAGTTTGATTGAAGGACAGTGACTCTGCATCTTTTGACAGGTAATGTGACCATCTGTGTTTTCATGGTTATAAAGCTTCAACTTTTTGAATCTCGTTGTCTAGTGACATTAAATCATTGGGGTCTGACTCGCTATTGACGTATCCCCCCATAATTTCCTACAACTGTGAAAACTGAAATTGAGAACAATTGGAAGGAAATGCTAAACCCAGAGTTTTGTGCAATTGTGAAAATTTAACTCAATAAATATTGAAAAAATGCTTAAAACTAGCTGCAGTACTATCTGTTAATATATCAATGAATTCTGCCAAGCCTGACTATCCCTCCTTAGACATGCAGACCCTTTGAGGGCATCATGACCATAAGGGGATGCCCCCCAGCCGCAGGGCCCTGGGGCACATGTCACACAAACGCCTGCAGGCTGCAATGTTCCCGGGGGCTCCTCCCCGCTCAGCAGCAGCCGAGTCAGTCCCAGGAAGGGAAACACCCGGCGGCTGCTGCTGGAGCTGCCAAGGCAGAGCCCGGCCGGCCTCGCGCGGCTTCTCTTGTGCAGTGAATAACGCTTGTTCATTTCTGGGAGAAGCCTGCAGCTTGTTCTGGGCCTGCCCCTGGGGTTGGAGCTTCTCCCCTGTTTGGTTGGTTGGTTTTTAATTTCCCTCCTGAGAGCGTGATTGGCTCCTGGTTACCCAATCGGCTTTAAAAAAGCTTTAAAGCCTGGTTACTGCGCCTGCACGATTTTTGCTTTCACTTTTGGGATTTCCCAGCTGGTGGTGGTCTCGTTCCTCGCGTCTCCTGCAGCGACACGTGGCTGCCACGAGCGCCTGGCTCGGATGCAGCAGCCTTGACTTGCGGGAGGTTGTGGTTTTGGAGGAGGGGGGGAATAGCTGTAGCTGCAGCGGTGCACCATCGATTTACCTATGCTTGCCCTGCTTGCCTAGCGATTGCAGTGCACCGGGGCTGGGGGGAAAACACAGGCTGTGAGGGGGAGAGGCAGAGGAGGATTCAGATGGGGTTTGGGAGGAGCGGGGATTCGGATGGCTGGAGACAGGATGGGTTGCTCCACCAGGCTGGTGAGGAGCGGGGAGTGGCACCCACTGTCCCATCCAACTGGGGGTGGGGTCTTTTGGGGTGGTCTGTTTGTGTAATAGCTCTGTGTGTGTTAGGTCCTCTCAGAGTGGAAATGCTTTAAAAATATGGAAGCAGGAAATCTGTCTCCCCAGCCCCCATACAGAATATCATGCCTCTAGGAGGAGAGTTTGGGGTTTATTGGGATGTGTCACTCTCTAGCCTGTGCAGCTCCTGGCCACAGGTATCTGGTTAAAGCCACCAACTGCTCTATCCTGGCCACAGGGAATGATGGAATACCTGGAACAGGAGACAGCCTCTCCCCAGCTGAGGAAGAACCATTAATAGAAACCTTCCCACCTCAAGGCAAAGGGAGCAGGAGGTGACAGCCCTGGAGGGAGAGTCTCTCCCTAGCTACAGAAACAGAGAGAAGCATCCAGGAAAGAACCCCCCTTAGCCCAAGGCAAAGGGATGTGAGAGCCCTGAGGGGGAGACCTCTCCATTCATGTCTCTGAATTTAATATTTCAGACACGTAGAAATATTCACCAGAACCCACATGATCATAGTTAAGGGTGTTTGGATGCTGGGCCTTGAGAAGGTTTCTGTTTAGTGTGTGTGTGTGTGTGAGTGAAGTCAAGACTCTGGCACCAGAACAGAGCCCATCCACTGCTTCAATCTTGGGGTCCCTGGGCACATTCTTTGGGACTCTCCCCCTATCTGAGGTGTGAAACTCACTGCCTAGCCCCTGTTGCAGAGCTGACCCTCCAGACTCCCACATGCTTAAACACACCATCTCCCAGAACTCCACGCCAAGGCGAGAGTCTGCTGGTTTTCAGCTGAACTCTTTCTGCAGTCAGGCAGTAGTTGTGAAGCATTTCACACACACACACAGACTCTTTGCACACGTCCAATGCACTATTACTCTTTCACTTAACTGGATAAAGCACAACAGAGTTCAGATCATGTAGCACAAAATGACCAGCCTAACTGCAGTGCCCCTCGCTAGCTCACCCTTCCCTTGGGAGTCCTGGGGCCATCTGGACCCAGGAAAGCAGGCAGGGCCCCTGGCCTCATGAGCCTGCTGCATGCTTGGGGACTTTGCTCTCTCCTTCTGAGTTGGAGACAAAGAGTGAGCTCCATGAAGGGACTGGGGTATTACAAAGCTGAATGTCACCGGGTCTAAATTGTAGCTGCCTAGAAAATCATTGGAATGACACTGTGAGCTGCAAAGCCTGAGTTATGGAGAGATGTAAGTGTCTTAGAATGGGTGACACAAAAGCCATGCTAGGCAGGGAACTGCCTAAGGTAGCCAGTGAGAGATGCTGACCAGAGGGAGTCTAGGCCCAGGGAGCACAGGGAGTCTAGGCCCTTCACTCAGCTTTGTGGATTGCAGGGCTGTTCCTGTGACTCTCTATAGCCCACTGTCTCTTGATACATTTTGTTCGTGAGGTAAATGCCCCAAAATGCAGAAAATTCAGAAGCCATTTTTCTCTCCTTAGAATCAAATGTGGAGCTGTTTGGGGAGTTTGAAGAAAGAGGGAGATGAGAAATTGGTGTTTAACTAGAGTGGGGAAAAGGAAAACCCAGGAACTGCTGGTAGGTACCATTGTTACTCACCAATAAATCTGCACAGGGATGTTATCAATGCTCAGATCTCTGTGAGTAACAGGAGAGTAACAGTGAGTAAAATGCTCCCCCCTTTGAGAGGCTATTTACTGTTGCCTCTGTGCAAAGTAATTTCTGTTCAGGATTAATGGAAACTAAACAGGAGAATGGAGGAAATTATATTTACTTATTGAATAATCCAAATAGTTTTCTTTAAAACATGAACAATTTGAACAATATCTATTAGAGACTCTATTCCTCCATAGCTAATAATTATAGCTAGTTGACATTTTTCACACAGAAATGTCTCTCACCTGAAAGTGTGGCTTCAGCAAAATCAGGGTTTCCCTAGAAATGTTGCTGTTTATGACAGTACACTAGATTCTGATCAGGAGAACCAACGTGTAATTGCAAACTGTTGAATCATTTCAATTTCAGTCTAAAATGTCCATCCAAGTTTTCTGTTTCCACATTTCTGCAGGGAAACATTACAGGATATTTCATTCCGGGAAACATCTTAACCCCTGGAGCTCAGCATCAGCTCATTTATGTTAAGGGTGAAAGATCAAGTTGCAACACATAATGTGAAGATTTATTTCATGATGAAATAGAAAGATCTCCAAAAATATCACATCCAAGAATAATCTAGAGATCATGCAGCCACTGTGCTGTCCCTGTATATGATGGAAATCACTTCAAGCCAGGGGGTGCTGCATCCCCAGTAGCCCTAGTTCCAGCACTTAAAACTTATTTTTAAAGGCTCTGTATCTGACTGAAAATAGTTCTTAGACCAAGAGTCCTGTGCAGTGTTTGAAACCCAAACATTGGAGCATTAGAACATTGAAAGTGAAATGAATTAAAGTTGTAGAACTGATTTTTTCCAGTGTCTACACTTAATGGAGAAAGTAAAGCACAGCCAGCCTGCAAGAGCCGTGCTGCAGAACAGAAAACCTGGAATCGTTCCCTGGTAGGAAGAAACAAGCATGAGCTGCCACCACTGCAGATATTGCTTAAATTACACTAAAACTTTCCAATTTTTTCCAACTCTCTAATTTTGTAGTGAAATGGCCACACTGGGCACTGCCATTATTCTACCATTTAGTCCCCCTTGTCTGTGGGAGTCTTTCCTTTGCCAGCAATGGGCTTTGGGTCAGGCCCACTGGCTGTGACAGAGAAACACCAATTCCCCTGGGAATGTCTGGATGTTACCAAATCTCCCCACAGTGGGGCTGCACTTTTCTTGTCTAGGACCTTTTCCCCAGATACCTTTTGGGGATTTACTACCCCCACCTAGCCATTTTGCAGCTTTCTGCTGTATCTTCTCTTCCAGCTGGTAAATATTCATATCTCCTGTTGTGATGGTGGCAGAGTCTCACAAACTTGAGTACAATCAGTGTATTTGACGGAGGTGATGTTTACTCTCTCAAATCCTTACAGCAACACACCAGAAACCTCCTGCTAACTTAATCCTTTGTATTCATTAGAACTATTTGTATAAACCCTTCAGTGAACATAAAGCTAAACCAATCTGAACAATTTGTATGATTTGGCTGCCAAAATTTGTTATAGATCTATATGCTGCTAACATCCATTGTTTAATTATATCTAGATAGTGATTCTTTTTAAAGATATAGACTGTAGTGTTAATTTAAAAAAAGTTAAATAAATCGGGCTACTTTTGAAGTGACTGTGGACTATTGACACAGTAAAAAATAGCCCTGGGAATCATGGTTAAAGCTGCCCCCCACCCAATTCTGAAATGGCGCCCCTGGCCCCAGCTCTTGAAATCATATGAGTACATGAGAATCCCACTTCAAAATAAAAGTTTCTTGCCAGAAAAGGTTATAACTTTGAAGGGTTACTTTCTCTTGGTTGAGTAGAAAAACTTGATACTGTGATGAGAGTGAAATCTTGTCACTCAGAAACAAAGAAGTGATACGTTTTAGAAAAGATCTCATGATTCCCTCTGCCAGTCTCATGAATTTTGAACACTTGGTGCTAGTACTGCTTGGCCACTGATCAGTTTAGGTTTCCAGGCCTGTTATCTTCAGGTAAGTCTCTAAGCTTCAGATCCTCAAAGGATGTAGACTGCTGTCAATGGGAGTTAGGAGCCTACAGACTTTGGAGGATCTGGGCCAAAGGATCTAAATATAAAAATGAACATTCTCCCATGGCAGGACTAAGTATTATCTAGACCATTCCTGGCAGGTGTTTGTCAGGTGCATGACACCCCGACCAGTCAATTTTTGCCCCCTGCTCAGATCCTGGCTGCCCCCTCCTCCAGTTTGCCCCCTTTGGCCCTTTTTAACCCCTGTAAAAAGCAGTCAGCACAATCCCGCACTTAGTAAGGGCAATGACTTCAGCAGATGTTACTGAGCATGCTCAGTCCACCATAAGTAGCACATTCCAACAGGGAGCAGTTTTCTGTACTGCACCTGCAGGAGACTTAATTAATCCACCCCAATGGGTGACAGCAGCTATGTCTGTGGGAGAAGCTCAAAAAATAAATAAATGCCAATTGACTCTCCTTCGGCAGGAGGCAGGTAAAGGGGAAATGCCAGCCAGAGAGGATTTCCCTGGTAGATAATATTTCCAACTCTCCTGGACCAGATGCCATTGCCACAAATGGCAACCCTACTGGCAGATGAAAATTTTCCCCCAAAGAAGAGGCTAAAAAGCTCTGAAGAATGGTCAGCTCTGGTCTGAGCATGGGCAGCAGGTATAGCAGACCGGGGGAAGGGAGGCTAAGCAATGGTGGTTGAAGCATGAAGGGACAGAGGAATCTTTAGCACATCTGGCATGTAAATATCTTTTGACTCCGGCTGCAACAGTGTCATAAGATTGCCTCTTCTCACTTGCAGCATTACCTCCTGCAAATGGAAACAAACTTGTTTGTCTAAGCGATTAGCAGAAGAAGAAATAGCACTGAGTGGACTTACAAGCTCTGAAATTTTACATTGTTTTATTTTTGAATGCAGGTATTTTTTACATAATTCTACATTTGGAATTTCAACTTTCATGATAAAGGGATTGTGCTACAGTACTTGTAATAGGGGAATTGAAAAATACTATTTCTTTGGGGGGGGGGGTGTTACAGTCCAAATACTTGTAATAAAAAATAAAGTGAGCACTGTACACATTGTATTCTGTGTTGTAATTGAAGTCAATATATTTCAAAATGGAGACAACATCCAAAAATATTTAGAGAAATGTTAGTCTATTATTGTTTAACAGTTCAAATAACCATGTGATTAATCAAGATTAATTTTTTTAATCATTTGAAATCCCTAGTTCCAATTGATTTCTTTGTTGAAATTGTATGATAAGAAAGAGAAAGGCAGCAATTTTTCAGTACTAGTCGCTGTGACATTTTTGTATTTTTCTGTTGGATTTTGGAAGCGAGTCATTTTTAAGTGAACCAAGGAGGCAAGACAGATCAGACTCCTGAGAGGGGTGCAGTGGTGGGGAAAGGCTGAGAGCCACTGGCATATAGGACTAGCAGAGGGAGCACACTGGAGAACACACAATGGTGGTGGGGGGGGCACTTCAGCGGTTTACTGGACTACAACTAGGGGACAAGAACAGCACCTGCAATCCTTCAGGAAGCGAAAAGTAGAGCATGCTTTGCATTCATGAAAAGGGGGATTTCATCAGTGATGGCTGGTGACCCTCGGAGAATGCTTTAGCCATGGATTTTACCTGTTTAAGTTAAACTCAGCCTATCTGAATCCTGTTATACCTGGTGTTTGGTGTGTAACCTGTTGGTCTTATTACTTCGCTCACTATCTCTTCAATCTGAACTAATAAACTTGTTTGTTTTCACTAAAAATATATCTCAGTGCTGTGATGTTCCATTGGGGCTGATCCACAGCTGAATCAAACA
This sequence comes from Mauremys reevesii, assembly GCF_016161935.1. Classification (NCBI taxonomy): domain Eukaryota; kingdom Metazoa; phylum Chordata; order Testudines; family Geoemydidae; genus Mauremys; species Mauremys reevesii. The sequence goes on from NC_052637.1 coordinate 4,644,079, forward strand.
AGCTGGTGTTGTCCTGATGGCTTACCTGGGAATTTCTGAGTATCCAGTGGAGAGGGACTGGACACTACAGAAGGACATGTCAGAGGGGCTGGAGATGAGGTTGAGCCTAATGTTAATCTGTAAGGCAAAGTAAGGATTGGCAGAGCCCTGATGAGTTTGTGTGGGGAGGTAAAAGGGTGGGGGTGACAGGGAACTGACAACCATTGAAGCAGAAGCATGGGGGAAACAAAGAAATTCACTGTCCGGGGTGTTGGGATGGTGCTGAATTATTATGAATTACCTGCACTTCTTATTAATGAATGTGGTGGAGGTGAATGTGGTCCAGTTTGACATGTCTGAATTTGCTAGAGGATTCTGGGAGCAGGGCCTTCTGAGCATCAAATGGTTAATGTGGAAATTTTCTATTCTGCATGTCTGTTCTGTTACTGACCTTTGTAAGTCAATATGCCAGCTCACTAGGTAAAAAAAAACTGTATAATCACGAGATCAGTGATCTTGGCACAAGCTGACCTGGGGCAAAATGACCCCTTTGGAGGGCATCGATCTGACAGCTTGAGTGAATTATTGATGAGAGTGTCAATGTGGGGTGATGTCTGGTGGGTACCCCTTCAGCAGTCCCTTCCAAAGTATTAATTAGGAGAACATTAGTAATAAAATGTCCACAGGGCATATGAGTCCTTTGAAAACTACTGCCTCGGGGGAATCCTTGATAGACCAGGTGACTGAAAATAGAAGACAATGAAAGAGAGAAATCCTGCTCTAGATCGATAGCTATACCCGCCTCGCTAGCCAATCTGAATACTGTGTGGGGCCAGCATAAATATTGAGGGTTTATGCTTGGGGAATGGAGGCTCACTATGGAGACGTGAATTAGATAACCTTATACTGCTTCTGGAATTCTTTCTCAAATAAACTGTTGTGCATGGAGTCTATTGAATCTCACTTGTTGGTTGGTACCGGGAAACATTCTGCCCAGCTGTGAGCAGTTAAAGATCCGTTTCAACATTTGGTAGCAGAGGATGGTTACCATGTCAGTGAATAAGTTAATAGTTTCTGAACTGGTTGGATAAGCTAAAATATTGTCTTAAGATGTTAGACTCAGTGGCTGAGGAACTGAGGATTGGATCAGATTGGTTACAGATTATTGGGAGAAAGGGACATACACAGGCAAATGGAATTGAATTAGTGCTATCTTCAAGTCTATGATGTTCTGCAAGTGCAAGCAAGGCAGGTTTACTCTGAAGGATGCCTCGAAGCCACCGGTTATGCTTGGCATCTGATCCATGTGTGACTGCTTCAGTCTCTACACTGCATAAGAAAGGTTTAGACAACTTGTTGTTGGGGTATCAACAGGGCTAGTCTCCCAAGAAAGTCCAAACAGCAGCATGAGTCATCTGTGCTATGTCTCAGGCTGTAAATAAGCTCACAGAAAAGCATGATGCCTGTGAATATGAAAAGGAAAATTTAGAACCGGAATTGGAAAAACTAAAATTGCAACCTGAAAACCAGAAATGAAATCTGGATAGTTGGATGGCAGCAAGGGTCCCTCCCAGGGCATGGTCAGGGAGCGGGGGGGTTGGATGGGGTTGGAGGTCCCAGGGGGCAGTCAGGGTGTAGGGGGAAGTTGGAAGGGGGTGGGGGTACCAAAGGGTGGTCAGTAGGTAGGGAGCAGGGGTTGGATAGGAGGTGGGAGATCGGGGGCAATCAATGGGCAGGAGCGGGCGGGGTTGGATAGGATCTAAACTTACCATGCACAGAGCAATCGCCCTGTATCCCAGAGTCCTACAGCCCCACCCCAATGTGTGAGGAATTAGTCTGAGTGCTCTTTTCTCTCTTTTTCCCCTCTAGGACATCAGAGGCACCTCGACCAGACATGTGGCTCCTTCTCATTCCCCCTCACATTTCTTGAGACTGGGCAGGGCTTGGACACCAGGTGAAAGCCACGTCTCCCCTCAGCACATTGTGGACAGGAGCCACATTTCTGTTACTTTCACTCTGTTCAAGTTAATCTCGAGGTTCTTGCTCTGTGAACAAATCGGTGGATTTACCCATCCCATGGGAAAGATTATGAACTTGTTACATCCCTGGGGGACTGGCTGCCTGTAGACACTGGGGGTGTAATATGGGGCTTTCATTGCTAGGTCTCTGCTTACCATAGGCGCTGACTTTTATTTTTCCCCAGAGGGCTCTACCCCTGCTCTGCCCTCGGGCTCCTCCCCTAAGGCCGTGCCCTCTGTCTGCCTCTTCCCGCCCCTGCTCCAACCCTTCCCCGAAGCTGCAGTCAATTTGCAGCTCGCTGCTCTCCGCCCTCCCCCAGGCACCTCCCCTACCGACCAAACAGCTGATTGGCAGCCCCGCAGAAAAGCTGTGGCTGGTGGGTGCTGAGCTCTTCCTATATTTTTTTCTGCAGGGGTTTGAGCTCCGGAGCCAGGGCCGGCTCCAGGCACCAGCCTACCAAGCGTGTGCTTGGGGCGGCACCTTGGGAGGGGGCGGTGATTGGGGTTTGTTTTTGTTGTTTTTGGTTTGGCCAGGCGGTGCTGGGGGGAGACTTAGGGAGTGCGACGCGGCACTGGGGGGGCGGGGACTTGGGTGGCCAGACGCAGATATGTGGGGGCAGGGACTGGGGTGGTAAGACTCGGCACTGGTGGGGCGGCGACTTGGGCGGCGCGACGCGGCACTGGGGGGGCGGGAACTTGGCCGGTGCGATGCGGCGCTTGGGGGCGGGGACTTGGGCGGTGCGATGCAACGTGGCACTGGGGGACGGGGACTTGGGCGGTGCGGTACGACACGGCATTGGGGGGGCAGGGACTTGGGCGGCGTGACTCAATGCTGGGGGGACGTGGCGCTGGCGGGGGTGGGGACTTGGGCGGTGCGACACGACGCTTAGGGAGGGGTCGGGCGGCGCTTGCGGGGGCAGGGCGGCGCTCTTTTTTTTTTTGCTTGGGGTGGCAAAAATGTTAGAGCTGGGTGCTGAGCTCCCCCTATATTTGTTCCGCAGGGGTTTGAGCTCTGGAGCACCCCTGGGGTCAGCACCTCTGCTGCTACAATCAAGGGACCGAGCAGTGACCAAGTATAAACAGCGACTTACAATGAGACTTAGCCAGAGGTGAAAGTAAGCTGGTATGGTACGGTACGGCAAACCAGCAAGAGCCAATATACTGTGCCGGACCGCACTGGCTTCCACGGCGGGGCTTTAAAGGGCCGCAGCGGGGAGCCCAGAGCCCTTTGAATCCTGACCGTGGCTCCGGCAGCTGGGCTGGGGCCAGGATTTAAAGGGCTCAGAGCTCCACGCATCAGCAGGAGCTCCAGGCCCTTTAAATCCCACCCGCAGCTCCGGCTGCTGAAGCTGTGGTGGGGATTTAAAGGGCCTGAAGCTCCTCAACAGCCGGAGCCCCGAGCCTTTTAATTTGCCCCTGAGCCCCGGGGGCTCCCAGCCACCTCTGCAGCTGAGAGCCTCGGGTTGATTTAAAGGCCCTGGGGCTCCCAGTCACAGCCGGTGCACCAGCGCCTTTAAATCTTGAGAGGCTCCACCTCTTCCGGATGAGGCCACGCCCCCCTCGGGACTCCGGCAGTACCGGTAAGTCCTGTAAGTTACTTTCACCCCTGGACTTAGCCCACGTACTGCTGTTAATGGGCAAGTCAGTAAGGCCTAAATTTACAACAGTGGCCTAACTGTGGGTGTCTCGGTTTATCTCCTCGAAATACAGGAGTTCAGGGCACGTGTTCCACCTGCATTCGCAGCTGCAGCCGGAGTCAGTGGGCGCTGCGGGTGCCCAGCCCCTTGGAGAACCAGCCCCTAGGTACTTAGGTTAGTATCCCAAATTTGGAACCTAAATCAAAAGAGATTCTTGACATTTGGACCCAGCCCCTCAGTGTGCTCTGGCTCCTGGGCCGGCCAGCACGGCTGTTTGTGCTTCCTCCCCAGCAGCTGCAGGCACCGGGAGTGCTCCTGGGAGGGGAGGGAGGGAGTGGGGTTGGGGCAGGGACAGGCTGGAGGAGGAAGGGGTGGTCTCTATTAACCACTTTGTTGAATTGCTGCAACACTGGACTCGGGTAACTAGCTGCATCCGCAGCAGGATCTCTGCCCAGCACGGCTCCCCCGCCACAGCTGAATTCCTTCTCCTTGTCCCTCATGGCAGCTTCCCAGACTGCCCCAGGCCTCTTCAGTCTGTCCCCACATACCCTCCTGCAGCTGCAATGGGCAAGTGGCCTGAGAGGTCTCTGTTTATCCCACATCCGGTACCCTGCAGGCCCTAGTGCGAACTCCCTGCACACCCGCTGCCCTCGGCCATTGGGCCCCAGCCCTCACCTGGGGGACAGGAGCTTGGTCTCCCTGCAGTCCCTGGTCTCTCTGCTGGGACTGACAAACAGGGAGAAAATGGGGGCAGGGCCTTGCTGGGAGTGGTCGTGTTACAGGGGCACCTGCCCCACTAGGGCCTAGGCTGAGCTCCCAGCACATTCCACAGGCCCCTGAGCTGCCATCAGATGGGCTTTCAGCCTTGGTCCGTGTGGTGGGGGGGGTGGGTGGGAAGGCACTGGGTTACTGCCCTGGGGGAGCTGCTGGGGGAGGGAGGAGATTTACCTGCTCACAGACAATTTTAACAGAATTAAACCTTCAACTTTTTAAATCTCAGTGTCCAGTGTCATTAAATAGTTTTGGTCTAACCAAAATATTCTCTGATCCCCCCCATAATTTCCCACAACCATGAACATTTTAATTGGAATGAAATGCTTAAAACCCAGTTTGTTGTGAAAGTTTAAATCAATAAATATAAAAATTGCTTAAAATAAACATTATCTGTCAAAATTAGATATTATAAAAAAAATTCTGCCCAGCCTATCGCTTCTAAGACACACAGCTCCTGCTCCTCCAGGTTCAGCCTCACAGGGGGATGCCTCAGTGACCCTCCCCACCAACACATGGGCTGATTGCAGGACTGGAGCCCTAGTGGTAAATTTTTTACCAAAGCCTCCAGGGGTGAAATTGGCTGGGTTCTTCCTGCTCAGCAAACAACATGAGTCATTTTCAGGAAAGGAAACACCCCCTTGCTGCTGCAGGGGGGGCATATTGTGAATTCAGGAAATTGAAACAAAGCCTGTTACAAACTGCCCGGAGGGAGCCATGGCTGCAGAGAACCCTGTGGAAAGTCTCCAGGAGGAAGCTATGTGTCCCGTCCGTCTGGAGTATTTCACAGAACCTGTCACTCTGGAGTGTGGGCACAATTTCTGCCGAGCCTGCATCAGCCAGTGCTGGGAGGCATCCGATACAGACGCCTCCTGCCCTCAGTGCAGAGAAACTGTGCAATAGATTTCAGAGTAGCAGCCGTGTTAGTCTGTATCCGCAAAAAGAACAGGAGTACTTGTGGCACCTTAAAGACTAACAAATTTATTTTAGCATGAGCTTTCGTGAGCTACAGTTCACTTCTTCGGATGCATAGAATGGAACACACAGACAGGAGATATTTATACATACAGAAAACATGAAAAGGTGGAAGTATGCATAACAACAGGAAAAGTCTAATCAATTGAGATGAGCTATCATCAGCAGGAGGAAAAAAAACTTTTTGAAGTGATAATTAAGATGGCCCATAGAAGGTGTGAGGAGAACTTAACATAGGGAAATAGATTCAATTAGTGTAATGACCCAACCATTCCCAGTCTCTGTTTAGGCCAGTGTTAATTGTTAATAGAGAAACCTCAGGCCCAACAGGCAGCTGGCAAATGTCTTAGAAATTGCCAAGTGACTGAGTTTACAGGCAGCAAAGGGAAGAGGAGGGGATGGGGTGTGCAGGGAACACCAGGAGGCTCTGAAACTGTTCTGTGAAGAGGATCAAACCCCCATCTGTGTGATCTGCAGAGAGTCCCGGGCTCACTGCGCTCACACAGGTGGTTCCCATACAGGAGGCTGCCCAGGAATACAAGGTACCGAGTTACTGTCCAGTCTAATGGGTAATAACTTTGGATGTTATTTATAGGTTAATGGTGTAACTGCATCATTCAGCTGTGTGTAGCCTTCATTGCTTGAAAGCTGATAGGGGGAGTTACAAGCTGTGGCTGATATTACTGGTTGTATCACAGTGTCTATTGATATTTGCATCCCCTAAAGACCCCAGATGAGCTCTGACCTCGATTGTAGGGGGCCCTGCACAAAATCCAGTGAGAGTCAATCCCTGCCCTGAGCCATTTACAGTCCAACTGGACAAGACAGACAAAGGGTGGGAGGGGAAACTGAGGCACAGTGAGGGGAAGTGACTTGTCCAAGGTGACTCAGCAGATCCGTGGCAGAGCTGGATATAAAAACCTGGTTTTCCAAGGCCCAGTTCAGTGTCCTAACCACTAGCTACTCTGCCCCTTTCAGCAGCACTGAGCAGTGATGAAGTGCAGAGATTAGGAGGAAAAGACTCCTTGATACAGGCCCTAGGCCCAGCAGGGAGATGAGGTTTCCCACTGGGATTGTGAACTCCTGTGCTGCTCCATGAGGGGTTAAACTCAGATGCTGCCGACCTGCACTAGAGGAGATCACTGGGCTAAACACTGTGTGGGACCCTGAGCACCTTGAGTCCACGCCCACAAGGGCTCCAGACAGCGCAGGTCTATGCCAAGTACCACTGGGATTCGACTTATCTTCAGCAAAAGTAACCCCAGGGCAGCGTGGACCTGTGCCAGCCTGACCTGTTCTCGTGTGTTCGTGGGCAAGGACCAGCCAGAGTGGTTCCACTCGTCCCACCAGGCAGCCTTTTAAAATCTCCCAGAATCCACTGCTTCCGGAGTCTTTGCTGGGGACGCTGGGGGAGCTACCCAGAGGCCATTGCCACAGAAAGGGGCTAGGACAGCACTAGGGCAAACCCCAGCTGTTCCTAACACAAACCAACACATCTAATGGGGTTTGCCCTAGGCCTTAGATCAGTGCTGTCCAACCCGTCCCATCCCCAGGGGTACAGGGCTGAAAGTCAATGGAGTTGGATTCTTTTGAGCATCCCGGCCTATATGGCTGCCCCCGGAGGCTTCTGGGATTGGTATCACTGTTTCTGAAATCTGCTAAAAAACAGCTTTATAAATTCACCACCATGGGACACCAGTTTCCTGCTGGTTTAAATTGATGGAGAAAGTGGATGTAACAACTCAACTCTGAATATAAAACACTCCCAATTTCCATAAATAAGGTTTCATTCCCTTGGTGTCTCTGAGGTCCTACCTCTAGAAAGACCCACTGTTGTACACAGTATTGTAACTGTGTTGGTCCCGGGATATTAGAGAGACAAGGTAGGTGAAGTAATATCTGCTCATGGCCAACTTCTGTGGGTGAACGATAAGCTTTCAAGCTTACACAGAGCTCTTCTTTAGGCTAGGAAAGAGTATGTTCCCCAGAGCTGAGTTGTGTGTAACTCTCTAACCAATAGGAGCTGGGCCAGTAGAAGATATTGCCTTACCCACCTAGTCTATCTAGGAAGACTGACTGTTATCTTGAATTTTGGGTGGAAAAACACCTCATCCACCCCCTACAGCCCTCAAAATAAACCCACCAAATCATTTCTGTTTGTCAGGAAAAAATACAAGCCCATTTGAAGACTCTGAGGGAAGAGAGAGAAAAGCTGCTGGGATTTAAAGTGACTGGAGAGAAGAGAAGCCAGGAGTATCTGGTAGGTGCCTATTGTTCTTCACCTACTGGGACATGGAGGAGGGAGGGATGTTTATTGGTAGATTTCTCTGTGGCCTTGTGTGTGTTTCTCCATGATCATGGGATAGTGTGTGTGTGTGTGTGTGTGTGTGTGTGTGTGTGTGTGTGTGTTCAGGTGTGCGTATCACAAATGTTCTCTCCCTGGAGAAGGACAACAACATCTTCTGCAGGATCTAAGATGAATTTTAATTAATGAGTTAATTACGACCCCTTGTGGCTTTCACAACATTTCTCCCAAACTGCGCTGACTATACCCCAGTAGACATGGAGACGGCCCTTTCAGAGAGATTGGGGCCCAATGGGAAGCTGTAAGAAAATCCTCTCCCTTGTGATCACAGTGTATAGTCAAGTGTCAGGATGTGAAGAATGGTGGGTTTTGAACCTCAGTCCACAGAGACTGTCATTACAACCCAGCCGCTCTCCAGAGCCAGCAGGGGAGGGGCTAGTGGAACTCTGGCCCACCAGAGGATCTGCCTATGAAGCTCCCGATTGGAGCAGACGTTCGGATGCATGAATTACACCAGCAGGAGTCACGTGAAGTTGTCCAAACAACTGTGTGAACTTCTGATCTACTGCTGGACTGGACCCTGACTCTGGCTTGGCCCTGGCGTTGTCCCTGACTCAGGTCTGACCTGCAGTACTGTTATCTGACTCCAGCTTAACCCTTCGTGTGGCTGCCTGACTCCAACTCCAGTCCCGATCCCTGGTGTGACTCCAGACACTGATTCTGACTCAGCCGTTGGCATGACTCCTGAGCTCGACTGTAGCCCCAACCCTCGCTGAGATCCTGACTTTGACTCCAGCTCTGATTTTGGCTGCAGTTCCCGATTTCCAACTGCAGCTCTGAGCACTAGGCCTGACGGCTCATGTCCTGGTCTCTACACAGATGTGTTAGAGATTGTAAAGAAACTCTCTCTTGTAAGACTGTGTGGAAGGTCATCAGGCTCCGTCCATGTTCCTGACCAGCCCTTTCCTTATTTCTTATAGAAACAGACAGAAACCGAGAGGAGGCAGAAGATTGTGTCTGAATTTCAGCAGCTCGGGAAGTTCCTGGAGGAACAAGAGCGACTCCTGCTGGCCCAGCTGGAGAAGTTGGATGAGGAGATTGTGAAGATACAGAATGAAAATATCACCAAACTCTCTGAGGAGATTTCCCGTCTCAGTGAGCTGATCAGTGAGCTGGAGGGGATGTGTCAGAAGCCAGCATGTGAATTCCTGCAGGTGAGATTGAACTGGAAACATCCCAAATCCCAATACAGAGACAGGACAGCTCCTGAACCACGGGCACAGGAGCCCAGCAATCAGAGATCTCAGTGTAACTCAAATGTGTGCAAACCATGGCCCTGGGGCTAGGGCAGGGCTGATTTTCCCTGTATTTGCAAAATCTCTTTCCTGGAATCCCAAGTGTGTGTCAGGTGGTACTGAGATTTATTTTTAATCTCTCTCTCCTCTCTCTCTCTCTCCTCTAGGATGTCAGAAGCACCTTAAGCAGGTATGTGGCTCTCTGTCACTCCCACACATACTTGGCAATGCTGGGAAAGAGCATGGAGATGATGTTAGCACTGCATCTCCACAGCAACATGTGTGGGGAAGGTCACATTTTGGATACAAATCTCTCTCATCAACTTAATCCTGAGGTTCTCACCCTGGTTTAGAAGACTCTGGAATTCTCCATTCAGTGGGAAGGACTGACCTCAAATGTTTCCTAGAGATGTCACATCCCTGGGGGACTGGCTGCTTCAGGATTGTGGGGATGGAATATGTGCCTGTCACTGCTGGGGCCCTAGTTACCATTCAGCCCAGGGCAGCAGTGGTCAAGAGTCTTTCCCACCAGAGTCTTTCCCAGCCTGAGGGTTGTTAGGAGACCTGTGAGGAATGAGCTGGGGAGTGGGGAGTTGGTGTCTCAGTCTAGTTCCTAGAGGACAGATTTCTACAGCACTTCACATGGGAACTTCCTGTCCCTCAGAGCATGGCGGCCAAGGAGTAAATTGGCTATGGAGACTCAATTCCCCTTTTATCCCCAGAGCTGATCTCGCCAGACCAGAGTTGCACAATATTAATGAATCCTTTGAAGGGAAGGTTGTACGGCCATGGCCTGTGTTGCACCTGCTCTGAGGCTGGGAGAAGTCGAGGAATTCTAACTCCAGGCCCGTTAGAGCAGCGACTCATTAGCCAGAACTTATAATGAGTCACACAATGAAATATAATCACATGACATTTTTTTTCTATAGATGTGAGAAGGGGAAGTTCCAGCAGCCAAAGGAGATTTCTCCTGAACTGGACGAGCAAGTCAGCAATTTCTCCCAGAAAACTTTTGTGCTATCTGAGACTCTGAGGAAGTTCAAAAGTACCTAAAATGGATCAAGGAATGCAAATTGGGATGAATTTCTGAGCCTGTGGGAAGAAAATGGTGCTGGTCAATTGGCTTCTATTTAATTGTTGGGTGTGAATGCCAGATACTTGGGTCCAGAACTCTCAGGTTAATACATTCAAACCTTTGTTTGCACCAAAAACTTGCCTTTCAATTACAATTACAAAATAAGAAATGACTCATAGACTTTAATGTCAGAAGGGACTATCATGATCCATTTGCTCTGACCCCCTGTAAACTTTGGCTGACTTACTGAAGTCCTCAAATACTGATTTAAAGACTTCAAGTTAGAGAGAGTCCACCATTTATTGTAGTTTAACATCTGTAAATGATACATGCCCCATATGAGAGAGGAAGGAGGAAAAAAACAACAACCAACCAAACATGGTCTCTGGCAATTTGACTTGCTGGAAAATTCCTTCCCTATCCCAAATATGTTGATCAGTTGGACGCTGGGCATTTCAGCAAGACCCAACAGTCAGACACCTGGGAAAAATTTCTCTCTAACTCAGAGCCCTCCCCATCTAGTGCCCCATCACCAGCCATTGGGATATTTGCTACCAGCCACTGCATATAGAAAGAAGTTCTAGCCAGTTCCCTTCTTCCGGGGCATAGGTGGGTCATGGTGGATTTCTCCTATGGTGTTCTGATTACCCCTTACAATGTCAAACATATTATACACATCCAAATTGCATATTTACTAGTTCTTTTCCAGTCACCTTTGAGTGATATGAATATGAAGTACCTTTATATAGGTCATACACTGCACATGCATGACCATTTCATTGGCAGGGCTTTTTTCCTTCAAGCTATTTTCATGTTCTTGTTCTCTTCTCTCATTGGTTTATTACCACTGATTGTGCACACGTCACTTTGACCTTTGTCTCCACACAGGGGGTATTGGACTTCTCTGTAGCTGGATGCACAGCCCCCCTCAGCCTAGCTCCACCCCTTCAGTGTCTTTCCCCCACTGCACAGCCCCCCTCAGCCGAGCTCCCCAGCAGCAGCAGGGATGAGGAACAATGGGAAGCCACTTCAGGGAGCCACCAGAAGTTAGTCCCGCGTCCTGCCAAGAATTTGTTCCACCCTGGCCCCTGCTCACAACAGACCTCCACCCACAGCCAGAACTTGTCCCTATATCCTGGTCAGGAAGCAGAGGAGGTTCCCACCCACCCTGGGATAACCCCTGCCCGGAGAGGGGTGCCCTGCTCACAGTGAGGGGGTGGGAAACCCTGCTCCCCTGAGAGACCCCCCTCCTCTGCTTCCCACATCCTGTGACATGATGGGGGATCTCCCATGTAAGGGACACAGACAGGGGAGAGAAACGGGGTAAGCAGTGTAGAGGTGGGACACACACACACTCCTTCTCACATAAGACATATTATTTAAACAAGAAAAATAGTAGTGACAACAATGCAGTGAAATATGGTTTTAGGATAAATATTTATTTCAATGCCCCCATCCTAAAAAAACCAAAAAGACTGCGGCAGTGAGGTACATTCAAAAACACTAAAGTGAGTTGAATTTATTATTAATTATTATTATTATTATTATTGTTTATTATTTATTAACTACCTAGCTAGATTATGTTTTTCAGCGTGGAAAATTGTGTTATTTTGTGGGTTGAATGATGACTGAATGACATAACACCTCGCCAATGTCCATCACTAAGTCCAGTAATTTTGTCAGGTGTCCATCACACAATATGATGCTGCCGCCCCTGGCGAAAGAGACCAAAGTGGGTAAAGTTACTTTTATGACAAAGTCTTTGTATGATCTGGGTCTAGGGTATGACAAAAAGCAGTGAGTGAATGAGACAAACCAACTGGAGTCTGAGGGGTGGGAGGGGATAATGAGGGGAAAAGTAAATCTCACTTACAGATTGTGTGTCCTGGGATGGATGTGAGGCTGCAAGGATGTTTCCATTGCTGGGAGATGCCTGAATGAGAGAGGAAATAGAAGGTTTCAGATAGTTTATATTAAATGCCTGAGTGTGTCTCTGGGCCTCTCGCTCTGTTTCTCTGTCATGATGAAAACACAGCTCTTTGCGATCAGAGTGGGGACGCTGTTATCAGGGCCGGCTCCAGACCCCAGAGCGCCAAGCGCGCACTTGGGGCGGCATTTTGCCGGCAGGGCGGCAGGCGGCTCCGGCGGACCTTCCACAGTCATGCCTGCAGGAGGTCCACCGGAGCTGCGGGACCGGCGACCCGCAGTGCGCCCCCTGCGGCGTGCCGCCGTGCTTGGGGTGGCCAAATTACTAGAGCCACCCCTGGCTGTTATAAATATGATAGCCTGAAATCTCATCTCCTTTCCCCTGCCAGACACTCTGGAGACACGAATTGAGGAATCCCTAGAAGCACACAGACAGGGTGAGTTTGCAGCTGGAGATTGTCTTTACATTATGAGAAAATGCCAGTGAAAACATCTTCATGAGATTGTAACTAAAGTTACCAACAAAATCAACACACACACAGCCCTAAAAATAACCCATTAAACAGTGAGGAGATCCAGGGGCACTGGGACATGGGAGGCTAAGGGGCCAAGCCCACCCACTTTTTAACGTGGGCATAGTTTGGGAATAGGGGGCCATGTTGCCCCCCCCCCCCCAAACTGTAAGCCTTGGGCAGGCATGGAGCATCACAGGCAATGGCTGTGCTTTGTGGAGGGGCAGCTGATCAGCTCCCCTTTTTAGCGCAGCTTCTTCCCGGTGCTGGCCCCTCTCAGTGGCCCCACTCCTGCTCCTCTTCCCCCTGGACCCTCCACCTGCCCTGGGTGATGCACGTCAGAGAGTGGAGACATGGGAAGATGGAGGGTCAGGGGCTCTCCAGAGTGGCCAAGGCTCCCATCCTGGCCAGGGGCAGGGCCTCGGCGGGAAGATGAAGAGTGGGGCAGGGCCATGGAGAGGGCAGGGCAACCTAGTACCTCTCTCCCCAACTTCTACCAAGGTGCTGGAACACCTGTGGAGATCCCAAGCTGACATCACACAAATAGTCCTAGGGTGACCAGAAGAGAGATGTGAAATATCGGGACACGGGTGTAGGGGTGTGCCACTGGAGGAAAAAAACAACAAGAGCTGGCGGTGGAGGGGAACAAACAAACAAAGAAGAGCCGCCGCAGCATAGGAAAAATTGGTGGGGGCTGAGAACCCACTGGCAGCTCCACGCCCCAGCACCAGCTCGCCTCCGCTCCACCTCCACCGAGCAGGCTGCCACGTCCTGCTTCTCCTCCCTCCCTCCAGCACTTGCTCCACCATACAGTTGATTAGCGCAAGCCTGGGAGGGATGGGGAGGAGGAGGAATGTGGTGTGCTTGAGGAAGAGGCAGAGCCAGGGTAGGGAATTTGGGGATGGACCAGTGGGGGAGGGAGGAGGTGGAGTTGGGGCGGAGCCGGACCTGTGTGCCGGAGGGCAAAATATTGAGACAATTTGCATCCCGACTGATGTTTGGTTGGGACACAGGATAAACAAGTAAATATTGGGACAGTCCCAATAAAATCTGGATGTCTGGTCACCCTAAATAGTCCTGACACCGACCTTAGTGCTGAGTTCATGCCCACACTGCTGAACAGAAACACTCTCCCTGAGCAGCCTGTGACCAAAGCTCTCTGCAATGAGGGCTGACACATCCCTCTGCTTTATCCCAGTGCAGGGGAGGGTCTCCCCATCGCTCTTCTCCAACATCCTGTCTTTCCTTTGGGCAGGATTGTGCTGCTCCCTGCTTCCTGGATTGGGGAGATGCTCTTCCTGTGATGCTGGCAGCTCCTCCCTTCTCTCTGGGCTGGGGATGGTGCTACCTCACCCAATACCACCTCCTATGCTCTGATATTAAGTGGCTCTTTCCCAATGCTGCACCTTTCTGTCTGTTCCCAGCCCTGGGAGTGGAGACTGCATTAGAGGAGGGAGATTCCTTCTGGACTTCAAAACTGTACCTGCTTCCTCTGCTCCCTCCTCACTAACAAGGGTGGCTCTCGCTATTCCGCAACCCTAAGCACGGCAGGCAGGCTGCCTTGGGCAGCTTGCCTGTGGGAAGTCCCCGGTCCCGCGGATTCGGCGGCATGCCTGCGGGAGGTCCTTCGGTCCCACGGCTTCAGTGTACCCGCTGCCGAATTGCCACTGAAGCAGCGGGACTGGCGGACCTCCCACAGGCATGCCGCCGAAGGCTGCCTGACTGCTGCCCTCACAGTGACCGGCAAGGCCCCCCCCCCCCCGCGGCTTGCCCCCCCCAGGCACGCATTTGGAGCGCTGGTGCCTGGAGCTGCTCACTAAAACCTTTCTTGATGTCTCTCTCATCCTGGTAATGGAACAGAACAAGAGGGATAGCTGGGAGCTGAAGCTTATGCAAGCAAATGGGAAACTAATAAAGTGGGTCTCCTTACAGATACTGAGGAACTGCAGTGACATCCCTGTTCAGTCTCAGGTGCCCAGGACAGAGGCAACTCCCTTAGATCCAGGCCTGTCCCAGCCAGGACAGGGCTGCTGGGGAGCATGAGAAATGGTCCCAGCCTTCCCCAGAGCCGAGGTCTGCCCCTAACACTCTGATTCTCTCTCCCCAGCGAATGTGACTCTGGATCCAGAAACGGCTCATCCTGATGATCGGAAAAGTGTGAGACGGGGAGACACACGGCAGCGACTGTCCAACAACCCTGAGAGATTTGACACTTGGCCCTGTGTGCTGGGCTGTGAGGGATTCACCTCAGGGAGACATTGCTGGGAGGTGGAGGTGGGGGGTGAGGGATACTGGGCTGTGGGAGTGGACAGAGAGTCTGTGGGGAGGAAGGGACGGATCAGCCATAGCCCTGAGGGGGGGATCTGGGCTGTGGAGCGATGGTGGGATCAGTTCCAGGCTCTCACCTCCCCTTTGACCCCCCCCTGCCCCTGAGCCGAGCCCCCAGCAGGATCCGGGTTTGTCTGGACTGTGATCGGGGGCAGGTGACATTTATCGATGCTGGTGACGAGGCCCCGATCTTCACTTTCCCGCCGGGCTCCATCCCTGGGGGGAGAATCCGACCCTGGCTCTGGGTGGGGACATGGGGATCCTGGTTCAGCTTGTGTCCCTGAGACACACAGGGGAGAGTGGAACTGGAAATCAGCCTCTCTAGCCTCATGGACCCAAGTCTCTATGACCTTGGAGGACTCCCATCTGCCCAGCCCCTGGTGCCTCATCTCTATGGCCCCTGGAACATCTTCCCCCTCCCTCCCTGCATCACCA
Source organism: Mauremys reevesii (assembly GCF_016161935.1). Classification (NCBI taxonomy): domain Eukaryota; kingdom Metazoa; phylum Chordata; order Testudines; family Geoemydidae; genus Mauremys; species Mauremys reevesii. The sequence continues at coordinate 4,659,335 of NC_052637.1, forward strand.
GGGAGGGGTGGGGGAGCGAGGAAGAACCCCTGGGGCTGCAGGAGGAGCAGAGGGGCCCTGAGGGGCAGAGGTGGGGGCTGGGCAGGGGGTAGCACTAGCAGCCGGGCTGGGCACAGGCAGAGGTGGGGGTGGCAGGGACACAGCGTGAATCAATCAGGGTTTGGGGGGTTAGAGAGAAGCAGCAGCAGCAGGGAGCGGTTTGTACAGATCTGTGTGATTAGATCTCACTGGGGTCTCCCAGCCAGAGCTCCTGCCGCAGGGGCCACAGTCACTTCAGGACAACTGGTCACACACCCGGGGGAGGGGTGACGGATGGGTAAGGGGTGCAGATTGATGGAAAAACCATTACATAACCTTAAAAAAATCATTGTTGAGTTAGTCTCATGATTTTTTAAAAACTCTTGAGTTTGGCAGCACTGGGGGAGGCAGGGACAGGGCGGGTTTAACCAGAGGGAATTAGAAGAAGCAAGAAGGAAAATGTGAATGGAAATAAAACAAGAATAAAGGGAGAGTCCAGGAGAAATGGTGGAAAACAGGAAGGAGAAGAATGACAGGAAAATATCCCTGACAGGGGAACCAGCCAGGGGCAGCAAGAGGGGAAGGGATAAAATTGGGCCGGGGGGGGGGGGCACAGGAGCCATGGGGGATGATCTGTAACTGGGAGGGGAGGAGGGTGGTAGAGACACAGGAAAATAAACAGGGATCAAAAGTGAGGGTTAGGAAAATGAGTAGAAAAGGACAGCGTGAAAGGAAAGGGAACATGAGAGCGTTTAGGGGAGGAAAGTGAATGAGATTTTGCTTATACCAGGTGTGGAAAAGCAGAAGACACCAAAATCTATCCGTGTGCAGTAGGAAAGGAAAGAGAACAGAGGGATTTATGACATGTTGCTGAAAATGAGACTGTAACTCATTCATTCCTGGCCATTGGAGCTATTTTAGTGCCATTAAGAAAACTGTTCTCAGTAGCTGGGGATCATCCTTCCATGCTGTGGTTATTAAGGCTCCATTTACTAACCACCTTTAATTACTTACTGTAAATAAAACATTACAAACAATTCTTCTTGTTTGTTCCACTTTAAGGTCCCAGCCTGCAGGTGCTGGGGGCAGCATCATGGGATTTGCTTCCCAACTTTTTTGTGTCACCCCAACTTTCACAGGGAATATTGCACCTCTAGGATGAGAGTTTGCGTTTACTGTGATGAGTCACTCTGCAGTCTGTGCTCTGTCCTGTGCATACCCATGTCAATCAGGAATTGCTCAGCTGTGCTCTGGGGAGGGGTGACTGGTTGCACAGGGGGCAATCCATGAAGGGACTCGGGTGTTGCAGTGCTGAGAATCACAGTGAGTAATTTTTTGGCAGCAAGAAAAATCACAGGAACAGCAGCACTGTGACCCTCAGAGCTGGGTCAGGTGCCTAAACTCCCTAGACAATGCATGGGCAACACAGGCACCTTAGAATGTGCTTCACAGAAGCCACCTCAGTAGCTGGGGAGCCCTGTAAGCTAGCCAACGGGAGAGGCTGACAAGAGGGAAAGGGGTATCGTAAGCCACACCACTCTCATGAGTAGGCACCTAAATCTGGGCTGCAGAGTGCTGTCTTAGCAACCTTCAAACAGGAACCCACCACCTGATGTCCAGGGCCTCCAGTCACAACTGCTGCCAGTGCCTGGTAGTGGTGGTGGCAGCTGGGAGCCCCAGGCCCTTTGAGTGCCCCAAGTGGAGTGCCCCAAGGGTCGGTGCTGGGGCCGGTTTTGTTCAATATCTTCATTAACGATCTGGAGGATGGTGTGGACTGCACCCTTAGCAAGTTTGCAGATGACACTAAACTGGGAGGAGTGGTTGATATGCTGGAGGGTTGGGATAGGATACAGAGGGACCTAGACAAATTAGAGGATTGGGCCAAAAGAAATATGATGAGGTTCAACAAGGACAAGTGCAGAGTCCTGTACTTAGGACGGAAGAATCCCATGCGCTGCTACAGACTAGGGACCGAATGGCTGGGTAGCAGTTCTGCAGAAAAGGACCTAGGGGTTACGGTGGACGAAAAGCTGAATATGAGTCAACAGTGTGCCCTTGTTGCCAAGAAGGCTAATGGCATTTTGGGTTGTATAAGTAGGGGCATTTCCAGCAGATCGAGGGATGTGATCATTCCCCTCTACTCAGCACTGGTGAGGCCTCATTTGGAGTACTGTGTCCAGTTTTGGGCCCCACACTACAAGAAGGATGTGGATAAATTGGAGAGAGTCCAGCGGAGGGCAACAAAAATGATTAGGGGGCTGGAGCACATGACTTATGAGGAGAGGCTGAGGGAACTGGGATTGTTTAGTCTGCAGAAGAGAAGAATGAGGGGGGATTTGATAGCTGCTTTCAGCTACCTGAAAGGGGGTTACAAAGAGGATGGATCTAGACTGTTCTCAGTGGTAGAAGATGACAGAACAAGGAGTAATGGTCTCAAGTTGCAGAGGGGGAGGTTTAGGTTGGATATTAGGAAAAACTTTTTCACTAGTAAGGTGGTGAAGAACTGGAATGGGTTACCTGGGGAGGTGGTGGAATCTCCTTCCTTAGAGGTTTTTAAGGTCAGGCTTGACAAAGCCCTGGCTGGGATGATTTAGTTGGGTTTGGTCCTGCTTTGAGCAGGGGGTTGGAGTAGTTACCTCCTGAGGTCCCTTCCAACCCTGAGATTCTATGATTCTATGAAGTTGCCCCAGCAGGTTGCAGGGCTCCTAGGAGCACATGCTGGATGGGTGCAGTGGCACATTAGGGGAAGGAGAAGCCCCAGACTCCGGCAGGAGCTGCACTGGGTGGGGCAGAGGGCAAGAAGAAGCCCATGACCCTGGCAGATGTAGGGCTGAATCCCCAATCCCCCTGTGCGCCTAGCTGGCCTGAGCCCCTCCCTCTCCTGTGCCCCCTGTGCAGAGCTGGCATCCATTCTCAGGCTGTGGAGAAATTCAGCCCAAATGTACTCACCTTGGTATCTCCATTTCCCCCATCACCACACAGCTCTGAATGGATTTAGCCTAGGAGGCAGGGCCAAGCATTAGACCCATATAGCAGGTGGGAGCTAGGGAACCCAGAGGTCGTGTCTTTCCCAAGACTAAGCAGGGAGTCAGTGGCAGAGCAGAGAACCAAACCCAGGACACCTGAGCCCCAGGCATGTGCTGTAACCACTGGGTCACCCTTCCTACCTGAGGAGGGAGAACCTCCTCTGGGGACACTAGACAGAGCCCCCAGGAGGTGGGGAGCAGAGAGATGGGTAAAAGGACATTGGTGGGAAGCAAGAAGGGGAAACATCAGGAAGGGGTGCAAAGACTTAGGCAGGGGAGGGATAGCCCAGTGGTTTGAGCATTGGCCTGCTAAACCCAGGGTTGTGAGCTCAATCCTTGAGACCACTTAGGGATCTGGGGCAAAAATTGGTCCTGCTAGCAAAGGCAGGGGGTTGGACTTGATGACATTTCAAGGTCCCTTCCAGTTCTAGGAGATTGGTATATCTCCAATTATTACCTTTTAGAAATGAGAGGGAGGGAAAGGGGCAGGGAGTGTGATAGGAAGGGAGGGGAGAACAGAAAAAGGGAGCGGGGGAAAGACTCCCCACTGCTTGTGCCTCCCATCCACCTTCTTCCCACAGCCAACAGTGGCCTTCAGCTCCCAAACGGGCGCTAAGCTGAGGTGAGGCACAGAGTGAACACAGTGTCTTTACACAGGGGTGTCAGTGAAGGCAGCTTGTAGCTGAGTGTAATGATTTTAACAGACTGTAATTCATGCTAATGTAATGCTGTAGTTCATTGCTATTTTAATGATTGTTATGATACCAGCCCCCCAAAATCATGCCTTTTGGTGTCTCAGAGCTTTAAACTGCACTGGGGTGAAATTTTTAAATGTTTCTCTGCAACAAAAAGAACTAGATACTTCCTTTGTTTAGAAAACAAAAGCTGAGAGTCTCACCTCCTCACATGCTTCCAGGAACTGGGGCTTCATCAAACACAACAAATATCACAAGACTCATGATAAAATCATGGAAGTTAGTGATGCTGCAGCCCCTTTCCACTGGGGCAAGCAGCATTAGCGTAAACAGGAATCAGGTCTTGAAAACACTGATTCCAGCTTAACCAAGCTTTTAGCCTGAGAGTTTATTATCACCAGGCTTGGAATAATGAGCTTTTATTCATAAATGTTGGCAAACGTTGCTTTTGCTGACTACACACAGACCAATGAAAAATATTTCAATTGATAATAGATGAAAATGACAGATATGCCAAGTAAGAACAAAGCTGCTTGAGAACTTATTCGAGTTTAATTGAAGGACAGTGACTCTGCATCTTTTGACAGGTGCTTTATAACCATCAAAACAGGTGGTCACATCTTCAACTTTTTGAATCTCGGTGTCTAGTGACATTAAATCATTATGGTCTGACTCACTATTGACATATCCCCCCCATAATTTCTCACAAATGTGAAAACTGAAATTGAGAACATTTAGAAGGAAATGCTAAACCCAGTGTTTTGTGAAATTGTGAAAATTTAACTCAATGAATATTGAAACAAATGCTTAAAACTAGCTGCAATACTATCCATTATTATATAGTGACAAAGTTCTGTCCCTGACTCCACAGGTCCTGCATTTCCTGGCAGATTTTTGCTAGCCTCAGAGGCTCCCTGTGACCCTCCACATAGCCCTTCTCTCTCTCTAGAGGCAAGGGTCACAGCTTACTGAGCCATTTTCATCATAAGCCAACAACAAAGGTTAGGAGAAACAACCCTCACTCACACAGTCTATGTTGTCGCCTAGTCTCAGTGATTAATCAGGGAGGAGAGGGGAGAGCAAGAGCCCAGGCCCACCCTCTGCTCCAGGCTCCAGTCCAGGGACTCTACAATTAGCAGCTATGGTAGCTGACTTTTTGGAAATAGGACATGCAAAAGTCCCTGGGCCACTTCCCCACAGCAGCCCCCACTCAATAGCTCCTTCACAGTTACCTCAGGGCCTCCTTCCTTGCACCTGATATAGCTTCATTCCTCCAACAACACAACTCCCTCCTATAGCTCCTGCCAACCTCCCCTCACTGACTATCTGGGAGGCTTTTAATTAGTTCCAACCATCCCTTGATTGGCTTCAAGTGTCCCAATCAATTTAGCTATCTCCACTGTCTTCTAGAAGGATCTTAATTGGCCCCTGGTGTCTTCATTAACCCGGAGCAACTGCCATGTGGTTACCATGGTACCAGGGATTTGTTTAGCCTGGGGCTAACATACTTGTTCCTCAGTACTTTACTGTAGCCATCTGGCCTTGCCCCACCACAATATATATATATATATCAGTGAATTCTGCCAAGCCTGACTATTCTTCCTTAGCAGGTCCAGTGCAACCACTAGGCAAACTAGGCAGACGCTTAGGGCGCCAAGATTTGGGGGCTCCACCACCAAGCAAGACGCTGGCTGCAGATCACAGACTGTAGGGAGGGAGGACGTATATGATAAAAACCACGCTCCCAGTGAATTGCTTTTCTGCCATTTAAAAAGCCAGCGAAGGCCTTTGATTGTGAATCAATACAGACAGGTACAATTACACAGTAATAGCACCTTTCCCTTTCCTCCTTTCTCCTTTCCTGTGTAGATTGTACAGCAGCCAGAAGGAGAGTGGAGCAGCTTGCAGCGGGAAGTGTAAGACCCCTGCTGAGCAGGGCCGGTGCAAGGATATTTTGCATCCTAGGCAAAACTTCCATCTTGTGCCCCCCTCCCCCCTCCTCTCCCTCCAGAGCATCGCTGATTATAAACTTTCAAAATTGAATACTGCATAATGTGGCATTGTCATTAGAATTAATACACGTTTGGCTTGAAATTTTAGTACTTTCATTATTTAGTCTACATATTTAATAAAAATAAATGAATAACCTGACAGTGTTGACATTGTTACTGTTTTCACTTTGCACAACATAGCATGGATCTTAAAATAAATCACATACATTATACACAACACACTGTCACTTCCTTCCTTCATTCTTTCATATTAAAGTCTACTACATTTTATTCTACCTTTATAATATCCAATTATTGTTATTAATAACATTTATAAAATTAGAGCCTTGCATGGTGTCAAATATCGGGGTAGCCGTGTTAGTCTGTATCCACAAAAACAACAAGGAGTCCGCCAGCAACTACACACCACACCACAGAAACACTAACCCAGGAACCAATCCCTGTAGCAAACCTCGTTGCCTTTTCTCTGTCCCCAGATTACTCTGGTGACACCATCAGAGGACCGAACCACATCAGCCACACCATCAATGGCTCATTCACCTGCACATCTACTAATGTGATATATGCCATCCTGTGCCAGCAATGCCCCGCTGCCAGGTACATTGGCCAAACCGGACAGTCTCTATGCAAAAGAATAAATGGACACAAATTGGACATCAGCAATGGCAACATACAAAAGCCAGTAGGTGAACACTTCAATCTCTCCGAACATTCTATAACAGATGTAAAAGTCACTGTTCTTGAACAAAAAAAACTTCAGAAACAGACTTCCAAGAGAAACAGCAGAACTAAAATTTATTTGCAAATTTAACCCCATTAATTTGGGCTTGACTAGGGACTGGGAGTGGCTGGCCCATTACAGAAGCAGCTTTGCCTCTCCTGGAATTGACACCTCCTCATCTATTATTGGGAGTGGACCACATCCATCCTGATTGAATTGGCCCTGTCAACACTAGTTCTCCACTTGTGAGATAACTCCCTTCTCTTCATGTATTATTATATAATGCCTGCATCTGTAACTTTCACTCCATGAGGGCCGGTGCAACCACTAGGCAAACTAGGCGATCGCCTAAGGTACCAAGTGGTTGGGGGGCATCTGGGATTTTTCCTCCCTCCCCTTCCTTCCCCTCACGCAGAGTGTGGTGCGGCTGATTGGGCTCCGGGGCCTGATTTAGCTGCGCCCGTTGGCCTCCAGCAGGCAGAGTCCCTCCCCTGCTCCCCCCTCCCCCTGCCTCAGTGTCATGTCGCCAACAAGCTGCAGGGGAGGGGCTGTGTGCTCTGCAGCCTGTTTGGTTTCGCTCAGCCGCTGATGGGTGTAGTGAAGGATACCGCTCCTCGTAGGAATGTGCTACCAGCAGCACATTCCGATACTTATAGATGTTAGAAGCTGCTATTGTATTAAACTGTTATCTGATGTAGCAAATGCTGACAAGTAGCAGTTTATTGCACTATATTCATATGTGAAATTGCTAGGTGTAGAAATGTGCTATTTGTAGCAGTTAGTGATACGTATAGATTGTAAGAAACAGCTTCTGTAAAAAGATGCTACTTTACTTGTACATACTTGAAAACGGTCATCATATTATCTCAATCCTATGCCATTATCTCAATCATTAAGATTTTGAATAGAAACATATCCACACCATTGTTATGCCCATCTTATTTATTGTTATGTCCATCTTGGTTTCATTTCCATAGTTTGTTTATGATAAGGTCATGTAGGCTTGTTACACTGTGATGAGGCGGTTCTGGCAGGACCCAACTGAGAGTGTCAATTCAGGACCAATTGCTCAAACAGGGCAGTCACAGCCCAAGGATGGGGTTTCTGCACCTCTAAGGCAAACCAAACCAGCCAGACAAGAATGACTTTGGTTTCACCCCACTGGCTAACCACAAGTCACACAAGCAATTTCCTTAGACACTCCAGTCTCCCAGTATCACCACCAGTCCCACTCGTCCTGGGGATGAATGGTTATGAAAACCAACACCCCAATAAAGAAAAAGGTTCTCTCATTTCCAAAGAATCAAGCCCCAGACCCAGGTCAATATACACATCAGATCTTACCCACAAATCACGCTGTTGCCAATTCTTTAGAATCTAAAATCTAAAGGTTTATTTACAAAGGGAAAAAGGTAGAGATGAGAGGTAGAATTGGTTAAATGGAATCAATTACATACAGTAATGGCAAAGTTCTTAGTTCAGGCTTGCAGCAGTGATGGAGTAAACTGCAGGTTCAAATCAAGTCTCTGGAGTACATCCCCCGCTGGGATGGGTCATTCAGTCCCTTGTGTAGAGCTTCGGCTTGCAGCAAAGTCCCTCCAGAGGTAAGAAGCAGGATTGAAGACAAGATGGAGATGAAGCATCAGCCTTATATAGGCTTTTCCAGGTGTAAGAATCTCTTTGTCCTTACTGTGGAAAATTACAGCAAAATGGAGTCTGGAGTCTCATGGGCCAGTCCCTGCATACTTTGCTGAATCACAAGGCGTGTCTGCCTTCTCTCCATGGGTCAATTGTGTAGCTGATGGTCCTTAATGGGCCATCAAGCAGGCTAGACAGAGCTAACACCCACTTGTCTGGGATATCACCCAGAAGCAGAGCACAATACCAAACACAGACAGTACAGAGCCAATACTTATAACTTCAATACAAAATGGTACACAGACATACAGACAGCATAATCATAACCAGCAACCCATAACCTGGTCTTAGACACCTTATATGACCCCCTTTACCTAAGATTTGGTGCCACTACAGGACCTTGGTTGCAACCCATGTTCTATATGGTCCCGGTTTATATCAATAACGTCACATACACTGTTAAAGAAAGCGATCAGGTTGGTTTTACATGTGCGAATGCTTGAAATACCATTTTTAGCAAAGTTTGACCTTTCCCTGCTGCGGGTAGCATGGTCCTACAGATAGCATTTTTACACACATATGGATGTAAGCAGAGTCAGGATGAGCTCTACCCTGACATCTGGTGGTGAATTATGGGGAGTGTGGAAAGGAATTTCAGGTATTTTGCATTGGCACTCCCACCTCACCTAGCATAGACCACAGTAGCCTGGGATGGTTATTTTCACAGCTGTGGGATCCCCAATTTCTTTGTTATTGGGGCAGGAGGAATAAAGTGTTGTCACCCTGATTAAGTAAATGAGGAACTGTGAGTCTGCGTTATGACAGAGATGGCTCACTATCCATTAAGTAGCACTTGCTAGACAAGGGACATGGGTGCCAAAACCCAGTGAATTGAGAGAGGTTGGGGACTGGTGTGTGTACCTGATGGGATGTCTTCTCTCCTTCCTTCCTTTTGAGGGCCTGGAACACTAATTGCACATCCTCCTCTCGCCACTGTTGAAGAGCAGAGCTAATTTTGAATCCTTTAGAAGTCCATCTAGAGACTGCTGACCTGAATTCATGTTGGGCCAATAGTGCACAAGCACTGGGACTCCCCTACTACAAGCTGAAATCACTAAAAGAGCTAAGCTTACTGACCTGAGATCACTGAGTGCTGTGTTAACTAGTGTGGGAGCCTGAAGATCTATCACTAAGCGGCTGGCAGAGCGGAGCAGTTTGCAGCATGTTGGAGCAGCCCACGGAACAGTGAGCAGTGTGGAGTGGTTTGCGGGGATGGCTGATGCAGTTCACGGGTTGGCTGGAGGAGCGGCACAGGTGGTGGAGTGGAGCCAGTCATGGTGAAGGCTGCAGCAGAACTCCACGGAGAGGCGGAGCAGTTGGCCCTGGCCCACGTAAGGTGCCCCTTAACACCCTGGGTGCACCCCCCCCCCATTTCCACCCAGGCTGGGGGGGTAAAACTGCAGATAAACTTTTGAACTCTGGGGTGGTACTGACCAGAGACAGAGACTTTTGGGTTGTTGGACTTTGGGGTGATTGGACTTAAGACCCTAAGGGGGAAAGGACAGTGCCAAACGTCCTTGGAGGTGGGGTTTTTTGCTTATGGTTTGTGTTATAATCCTGTTTGTGGTGTCTCTCCAACGTGATGCTGCATTGTTTCCCTCCTTTATTAAAAGGATTTTGCTACACTCGGACTCCGTGCTTGTGAGAGGGGAAGTATTGCCTACTAGAGGCGCCCAGGGGATGGTATGTAATTGTCCCAGGTCACTGGGTGGGGGCTCGAGCCAGTTTTGCATTGCGTTATTGAAACGGAACCCCTGGATACTGAACCCAGCCCTTGTTGCTGCCAACTCAGAGGGGCAGAAGGGTTACATGTGTATAAAACTGCGAACTATAGGGATATGCTCCCTGTAGCACTGCAGTGTGATGAAGCTAACTCATACAGGCAGCTACATCCCATGGCCTTTTTTTTTTTTAAAGCAAAGTTGGACCTCTCGTTGTAGGAATTAGCTTCATCACATTACAGTGCTACAGGGAGCACATCCCTATAGTTCGCAGTTTCATACACATGTGTGTATGAAAATGCTAACTGTAGGATCGCACTACCCACAGCAGCGAGAGGTCCAACTTTACAAAAACAAAAAAAAGCCCATCTGATTCCTACAGAGAGCAGTCTCACACGCATACAGGTTGGATAAACACAGTCAACACCCATCTTGCATAAAGTATATATTAGCTATGTCATATCCATATCATAAACATATTTTCATAAAGAATGTAGAGTATAATATCACACCCCACATGTATGTTTCCTGCTCTGCAAATAATAAAGGAGCATGCACCTTTGGGTGCAAACGCTTATGACAATAGTACAGAGCCATGATTCTGTGTGAGATGGCAGACAGTGAGGAGGGCCACGCAGGTTAGTGGGTTTAGAAAAAAAGGTGTAAACATTATGTATACGTTTATGCATTATAAGAAGTTTGATCCCCTGGCCACAACCACCCCTGTCTGACCTGTTTGGTACCCAGCATACACTACTAAACCCAGGAGCGGTGCCAGAGTTTCTGGCACCCTAGGCAGAATTCAAGGGGCAGCATTTTGTGCGCTCCCCCCGGGGCGCATGGGAGCTTCCGGTTCCACTCCCATCACACCGCCGAAGAAGGACCCTCTGCCGAAATGCCGCAGGCAACAGCGGCAGTCATTGAGCTGCCCAATTGCCTACCGCTGTTTTCCGCGGCACGTCGGCAGAAGGTCCTTCTTCGGCGGCATGATGGGAGTGGAACTGGAAGCTCCCATGCGCCCCGTGGGGAGCGCACAAAATGCCGCCCTCCGAATCCTGGCACCCTAGGCAACCGCCTACGGTCTCCTAATGGAAGCGCCAGCCCTGGCTAAACCAAAGCTTCCCAAAATACAGTGCATACATACAAAATACATGCAAAATACAAGTGACATAGTAACCGTAGTAACTCTGTGGTGACATAACTTGAGTTAACCCACACTTAAACTGTAGGTATGGCCTTCGGTATATTAAATGTTTGGGAGAATGAGGGTAGACTACGATTCATTCAGGTGTTTTGGCTCAAGGCATTGGAACTGGCCTTACTGCACCCTACAGGCTCAGGAACAAAGAGGCCCAAGAAAAGAGATCATTTACTTATTACAATTTCTTGACTCGAGGGTGTATAACTCATGATTTTAAAATTCTTGTGGTTGTCAAGGTATCTCGGGGTTGTAGATGTGTGTTCATTATATTTTGAAAGAAAAAACTATGAATGGGTTGAACAAAGAATTAGATCAGTCCCTCAGGATAAGTACATTGGCTATTAGCCAAGATAATCAGGGGTGCAGGCACAGGCTCTGCATGTCCCTAAACTGCTAGAAGGTGAGAGTAGACAATGGGATGGTTCACTGAGGCCTGGTCTACACTACGCGTTTAAACTGGTTTTAGGAGCGTTAAACCGATTTAAAGCCACACCCATCCACACTAAGAGGCCCATTATATCGATATAAAGGGCTCTTTAAACCGGTTTCTGTACTCCTCCCTAACGAGAGGAGTAGCGTTAATATCGGTATTACCATATCGGATTAGGGTTAGTGTGGCCACAAATCGATGGTATTGGCCTCCAGGTGGTATCCCACAGTGCACCACTGACCGCTCTGGACAGCAATCTGAACTCGGATGCAGTGGCCTGGTAGACAGGAAAAGCCCCGCAAACTTTTGAATATCATTTCCTGTTTGCCCAGCATGGAGCTCCGATCAGCATGGGTGGCGATGCAGTCCAAAATCAAAATACAAAAAGAGCTCCAGCATGGACCGTACGGATGTGATCGCTGTAAAGGCAGGCAAAAATGTTCAAAGCTCCGTTACAGAAGACGAAATTCCAAAGCATTTTTTAAAAATCTCCAGACAGACGCCATAGCAGGGACTCAGCGCACTGCTGCATGACAAGCATAATGGAAAGCCAAAGAATCAAATGGACGCTCATGGAGGGAGGGGGGACTGAGGACTCAAGCTATCCCACAGTTCCTGCAGTCTCTGAAAAGAATTTGCATTCTTGGCTGAGCTCCAAATGCCTGTAGGGTCAAACACAGTGTCCGCGGTGGTTCAGGGCATAGCTCGTCAATTTCCACACACCCCCCCCCCCCCAAAGTAAAAGGGAAAAAAATTGTCTCTTGACTCTTTTAAATGTCACCCTGTGTCTACTGAATGCTGCTGGTAGACGCGATGCTGCAGCACTTAACTGCAGTATCCTTTTTCCCCCTCACTGGTGGCAGATGGTGCGATATGACTGATAACCGTCTTCCTCATCAGCCCGTGAGTGCTCCTGTCTGGCCTCAGGTGAGGTTGGCCAGGGGCACCTGGGTAAAAAACTCCTGGTCATTCCCAGTAGATAGGCAGAACAGCTGGTAACCATCTTCATCGTAGCAATAGGGGGCTGAGCTCCATCAGCCCCCACCCTTCATGTGTAAAGAAAAGATTCTGTACTGCCTGGACTATCATAGCAGCAGGATGCTGGGCTCCTCTCCCCCACACTGCTTAATGTCCTGTCTGGACTAGCATAGCAGGTGGAGGCTGCCTTCCCCTCATTATCTCACTAACAAGTCACTGTTTCTTATTCCTGCATTCTTTATTACTTCATCACACAAATGGGGGGGTGTAATCGATCGTGCCGGGGCTCGACCCTCCTGAGGGCAGGAGGGGAGCCACACCGACTCACTCCATGTCTCCTGTTGAACCGGCTGAACAACAGTAAACAGTGTTTAGGAAGCTCAGGCCCTCTGTTGCAGGGGCTGAGAGGCAACAAAGTACACGGACCTCAGGCCCTTTGGTGCAGGGCTGAGCAGCAAACAGTCAGGAAGCTCAGGCCCTTGGTTGCAGGGGCTGAGCAGCAAACAGTACAATAGGCTCAGGCCCTTTGTGGCAGGGCTGAGCGGCAAACTGTACAGGGAGCTTAGGCCCTTGGTTGCAGGGGCTGAGCAGCAAACAGTACAATAGGCTCAGGCCCTTTGTTGCAGGGCTGAGCAGCAAACAGTACAAGGAAGCTCAGGCCCCTGGTTGCAGGGGCTGAGCAGCAAACAGAACAAGGAAGCTCAGGCCCTTTGGTGCAGGGCTGAGCAGCAAACAGTCAGGAAGCTCAGGCCCTTGGTTGCAGGGGCTGAGCAGCAAACAGTACAATAGGCTCAGGCCCTTTGTGGCAGGGCTGAGCGGCAAACTGTACAGGGAGCTTAGGCCCTTGGTTGCAGGGGCTGAGCAGCAAACAGTACAATAGGCTCAGGCCCTTTGTTGCAGGGCTGAGCAGCAAACAGTACAAGGAAGCTCAGGCCCCTGGTTGCAGGGGCTGAGCAGCAAACAGAACAAGGAAGCTCAGGCCCTTGGTTGCAGGGGCTGAGCAGCAAGCAAACAGTAGGTGTATAGGCCCAGGTCCTTACACCTGAGTGTTGGGTGGGGGGGAAAACTGCCACCCGTGTATGGGGTGGCAGGGGGGACACAGGCCCGCCCACTCCACAGTGTCCCAGCCCAGGGCCCTAGCAGCGGCTATCACCGCTGCTGGTCAGTGGGGTCCTGACCGCAACACACTGACATCGGGCCCTCTGCGTCTGAAGCCTGACAGGGGTCGGCTACTCCCAGGCTACTTCCACTCTCCTCCTCAGGGCCTACCTCATCCGTGGCACCAGCTCCAGGCCAGTCAATTAGCATAGGCTCCTCCGGACCAGGGCTTGGTGGCAGGTCTGCCAGCTCCTCAGGGAAGTCCGGCCAGGCGTGCTCGGGCGGCTCCTCCGGGTAACAGTAGGGACGGGGAAGCTCCGGCGGCTCCTCTTCATAGCGGGCATGGGGGAGTTCCATCGGCTCCTCCCAGTACCGGTCACGGGGAAGCTCCGGCGGCTCCTCTTCATAGCAGGCACGGGGAAGCTCTGGCCACTCGGGACAGCTGCCTCGGGTCCTGGAGGGTTCCCAGTCAGGAGCTCCCGCCAGCACGTCTGCTCCCGGTGGTGGCTGGGCTCTGACTGAGCTCTGGCAGCCGGCTTTTCTACTTCCTGACCCGCCCCTTGACTTCCGGGGGGCGGGGATTGGTGGTGGTGGCTCCGCCCACTTGGGTGTCTGCGAGGGCGCTCCCTCTGCTGGGCAGGAGGGGAGCCACACCGACTTACTACACACACACCCCCCCTTAAGTCTGGCTCCCGCCTGTCAGGGCCAGGCTCTTCCATCCCCCCAATACGGGACAGGAAGTCCGCGTTAGCGTGGTCCTTGCCAGCCTGATGCTGGATGGTGAAGGCTGCAAGGCCAAGTACCAGTGCATGATGCGGGCGTTATTGTCCTTCATGCGCATTAGCCACCGGAGTGGGGCATGGTCTGTGACCAGGGTGAAGGGTGCCCCCAGGAGGTAGAAGCGGAGGGCTTTGCAGACCCATTTTACGGCGAGTGCCTCCTTTTCTACCACAGAGTAGTTCTTTTCTCGAGGAAACAGCTTCCGACTGAGGTATAGCACGGGGTGGTGGTCCTGACCATCCACCTCTTGGGACAGGACCGCCCCCAGCCCCACCTCGGAGGCGTCTGTCTGAAGAATGAACCCTCGATGGAAGTCCGGGCTGTACAGGACTGGCTCCTGGCAGAGGCACCTCTGGAGGGTCCGGAAGGCTGTCTCGCACTCCAGGGTCCACCGCACCTGCTGGGGACTGTCCTTGGTTAGTGGGCCAGCAGGGGGACACTGCAACAGTAGCCCAGGAAGACTGGGGGAGAAGGAAATCAACAGGTTGGGTTGTTGCAGGGGCACCCCCTGTGAATAGCATGCAGCTCATCATTTCTGCGGGATCTGACATTGAGCCGCTGTGCTCTCTGGTTCTCTAATACACTGCTTCTCTAGTACACTTGCCCCATATTCTAGGCAGGACTGATTCTATTTTTTGATACCATAAAGGAGAGATTCATTCCCATTTTTGTCTTTTGCACCCCCAGCTGATCTCAGCCAGGGGTACCTATGACAGCAGCAGATGGTACAGCACAGAAGGACTGGTAATCATTATCTCATTGCAAATTTACAATGGCATGGTAGACTGTACAATATGACTGATAACCATCTCTGCTATCATGCAAAAGCAAATGAATGCTGCTGTGTAGCGCTGCTGAATCGCCTCTGCCAGCGGCATCTAGTACACATACAGTGACAGTGACAAAAGGCAAAACAGGCTCTATGGTTGCTATGCTAACGGCGTCTGCCAGGGCAATCCAGGGAAAAAGGGCACAAAATGATTGTCTGCCGTTGCTTTCCCGGAGGAAGGAATGACTGACGACATTTACCCAGAACCACCCACGACAATGATTTTTGCCCCATCAGGCACTGGGATCTCAACCCAGAATTCCAAAGGGTGAGGGAGACTGTGGGAACTATGGGATAGCTATGGAATAGCTACCCACAGTGCATCGCTCCAGAAATCGATGCTAGCCTCGGACCGTGGATGCACACCGCTGAATTAATGTCCTCAGTGTGGCCGCGTGCACTCGATTTTATACAATCTGTTTTACTAAACCAGGTTTATGTAAAATCGGAATAATCCTGTAGTGTAGACGTACCCAGAGAGCGGGATCCATGAAGGGACTCAGGTATTACAAAGCTGAACGTCACCGGGTCTAATTAGTAGCTGCCTAGAAAATCACTGAAATGACACTGTGAGCCACAAAGCCTGAGTGTTGGGGAGATGTAAGTAGAATGGGTGACACAGAAGCCAGTGTGCTAGGCAGGGAGCTGCCTAAGCCAGCCAATGGGAGATGCCGACCAGAGGGATGTTGTATAGGGAGTCCAGACACCTCACTCAGCTTTGTGGATTTCAGGGCCGTTCCTGTGACTCACTAGAGCCCACTGGCTCTTGATAAATGTTGTCCTGGATGTCAGGGCCAGTCTTAGGGGTAGATGGATGGGCGACCACCCAGGGGCACCGTTCTATGGGGGGAAACCTCCGGCACAGGGTGCCCCTCCTCCCCCTGCTGCTCTGCTCCTGTCTGCAGCCACCACTGCTCCTGCACCCGCACCCCCTGCCTTGGAGCCGCCCCTGACCACCCTGGTCCTGGGATCCTCCTGTCTGCTGTGCACAGCATGCGGCCAGGGGTGGGGGATAGGATGGAGTGATGTTGGGGGTGTCCCTCTCCCCCACCCATGTACCCTGTCTCTGCTGATCTGGGGTGTGGGGACAGGAGTCTCTGCTGCTGCTTCTGAGTGAGGAGTAGGAGGTGATGCCGTCTGAACAAGCCTTCAGAGTAGTGCAGAGATGGACAAACTACGGCCCACGAGCCACATCCGGTCTGCAGGCCCATCCTGCCCGGCCCTTGAGCTCCCAGCTTGGGAGGGTAGCCCCCGGGCCCTCCCCTGCTGTCCCCCCTCCCCTGTAGCCTCAGCTCACCAGGCCCCCAGCATGGGAGAGGGCTGCACTGCGGGGGCAGGGGAGAGCAGGGAAGGAGCAGGCGGGAGGGGCGTGTAGTGAGAGCACAGTGAATGTGGCCGGAGGACTCAGGAGGATACCGGGCAGCCGCACAGCTGGCCGGAGAGATGTGATGATTTGAAGGGGAAACCGTCGCTTCTCTCTGGCTGCGCAGCTGCCCTTGCTCCTTCTGAGTCCTCCGCCCAAGTTCGCAGGGAGGCATTCTGAAAGGGGCTTTGGAGGGGGAGTGCTGGAAAGAGGGTGGGACCCAGGGGGGGCAGTTAGGGCTGGGGGTGTGGATAGGGATCGGGGCAGTCAGGGAGCAGGGGGGTTAGATGGGGCTGTGAGGTCCTGGGAGGGGGCGGTTGGGGGATAAGGAGCTGGGGGGATTGGATGGTTCAGGGGCATTGAGGGGAACAGTCAGGGAGCAGGAAGTGAGAGGGGGTGGATAAGGTTAGGGAGGCACAGCTCTCCCTACCCTACCCTCAATACAGTTTTGGAACCCTCAGGCCAAAAAGTTTGTCCACCCTGGACTAGTGAGTGCTGGGCTTTAGTGACAGCGCTCGCTCGCTCGCTCGATCACTCGATCACACTGTCTCTCACTCCCCCAATACACACACTCTCCCCCCAACACATTCTTGTATTATTGTTGTTACTTCCAGCTGAAATGAGCAAGGCACCTATGTTCTCTGTAATTTTATTCTTTCAGAGCTGGTGAAGGATTGCAGTGCTGTTATTTTTTGGGGGGTGGGAGGTGGGGGGGGGGGGGTTGACTGGTCTGTGCATTTCATAATTTTATTTCTCTCTTATGCTTAAATTTAATTCTTTGAGTAGTGAGTTCTAAAATGCCTAACCTGTCCTGGCTGGAGTAATTCTCATTATTACTTGTATTAGCATATTGTGCTTTGTCATTCATTCATTACTTAAAGTGGTACAATCCACTAATAGTATCCCCCTAGAATGTAAATTTATCTTCTACCCACCTCAGCAGTGCCAGTTTTCTTTTTTTTTAAATAGCTAAACACATAACTTTAGACACTGTGCAGATGCAGGTTGCTTATTTACAAAGAATATTTTATCTGTAAAATAACTTAAAATTCATAAAAAAATTAAAGTTCAGAGTCTGATACTAATAGCAATGGTGGAGTCAAAAGTTAGTGAGTCATGGACATGACTGATCACTAAACATAAATGCCAAAATAATTAGAAAAATAAATTCCCGTTCCTAATAAAAGAGAAAAAATACCTTAATCATTTATGTTAAAATGAAGTAAATGCATTTTTAGTGTCGTGAAAAACAATTAACTAAACCAGAGTAGATAATGGCAGTAACACAGAATGTGTCTGTTAGAGAAATTAAGCAGATTTTATTTATCTCTACTAAAGATAGAGTACAAAGTATCAAACGTGTGTTTCTGATACCTGTGTAAAGCTCCAGAATTGATACCTCAAGTCTTGGGATTGGGAATATTTTGCTGTATTATCTCCTGATTTTTCTAAATTTACATAAAAACTCAAAATGTGGCTTTAATTGCAGTTTGTATATATATATATTTTCTTCCTTTATATAGGAATTAGATACAGTGCTCCTGTCAGCTAATTCCTAAGTTATCTGCAAAAAACCTAGAGTTTTCAGGTGCCTACGTAGTTCATGGAATCAGAGGTGAAAGTGGGCTGGTGCGTGCCGGTACAGCGTACCAGTAAGAACTAGCTGCCAGTACCAGCCCGTACATGGCAACGTCAAAGCAGTGCCTGAGCTTTTAACATCGCTGCCCCTTTTGCTCGCCCCCATCGGCGGCCCTACTGGTAGGGTCCAGTAGCTGCCAGACCCTACCGGCGGAGCCGCCGATTGGAGGAAGCAAAAGGGGCAGCTGCCCAGGGGGCACCCTGGCAATTTAAAAGGGCTCGGGGCTCCCAATCGCTGTGGCAGTGGCAGCCATGAAGGGCTGGCTGCGAGAGTCTGTTCCTCAGTCCCGCCCCTTCCATCCAAGGCTTTTCCCCTTTGGGGGGGGGGGGGCAGAGCCACCCCCCACCTTATGCAGGAGGGACCCGGTGTACTGGTAAGTCCCTCTACTTACTTTTACCCCTGCCTGAAATGATGGTTAAAGTTGTCCCCCGCCCCTCCCGAAAAAATTCTGAAATGGTGCTGTTGGTGTCATTAGGCATAAATCTAGGTAACTAGGTAACTCGGGAGGGTGTAAGACCACAAGTGTCAATGAAGCCTTTCTGCCCTAGGCCTGAATGAACCAAAGTTATTTCATGTCTAACCTGTCCATGTTTGAACTTTAATCAACCTAACAGGCCAGCAACAGAGAATGGTTATCAGTTGCAACACCTGTACCAGAAGGTAATAATGAGGCCTGCTATAATGAGGCCTGCTTGCTCCTGGCTAATGGGCAAAATAACAGATCAAAGAAAGTAAGACAATATAACGGTTCACAGAAGAGTTACTAACGAGCTAAACTGGTTGCCGCCAAGTATGACTTAACTGCTTAATGTAATTGCAACTGCAATAAAAGGTGGGGGAAGAGGGGGAGTGGGGGGGAATAAAAAAGGCTTAGGCTGTGGCTACACTTAGCGCTTCAAAGCGCTGCCGCGGCAGCGCTTTGAAGCGCTAAGAGTAGTCAAAGCACCAGCGCTGGGAGAAAACTCTCCCAGCGCTGTCCGTACTCCACCTCCCTGTGGGGAATAACGGACAGCGCTGGGAGCCGCGCTCCAGCGCTGGGGCTTTGACCACACTGGTGCTTTGCAGCGCTGCAATTTGCAGCACTAGAGAGGGTGTGTTTTCACACCCTGCTGCAGCGCTGCAAATTTGTAAGTGTAGCCAAGCCCTTAGTTAAAGTTATGTATAAAAAGAAAAAAAGCTGTTTGTAGTTGTGGGCTTGATTTGAGACGTGTCTGTCTCCTAGCATCCCGCTTTGAGATCTCAAATAAACTTTGTCTGCTTCTCCACCTTGGTGTATTTATTGGAGCGAAGCACACTGGGCAACGAACCCCTGTTGCTGTCCTCGGGCCTCTGTGCCGGCAACAGTGCCTTGGTGAGCCAGGAGTGGCCAGGGGGCTGTGGGAGGGCCATGGGCTCTGGCAAGATGTGGCCCCCGTGTGACAGCATGAAACTCTCAAATTAATCTCCTATCCCCTCATCTTGGAGTCACAGCTCTCCCAAGCTGCTCCAAGTAATTCCTCCACCATTTGGTCTAGCTATACTTCACACCAGAAGCAGCAAAGAATCCTGTGGCACCTTATAGACTAACAGACATTTTGCAGCATGAGCTTTCGTGGGTGAATACCCACTTCTTCGGATTCTTTGCTGCTTCTACAGAACCAGACTAACACGGCTACCCCTCTGATACTTCACACCAGGAATCCAGCTGGGGGGCATAGAGATCATTTCCCAGTGACTAGTGACAGCCCCATGGGGGCAGGGTTAACGTTGCACTGGCTGGGACCTTAACTCTGTATTTCTTGGTTTTCAGAAGTTTGAGCTTTGATTAACTTAGACCAGGTGGGGGAGATAAAATCTTTTATGGGACCAACTCCTGCTGTTGGTCGAGATGAGATTTGGAGCTTCACCGAGCTCTTCTTTAGGGCTGTGTTGCTGGGAAGCTCGTCTCTGTTCCCAACAGAAGTTGATCCAATAAAAGATCTCACATCACCCACCTTGTCCGTGTAATAGACCGGGGCCAACATGGCTGCAACAGCACAGCCAGGGGCGGCTCTACAAAGTAGGCTGCCCCAAGCAGCGCGGAGCGCTGCGCCGCCCTTCCCCAGTCCCGCGGCGGGTCCCCTCTTCCCGCGGCTCCGGCATCCTGGGGAGGGCGGTATTTGGCTCGTGGAGCTCCCGCCGCATGCCTGCGGCAGGTCCACCGGAGCCCGGACGAGCGGACCTGCCGCAGTCATGCCTGCGGAGCTCAACCGAGCCGCGGGAAGACGGGACCCGCCGCAGGCATGACCGCGGCAGGTCCGCTGCCCGCGGCTCCGGTGGACCTGCCGCAGGCATGCCGGCGGGAGCTCAACCGGAGCCAAATGACGCCCTCCCCAGGATGCCGCCCCAAGCGGGCGCTTGGCCCGCTGGTGCCTAGAGCCGCCCCTGAGCACAGCAAATAACTTCTGATGATCTGGATGTTTTGGAAGGTCACGATCTTCAGTGGGAAACGGGAACTTCCTTTTTGAATTCATGACTGAGTCAGTTGTTCTTGTGTCCTTGTTACCTGAATCCAGTCATGATTTCAAAGAGAATCTGCTTCCTCCCTTTGCTGAATCTAATAAACTAAATGGCAACGCGCCCCGCCCCGCCCCCAAGAACAACACCAAAGCCCGTTTTGTTTAGTTCTGTTCCTGTTTCCCACACACTCGCGGTGCAGCAGGACCGGGGCAGTTTCTTTAAGAGAAGACTCGACCCTCCCCACGTGGCAGGGTTTGCGGCGAGGCAATTGACAGTGTTACTTTCACTTCCCCCAGGCGAACGCTGCGATCCGAGCGCAGGTTTATCGATTCGGAATAAAACCACGTTTCTTATAACAACAGTCTACGGAAAAGTCACGAGACAGAACTGTGGCTCTTTGATCGCCAGAATTAGCTGAGCAACATGCGTGAGAAACGGGACCAGTCAATGACCATGTCACGGTCCCAGCCAAAGGGGTGAAGTCTGGCCACACCCGGGAGATTTTAAACTTCCCCAAAGACCCAACCAGGTGGGTGAATTTTGCTTACGAAGGGCTGTTTGTAACGTCTAATACCCGATACTTATTGCGGGGACAGATTGTTCAAAACACAAGGAGTAAATAATCCCGTGATCATTTGTTTCTCTCTTTGTGGAAACTTTACAGTACAACTACATTCAAAATGATTTACCTTCAAATACGTTGCAGTTTGTTTTCATAGCAATGTAACGTGAGACTTTTACAGCTTGTGGAATTAGGAATGTCTTTGTTTTGCTGAATTTTACTCAAGAACAGGGGGCCTTTATAGTTGCAGAGGAAAGTATAAGACTGAGTGTACCCTCAAGGCTCAGAAACCAAATGGCAAAAAATAGGAACTCAAAATGTATATTTAAAATATTGATTTTTTTAAGTCAATCACATACCTTTTTTGACCCAATTTGTGATTTTTTTAATGTGTGTGCATTGGGGGGGATTTTTTTATATTGATTTTCATAAAGCAACAAATATTCTAAAGCACAACCCCCGCCCACAAAAATGTACAGCTTGTATATGTTCCCATAATTATGCAGTTTTATAGCTAATCAAAGCTACAAGACCAGACAATCATAGGTGTGGGAAGTAGGGCTGGGGGGGGTGCAGTGTCCCCAGGTTTTATGTGGGGCTCCACTCCTGGTCCCAGGGCTCCGATCCTGGCCCTGCACGTGGGGATCCACTCCTGCCCACCACTAGCTGTGGCCCCAGCCTCAGTCCCTTTACCTCTGTCTGTGCCCCACCCTTCTGGAGATACAGCCCTGCTCCCAGCCCCAGCTCTGAGGGGAGGGCGTGAACAGGCATAAAGGGGGCATGAGGTAAAAATTTTGGGGGCACTTTCACTGGCTTTCAGCACCCCCACTGTAAAAAATGTTCAAGTGCCACTGCAGACAACACAAGACCACACAAGACCACACACATCTAACACATTAGGGTGTGGGTTACACTGACTTTTGAATCCTGGGTTTGGCAATGCTGCTGCTCTGTTTTTGAAAGGCACAAACAAATTTCAGTTTTCTGCAATAATTCATCCAATCTACACAAACCAGTGTATCACCTCTATTAATTTAATTCATCAAAGTGCTGTAGTTCTTTGGCAATAAGGGTCTGAAGGAAATGTTAGACACTCAGAGTGGATGAAAATTGATCTTTAAAAAATGATTTAAAAAATTAAATCAGAGGCTTTTCTTTCACTTGGATTTTTTTAATTTAAATTAAATACTGGTTTATCTTTCAGATTAAAATTATGACAGCTGATGCTAAGGCATATATATATATAACATTCAAGCCGTATATGTTTGCTTCAAAAGTTTTAAAGAAAACCAGATCAATGAAGCAGTGGCAGTCACTGGCTAAGCACCTGGAAGCTGAATTTGTTGAAGGGCTCACCCAGCTTTTGACAGCAATAGCCTGTTCTGCAGGTACAGAGAAAATATTTTATTCATTTCAATGTACCCAACTAGCTCAATTCAATGACTCGTCCATTCAAAGTTGAGAAACCAGTTCGGAGTTGAAAAATCAGGAAAGTTTGTTTTCCACTCTGAAATGGTCTTTAAAAACAAGGTGTGAGAGGATGAGATCTACCAGCTCTAAAATCTTGAAGGACATGGTGACCAGAAACAATCAGTTCAATTCACTAACTGCAGATAATAGTTCCTTTTTCTAACACATCATATTTGAATGCAAGTTTTAGTAAAATATTTTTCTCTTCTCTGTCCTGTTGTCCAGATCAAGTTACAGTGAAGATGAAGGTTCTTTCATTCTGTCCTAGCTCTGCAGTGAGCGCCTCTCTGCCTAATTTGATCATTTTCTTCATTATTTATCACATTCACAAGCTGGAATCAGGTAGGAATCCCTCTGGTCCTGCTGCTGCTTGTAGGATTTGTTTCATTGTAGTGATTTGTAAATCATGCCTATTCCACTCCTTTGTACAAAACTGAAAAAAACCCAAACCAAAACCAACCAACCAAAAAAAAAAAACCAATCCCAAACCAACCCCTACAACAAATTTCAGATTGGCTCAATATCAGTAAATAAGTCTCCACTTCCTCCTCAACCCTTCTGGAGGAGTAATTCTCCACCTGCTGCATGTGAGGCAACTCAGTTTCTCTATCCATCTAGGTACTTATATCATCATAGTATCTGAGTGTGAGGCTGTATGGAATATGAGTGACCATTTATAATGGCATTGATACCAATATTACAAAATCACAATAAATCTTATTCAGGATATGCCAGGAAAAGTAATTATGCCGCTCTAGCCTATGCTGATTAGGCCTCAACTGGAGTCTTGTGCCCAGTTCTGGGTGCCACATTTCAGAAAAGATATGGACAAATTGGAGAGAGTCCAGAGAAGAGGAACAAGGATGATTAGGGGTCTGGAAAACATTTCTTATGAGGGAAGATTGAAAGAACTGGGTTTGTTTAGTCTGGAAAGGAGAAGACTGGGGGGGGGGGGCATAACCGTTTTCAAATACCTAAAAGTTTGTTATAAGGAGGAGGGAGAAAACTTGTTCTCCTTAACCTCTCATGATAGGACAAGAAGCAATGGGCTTAAACTGCAGCAAGAGAGGTTTAGGTTGGACATTAGGAAATATCACCCTGACAGTTGGGAAGTTAAACACTGGAATAAATTGCTTAGGGAGGTTGTGGAATCTCCATCATTGGAGATTTTTAAGAGCTCTTAAAAATCACCTGTCAGGGATGGTCTAGATAGTGCTGGTCCTGCCGTGAGTCCAGGGGGCTGGACTTGATGACCTCTCGAGGTCCCTTCCAGGTCTATGATTCTATGTAAGGTACCAGTGGAAAAGGTTTGATTTGCTAAATATAAGCTTGTTTATAGTCTGTATCATCTTTGCAGGGTGAGATATAAATATGTGTGGTATATTTGTGTCTCAGACTTGTGCTGTGACAGCCCCAGACAGACCAGCATCAGCAGTATCCAGCCTGCTGTAGAATGAGCCATTGAGAGAAGCCTGGGGCTATGAATCAACAGGACATGTAGACAAGTATCGGGTAGCCGTGTTAGTCTGTATCCACAAAAACAACGAGGAGTCCGGTGGCACCTTAGGCCTGGTCTACACTAGGAGTTTATGTCAAATTTAGCAGCGTTAATTCGATTTAACCGTGCAACCGTCCACACCAGGAAGCTAATTAGTTCGACCTAGAGGGCTCTTTAGTTCGAATTTGGTACTCCACCCCGACAAGGGGAGTAGCGCTAAATTCGACATGGCTATGTCGAGTTAGCCTATGTGTGGACGGAAATCGACCTTAGTAGCTCCGGGAGCTATCCCACAGTGCACCACTGTGTTGACGCTCTGGACAGCAGTCCGAGCTCAGATGTTCTGATCAGCCATACAGGAAAAGCCCAGGGAAAATTTGAATTCCTTTTCCTGTCTGGCCATTTTGAATCTCAATTCCTGGTTGGACATCGGGGCGAGCTCAGCAGCACTGGCAGCGATGCAGAGCTCTCCAGCAGAGGAGTCCATGCAATCTCAGAGTAGAAAGAGGGCCCCAGCATGGACTGACCGGGAAGTCTTAGATCTGATCACTGTGTGGGGCGATGAGTCTGTGCTTTCGGAGCTGCGCTCCAAAAAACGGAATGCAAAGACCTACGAGAAAGTCTCCAAAGCCATGGCACTCAGAGGATACAGCCGGGATGCAACGCAGTGCCGCGTGAAAATCAAGGACCTGAGACAAGGCTACCAAAAAATCAAAGCCGCAAACGGACGCCCCGGAGCCCAGCCCCAGACATGCCGCTTCTACGAGGCACTGCATGCCATTCTCGGTGGGTCTGCCACCACTGCCCCACCAGTGACCGTGGACTCTGAGGATGGGATAGTATCGACGGGCAGTTTCTCGGTGATGTTCGCGGATGGGGAAGATGAGGAAGGGTTTGTGGAGGAAGAGGCAGGCGACAGCACTTACAATACTGCTTTCCCTGACAGCCAGGATCTCTTCATCAGCCTCACAGAGATCCCCTACCAACCCTCCCCGGCCGTTAACCCGGACTCTGAATCAGGGGAAGGATCAGTCGGTAAGTGCTATAAACATGTAAACATTTATTTTTTAAAAAACAGGAATAAAAACTATATGAAAAGAAGGTCAGTGCATATGGGGATAGAACAGAAATCCTCTTGGGAGAGTTCCACGAAGCTCTCATAGAGGTACTCAAAAAGCCTCCGCAGGAGGTTCCTGGGGAGAGATGCCTTATTGGGTGCTCCGTGGAAGCACACTCTTCCACGCCAGGCTATCCTCACGTACAGTGGGAGCATTGCCTCGACGAGCATGGCAGCATAGGGCCCCGGTCTATGCAGGGTTTCACGCAGCATGCGCTCTCTGTCTCTCTTAGTGACCCGCCTCAGGGTGATCTCGCTCGGCGACTGCTGCATCTAATTAGGGGAATTAGTGTAATGTTATTATTGGGAATGCTTCACTTTTCCTTTGCATAACAATAAGCGTCGTTTAACAGCCACGTGGTGGAGGCTGCAGAGGGGAAGCAGACAAGGATCTTTCCCGGACAGCAGCGAGGGGGTGGAACAGGGTCAGAGTTTATGCTTTCCAGATTGCCTGCAGCAGGAGGGCACTGCTATACATTAACTTTTAAGCAGCCTAAACTTTACGGCTTACCAGGCCTGGCTGCTACACGGATTCTGCTGTCCTGCCCTCTTGTCTGATCTCCAGTGCAAGATCCCAGGCAATGAAAGCGAATGCCGAAAATTCGAACTTGTCCTGAGAGCGCATGAGATAGGTGCCGTGTATGGTCTTGTTCACAGAGACAGAGTAGACTGTGTTCAGTGTTCGCAAACATGTATCTTTGCAAGCAAATCACTTCCTTTTTCCCATCACACAGCTGTGGCTGTTTCCTGACCTGCCCCGGCATCCCCCTCACAGAGGCTGGCGCAGATTAGGCGGCGAAAGAAAAAGACTCGGGACGAGATGTTTGCTGAACTGATGGCCTGCTCCAGAGCCGATGCGGCCCAGCAGAGCCAGTGGAGGGAGACCCTCTCTCAGCAGCAGCGCTCACACAGCGAACGGGAGGACAGGTGGCGGCAGGAAGACCAGCAGGCGACTCAAACGCTGCTTGGCCTAATGAGGGAGCAAACAGACACGCTCCGGCGCCTTGTGGATGTTCTGCAGGACCGCAGGCAGGAGGAAAGAGCCCCCCTGCACTGTATCTGCAACCGCCCTCCCCCGCCACAAAGTCCTGTCCCCCCCTCACCCAAAATAACAAGAAGGAGGGGCACTAGGGGCCGTGAAAACTGTCACTCCACCCCAGCAGAGCGCTCATGTACCAAACAGCTCTCATTCCCTAAAGTATGAGAATTGCTTCCCTTCCTGGCTCACCCAATCCCAAATCCCAGTTTCATCCCCCAACTGTGTAGTTGAGTATTAAAAATAGTTTGCTGTTAATTACTGTTTCCGTCATGTTTCTTTGCAGAAGACTTTGTGTGAGGGGGGGGAGGGGTTTGTTAATTGCATAGGACAGCCACCATTACCGGGGCACAGACATGGGGGCAGGATCAACAGCAGGTCACACACAGAGTGCAGTCACTAGGCACCCGGGTCACTCTGGGAGGTGTCTGCTGCCCCAGGTCAGTCTGGGAGGTGTATGCTGCCCCAGGGTCCGAGCGCCTGGCATCCACAAATGGCAAGGCAGGCTGCCCTTACCATGCCCTTCCAACCTAGCCATGAGCCTCTCCGATGCCCTGAGCCCCAGCCAGAGCCATCATCCCCCTACACCTACTCACCCTTCCCACACACCCCTCACCCCTTCCTGCAAACCCACCCCTTCCTGCACACCCTCCTGTAACCGTCCTCCCCCCAGAGACCGCTGTAGGAGCAGGAGCCTATCAGTCCTCGAGTGTAGAAGCGGTCTGTACATCACTGCACACGGTACCCACCACAGTCTGCGTCCCTGTTTGAACCCTTTAACGTGAATTCGTTAGTAAAGAAAACTTTGTTAATTAACAATGTTCCAATAACTTTATTTTTAAACGTCTGTTGGAAGGGGGGAAACCTGGTGAACGGGGTATGTAACCGCTGAAAAAAGTTAATAGTAACTGAAACAGGGGCAGGTTCAGCTTCTCTGTAAAGAGACTGGCCAGTCATAGGTTACCCTGCTCTCTGAGGAACCTAGCTTTCAAAGCCTCCCGGATGCACAGCGCTTCCCGCTGGGCTCTTCTAATCGCACGGGTGTCTGGCTGAGCGTAATCAGCAGCCAGGTGATTTGCCTCAACCTCCCATCCCGCCATAAAGGTCTCCCCCTTGCTCTCACAGAGATTGTGGAGCACACAGCAAGCTGCAATAACAATGGGGATATTGGTTTCACTGAGATCCGAGCGAGTCAGTAAGCTCCTCCATCTCCCCTTGAGACGTCCGAAAGCACACTCCACCACCATTCTGCACTTGCTCAGCCGGTAGTTGAAGAGCTCCTTGTCACTGTCCAAGGCGCCTGTATAGGGCTTCATGAGCCAGGGCATTAGCGGGTAGGCTGGGTCCCCGAGGATCACTGTAGGCATCTCCACATCCCCAACAGTTATTTTGTGGTCCGGGAAGAAACTACCTTCCTGCAGGCGTCTAAACAGACCAGAGTTCCTGAAAACACGCGCGTCATGAACCTTGCCCGGCCACCCGACGTAGATGTTGGTAAAACGTCCCCTATGGTCCACCAGTGCTTGCAGCACCATTGAAAAGTAGCCCTTTCGGTTAATATACTGGCTGGCCTGGTGGGCCGGTCCCAGGATAGGGATGTGAGTCCCATCTATAGCCCCACCGCAGTTTGGGAATCCCATCGCGGCGAAGCCATCTATGACGACCTGGACGTTTCCCAGGGTCACTACCTTTGAGAGCAGTAGGTCAACGATTGCGTGGGCTACTTGCATCACAGCAACCCCCACGGTAGATTTGCCCACGCCAAAGTGGTTCGCTACTGACCGGTAGCTGTCTGGCGTTGCAAGTTTCCAGAGGGCTATGGCCACTCGCTTCTGCACAGTCAGGGCTGCTCGCATCCGGGTGTCCTGGCGCTTCAGGGCAGGGGACAGCAAGTCACAGAGTTCAAGGAAAGTGCCCTTACGCATCCTGAAGTTTCGCAGCCACTGTGATTCATTCCAGACCTGCAGCACTATGCGGTCCCACCAGTCCGTGCTTGTTTCCTGGGCCCAGAATCGCCGTTCCAGAGCATGAACGTGACCCATTGCCACCATGATCTCCGCGGCGTGGGATCCCGTGCTTTGTGAGAGGTCTGTTCCACTCTGACACTTCATGTCCTCACCGCGCTGCCGGAGCCTCCTCGCCCAATTTCTCAGCAGCTGACTGTGGAAGAGGTGGACAATAAGGTGCGAGGAGTTGACAACGGCCATAAGTGCAGCGATGATCGCAGCGGGCTCCATGCTCGCAGTGCTGTGGCGTCCGCGCTGTCACTGACCAGAAAAGTGCACTAACAGATTTCCTGCCGGCGCTTTCAGGGAGGGAGGGCGGGAGTGACGGTTGAATGACGACAGTTACCCAAAACCACCCTCGACACATTTTTCCCCCAGCAGGCATTGGGGGCTCTACCCAGCATTCCAATGGGAAGCGGGGACTGCGGGAACTGTGGGATAGCTGCCCAGAATGCACCGCTTCCAATGTCGATGCTTGCCCCGTTAGTGTGGACTCACAATGTCGAATTAGTGTCCTTAGTGTGGATATACAAATTTGACTTCATAAGGTCGAATCCACAAATTCGACCTAAGTTAAATCGAACTACTCTTGTAGTGTAGGCATACCCTTAAAGACTCCTTGTTGTTTTTCAGGATATGTAGGGACACGCATAGGCGCCGACTTCTACTGGTGCCAGTGGGTGCTTGATTTCCCTCCTCTGCCCCTCCCCCATCCCCACCCCGCTCCCATTCCGATACCTTCCCCAAATCCCCACCCCAGACCCGCCTCTTCCCTGCCTCCTCCCCTGAGCATGCCACCCTACTCCCACTCCCTCCGAGAGCTTGCTACGGCTGTGTGGCAGCGGCAAGTGCTGGGAGGTAGGCGGAGGAGGAAGTGTAGTGGGACGGGGAGTTTGGCTGCCTATGGGGACATGCCGTTGGACAGGGGTCTCCAAGTACCTTTTCATGCCCATGTGCTGTGAGTTTGTGTTTGGGACAAAGGGTGTACATGCCACATGGCAAAGGATATAAAAAGGCAGCTGCATCTTCTCCATTTTGTCTGCAATCCTGCTTCTCACTTCTGGAGTAACTTCCGTACAAACTGAAGCTTTGAACAAAGGACTGACAGACCCATCCAAGCTTTGGATGTGTTCCAGAGGGACTTTGCAAGCTAGCAAATTCACCAGTGCTGCTAAGAACCTGATATATGGATTCTGAAGTCTCTCTCTCTGTATATATGTGTGTATATATGAAAGTATCTGACTGCTTTGACCATTTAGCAACTCTTCTTTTTCATTCCTTTTCTTTTCTAATAAAACCTTTAGATTTAGATACTAAAGGATTGGCTAGCAGCATGGTATTTTGGGTAAGATTCAAACTGGTATTGATCTGGTAATGTGTCTGGTCCTTTGGAGAATTAAAAAAACATTTTGTAAAGTGAATAGAGTTTTTAAGTAACTTCTCACTGTAGTGAACCTATTTGCCAATTGGGAGCCAGAGACTGGAATGCAGTAAAGGGGGCTGTGTGATTTCTTTTCTAGATAACCAGTGTAGGGGTCAGGAGCACATTTTGTGACTGGTTGGTGAATCTAACTATAGTGTAAACTACCAGTTTTCGGAGAATCTTCTCTCCTTTTTGCAGCCTTCCCTGATGTTGGCATTTCCACTGTGGGCTGCCCTACACACCTCTGGTCATGCTGAGCATCCTACTTCACATGCTTGCACCCTCTGTGACCCAGTCCTTTTTCAAACACCAAGGCAACCTGGCCTAAAGCTGAAGTGATTTGGGGTCAGTGGGGCCAAGGCAAGTCAGTCCCAGAGTTGAAGACCCTGTACTGAAAATGTCCTGGCAGTGACCCCGTCTCACTAAAAACAGGTGGAGGGGGCAAAGGAGGAAAACTCAAGAACCTCAACTAATCTCAATGAAAATGGTGTCCTCATACGAGGTGAGAGGTGGTGGTCTCCAAAGAAGCTGGGTCCCAAAACATTAGGGTGAAGTTCTAGGTGATCTCTGTTGACTTCAGTGGAGTCAGGATTTCATCTTTTCACCCTTCTCATATTAGAACCAACACTGAGAATCACATCAGAAATATAGTGAAGGCCGGAACAGACCAGAGCTCAGGTATACAGTGTATATACTCAGGTCACACTGTCCGGTCACGGGGCACTGAAATGGCCCTGTGGCATGTCAAATTAATATAAGGGGCATTATCAGTGACACCTATACCTGAGCTGGCCTGTCACTTTCTACTATAAATACCTTTTTCAGTTGCTTGTAACTTTTCCAAATTTCAAATATTCAGGTTGAAAATTTGCATGCCAGGTGTCTGCCCCAGGCTGAAATTTTGGAAAGTTTGAACCTACTGTCTTTTTTGTTTCTAGCATGTTTTCCCCCTGAGCTTGTTCTCTTTTTGTTTTGGTGTATTTCACAGCCCAGTTCAGAGTGATGGGTCCTAGTCACCCTGTTGCTGCCATTGTGGGTGAGGCCATTGTGTTACCCTGTCACCTGTTCCCCAGGATGAGCGCTGAGAACATGGAGGTGAGATGGTTCCGATCTGAGTTCACTTCAGTTGTTCACCAGTATCATGAAGGAAAAGATCAGCATGGAAAGCAGATGCCAGACTATCGTGGAAGGACAGAGCTTTTGAAAGCTGGCATCACGGATGGGAATGTTTCCTTGCAAATTCTTAATATCAGACGCTCAGATGAAGGACAATACAACTGTTTTGTTCAAGACGGCCCTTATTATGAAGAAGCCCTGTTGGAACTGAAGATAGCAGGTCAGCTGCTCTTGTCTGCATTATCTTAGTCTGGGCTGCAGTTTTTGTTCTTTTCTACTGCAACAACTGTGACTGGCAACTTGTGAATTATTTTAGAGTAAATACACTCCCCATGAGTGACAAAACTAAGCTGACCTAAGTCCTCATGCAGGCAGCACTGGGTCAACAGAAGAATTCTTCTGTCAACCCAGCTACTGCCTCTCAGAGTGGTGTATTACCTATGACACCAGGAGAAGTCCTGCCGTTGATGTAAGCAGTGTCTCCACTGAAGCACCACAGCGGTGAAGCTGTGCTGCTGTAGCCTTTCAAGTGTGGACAGCCTGTAGTCTTCCAATTTCTCTGCAGTCATGCTGAGGCGAGGCTAAGGTGGGACTGCCAGGTTTATAGGCCTTCTGATGTCGTCACTACAGGGTAGTTAGTTGGGGTGCAGTCAAAATCAGTTGTAGCTTTCTGATTGGCTGAGGCCACATAAAGATGGTGGTGAGGGAGGGAGACATTATGTATTTACCGCTAGTGGATGAGTCCGAGCATTTGTCCCCTGCTGCTCTGACACAGGAACCATGGAGCCAGTTAGATTTATTTATTTGTTTAAAAATAGAACAAACAAAATGTCTATCCAATATACTAAAAACTGGCTTTCTGAAAAATTCATATCCCACTAGGTATTTAAATGAAGTGACCAGATTTCCAAATGTGTTCAGTGCT
This sequence comes from Mauremys reevesii, assembly GCF_016161935.1. Classification (NCBI taxonomy): domain Eukaryota; kingdom Metazoa; phylum Chordata; order Testudines; family Geoemydidae; genus Mauremys; species Mauremys reevesii. Next base: position 4,691,175 of record NC_052637.1, read on the forward strand.
CCATTGCTCTTGGGTGGAGAGGACAATATCTCTCACTTATTCAGTGAAATTATTTTAAATATTTGTTCACATCTTTTCCTGTGTCCATGCGTATTGGGAATTCAGAAATTCCAGTGTTCATTTATCCCTTCTATGTGATCAAGTGATCTCTAGTGGAAGTAAGTGATCCACAATCTCTCACACATCTTTTTAGCTGTTAAGTTAACTCATTGATTTGTCTCACATTTATGTAATTTTTCTTCTAGCTTTGGGGTCCAATCCTCTCATCTCTGTGGAGCGTCACCAGGATGGAGGGATCCGGGTGGTTTGTCAATCGGCTGGGTGGTACCCAGAGCCCAAGGTGCTATGGAGAGATCGCAGTGGGCAAGAATTACCATCACTGTCTGAAGCAAAATCCCTAAGGGATAGTGGCCTGTTTGAAACAGAAAATTCTATTATTATAAAAGAACATTCAAACCAGAACCTGTCCTGTTGGATCAGGAACACCGTTCTCAATCAAGAAAAGGAATCAATCGTTTATATAGCAGGTCAATTACCAGCTAAACCCACACGCTTAAATCACTTTAATCAGAAACAAAACAAAACATAGGAAACAAAGATCTGAAGCATCTGTTGTGCATAGTTTACAACCTACATAAAAACAAAGAAGTTCAGAAACTGATACCTTAACAGGTCACAACTCAGGCAACCTGATTGCCTTAATTTTGAAAATTCAGATTTATCAGAGTTTTGGGTTTCATGTACATTTAATTTTAACTCTGATACTCCTGAAACTCTTACTTTAAAAAAAGAGTATGATTTTGAGAAGAAATATTCACCAAACCTTGAAAGAGTTTGTTCCTAAAAACTTAACTTCCCCACAGTGATTTTGTGACTGTAGCAATTTTTACACTATGGTTTGTTTGCTACCTTTTCAGTAAGTGAAATGTCACCAAATGATGTGGGCTTGTTTCCATTGATGTTCAATGGGAGTTGTGCTCATAGTTCACTTTGCCTTACACACACAAGCTGCACTGATTATCTACTGAGTTATTGATGAAACCCCTTGTTTGAATGCTTTTATTTCAGTTTCAGAGTGTCCTATGTTTTTAGCTTAAGTCAGTTCCTTACTGATTGATACTAAATGGATAAAGGACACTATTCAGCTGATTTACAATTTAAAGTTTTGTCAACCAGTTTAGTTAAATTGGGGCAGTCCTGTTATGCGGTCAGCTGTGGAATCAGTGTAACTATGACTGCATGAGTGTTACACCAGTTTCACTAAACCAGTGCACAAATCCTGTGTGGAGAAGGCCTTAGGCATGTTTGAAATGCCCACCCTGGTTAGATGATTTAAATGCTGTAAACACAAAAAGGGCAAAAGAAGATGAATCAATTTTCAGCACTTAATGTTTGGCTTAATTGCAATTATAATTCATTGAAATAATCGGGGAAATTATTAGTGACTCACTAAAATACTCTTACAATTTCTGAATGTTGCTGAACAGTGAGGACCAAACTGTTTGCTGCCATAACTCCACTGAAGTCAGTGCGGTTTTGTGAGCAGAGAATTTTCCCCTGAACTCAATGAAGCTCTGAATACCATGAATCAAACCAGGCCTGGTCATTCACAGGTTAATCAGAGCTCAAACTCTGTTGATTGGAATAATTTTTACAATCAGGTTTTGGTGTTTTGTGAAGCAGAGAGGGGGTCATGTTTTCACTCTTATCTCACATACATCCTGCTGGGGACTATTTACGTAGATATGTGCAATAGAGAAAAAATTGGTGTTGTTCCTGCTTCCAAACTAATGCAAATCCTCTGGGGTTTATTTTTCAGATTTCTTTTTCCCGAGGGTGAATCCAGGGATGGTGACTCTGAGTGTGATTCTCCTGGTTTTGTTTGTTTGTTTCATTCGCCTCACTCTTTATCTATTTAAAATAAAAGGTAAATGTCACAAGGGAAAATGTTAGTGAAATTAACAAGAATTTTCTTCTAATAAATGAAAAAAGGGAAGAATGAAATTTTACACTAGGCCAAGCAGGGGAAGCACAGACCTGCACTGCGCTCCCCCCAGCAGCACAGGGAAGGAAACGTTACTAAGGTTCCCATTTGCTCCAGGAGGCAGTGATCTACACCAGCCCTTTACAGGCACAGAATATTTCTCCCCCAGAACTGCCTCAGTTAAGCTGAATGGAGCATTTGGGGAAGGGGTTGAGGGAAGATTGAGCCAAAACCTTCTCCACTCCTCACTCTTTTCTGCCCACTTCCCATCCAGCTGTGCAATTATTCCCTCCTCAGTCCCCATGGACTTTGGGAATTAGTTAAGGTCTCTTTCCCTCCTCTGATCAGTAAATATTTTGTACAGAGTTGGGCCCCCATAATGATTGTTGTGATTTTATTTTGGGAGCAGTTGTCTGTGATTTCATTTACTGTTAAAAAGAAATTGGAATGAGACAAAACCTGGCAAATTTCACCCCAATAGTTAATATTAAAAAAATATACAACAGTAGAAAAGAGGGGTCTGACATGAAGACATGAGCTCTGAGCCTTAACCTGAGTTAATGGCGAGGAACAATAAGTCAGAAATGGAGAAGGGAAAACTTTTTCTCCTGGTGTTGAGAACATGAAACCCAGCAAAGGCTCATGAATTGTATAATCACTGTCCAACTTTTACAAAATGCAGACAACTGTATAACCAAGGCAAAAATGCTCCTAATAAGAATTTATATTTATTTCTGTTTATTTTTAATGGAATGGGATATACAAATCTGTAAAATGTCATGCTTTTTCCTCCAACAAGTAAAACTTTTCTACAAATTTGTCTCCTCAAAAGGGTATTTCTTTGTTTGTTTATGGATTTTTTTGGGTGAAGTTTTTTAACCAGAAAAAGATGAAAGCACAGATACTCCATCACTAACATCAGTTAGAGCTTTGCCGTTGATTTCAGTGAGTGTAGGATTAAGCACTGAATGCACAAGTCATATCTCTAAAACAATAATGCTGATAATGTGAGGGCCAGAAATTCCGTTCTGCACCCCCAGAGCTCCCAGCAAAGCAAATAGGAATGTGAGAGATAATACAAGGAAGCAGGACTGGGCTCTAATGTCTAGATTTTTAAAGGGATGTGGTCAGCTAACTCTCACTGAAATCAGTAGGAGCTAGGCTCCAAAATGCCTTGAAAAATCAGACCCTAATTCCATAAAGAATTGAAAACTTTCAGAATTGTAAATCCTTGAAAACAATCAGTTACTGTCGCACACTGAACTCTAGTGTGGCCACATGGTTAGTAAAACATGAATGAAATGTTTGGTATTTAGGAGCCAGATGTTCTTATCATGAAAACACTCCTTTAAATCTCCATTAACTGAAAATGTTCTTAAATAACTTGTATTTACATCTGTTTGCTTTATTTCGTTTCTTTAGGGAAACATCTTGGAGAAATCAGTAAGTTCAATTTTTCTCCACATAGAACCTTTTCCATTAAGTTGTTTGCTGTTTTATTATTTATGATGATTATTATTAAAGAGAGATCAATTTGAAAATCACATGAAATATCAGTGATAATGTATTGATAAGTATTCAGTATGTGGGTAAGAGGAAATTAGAAAGAAAATGTTCTTTGCAATGTATCTTCTCTGAGGGTGAAATCCACATGATGCTGGAGGCACCATGATATGGGGGACCAGGAGGACTCTGTGCCCTCAGCTGATGAGTAAATAATTTGGTCCAACGTGGATCTTGTGTGTAATTATATCTGAGGAGGAGTTGTTCATTTTTTCATTTAATGTTAAAAGGAAATTGGGATGAGATTAACCCTGATAAATTTCACCCCAACAGGTAATATGAAAAGTTATATACAACGTTCAACTTTCACAAAACTCAGATAACTGTATATCCAAGAGAAAAATGCTCCTAATAGTAATATATATTTATTTCTGTTTTTAGGGAAACGTGGTATAGAAATCAGTAAGTGTTGTGCCCATTTCTCCAACAAGGAAAACTTTGTACAAATTTGTCTCCTCGTTTTTTATTTTTTAAATGAGAAAAACATGAATGCCCTGATGCTGCACCACTACCATCAATCAGAGCTGTGCCTTTGATTTCAATGCGTGTATGATCAAACACTAAATGCACAAGTCACATCACTAACAGAATAATGTTGATAATTTTAGGGCCTGATATTATATTCCGTGCACACCGAACGCTCCCAGCAAAGTGAATGGGAACATGTAATATGCAAGGAAGCGGGATTGGGCTCTAAGGGCAGCTTTTTAAAGGTATTTGGACACCTAATGCCAATTGAAATCAATGAGAGTTAGCAACCTAAATACCTTTAAAAATCTGGCCCTAATCCCCTAGGGAATTCAAAACTTTCAGAACTAAGTACATGCAGCTAGTCAGTTATTTTTTGATACTTTACTCTAGTGTAGACACAAAATGAGCCCAAACGTCTACACCCCAATTTTACAGGCCCCCAGCCCATGTCTTGTGAGCCTAGTTAGCTGGCATGGGTCAATTGAGGTTGTTCAATTGCTGTGTAGCCACATCCTATGGGACTTTGCAGGTGCTCCATGCCTTGCCTGTGGGTTGGAAAGAGACTCTTCTCCCCAGATCTTAGTAGTTTCCCTGCCCATAGCCTGGATATGGGTTTGTGAGGGAGAGGCTGTATAATGGGAGGCTGGGTCTGATTTCATCCTAGAAGAGCAGCACTTAATTAGTGTGTGTTTGTTTCTGATTCTGTTTTACCTAGATGATCTTAAACGAGAACTTGGTAAGTGTTTCTATTTCTCAAATGCAGCCTTTCCTGTGGTGTTCTCTGGATCTATCGATCTTTCACCCTTCTGCCAGATGGAGTCAGCAGCAACACGGGCTGGGTTCAATGTCAAGGGTTCCTCTTAGCAACACAAACCAGAAAACACTTGAGACCCCACGCAATAATCTGGGGAAATTTAACTCCTGGGCCTCTTTAAGACTATACAGTGGCCCCTTCAAGGTTTATAGCGGCACAGCTGTACCACTGCAGCTGCCCTGCAGTCAGGACTCCCGTGTAGCCACTTTGTGCCGACCTCCCACCAGCATAGTTAAACCCCCCGCAACAAGCGGCAGTAGCTACATAGCTGGGAGAGTGTCTCCCACCAACATAGCACTGTCCACACCAGTGCTTTTGTCAGTGAAATTTATGTAGGTCAGGGATGTGCTCTTTTCACATCCTGTCTGACAAAAGTTTTTTGACAGAAGTGCTGGTGTAGACACAGGATAAGAGACAAAACTTCCCACTCACCCACCCTGAGTCTGGGTGTAACAATAGAAAACTTGTAATACAAGGCAAAGGGACCCCAGCATTGTTTTGGGAAAACACGGCCATGATTCCAAAGCATGTAACCCTTAGCAAACCCCCACCCCACAGGACATTGGGCAGTGTCCTTTGCCTCAGTTTCCCACCTTGCCCTGTGAAAATCCAATGAACAAATGACCTGTAACACACCACTGCCCTCTCCCTCTACTGCAGCCCACTCACAGGTGGTTGCTGTCAATCAGCCAAGACCCAGAGTTCAGAGGTGCCCTCACATGGCTTCACCTCCCACCCCTGAAAAGTGTAGGGAGGGGGCATTGAGCAATGCATCCGCTGCTGCCTCCACCTCTGCAACTGGCCTGCTGCTGCTGCTATCACTGTCACCACTGGCCCTAAGTGCCAACAGCCCCAGAGCACCCACGGGGAAAAATTAGTGGGTGCTTTGCACCCACCCACAGCCAAGGTCCTCCCTCCCCCCAGTGCATCTCTCCCACTGGCAGCCTCGCTGACCAACTCTTCCCCCTCCCAGTGCCTCCCGCCTGTCTCAAAACAGCTGTTTCATGGCACTCAGGGTGCTCTGGGAAGGAGGGGGAGGAATGGGATTACGGCACACTTCAGAGAGGAGGCAGGGTGGGGCCGGGGACTTCGGGAACGGGGTGGAATGAGGTGGGGCACGGACTTGGGGAAGGGGATGGGAAGAGGTGGGGTCGGGATTTGGGGGAAGCGGTGGAGTGCGGGCAGGGCCCCGGGGCGGAGCATGGGGTCGAGCACCCACCGGCCAGAGGGTAAGTCGGCCCCTCTGCCACTGGTTGCTCACTGCCTCCCATCCCTGAAAAGGGGTGAGGAACATCGAGCACGGCCTCTGCTGCCCCTGGAACTGGCTCACTGTGGCTGCTGTCTCTGCCACCACTGGCTGATGCCTCTGCCGCTGGTTCTGCTGGTTTTTCTGGGGCTGTTACCTCTGCCACTGCTCAGCTCCACTGCTGTTCTCACGGCTGCCGCTGGACCCCCACTGCCACTTCTGCAGGGCTGCATTCTGAGGTTCCACGACTACCCAGGGATTCCAGCAGGCTGTGGCTGCTGCTGCATCTCCATGTTCACTGCAGCCCTGTCCCCACACTAGCTCTACGACCTGGCTCCTAACCTGCTCATCAGTGGTTTTACAATCACTGAACTGAAACAAGGGATCTCCATGGTGTCTAATCAGCTCTGGCTTCAAGCACGGGAGATGGGAGGGGAGGGTCCAATGGTACCTAGGGCTCTCGAAGCGGAATTCATAGCATCAGGCAAGAACACCTGTCCCCACCCCCTCTGATTTTCACTGGGTTTTGGCATCTCTATCCTCTGCTTAGCCAGTGAGCTTTAATATAGGGTGTCACTGTGACATACCCAGGGTACAATCCAGACTAAGGGGTGGCTGTGTCACCCCCACCCTGCAACCTGGGTGCCCCCATACAATGCTCTGCCTCTGTAGCCTCCTACCTGGACATCTCACAAACAACCTCCCCTGGGGCTGGATTCTTTAATTGATTTGCAGATTAAAACCAAGGCCTTAAACTGGCCTCAGAAGGGGACTGAGAGCCAGTGAAGGGACTGGAACATGGGCCTGATGTGTCACTGTGGCCTAAGCCCTGGAGAAGGCCGGCAGCTGCATTAGGTACCAGCTGGAGCCTTCACACTCAGCTGTGGATTCAGTGATCTGCAGTAACCCAGCCTGGCGGTGGCAGAGGCAGGGATCACTGTGGCCAGACCCTTGCCCACAGGAAGATGCAGAGTTTCCTAGTGAGCTGAGATGTTTAGACACTGATGCTACCTGGTCACCTAGGCCTAGTGAAGGGTCCCATAGGACCCGAGTCTTTGCACCTTGACTTTGGTGAATGGGGCTGTAGAAATTCAATGGAATGAAGGAGAGAGTCTCATCTAGTTCTTCAAAATGTGTCCCTGCTTCTGAATCACTTTGCTCTTGCCTGGGTTCAGCTTAAACCAGCTGCTCTTCATCCCAGAGCCCTGGTGTTCCTGCATTTGCTCAGCTGAGTTCTCATCCCTCTCTCTGTGTTTGGTTTCAGACTGGAGAAGAAACATCGTCTGCCCAGGTAACTACTGCTCCTATTGCATCGATATCCAAAGCTCCCCTGCCCTGAGATTTCCCATCCCTTTTTCTCATGCAGTTAACATTTTGCACTAGCTCTTTGGGGCAGGGACGGCTCTGGACTAAGGGAAAAGACTCAAAGGTTTGTGTGGCCAACAGTGTGATTTTGGGTGTCTGAGTTCGTTTGTGCACACTAGCAGCTCAGGGGAGTCTCAGCGAGATGCTGTTAGCGTCCCTGATGGGGCTGGAGGCTCAGGGAGGGAGGGTGGGGGGACTGGGCCAGGGCCAGGTTAATGTCTAGGCTGCTCATTTCAATTTTCAGAAGCCCTAACAGGGCTGCATGTGCCCAAACAGCAGCAGTTGCTGCTGCTGCTCTAGCCGTAGCACAGGTACATGGCAGCTAGCAGGGGTTAGCACATTCACTGCACACACAGACCAATTGGTCACAGGAATACAGAGACCCCATCACACACTGTCTGCAACCCCCCAAACACACGGCAGGATCCAAGCTGTATGGGAAGCCAGTAAGGACCCAGAGAGAGCCAGTGTGGGCTCTGGAATTCCTTGGGGAAGATGGGGCAGGAGCGGAGTGATATTGGGAGGGGTAAGGTTAGGGAGTGGGAGAGGAATAGAGGGATGCCCACGGGATTTTGGGAGTGGTCCCGGTGAGGAATGATTCTTCTTCCAGGGGGCCACAGCTGAGGTTGGCTATTCAAGTCCAGTGAAGACTGTGAGGCCATTCAGAGGGACCTACAGCCCCCCCACCCCCAAGCTGTGTGAAAGGGAAACATGGTGGGATATGAAGTGCACTGGTGCTAAATTAACGTACTATGGAGGGGAAAAAATGAACAACTCATTCACATTACAGGGTTTGAAAATAAGTGCATCAGCAGCTCAGTAATGCAACCGGGAATTCACTGTGTTCAGCTTGACAAAACGCTCTGCTCACTGCGCAGCTCTGGGGAAAAGGTCAAACAAAATATGAGAATCCATAAAAATGGTCTGGTGAATGACATGGGAATATTATACAGCCATTATGTAAATCAGTGGTTTGCCCTCATCTGGAGTTCTGTTTTGGGTACCGCTCACCCCATCTCAGAAAGGGTAGCGAAGAAGAAAAGGGAGCTCAAAGAGAGGCAATGAGACTCAGCATGAGGAGAGATTGAAAAAATTGGGAATTTTTACCTTTAAGAGAGAGGAGTGAGAGGGGACATGATACAAGTATATTGCACAACCCCCCTAAACAGAATATGATTTAGGCTGCAATGTTGAAGACTTGATAGTTAGTTAATTCCGGTTTTATGTTTTCCTGTACGCCCTTAATACTCACCCCTTGTGCATCCATCCTGGGCAGTGAAAGAATGAGGCGGGGTCCTGTGTCAAAAAACAGTGTGTGATCTTGTAACTGGAGATTGTATCATAATATACACACACAGATCACTGGCTAAGTAAAAAAGAGTCTGTTAAAATTGTAGCCGCTGACAGAAATGCTCCTACGTGTATTTGGGGATTGTTTACTTTATGCTGAACTCTAGAACGTATCTTTTTCCCAGTGTAACATTTTATACACATAAGGAGCCACTCAGTCATTCCCGGAACGCTCGACATTTCCAGACTGTCGGGTTTGGTTTGGCCCCCCCCGTCCCACTCCATCCTCATTGGGGTAATGGTGCGTGTGAGGTTATGCCACATGGGGGACACCATTTTTCAGAGATGGAGGGGGAAGAGTGATGTCCACCGTCCAACATTGGACAAAATCACATCCATTTTAACATCTGTGCTGGACAGCGGACAAACCTCTCAAACAGAGGCCCGTCCATTTAAATCCCGGACGAGTGGCCTCCCTCTCTACAACACTAATTTCTGTTAATGTGCTTGTTCAGATAAGCTCTCATCTCTGATTCTGTGTTTCCAGGGCTGGGAAGTTCTGCGCCACCTGTACAAGAAGGTAACTGAAGTTCAGATTCTATCAATGTGCCAGTCTCAGCTGCTGTGAGAACGTTTTGCTGCTTTCCCCTGTCTGTGGCCGTGGGAGGGGAGTTCATTGCTCAGGGCAGAACTCACAAGCATCCTGCATTTCACAGCACGGGAGGGGAGGGAAGTTGTGTAGCTATGGCCTGACGTACAGCAGTAAATCCAGACACTATTGTGTCTACACCTCCTGCCACTCCTCTGCTTTCATGTGCAGTGCGACCTGCAGAGCTTCCTGGGCCTACAGCGCAGCCTGGCTGCACAGCCACTGACGTGTGCCAGCCCCTAGCACAGGGCCAAAGACACAGCTCCTTGTCCCCCCAGCTCCCCAGGGCTGTCCCTGCTCACAGCCCCCTCCCTGCCTGAGGCCCTGGGGGCCAGAGCCATGGGCTGTGGAACAGGAGCAAACTGAATTCTGGGTCTGTTAAATGCCCAGTAATTGAGGATTAACAATTCAGAGGTTGGAAACCAAGGAAATGACGTGTAAATGCTAAAATTCAGAGATTAGAGAGAGAGAGAGAAACAAAGATATTTCAAGTGACAAAACAGGGAGGTGAGGAAATAAAATGTGCCCAGTGACGAGAACCCTGGTGCTAGAGCACAGGGAGAGCCCAGGGGGAAAGTCATGAGAGTGCAGAGAGGGGGACACATTGGGATTGGGAAGGGCCCAGAGGACTGAGGGATGGGGCAGCATTTGGAAGGGGCTGGAGGGCCGGCAGTGCCTGGCAGGAACAGGACGGTGGGGAGAGCAGCAGGCCCTCAGCTGAATGGGGCTGGTGCAGAGGCTGTAGGAGTGGGGGCAGGTGGAAGGGCCTGGAGGTTTGGTGATGGTGGCTGCTTGGAGGGAACAGGCAGGTGAGTTGCTGTTTTCACACTCACAGCAAATTCTCTATAACCTTTCACGTCTTGCTGCCCTGGGCCTCCCCTGCCCCATTTCCTCCCCATCCAATATGGTTTTCTCTCCCCTCTGGGATCCCTTCCTTCATGTCTCCATTCATCTCTCTGCTTGCTCTCCGTCCTTCCCCTCCCGCTCCTTCTCCCCCAACACTCCCCTTGCTCTCACGTAGGCTGAGGGCGCAGGGATGGGCAGCATCTGTTCTCCTCTCCCAGCGATGCTCTTTCTCATCTGGGAATAGGGGGTTTAAGATGGGAAACGCCAGAGAGAGGTGAGGCGGGTCAGTGAGCACTGAGCAGAGGGAGCTCAGTTTTTCACCACTATGTTGCCCCCCATCCCCCTGACATATGGGTTTCTAGTCCCCTCCCTGGAGAGATGTGGAGCAGGACAGGAAAGAGCCTGAGGGACCCTTTTGCTGCAGGGCCCATCTCTGCCAGGGGTGTGACTCTCCCCTGCTCTGTGCTGACATCTCAGAGCTGCTCCCCACTCAGAGCTGACGGGTAAATCCTGCAGGAAGGAGATTCAGAGTCACTCCCCAGCTGGGGCAGATACTGTTACTGACACCATCAACCCCTCCCCCAGGGCTGAGCTCTGCCCCTAACGCTCTGATTCTCCCTCCCCAGCGAATGTGACTCTGGATCCAGACACGGCTCATCCCCAACTCGTCCTGTCTGAGGATCGGAAATGTGTGAGATGGGGAGACACACGGCAGCAACTGCCGAACAAACCTGAGAGATTTGACACTGAGCCCTGTGTGCTGGGCTGTGAGGGTTTCACCTTGGGGAGACATTGCTGGGAGGTGGAGGCGGGAGATGAGGGACGCTGGGCTGTGGGGGTGGCCAGAGAGTCTGTGGGGAGGAAGGGAGGGATCAGCCGTAGCCCTGAGGGAGGGATCTGGGCTGTGGGGTGGATGGGGGGTCAGTTCCAGGCTCTCACATCCCCTGTGACCCCCCTGCCCCTGAGCCGGGTCCCCAGCAGGATCTCGGTTTGTCTGGACTGTGACCGGGGGCTGGTGACATTTATCGATGTTGGTGACGAGGCCCCGATCTTCACTTTCCTGCTGGGCTCCGTCCCTGGGGAGAGAATCCGACCCTGGCTCTGGGTGCTGGGGGCAGGATCCCAGCTCAGACTGTGTCCCTGAGAGACACAGCAGAAGGGGGAACCAGAAATCTGCCTCTCTAGCCTCATGGACCCCAATCTTTATGACCTTGGAGGACTCCCATCTACCCAGCCGCTTTCTCCTCATCTCTATGGCTGTTGGAAACACCTCGCCCTCCCTCTCTGCAGCTTCAGGGATGGGGGGAGGATGGGGAAGACCCCTGGAGCTGCAGGGAGGGAGGAGAGGTGCTAACAGCCAGGCTGGGGACAGGCGGAGGTGGGGGTGGCAGGGACACAGCATGAATCAATCAGGGTTTGGGGGGTTGGGGAGAAGCAGCAGCAGGCGGGAGCGTTTTGTACAGATCTGTGTCCTTAGATCTCATTGGGGGCTCCCAGCTGGGGATCAGCACGAGGTGAAGGGATAAGATCAGGGAAAGAAGAGAGCAGCCGAGGGGGATGATCTGTGACAGGGAGGAGAGACACAGGGAAATAAAGAGGGATGGAAAGTGAGGCTAGAACAATAATGAATAAAAAAGGACGGTATGGAAGGAAAGGGAATGTGAGCGGGATGGGGAGATTTATTACATGTTACTGAAAGTGAGACTGTAACTCATTAATTCCCTATATTAATTCCTGGCCATTGTTGCCATTTTAGTGCCATTAAGAAAACTGTTCTCAGTAGCTGGGGATCTCCTTGCCGTGCTGTGGTTATTAAAGCTCCTTCTTAGCTCCTTTTACTTTGCTACTTTCCAGCTACTTACTGTAAGAAAACATTAGAAACAATTCTTCATGTTTGTTCCAATTTAATGTTCCAGATGCAGGTGATGGGGGCAGCATCATGGGATTTGCTTCCCAACTTGGTGGTGTCCTCCCAGTTCCAACAGGGAATATTGCATCCAGGGCTGGTTCCAGGCACCAGCGAAGGAAGTAGGTGCCTGGGGAGGCCAGTAGTCAGTTGTCAGGGCGGCAAGTCCAGATTGGCAGCAGCAGCACTTCAGCGGCAGCTTAATCTGCCCACTTGAGTGTTTGGTGGAAATTCAGCAGCGGGTCCTTCACTCGCTGTCTTCCTCTTCATTAGCAGCTCAATTGGGTTCTTCTTTTTCTCTTTTTTTTTCACCACTTGGAGCAGCAGCAAAAAAGGTGGAGCCAGCACTGATTGCACCTCTAGGAAGAGAGTTTGAGTTTTACTGTGTAATGTGTCACTAAGCAGCCTGTTCTGTCTCTGTCCTGTGCACACCCATGTCAATCAGGAATTGCTCAGCTGTGCTCTGCGGAGAGGTGACTGGTTGCACAGGGTTTAATCCATGCAGGGACTCCGGTGTTGCAATGCCGAGCGTCAGAGTGAATAACTTTTAGGCAGCTAGAAAATCACAGGAACAGCAGCACTGTGACCCTCAGAGCTGAGTTGGGGTCTAAACTCCCTAGACAATGCCAATCTATGGGTAACACAGGTGTAACCCCTCTGCCAGGCTGAAACGATAGCAGCAAGGGCCAGGTTCAATACCTAGGGGTCCCCTCCCCACAACATAATGCAAACCAGCTCGAGCCCCCACCCAGTGACCTGGGAAAATCTTACACACACCCCTGGGCGCCTCAAGGAGGCAATACTTCCCCTCTCGCAAGCACAGACTCTTGGTGTAGCAGAAAAGGTTTAATTACATAAGATAAACAACAACAAGCATTAAATCTGGAAAATACCTTAGCTAGAGATCATGGGTCAAACCATGAGCAAAGACCCACCCCAGCAAATTGGGCCGTGTCCTTCTTTCTGGGCCCTTGAGTCCAGCAACCCCTCAAATCACCCACAGTCCCAAAAGTCCCACAATCCAAAAGTCTCTGTCCCGGGTCAGTGCAGCCCCAGAGTTCAAGAGTCTCTTTGCAGAGGTTCCCCTCCCCAGCCTGGGTAGAAAAGGGGCACCTTACGTGGTTCGGGGCCAACTGCCCTGCCTCTTCGTGGGGTTCTGCTTCCACCAGCCATCTCCGCAACTGCTCAGCTCCGCTGGCTCTGTGGGCTGCTCTGCTCTGCCAGCTGCTCGGGTCCATCAGCTGTCCTGTGATCTGCTCCAGCTGTCCTCGCGAGCTGTTTGGCTCCACTCACCCAGGGCTGCACAAACTGCTCCACTCCGCTCTGCCAGCTGCTCTACTCCACGGTATTGCTTCAGGCTCCCAAACTCATAAGCACAGTACTCAGTGCTCTCAGCTCAGCAAGTCCAGCTCTTTAGTGATTTCAGCTCTTAGAGATTCCACCTCATAGTAGGGGAGCCCCAGTGAGTTCAGCTCAGTAACCTGTATCTAGATTCTTAAGGGAAGCAAACATTAACTCTGACATTCCACAGTGGAGAGAGGCACAGGTGGAACTGGTGCATCTGGCTCACACAAGAAGCCTGCACCACCCAGTACAGATATCTGTCCCCAGCCTCTCTCTTTTCAATGGGTTTTGGAACCCATGTGCCCCATCTAGCAAGCGCTATCCAGCTGACAATGAAACCCTCCATCACAAGACAATTTTGTAGTTCCCCATTTACCCAATCAGGGTGACAACATTTCATTCCTCGTGCCCCAATAACAACGAAATTGGGGCTCCCACAGCTGTGAACATAACCATCCCATGCTGCTTTGCGGTATGCTAAGTGGGGTGGGAGTGCCCATGCAAATAACCGAAATACCAATGCAACACTTTCTGCATTCCCCATAATTTACCACCAGATGTCAGGGTGGGGCTCATCCTGACTCTGCTTACATCCTCCCCCCAGCCGAGAATTTGTCATCCCGATAAATCACATTCCCTACTGTACCAACTTATTGGCCCCCGTCAAATGGCCTCAGATAGCCCACTTTAGCTTCCACAAGCCTGTGTGCTAAATGTATTGGCTCCTCACTAGTCACCCCAGGTGCATCATAAGTTAACCGTTTCACTGGTCTTATTACCCTGTCTCGCCTATTGAGAATCTCTGTTGCTGTGGCAGGGGGGACATCCTCTTGAGTAACGGATGGGGAAGTTTCCTGTGAGTCCCCCTCAGATACTGCCATAGGCCCCTGCATTTCCAGTTCTAACAGTGGAGGGTTGATGGTGCTCAGGACATCCTCCACCTGTATGTCTCTGCTGTCCAATAACCCGGGCGTGACATCACATGGGGGTCCCACCAGTGGCTCAGGGGTATCAGGAATAGGCCTAAATACTTCTGCCATGGGGTTTAGGGTGGAAGAGGAGGTGCTCTCATTTGATTCAGCTGATCGAGACTGAAATCTTGTCTTCATCCCAGGATACACCATGGTTGTGTCTTCCTCCTCAGACTCACTCTCAGATGTGCTGAGTAGGGGTAGGTTAGCTGCAGGGGGCCGCCTGTCCATGTTGGAAGGTGGCTTTGGTACAGCACCTTCATTCTGCCCACTTGCCCTGTTGTGGCCCATCTCATAAGGGCTGCCCACCAATTCCCCCACAGGGAGCAAAAGGTTTCTATGCACAGTCTTTGCCTGCCCTGGACCCTCTTCAGGTTTGATCTTGTAGACCGGCAGGTCTCCTAGCTTTTCCATCACCAAGTAAGGTATTGCCTTCCATCTGTCAGCTATCTTGTGTTTGCCAGCAATACCCAAATTTTGCAGCAAGACTCTGTCCCCTGGCTGGAGCTCTTGCAGACGTACCCTAGCATCATATCGATGTTTGTTGCGGTCTGCGTTCTTCCGAGCTGCAGATGCCGTTAAGTGATAAGCATCCCGCAGCTTTTCTCGTAGTCGGGATACATATTGCTGATGAGTTTCATAGCCATCTCCATCCTCGGATCAGGGGCGGCTCTAGAAAATAGGCTGCCCCAGGCAGCGCGGTGTGCTGCGCCGCCCTTCCTCGGTCCCGCGGCGGGTCCCCTCTTCCCGCGGCTCCGGTTGAGCTCCCGCGGCAGGTCCACCGGAGCCCCGGGACCAGCGGACCTGCCGCAGGCATGACTGCGGAGCTCCACCGAGCCGCGGAACAGCGGACCTCCCGCGGGCACGGCTGCGGACGGTTCGCGGGTCCGGCGTTCGCTTGAGCTGCCGCAGTCATGCCTGCGGGAGGTCCAGCCGAGCCGCGGGACGGCGCCTTCCGCAGTCATGCCTGCGGCAGGTCCGTCGCCCGCGCCCGTGGACCTCCCACAGACATGACTGCGGCAGGTCCACCGGCCCAGCCTGCCGCCCCCTAGATTTGGCCGCCCTAGGCAACAGCTTGGTTTGCTGGTGCCTAGAGCCGCCCCTGCCTCGGATACACCAAAGCACAGGTCTATGGGTAATCTTGGTTCTCGCCCAAACATCAAAAGATACGGGGTGAATCCCGTAGCGTCGTTCTTTGTGGCGTTGTAGGCGTGCACCAGAAATGCAACATGTTGGCTCCAGGTTGCTTTCTGTTCTGGCCGCAAAGTCCCCAACATATCTAACAGGGTTCGGTTGAACCTCTCTGGCTGAGGATCACCTTGCGGGTGATAAGGCGTTGTCCTCGACTTTTTAATTCCTGCTATCCTTAGCACCTCCTTTAGAAGGTGACTTTCAAAGTCCCGCCCCTGATCTGAGTGTATCCGGGCTGGGAATCCATAAACTGAGAAATATTTTTCCCACAGTACTCGAGCGACAGTGGTGGCCTTCTGATCGCGTGTGGGATATGCCTGCGCATATCGCGTATAATGGTCGGTCACAACTAGAATGTTCCCAATATTCCTCTTGTCTACTTCTAAGGACAAGAAATCAATGCAAACCAGCTCCAGAGGTTTGTTGCTGGTGATGTTTTTCAGATATGCAGCCCTTGTGGGCAGAGTTTTCCTTTGAACACATCGAGAGCAGGTTTCACATTTTCTGCGAACATCTTCAGCCATCCGGGGCCAATAGAACCTACTGCGAATAAGTTCCAGGGTCCTCTCCATTTCTAAATGTCCAAAGTCATCATGCAGGGCCCTCATGGCCAGGCCTCTGTACTCTTTCGGCAGCACTAGTTGGGTCCGTTGTTTTTGTAAAGGATCTGTGGTCACGCGGTGTAGCACTCCCTGAATCAGTTTTAGTTTGGTCCATTCTCTCAATAGCAGCTTACCTTCTGGGTTGGGCGGGACAACCGCAGCTGGGCTTCGCCCCTCCCTTTTGGCAAGTAGTGTATCACGGATGTCCGTATCTTGCAGCTGGGCTTCCTGCCAGTCAGCCGCATTGAGCACGGGCAAGGGAGATTGGTCCAATGCAATATAGTTCACTGAAGCAGAAAGCATGCATTCAGGGGGAAGGCCCAAAGCTTCAGCCACACATCCATGAAGGCTCTCATGGGCCTCTGGCTCTCTGTGACTCACGCTGCAAATAGCTCTCACTCCATCTGTGGGTATCACAGCAACTTCAGGTGTCTGCGGACGTCTGGACAATGCATCTGCATCTACATTGCTTCTCCCGGATCGGTATTGAATGCTGAACTCATAGCTAGCCAAGGCGGCCACCCATCTCTGCCCTGTAGCATCCAACTTAGCACTTGTTAGCACATAAGTCAGGGGGTTGTTGTCTGTCCACACCTGGAACTGAGCACCATACAAGTAGTCTCAAAATTTCTCAGTGATGGCCCATTTCAAAGCCAAGAACTCCAGCTTGTGGATGGGATATCGAGTTTCACTGTCAGACAGTCCTCGGCTGGCAAAGGCTACAGGTTTGTGGTGGCCTTCCTCTTCCTGATACAGTACTGCTCCCAGACCCTCCAAACTGGCATCAGTATGCAGGATAAATGGTTTGCTTGGATCGGCAAAGACTAGGATGGGAGCATGAGTTAGGCGAGTAATGATTTCCCGAAAAGCCCTCTCACATCTCTCATCCCACCGTGGCCCAAATGGTTCGAAGGGGCCATAATGTCTCTGCACAGGAGGCTTTGAAGGCCTCCTCTTATTCCGGGTCTTAGATTTGTACTTGTTGCACTGGTATCCCCGGGTAAGATCATTCAGAGGTTTTACAATTGTGGCATAGTTCTTCACAAATCTGCGGTAGTAGCCACTAAATCCAAGAAAGGTCTTGAGTTCCCTGTAGTTAGTGGGACGTGGCCAGGTAGTGAGTGCTTCTATTTTATCGGGATCAGTACTCACGCCCTCTTGGGACACGATGTGACCGACATACTTTACTGAGGTTTGGCAGAACTGGCATTTGTCAATTGAAAGCTACAAACGATATGCCTCC
Source organism: Mauremys reevesii (assembly GCF_016161935.1). Lineage (NCBI taxonomy): Eukaryota > Metazoa > Chordata > Testudines > Geoemydidae > Mauremys > Mauremys reevesii. Next base: position 4,708,660 of record NC_052637.1, read on the forward strand.
AACCTATCGAGCACTTTAAGAAGTCTTTCTTGATGTTCCTCCAGGGTTCTTCCAAACACAATCAGGTCGTCCAAGTAAACTAACACTTGCAGTAAATTCATGTCTCCCACAACTTTCTCCATAAGTCGTTGAAATGTGGCAGGGGCCCCAGAAATCCCTTGCGGCATGCGTTCAAATTGGTAGAACCCTAACGGGCAGATGAAGGCTGTCTTCTCCTTATCCTCTTCTCCCAGAGGGATCTGGTAGTATCCACTCCGAAGATCCAACACAGAGAACCACTGGCTACCTAGCAAACAGTCCAAGGCATCTTGTACTCGAGGCATGGTGTATTGATCAACTGTAGCGCACCGGTTTAGGGTGCGATAGTCAATACACATCCGGATTTTTCCACTCTTTTTATGAACGACCACAATGGGTGAAGCATAGGGGCTTCGGGACTCTGTAATGATACCAGCTGCGATCAGCTCTTGAAGATGATGGCGCACGTCTTCCATCTCAGAGAGGGCAATCCTCCTAGACCTCTCCCTGAAGGGTCGGGGATCTTGTAGCCTGATGTGGTGTTCCACTCCTTTGGCACATCCGACGTCCCACTCATGTAGTGAGAACACCTTGGATCTCTGACAAAGCTTTTTCCTCAGGCGATCTTTCCACTCCTCGGACAGTGGTGAGTCCCCGAAGTCAAACTTTGCAGGATCTATCATTGGAACTTCAGCTTCACACTGCGGTCTCACAATGCTTTCAGGCTCAAAGATGTCTGCAATCTTCTGCCCTGGTTTTACAAACACATCATGGCGTGTTTCATTAGCAACCAGGATAGTCACCTCCTCCTGGGCTTCAGCAGGTAGGGTTATGACTCCACTGAGAACCAGCACTCCCTCTGGGAGCCCTCCCTCGGTTGGCTGCTCTGCCACAGCTAATGTTCCCTTACTACCTTTTAGGCAGGTACTCCTGACAATCACCTCCTTTTCTGACATTGCATGCACCACCAAAGGGACCGGGCCCGCATACCTCAGTGCTCCTACTGGCAAATCAGGCATCACTTTTCTTGTGTCCTCAATTCTCCTGTAGGCCGCAGCACAGTGTGTGTGTATCACCAAGGTATTCAGATATTGGTCTCCTGCTTGCTGTCTGCAGTAATCGGCAAGTATCCTAAAGAGGCTGGAGTTGGTCCCTATTAGCACGGACACATCAGAGGCTCCTTTGGGGTCAGGGCATATTAAAGCAGCAGTGTCCACCTCCTGTCTTACCCCAGCAATCTCTTCTGGGAATTCCAGGCGTACTATGACATAGCCTGATAGGGGTATTCATCCATGCTAAGGCCACACAGGCCAAGTCCTGTCAGGGGCTTTATAGGCAAATGCCCAAGCATCTGCTGGTAGAAAGACTGGAATATGATGGTCACTTGGGATCCCGTGTCAAGTACTGCTCTACATTCTGTTCCTTCAACCTTTACAGTGACCTCCGCTCGGGGTCCTATCAATCCTGGGGGGATTCGGGCCGCATGGTTCCTTCCAGGGGAGCCTCCACATCCTGCAGGCCTAGGCAGCTCCCTTCCCAGGCCCTGGGGCCGTTTCCCGACTTTCCCCATGTGGTCCTCAACTTTTGATATACTAACATGGGATTCTCTGCATTCTGACACCTTGCAGCAATGTGCCCACCCTGGCCACACCGGTAGCAGAAGAAGGATTGTCCTTTCCCTTGCTGACGGGGTGGTGCAGAGGTTCTAAACGTAGTCCTCTGGACCATGGTACCAGAGGGTTCCTTGCACCTCAAAGTCTTTGCTGAATCAAGGGTATCCTCCAGTTCAGTCACTTTCTGTGTCAGGGCCTGCACTTGCTGGATAAGTTCCTCTTGAGGATTTACCATTAGTGCCTTGGGCGTCCGCATGGAAGTTATGCTAGTTGCCTGGTGTTGCTGCACCTCCCAAACCTCGCCAGCTGCCTGCCTCTCTTCTTCCTCTCAGACCTCTTTTATCACGCGAGAGTAACTTGGTGGATTATCTTGCCGTTCCCTTAATCGAAGGTGGAGAAGGATTGGGTTCTGATACTGAATTCCTCTCACAATCTGAGCCAATCTAGTCCGGTCCATTTGCTCAACTGCTACTGCCCCCCTCATGATGGCTCTCTGTAATAACTTCTCCAACCTCTGGATATAGGCAGAACCCTTCTCTCCCTTTTGTTGCCTTGCATTGAGGAACTTGCAATAAGCATCCTCTGAACCCTCAGTTCTCCCAAAGGCGTGATCCAGGGCCTCCAGGCAGTCCTTCACCTTGACCCCTGGGTTACTGAGCTTTAGGGTGCGAATCACATCTAGGGCTAGCCCCCTGAGACACTCTACTAGTTGCCTTCTCTTTTCAGCATCAGGCACCGCCCACTCCTGCAGCATCTCAGTGGTGTGCTCCAGCCAGGGCTCAAAGGCTTCCTCCCCAGGTATTGGGGTGGGACCCCCAGAAAACAACCTCAGCTTACGAAAGGGGCTTGACTCAGGGTGTGGTGGCATAACTTTCTCTAATGCTCGCCCCAAAGCCTTCACCCACTCATCAGGTGAAGGAGCAGGCTGCTGTTGTGGGGCTTCCAGCTTAAGGCCCAACAGACCCGCCATATCAGCCAAAGTTTTTCCCTCTTTCCCCAAAAAGGCCGACATTTTCTTTAAAAACTCTACATCAGGGGTAGAGGCTGGTGAGGGCTGGCTCCCAGTGGTTATTACCTTCCACTCACCATCTTCCACTGCTATCGAGCCTGGAACCTGTAGAGGGTCCACAGCCGAGGGCAGCTCACACAGTACAGCAAAAGTCCCCTCCTCCCTCACAAACATGCGCCCACGCATTTTGCACTTACGCAGGTACTCAGTGGATGACCTTAAGGTAGGTTCTATTGAGCCCTCAACAACTGCCTCCAGCACCCCCGTTACCAGAAGACAGTTCCTGGGGTCAATATTCATCCCCTTGCACCAGTCCTCTAACAAGAGTAGGGCCATTATACAAACTCTAATCTGTTCCCAATACAACAGGTCAAAACAACAAGGTAATTTGCAGGTTTCCCAATTCAATGGATCACTCAAGATGTGCTTGCGAGGGGTACTGACCCAGGATCCCGGACGAGCCCCCACCCAGTGACCTGGGAAAATCTTACACACACCCCTGGGCGCCCCAAGGAGGCAATACTTCCCCTCTCGCAAGCACAGACTCTTGGTGTAGCAGAAAAGGTTTAATTATATAAGATAAACAACAACAAGCATTAAATCTGGAAAATACCTTAACTAGAGATCATGGGTCAAACCATGAGCAAAGACCCACCCCAGCAAATTGGGCCGTGTCCTTCTTTCTGGGCCCTTGAGTCCAGCAACCCCTCAAATCACCCACAGTCCCAAAAGTCCCACAATCCAAAAGTCTCTGTCCCGGGTCAGTGCAGCCCCAGAGTTCAAGAGTTTCTTTGCAGAGGTCCCCCTCCCCAGCCTGGGTAGAAAAGGGGCACCTTACGTGGTTCGGGGCCAACTGCCCTGCCTCTTCGTGGGGTTCTGCTTCCACCAGCCGTCTCCGCAACCGCTCAGCTCCGCTGGCTCTGTGGGCTGCTCTGCTCTGCCAGCTGCTCGGGTCCACCAGCTGTCCTGTGATCTGCTCTGGCCGTCCTCGCGAGCTGTTTGGCTCCACTCCACTCTGCCAGCTGCTCTGCTCCACGGTATTGCTTCAGGCTCCCCCACTCATAAGCACAGTACTCAGTGCTCTCAGCTCAGCAAGTCCAGCTCTTTAGTGATTTCAGCTCTTAGAGATTCCAGCTCATAGTAGGGGAGCCCCAGTGAGTTCAGCTCAGTAACCTGTATCTAGATTCTTAAGGGAAGCAAACATTAACTCTGACATTCCACAGTGGAGAGAGGCACAGGTGGAACTGGTGCATCTGGCTCACACAAGAAGCCTGCACCACCCAATACAGATATCTGTCCCCAGCCTCTCTCTTTTCAATGGGTTTTGGAACCCATGTGCCCCATCTAGCAAGCGCTATCCAGCTGACAATGAAACCCCCCATCACAAGACAATTTTGTAGTTCCCCATTTACCCAATCAGGGTGACAACATTTCATTCCTCGTGCCCCAATAACAACGAAATTGGGGCTCCCACAGCTGTGAAAATAACCATCCCATGCTGCTTTGCGGCATGCTAAGTGGGGTGGGAGTGCCCATGCAAATAACCGAAATACCAATGCAACACTTTCCGCATTCCCCATAATTTACCACCAGATGTCAGGGTGGGGCTCATCCTGACTCTGCTTACACAGGCACCTCAGTAGGCAGGGAGCCATGTAAGCTAGCCAATGGGAGATGCCGACAAGGGGGGAAATGGTGCCCTAAGCCACACCCCTCTCATGGATAGGTGCCTAAATCTGGGCTGCAGAGGGGTGTGTGTCTCTGCTTAGCAACCCACAAACAGGAACCCACCACCTGACGTCCAGGGCCGCCAGTCACGGCAGCTCCCAGTGCCTGGTCGTGGTGGCAGCAGCTGGGAGCCCCAGGCCCTTTGAAATCGCCGCAGCAGGCTGCAGGGCTCCTAGGTGCACATGCTGGATGGGTGCAGTGGCACATTAGGGGAAGAAAAAGTCCTAGATCGCGGTAGGAGCCACACTGAGCAGGGATGGGGAGAAGCAGCCCAGGACACTGGCTGCTGGGTGGGGGCAGGGGAAGTCCTGGACTGTGACAAAAGCCATGCAGGGTGGGTGGGAGAAGCCCTGGACCCTGGCAGGAGCCACACTGGGTGGGGTTGGGGGGAAGATGTGGGGCTGAAGCTCCCCCCCCCCCTGTGGAGCTGGTCTGAGCCCCTCCATCTTCTGTGCCCCCTGCATGGAGCCCAAACTACTCACCTTGGTATCACCATTTCCCCCCTCACCACACAGCCATGAAGGAATTCAGCCTAGGAGGCAGGCTCAGCATTAGCCCCATTTGGCAGGTGGGATCTAGGGTACACAGAAGTGAAGTGACTTTCCCAAGACTAAGCAGGGAGTCAGTGGCAGAGCAGAAAACCAAACCCAGGACACCTGAGCCCCTGGCCTGTGCCATAACCACTGGGTCACCTTTCCTACCCTAGGAAGGGGATTCTCCTCTGCGGGCACTAGACAGAGCCCCCAGGAGGTGGGGAGCAGAGAGAGATGAGAAAAAGGACACGGGTGCGAAGCAAGAAGGGGAAACATCAGGAAGGGGAGCAAGGACTTAGAAAAGAAACAAGAGGGAGGGAAAGGGGCAGGGAGCAGAGAAAAGAGAAAGGGGCGGGGGAAAGACTCCCCACTGCTTGTGTCTCCCATCCACCTTCTTCCCACAGCCAACAGTGGCCCTCAGCTCCCAACCAGGCACTAAGCCGGGGTGAGGCACAGAGTGAACACCGTGTCTTTACACAGGGGTGTTAGTGAAGACAGTTTGTAGCTGAGTGTAATGATTTTAACAGACTGTAATTGATGGTAATGTAATGCTGTAGTTCATTGCTATTTTAATAATGACATTGCTGTGATACCAGTGATAGACACACATTCAATAACTAGAATATGAAGGAAGTGTGTGTATAAATATGCTGGAAATTGCCATTTTGGATGGGGAAACTGAGTCAAACACACACACCTCACCCCTAAGGCAGGATGGGGTAGAAAGGAGTTGGCAGTGGGCAGGAGGCGCTTGGGGGAGGGGACCTAGGGGGCAAAGCAGAGGCAGGAAGAGGTGGAGTGTGGTGAAGTGGGGGCTTGGCCTTTGGGAAGGTGGCAGAGCCGAGAGGGGGCACCCACCTATGGTGCGTGAAGTGATGATATTAGCAGTGGCTGCGAAGGCAGCCGGGTGGGCACGTGGAAGGCCTGGCCATGCCGGAAGCCCACAGCCCACAGGGCACCAGCCAGCACAGGCACAGCACCGCCCAAATGTCAGGTGGACGGGTCCACATGGGCGCAGCTTGTGCATGCGGGCACCAGTGGGGGCCCATTGACTGTTCTGCCCTGGGGCCTGGAATTGCTGTTGTTGGGCCTGGGGGGGACTGTGCTCATGTCCTGCTTGGGGCCCACAGCCCAGCTCCCTGTGCGTTCCCATAGCTTGTTCTCTGTGTCCATTTCCCTTTCTGTTCACTGTGCTGTTAGATCAATGGTGACACTCATTTAGGGGGCTTCCCTTGGGTAACTGAGAGATTTACTCTCTGAATTCTCACTGGCACGGTGCTTTAAAAATCTTAAGCAGGCCAGCCCCCCACAATCATGAGGTTTAATAAGAACAATATAGTAAGTATTAGTATTATTTTATTTGCCTTTTGGTGTCTCAGATCTTTAGGGACTGCACTGGGGTAAACTTTTAAAGTGTTTCTCTCCCACAAAGAGAACTAGATACATCCTTTGTTTAGAAAACAAAAGTCAAGAGTCTCACCTCCTCACATGTTTCCAGGAGCTGGGGCTTCAAACACACCAAATATCACAAGACTCATGATAAAATCATGAAAGTTGGTGACGCTGCAGCCCCTTTCCTCTGAGCCAAGCAGTGTTAGTGTAAACGAGAATCAGGTCTCGAAAACACTTATTCCAGCTTAACCAAACTTTTAGCTCTGAGAGTTTATCATCACAAGGCTTGGGAGAATTAGCTTTTATTCATAAGTTTTGGCAAATGTTGCTTTTGCTGTCTACACACAGACCAATGACAAAATATTTCAATTGATAATAAATGAAAATTACAGATATGCAAAGTAAGAACAACGCTGCTTGAGAACTTATTCAAGTTTGATTGAAGGACAGTGACTCTGCGTCTTTTGACAGGTGATGTGACCATCTGTGTTTTGATGTTTATAAAGCTTCAACTTTTTTAATCTCAGTGTTTAGTGACATTAAATCATTGGGGTCTGACTCACTATTATCATATCCCCCACAACTGTTAAAACTGAAATTGAGAACATTTGGAAGGAAATGCTAAACCCAGAGTTTTGTGCAATTGTGAAAATTTAACTCAATGAATATTGAAAAAAAATGCTTAAAACTAGCTGCAGTACAATCTGTTAATATATATTGTGACAAAATTCTATCCCTGACTCCATGGGTCCTGCATTTCCTGGCAGATTTTGCTAGCCTCAGAGGCTCACTGTGATCCTCCACATAGCCCTTCTCTCTCTAGAGGCAAGGGTCACAGCTTACTGAGCCATTTTCATCATAAGCCAACAACAGAGGTGAGGAGAAGCAACCCTCCCTCGCACAGTCTCTGTTGTCCCCCAGTCTCAGTGGTTAATCAGGGAGGAGAGGGAGGTGCCCAGGCCCATCCTATACCCTAGGCTCCAGCCCAGGGACCCTAAAATTAGCGGCTATGGTAGCTGACTTTTTGGAAATAGGACATGTACAATTCCCTGGGCCACCTCTTTACAGCAGCCCCCACTCAATATCTCCTTCACCATTACCTCAGGGCCTCCTCCCTTGCACCTGATATGGCTTTGCACTGCTTCATTCCTCCAACAGCACAACTCACTCCTACAGCCAGAGCCGTCCTTAGCCATAGGCAGAACAGGCAGCCGCCTAGGGCACCACTAGGTCTGGGGGCACCACTCTGCTGAGACAGATGGGAAGCAGTCGAGCATGTAAGAGCAGGGCTGCTGGGTCCTAGAGAGAGCCGAATGCAGCACAGTCTGAGGGAGGGGATTGGCTGCTGGGGTCTCTGGGAAGGGGTGGGGGAAGGAACTCACCTGTAGGGTGACCAGATGTCCCGATTTTATAGGGACAGTCCCGATTTTGGGGTCTTTTTCTTATATAGGCTCCTATTCCCTCCCACCCCCGTCCCGATTTTTCACATTTGCTGTCTGGTCACCCTAGGTGTGGGTAATTGGTGCCTATATAAGACAAAGCCCCAAATATCAGGACTGGCCCCATAAAATCAAGACAGCTGGATCTGGTCACCCTAGCTGGGGAGCACGTCTCTCCCCCGGGGCTGGCAGTGATCCATCCCATCTTGGGGGAGCTGCACAGGGCAGGATGAGCTGCTGTGGCTCCATGGGTGCCCCGTCCCTGAGATCAGATGCTGTGCTAACTTCACCATGGTCGTTGGGCTGGCGGTGGTGCCCATTGGTGTGTGTGATCGGAGATGAGGGTTTGCTGCTGCTGTTGCCACTCTGCATCCCAAGAGGTGGATTTTGGGGTCCTGCAGTTTTCCACCTATCTTCTCCTCTACTGCAGGTATTGGACCAGCAGGCTGGGGAGTGAGCCAAGCATGAAAGCAGTGCTGCGTTGCCATTTAGATTGTCATTGAACAACTTTGTTTGCCAAAAGAGCTTGCTAACAACCCTGAATTAAATTTCAATATTTTTGTTTTTAAAAAATCAATATCTTAGCCAAAAACAGAAAATTAAGTTGTTGACAATTACTTGTGACAAGTTTAGTATGGGGAAGGGAGTGGGCCAGTTTTCATCAGGGAAACAAAAAATGTTGACTGACTTTCCTATAGCCCTGTTACTGCTAAATAGAGCCCTCCAACAACTGTAATATGCTCATCTCCTTACTAATGTATAGAGCAGGGGTCGGCAACCTATGGCCCACGTGCCAAAGGTGGCACGCGAGCTGATTTTCGATGGCATGCAGCAGTGGGCTGAGCAGCTCAGCCCACCGCTGCTCTGGGGTTCTGGCTGCTGCCCCATTGCCACCCGGGGTCCTGGCCGCCGGCCCCACTCAGCACCCACTGCTGGCCTGGGGACCCCCAAGGAACCCCAGGCTGGCAGCGGGCTGAGCAGGCTGGCGGCTGATACCCTGGCTGAGCCACTCAACCCGCTGTCAGCCTGGGGTTCCATTCACTTAGCTGGTAGCGGGCTGAGCAGGACTAAATTCAATGAAATAGGAAAACAAGAGTAACTAATGACAAAGTGCAAGAACCTAGAGCAGTGGTCCCCAACCTTTTACCGTGGCAGTGGATGAGCATCCGCCGAAATTCGGCGGCATTTCAGCGGCGACGCCTCTGGATGACACTGCTTATCGGCGGCAAGCAGCATCATCCAGAGGCGTCGCCGCCGAAATGCTGCCGAATTTTGGTGGCATTTTGGTGGATGCTCGTCCGCCAGCCAGTACGCAGGTGCACTGAGAGGCCCCTACAGGCGCCATGGCACCCGCAGGCACCGCGTTGTGGACCCCTGAGCTAGAGAGCCTCCTGAAGCACGGCGATCGTTTTGATTTAAATGGCCTTGAACTGTACGAAGAATGGAGTACACTGTCATCAATGTTGCCACATGCAAAATTGATAATGGACATTGTACAGTTTATTCATACCAGCAAACTTGTTGACATATATCCTAATGTGTACATTGCCACTCGTATTCTACTGACAATTCCTGTAACAGTAGCATCAGGAGAACGGAGTTTCTCAAAACTAAAGCTCATTAAAAACTACCTCCACTCTACAAGGAGTCAGGAACACTTGACTTGTCTTGCTATTCTTGCAATCAAACAAGACATCACTTTGTCTTTGCATACAATTACATTATTACTGATTTTGCAGCCAAAAAAGCCAGAAAGATTGTTTTTAATTAAGAACTAATCCTTGTTTCAATACCTCTTCATATAAATTTCCAATAAAATGTTGACAAATTAAAAAAATTACATTATTTGCATCATTCTGTCAAATCAGAATTTTTTCTATAGTGCTACTTCTTTAGTGCTAGTCCATCAGCACTACAGTGTGCTTAATTAAGTTAAACTGGTTTTAATAACATGCATGTGGCAAGTTTTCCAATAGTGTAAGCTTATATTTGTGTTGCTAAGAGCAAGACAGGCACAGGGGCACCAGTTTAATAATCCTGCCTAGGGCACCATAAATCCTAAGGACAGCCCTGCCTACAGCTCCTGCCACCCACCCCTCATTGACCAACTGGGAGGCTTTTAACTAGTTCCTGCCAGCCCTTGATTGGCTTCAAGTGTCCCCATCAATCTAGCTATCTCCACTGCCTTCTAGAAGGATCTTAATTGGCCCCAGGTATCTTGATTAATCTGGAGCAACTGCCATTTGGTTACCACGGATTTGTTTAGCCTGGGGCTAACACACCTGTTCCTCACTACTTTACTGTAGCCAACTGGCCTTGCCCCATTACAATATTTGTCTCTCAATTAATTCTGCCAAGCCTGACTATTCTTCCTTAGCAGGGCCCGTGCAACCACTAGGAAAACTAGGCAGCCACCTAGGGCACCAAGATTTGGGGGCACTGCTGCCAATCAAGACTCTGGCTGCAGATCGCAGACTGTAGGGAGGGAGGACGTGTATGATAAGAACCACACTCCCAGTGAATTCCTTTCCTGCCATTTAGAAAGCCAGCGAAGGCCTTTGATTGTGAATCAATAGAGATAGGTACATTTACACAGTAATAGCTCCTTTCCCTTGTAGATTGCACAGCAGCCAGAAGGAGAGTGGAGCAGCTTGCGGCAGGAAGTGTAAGACCCCTGCTGGGCAGGGCCGGTGCAAGGATATTTTGCACCCTAGGCAAAAATTCCACCTTGTGCCCCCCTCCCCCCTCCTTTCCCCCCCGGAGCATCGCTTATTATAAACTTTCAAAAATTAATACTGCATAATGTGGCATTGTTCATTAGAATTAATACACGTTTGGCTTGAAAATTTATTAATTTCATTATTTAGTCTACATATTTAATAAAAATAAATGAATAATCTGACAGTGTTGACATTGTAACTGTTTTCACTTTGCACAACATAACATGGATCTTAAAATAAATCACATACATTATACACAATACATTGTCACGTCCTTCCTTCATTCTTTCATATCAAAGTCTACTACATTTTATCTGAAGCAGTTAGTGATACGTCTAGATTGTAAGAAGCAGCTTCTGTAAAAAGATACGACTTTATTTGTACATACTTGAAAACTGTCATCATATTATCTCAATCCTATGCCATTATCTCAATCATTAAGATTTTGAATAGAAACATATCCATACCATTGTTATGCCCTTCTTATTTATTGTTATGTCCATATTGGTTTCATTTCCATAGTTTGTTTATGATAAGGTCATGTAGGCTTGTTACACTGTTAAAGAAAGCTATCAGGTTGGTTTTACACGTGTGAATGCTTGAAATACCGTTTTTAGCAAAGTTTGACCTTTCCTTGATGTGGGTAGCACGGTCCTACAGATAGCATTTTCACACACATATGTGTATGAAACTGCAAACTATAGAGATGTGCTCCCTGTAGCACTGCAATGTGATGAAGCTAATTCCTACAGGCAGCTACATCCCATGGCCTTTTTTTTTTTTTTTTTAGCAAAGTTGAAGCTAATTTCTACAACGAGAGGTCCATCACATTGCAGTGCTACAGGTAGTAGCACATCCCTATAGTTTTCGGTTTCATACATGTATGTGTGTGAGAAACTGCTGCTTGTAGGAATTAGCTTCATCACATTACAGTGCCACAGGGAGCACATCCCTATAATTTGCAGTTTCATACACATATGTGTGTATGGAAATGCTAACTGTAGGACCATGCTACCCACAGCAGCGAGAGGTCCAACTTTGCTAAAAAAAAAAAAAAAAAAAAAAAAAATAAAAAGCCCATTGGATGTAGCTGATTCCTACAGAGAGCAGTCTCACATGCATACAGGTTGGATAAACACAGTCAACAGCCATCTTGCATAAAGTATATATTAGCTATGTCATATCCATATCTTAAACATATTTTCATAAAGAATGTAGAGTATAATGTCACACTCCACATGTATGTTTGCTGATCTGAAAATAGTAAAGGAGCATGCACCTTTAGGTGCAAATGCTCATGACAATACTACAGAGCCATGCAAGCTCCATGATTCTGTGTGAGATGGCAAACAGTGAGGAGAGCCAGGCAGGTCAGTGGGTTTAGAAAAAAAGGTGTATACATTATGTATATGTTTATGCATTATATGAAGTTTGATCCCCTGGGCACAACAACCCCTGTCTGACCTGTTTGGTACCCTGCATACACTGCTAAACCAAAGCTTCCCAAAATACAGTGCATACATACAAAATACATGCAAAATACAAGTGACATAGTAAGTGTAGTGACTCTATGGTGACATAACTTGAGTTAACCCCCCACTTAAACTGTAGGTATGGCCTTAGGTATATTAAATGTTTGGGAGAATGAGGGCAGACTACAATTCATTCAGGTGTTTCGGCTCAAGGCATTGGAACTGGCCTTACTGCACCCTACAGGCTCAGGAACAAAGAGGCCCAAGAAAAGAGATCATTTACTTATTACAATTTCTTGACTTGGGGGTGTATAACTCATGATTTTAAAATTCTTGTGGTTGTAAAAGTATCTTGGGGGTGTAGATGTGTGTTCATTATATTTTGAAAGGAAAAAGCTATGAGTGGGTTGAACATAGAGTGACCAGACAGTAAGTGTGAAAAATCGGGATGGGGGTGGGGGGTAATTGGAGCCTATATAAGAAAAAGACCCAAAAATTGGGACTGGCCCTCTAAAATCAGGACATCTGGTCACCCTAATTGAGCAAAGAATTAGATCAGTCCCTCAGGATAAGTACATTGGCTATTAGCCAAGATAATCAGGGATGCAGGCCCAGGCTCTGCATGTCCCTAAACTGCCAGATGGTGGGAGTGGACAATGGGATGGTTCACTGAGTCATTGCCTGGTCTGATCATTCCCTTAGAAGCACCTGGCATTGGCCACTGTCACAAGACAGGATACTAGATGAGGCAGACCATTGGTCTGACCACCAATATTTACATCATTGGTGGATTGACTCAAAACAAAGTTTTGACAATAGGCCAGAAATTCAGTCAGAGTGGCAGACAGATGATCCAACAGAATAAACATCTGCTCTAAAAATTAGAATTAAAAAATTCAGGGAATCCCAGCAGCAGATAAGACAACTTGGGAAACTGCTGAGAGACTCAGTGATAAGGGATTCTTTGTTTCTGAGGTGATCTGTGTAAAATGTTTCACTGAATTAAGTATCAGGTGGTAGCCGTGTTAGTCTGTATCTGCAAAAACAAGGAGTCCGGTGGCACCTTAAAGACTAACAGATTTATTTGGGCATAAGCTTTTGTGGGTAAAAACCTCACTTCTTCACACACCGTGAGTGCAGCAAGTTTGAGCACTTTAAAGCGCTAGTGTGGACAGGCTCGTCTCCCAGTGCTCAGAGCTAATCCCCTCGTCGAGGTGGATTACCAGGAGCACAGCGCTTTGAACTCTGTAGTGTAGCCATAGCCTCAGTAGGTTAGATCAGAGAATGAGGAGCTGCACTGATGTGCCTGTGCCTTTAAGAACCCAGCCCTGGGAAGCTGAGGCTGAGAGGTCCTGTCTGTGAGAGGGGAAATAAAAAAGCCCCTCTGCCCCCCCCCCACCATTTTTGCAAACACTGGGGTCTGTCACCGTTACCCCCTCTGCCCCGACTGTGCTGGGTTTGCCCTTGGTCACCCTCTGCCAGCGCCTCACCCCGAGCTTAACGCCCCCTCCTCCCTCCACCCTGATTTTGCCCTTTAGCCCCTCTCCTAACCCTGCCTCCAGCTGCCTGACCCCCCTGACCAGTCAATTTCCGACCCCTGCTCAGGCCCTGGCCACCCCCCTGCTCCGATTCACCCCCTTTGCCACTTTTTAACCCCTATCCAAAGCAGTTAGCAGAATCCTACGGGTATAAGGCAGAGGGAAGGGCAGTGGCTTCAGCAGATGTACCGAGCATGCTCAGATGAGCTGCTCAGGATGCTCAGCACGCCGTAAGTAGCACATTGCTACAGGAGCAGTGTCATTCCTGGGCATGGTAAGGGGAGTCCCGGAGGGGCTGTCAGAGGGCGCGGGGAGGTTGGAAGTTGAGGGGGCTGTCAGGGGCGGGGAGGGTTGGATGAGTGGGAAGTTCCAGGGGCTGTCAGGGGCGGGGAGGGTTGGATGGGTTGGTGGGGGGTTGGGTTGATTTGTCATTTCTTTGTTTTGTCATTTCTTTGTTTTGCTGAATTTTACTGAATAACAGAGTGCCTGATACTGTTCTTGGGGGAGATTTGTAGCTTCCTACATTTTGAATTCCGGAAATTTACTGCACCAAACCCAGCTGCCATCAGTCTGGTTTTCTCTCTCTGCTGACATTGCAGTTTTCTGCCTCTTGACTGGAGGGCGGGGTGAATCCTTTTGTTTTTGTAAAAAATAAAATTATGCTCAGAATCAATCGAAACAGAAAACTGCCTCCTTTTCTCTTTCTGAACATAGTGGGAATTAAGCATGTGCCTAATACTGATCCTGTGTTCAAGAGTGTCACTGAGTAGAGACTTCAGGCCATGCTACAAAAGGGAAATTTATACATTGTGTAACAGATTATCTCCTAGTGTGTGAAGAGCCATTTAAGGGGCAATATCATGAAGAAACCTATAGGAGTGCAGCTATTTAAAAATGGCAGTAGTGTTGGGAAATTGTTTTTGTTCTGTTTAAAACATTTTGCTTATTTTTAATCACATACTATTGCACAAAATATCAGATTTTAGTTTTCCTTTCTTTCAGTTTTCATTTTTTCCTCTCTTTTTTCTTCTTTGAGACAGGATAAGGGATGGGTGAATAAAATATTTTTATTCTATTTGATTAGGGTTTCTTATTTTGAGTCAATTTGAAATATTTTTTTCCATTTAGCATCATTTTGTGGAGAAATTAGAAACATTAAAAAAGAAAAAATATGTTTTAAAAAAATTTCTAAATGCCACATTCTACTGAAATATCATTTTTGTTTAAGTATTTTTGACCAGGTTCAGTATTGTCAGCTCTGTGTTATTTGTGATTTTTATTTTGTCTCACAGCATTCGGTAATTTTCTGAAAGCCCTAATGTTCTAGTTTTGAGTTTATGTGAGAGTACTTGATTTCATTTAAAGTAAAAAAAAAAAAGTTCTAGCCTTTATAGTTGCAGGGGAAAGTATAAGATTGAATGTACCCTCAAGGCCATGGGCGCCAACTTATATGGGCTCCTGGGGCTTTAGCCCCAGGAATATTCACAGTCAGGGGCTCTGCTCCAGCAATATTTGGAGCTAGTTTCTCCCCTAGCCGCCACCAGCCCAGAGCCTTTTAAATCCCAGCCGCGGCGGGGAGTCAGAGGGCTCTGGGCTGCCCACTGAGGCAGGGAGCCCAGAGCCCTTTAAATCCCAGCCGCGGCCAGGAGTCAGAGGGCTCTGGGCTGCCCGCTGCGGCGGGGAGTCCAGAGCCCTTTAAATCCCAGCTGCGGCTGGGAATCAGAGGGCTCTGGGCTGCCCGCTGCAGCGGGGAGCCCAGAGCCTTTTAAATCCCAGCCGCGGCCGGGTGTCAGAGGGCTCTGGGCTCCCCGCGGCTGCCGGCAGCCCAGAGCCCTCTGACTCCCTGCCGCGGCTGGGATTTAAAAGGCTCTGGGCTCCCCGCGGTTGCAGGCAGCCCAGAGCCCTCTGGCTCCGGCCAGGGCTGGGAATTAAAGGGCTCTGGGCTCCCCGCGGCTGCCAGCAGCCCAGAGCCCTTTGAATCCCAGCCCCTGGCCACTGATTGCCCCCTCCCCAGACCCCCGCCCCAACTGCCCCCCAGGACCTCCACCCCCTATTTAAGCCCCACTGGTCCTTGTCCCCCGATTACCCCCTCCTGAGACCCCTCCCCCGTGGTACCTCAGCCCCTCTCTAAGCCTCCCTTCTACTTGCCCCCTACTGCCCCCTCCAGAGACTCCACCCAACTTCCCCCCCAGGACCCTCCTACTTGTCCCCTGATAAACCTCCTGGACTCCCATGCCTATCCAATTGCTGCCTGTCCCCTGACTGCCCCTCCGAACCTCTGCCCCATCCAACCCCCCCTGCTCCTTGTCCCTTGACTGCCCCCTGGAACCCGCTACCTCTTCTCCAACCCCCAAACCGCTTACTGTGCCACTCAGACCAGCGTGTCTGGCTCCGTGCAGCTCCAGACAGTTGCTGCCATGCTCCCCCATGGAGCCCACAGCCCTCTCCCACCCCCAGCACCTGCCTTCCAGATTTGAACACCTCAAAATTCAGGAGTGCTCAAGCTTGGTTTGGGCAGCTTTTACTTCATTTCTCCCAAATCAGTTTCCCCTGCAAGGTGCCACTGAAGGTCTTGGAGAACAGAGAGATCGGGTGGCCTCCTAATGCCTGGAAAAGAGACAAAGACCAGAGGAGGGAGTGTCAGTGCCTGTGCGGACTTCTGGGAAGTGCACGGTGTGGAAGGGGATGCTGTGATGCTTTGGAACAACTCCATACAAAGCCAGTCAGGACTCTGGGGGAGCCTCCTCTCTTGGAGCATACTGTCTCCAGGGCAAGAAGCTTACACCTTCCTGGGTCTGACCTCGGAGCATTCAGCATGCCCTTCCACATCATTCACTTTCCACAGCGAGTCTGCCCAGGCTGGTCCTGGGGCAACCAGAGGTCCCTGCACCCCAACTCCGCAGTCAGATGTGACTCTCAGCCAGACAGTAAAACAGAAGGTTTATTAGATGACGGGAACACAGTTTAAACAGAGCTTGTTGGTACAGAAAACAGAACCCCTCTGTCAGGTCCATCTTGGGGGCTGGGGAGCCCAGAACCAAGTTCTGGGTCTCTCCCCATTTCCCCAGCCAGCTCCAAACTGACACTCCCTCTGGCCTCTGTCTCTCTTCCGGACAGGGAGGCCACCTGATCTCTTTGTCCCCAACACCTTCAGTTGGCATCTTGCAGGGGAAACTGAGGCACCCACACAGTATTCAGAGAAAATATTAAGAACATTCCCACTTCATCACAACAGGTGCAACAAAATATAATACCGTATATTGAAGTAGGCAAGTGCTGCTTCTGACTTTCCACTTTTAATTGACCCTTGTAATCTTGTGGCACTGACGCGTTGTAGCTTCATTTTATATCGGCTTACAGGGCGGGAGCGGGGGGCACCACCATTTTGGGCCCCACCAAAAATTATACAAACCTGCCGCCTATGCTCAAGGCTGAGAAATCAAATGGCAAAAAAATAGGAACTCAAAATGTACACCTCTACCTTGATATAAAGCTGTCCTTGGGAGCCAAAAACTCTTACCGCTTTGTAGGTGAAACTGTGTTATATTGAACTTGCTCTGATCCACCGGAGTGCGCAGTCCTGCCCCCCGGAGCTCTGCTTTTCCGCGTTATATCCAAATCTGTGTTATATCAGGTGGTGTTATAGCAAGGTAGCGGTGTATATTTAAAATACTGATTTTAAAGTCAATATCATAACTTTTTTGACCCAATTTGTGATTATATTTTTAAATGTGTGCGGGGGGGGATTTTTTGTATCGATTTTCATAAAGCAACAAATATTCTAAAGCACAAAAAAAACACTTCACAAAATGTACAGCTTGTATATGTTCTTATAATTAAGCAATTATGCAGTTTTACAGCTAATCAAAGCTACAAGACCAGACAATCATAGGTGCAGGAAGTAGGGGTGTGTGGGGGGTGCAGCGTCCCAAGGTTTTATGTGGGGCTCCACTCCTGGTCCCAGGGCTCCGATCCTGGCCCCGTGTGTGAGGATCCACTCCTGCTCGCCACTAGCTGTGGCCCCAGCCTCAGTCCCTTTACCCCTGTCTGTGCCCCACCCTTCTGGAGATACAGCCCTGCTCGCAGCCCCAGCTCTGAGGAGAGGGCGTGAACAGGCATAAAGGGGGCATGAGGTAAAAATTTTGGGGGTACTGTCACTGGCTTTCATCACCCCTACTGTAAAAACTGTTCAGGTGCCACTGCAGACAACACAAGACCAGACAATACCACTCACCTAACACATTAGGGTGGCATTTACACTGACTCTTGAATACTGAGTTTGGCAGTGCTGCTGCTCTGTTTTTGAAAGGCACAAACAAATTTCAGTTTTCTGCAATAATTCATCCAATCTACATAAACCAATGTATCACACCTATTAATTTAATTCATCAAAGTGCTGTAGTTCTTTGGCAATAAGGGTCTGAAGGAAATGGATGAAAATTGATCTTTAAAAATGATTTAAAAAAATTAAATCAGAGGCTTTTCTTTCACTTGGATTTTTTAAATTTAAATTAAATACTGATTTATATTTCAGATTAAAATTATGACAACTGATGCTAATGCATATAACATTCAAGCAGTATATGTTTGCTTCAAAAGTTTTAAAGCAAATCAGATCAATGAAGTGGTGGCAGTCACTGGCTAAGCACCTGGAAACAGAATTTGTTGACAGGCTCACCCAGCTTTTGACAGTAGTAGCCTGTTCTGCAGGTACAGAGAAAATATTTTATTCATTTCAATGTACCCAACTAGCTCAATTCAATGACTCGTCCATTCAAAGTTGAGAAACCAGTTGGGAGTTGAAAAATCAGGAAAGTTTGTTTTCCACTCTGAAATTGTGATTAAAAACAAGGTGTGAGAGGATGAGATCTACCAGCTCTAAAATCTTGAAGGACACAGTGACCAGAAACAATCAGTTCAATTCACTAACTACAGATAATAGTTCCTTTTTCCTAACAAATCAGATTTGAATGCAAAACATGTTTTAGTAAAGTATTTTTCTCTTCCCTATCCTGTTGTCCAGATCAAGTTACAATGAAGATGAAGCTTCTTTCATTCTCTCCTAGCTCCGCAGTGAGCGCCTCTCTGCCTAATTTGATCATTTTCTTCATTACTTATCACATTCACAAGCTGGAATCAGGTAGGAATCCCACTGGTCCTGCTGCTCCTTGTAGGATTTGTTTCATGGTGGTGATTTATAAATCATGCCTATTCCACTCCTTTGAACAAAACTGAAAAAAAAGAGACCAAAACCAAAAAAAACCAAACCAAAATACACCCAAACCCACCCTACAACAAATTTCAGATTGGCAGTTTTCACGGAGTGTGTGGGGAGAGACTAGGCCCGGCATCCCCGGCTTCCTGCGATTCACCATGACTTAGTCACCCAGCCAGTAAAACAGAAGGTTTATTTAGACGACAGGAACACAGTCCAAAACAGAAGTGGGTATTCACCCACGAAAGCTCATGCTGCAAAACGTCTGTTAGTCTATAAGGTGCCACAGGATTCTTTGTTGCTTTTACAGATCCAGACTAACACGGCTACCCCTCTGATACTTGAGTCCAAAACAGGTCTTGCCGGTACAGACAACAGGACCGCCTTTAGTTAGGTCCCTCTGGGGCCCCCAGTGAGGCCACAGCCCTGTTGGGAAGCCCAAACCCCGTTGGGGCACCCCTCTCCATTTCCCAGCCAGCTCCAAACTGAAACTTCCTTCAGCCTCTCACTCTGCTTCCCCCCGGCTCCTCACCCAGCCTTTGTCCTTTTTCCAGTGTCCCAGGCAGAGGTGTTACCTGGCCTTGAACCCCCCACCCCCTCCTGGGTTCTCAGGTTACATGCTCAGGTATCCCGCCTTCCCCAATTGAGGCAGCCCCAGCAAAACTGCCCTGCAACTTCCCAGGTCAAAGCAGCAAAGAATCCTGTGGCACCTTATAGACTAACAGACGTTTTGTAGCATGAGCTTTCGTGGGTGATCTTGCATCTGAAGAAGTGGGTATTCACCCACGAAAGCTCATGCTGCAAAACGTCTGTTAGTCTATAAGGTGCCACAGTATTCTTTGCTGCTTTTACAGAACCAGACTAACACGGCTACCCCTCTGATACTTCCCAGGTCAATACTCCCCACTCAGCTTTCACATAACACATCAAGAACATTCCCACTTCATCACAGCTCATTATCAGTAAATAAGTCTCCACTTCCTCCGCAACCTTTCTGGAGCAGTAATTCTCCACCTGCTGCATATAAGGCAACTCAGTTTCTCTATCTAGGTACTTATATCATCGTATCTGAGTGTGAGGCTGTATGGAATATGGGTGACCATTGATACCAATATTACAAAATCACAATAAATCTTATACAAGATATGCCATGAGAAGTAATTATGCCGCTCTACCCTGTGCTGATTAGGCCTCAATTGGAGTATTGTGTCCAGTTCTGGGCGCCACATTTCAGGAAAGATATGGACAAATTGGAGGGAGTCCAGAGAAGAGCAACAAGGATGATTAGGGGTCTGGAAAACATGACCTATGAGGGAAGATTGAAAGAACTGGGTTTGTTTAGTCTGGGAAAGAGAAGACTGAGAGGGGTCATAAGTTTTTTTTCAAATACCTAAAAGGTTGTTATAAGGAGGAGGGAGAAAACGTGTTCTCCTTAACGTCTTATGATAGGACAAGAAGCAATGGGCTTAAACTGCAGCAAGAGAGGTTTAGGTTGGACATTAGGAAAAACGTCCTAACTGTCAGGGTGGTTAGACATTGGAATAAATTGCCTAGGGAGGTTGTGGAATCTCCATCATTGGAGATTTTTAAGAGCAAGTTAGACAAACTCCTGTCAGGGGTGGTCTAGACAGTGCTGGTCCTGCCATGAGTGCAGGGGGCTGGACTTGATGACCTCTCGAGATCCCTTCCGGGTCTATGATTCTATGTAAGATATCAGTGGAAAAGGCTTGATTTTGCTAAATACAAGTTTGTTTATAGTCTGTATCATCTTGATATGGTGAGATATAAATATGTGCGGTATATTTGTGTCTCAAACTTGTGCTGTGCATTTGGGTGACACCTCCAGACAGACCGGCATCAGCACTATCCAGCCTGCTGTAGAATGAACCATTGAGAGAAGCCTGGAGCTATGAATCAGCAGAACAAGTAGACAAGTATCAGGAGGTAGCTGTGTTAGTCTGTATCCACAAAAACAATGAGGAGTCAGTTTACACTTTAAAGACTAACAGATTTATTTGGGAAAAACTCATGTCCAAAATAAATCTTAGTCTTTAAGGTGCCACTGGACTCCTTGTTGTTCTTCAGGACATGTAGGGACATGCATAGGTGCTGACTTCTACTGGTGCCGGTGGGTGCTTTACCCCCCCCCCCCCGCCCCCACCCCGACTCCACCCCTTCCCCGCCCCCTCCATCCCCCATTCCAACCCCTTCCCCAAAGTCCCCCCAAACCCGCTCCCTCCCTCTCCCATTCCAACTCCTTCCTCAAATCCCCACCCCAGACCCGCCTCTTCCCTGCCTCCTCCCCTGAGCATGCCACGTTCCCACTCCTCCCTCCCAGCGCTTGCTACAGCTGTTTAGCAGCGGCAAGCACTGGGAGGTAGGCAGAGGAGGAGGGGTTGTGGGGAGGGGAGTTTGGCTGCCAGTGAGTGCTAATTTTTTTCTGTGGGTGCTCCAGCCCCGGATCACCCACAGAGTCAGCGCCTATGGGGACATGCCTATGGACAGGGGACTCCAAGTACCTTTTCATGCCCATGTGCTGTGAGTTTGTGTTTGGGTCAAAGGATGTACACGCCACATGGCAAAGGATATAAAAAGGCAGCTGCATCTTCTCCATTTTGTCCGCAATCCTGCTTCTCACCTCTGGAGTAACTTCCATACAAACTGAAATTTTGAAGAAAGGACTGATAGACCCCTCCAAGCTTTAGATGTGTTCAAGAGGGACTTTGCAAGCTAGCAAATTTGCCAGTGCTGCTAAGAACCTGATATATGGATTCTGAAGTCTCTCTTTCTGTATATATATGTGTGTATATATATGAAAGTATCTGACTGCTTTGACTATTTAGCAACTCTCTTCATTTTTCATTCCTTTTCTTTTCTTATAAAACCTTTAGATTTAGATACTAAAGGATTGGCTAGCAGCATGGTATTTTGGGTAAGATTCAAATTGGTATTGATCTGGTAATGTCTGGTCCTTTGGGGAATTAAAAGAACATTTTGTAAAGTGAATAGTTTTAAGTAACTTCTCACTCTACTGAACCTATTTGCCAATTGGGAGCCAGAGACTGGAATGCAGTAAAGGGGGCTGTGTGATTTCTTTTCTTGATAACCAGTGTGGGAGATCAGGAGCACAGTTTGTGACTGGTTGGTGAATCTAACTATAGTGTAAACCACCAGTTTTGGGAGAATCTTCTCTCCTTTTTGCAGCCTTCCCTGATATTGGCATTTCCACTGTGGGCTGCCCTACACACCTCTGGTCATGCTGAGCATCCTACTTCACATGCTTGCACCCTCTGTGACCCAGTCCTTTCTCAAACACCAAGGCTACCTGGCCTAAAGCTGAAGTGATCTGGGGTCAGTGGGGCCAAGGCAAGTGAGTCCCAGAGTTGAAGACCCTGTACTGAAAATGTCCTGGCAGTGACCCCGTCTCACTAAAAAGAGGTGGAGGGGGGCAAAGGAGGAAAACTCAAGAACCTCAGCTGATCTCAATGAAAATGGTGTCCTCATACGAGGTGAGAGGTGTGGTCTCCAAAGAAGCTGGGACCCAAAACATTAGGGTGAAATTCTAGGTGATCTCTGTTGACTTCAATGGAGTCAGGATTTCATCTTTCACCCTTCTTATATTAAAACCAGTGCCGAGAATCACATCAGAAATATAGTGAAGGCTGTAACAGATCAGAGCTCAGGTATACAGTGTATATACTCAGGTCACCCTGCCCATTCACGGGCCGCTGAAATGGCTCTATTGCATATCAAATTAATATAAGGGGCGTTATCAGTGATACCCATACCTGAGCTGGCCTGTCACTTTCTACTATAAATGCCTTTTTCAGTTGCTTGTAACTTTTCCAAATTTCAAATATTCAGGTTGAAAATTTGCATGCCAAATGTCTGCCCCAGACTGAATTTTTGGAAAGTTTGAACCTACTGTCTCTTTTGTTTCTAGCATGTTTTCCCCCTGAGCTTGTTCTCTTTTTGTTTTGGTGTATTTCACAGCCCAGTTCAGAGTGATGGGTCCTGGTCACCCTGTCACTGCCATTGTGGGTGAGGCCATTGTGTTACCCTGTCACCTGTCCCCCAGGATGAGTGCTGTGAACATGGAGGTGAGATAGTTCCTATCTGAATTCACTTCAGTTGTTGACCAGTATCATGAAGGAAAGGATCAGTATGGAGAGCAGATGCCAGACTATCATGGAAGGACAGAGCTTTTGAAAGCTGGCATCACGGATGGGAATGTTTCCTTGCAGATTCTTAATATCAGACGCTCAGATGAAGGACAATACAACTGTTTTGTTCAAGATAGTCCTTTTTATGAAGAAGCCCTATTGGAACTGAAGATAGCAGGTCAGCTGCTCTTGTCTGTATTATCTTAGTCTGGGCTGTAGTTTTTGTTCTTTTCTACTGCAACAACTGTGACTAGCAGCTTGTGAATTATTTTAGAGTAACACAGCGTGTCTAGATTTCAGCACACGACCATGTTCATACACTTTGGAAAATATGCTGAAAACTTTCCCAATGTTTTATTAAAGACCTCTTCAGAATGGTCAAGTGATTTCCTTCCCCAAAAGATGTTTTTGGCTGACTTCAAAAGGAGGGAGAGAGAGGAGGGAAAAGACGTCTAGACAAATATGGCCTGGTTTATACTAGAAAAATAGGTCAGTTTAACTGTCTCTCACGGGTGTGAAAAATGCACACCCCATGAGTGACAAAACTAAGCTGACCTAAGTCCCCATGCAGGTAGCGCTGGGTCAACAGAAGAATTCTTCTGTCAACCCAGCTACTGCCTCTCAGAGTGGTGTATTACCTATGACACCAGGAGAAGTCCTGCCTTTGGTGTAAGTAGTGTCTCCACTGAAGCACCACAGCGGTGAAGCTGTGCTGCTGTAGCCTTTCAAGTCTGGACAGCCTGTGCTCTTCCAATTTCTCTGCAGTCATTCTGAGGCGAGGCTAAGGTGGGACTGCCAGGTTTATAGGGCCTTCTGATGTGGTCACTACAGGTAGTTAGTTGGGGTGCAGTCAAAATCAGTTGTAGCTGTCTAATTGGCTGAGGCCACATAGCGATGGTGGTGAGGGAGGGAGACATTATGTATTTACCGCTAGTGGATGAGTCCGAGCGTTTGTCCCCTGCTGCTCTGACACAGTAACCATGGAGCCAGTTAGATTTATTTATTTATTTAAAAATAGAACAAACAAAATGTTTATCCAATATACTAAAAACTGGCTTTCTGAAAAATTCATATCCCACTAGGTATTTAAATGAAGTGACCAGTTTTCCAAATGTGTTCAGTGCTCCATTGTTCTTGGGTAGAGAGGACAATATCTCTCACTTATTCAGTGAAATTATTTTAAATATTTGTTCACATCTTTTCCTGTGTCCATGGGTATTGGGAATTCAGAAATTCCAGTGTTCATTTATCCCTTCTACGTGATCAAGTGATCTCTAGTGGGAGTAAGGGATCCACAATCTCTCATTCATCCTTTTAGCTGTTAAGTTGCCCCATTGATTTGCCACACATTTATGTAATTTTCTTCTAGCTTTGGGCTCCAATCCTCTAATCTCTGTGGAGAGTCACCAGGATGGAGGGATCTGGGTGGTTTGTCAGTCGGCTGGGTGGTACCCAGAGCCCAAGGTGCTATGGAGAGATCGCAGTGGGCAAGAATTACCATCACTGTCTGAAGCAAAATCCCTAGGGGATAGTGGCCTGTTTGAAACAGAAAATTCTATTATTATAAAAGAACGTTCAAACCAGAACCTGTCCTGTTGGATCAGGAACACCGTTCTCAATCAAGAAAAGGAATCAACCATTTATATAGCAGGTCAGTTACCAGCTAAACCCACACCCTTAAATCACCTTAATCAGAAATAAAACAAAACATAGGAAACAAAGAACTGAAGCATCTGTTGTGCATATTTTACAACCTACATAAAAACAAAGAAGTTCAGAAATTGGTACCTTAACAGGTCACAACTCAGGCAATCTGATTGCCTTAATTTTGAAGATTCAGAATTATCAAAGCTTTGGGTTTCATGTAAATTTAATCTTAACTCTGATACTACTGAAAATCTTTCTTAAAAAAAGAATATGATTTTGAGAAGAAATATTTACCAAACCTTGAAAGAGTTTGTTCCTAAAAACTTAACTTCACCACAGTGATTTTGTGAATTTGTACACTATGGTTTGTTTGCTACCTTTTCAATAAGTGAAATGTCACCAAATTACGTGGGCTTGTTTCCGCTGACATTCAATGGGAGTTGTGCTCATAACTCACTTTGCCTTTGTTTACACACGCAAGCTGCACTGATTAGCTACTGAGTTATTGATGAAACCCCTTGTTTGAATGCTCTTATTTCAGTTTCAGAGTGTCCCATGTTTTTAGCTTAAGTCAGTTCCTTACTGATTTATACTTAATGGAGAAAGGACACTATTCAGCTGATTTACAATTTAAAGTCTTGTCAATCAGTTTAGTTACATTGGGGCAGTCCTGATACGTGGTCAGCTGTGGAATCAATGTAACGATGACTGCATGAGTGTTACACCAATTTCACTAAAGCAGTGCACAAATCCTGTGTGGAGAAGGCCTTAGGCATGTTTGAAATGCCCACCCTGGTTAGATGATTTAAATGCTTTAAAAACAAGAACGGCAAAAGAAGATGAATCAATTTTCAGCACTTAATGTTTGGATTAATTGCAATTATAATTCATTGAAATAATTGTGGAAATTATTAGTGACTCACTAAAATACTCTTGCAATTTCTGAATGCTGCTGAACAGTGAGGAGCAAATTGTTTGCTGCCATAACTCCACTGAAGTCAGTGCTGTTTTGTGAGCAGAGAATTTGCCCCTGAACTCAATGAAGCTCTGAATACCATGAATCAAACCAGGCCTGTTTATTCACAGGTTAATCAGTGCTAAAGTTGTGTTGGTTGGAGTAATTTTTAAAATCAGGTTTTGGTTTTTTGTGTAGCAGAGAGGGGGTCATGTTTTCACTCCTATCTCACATACGTCCTGCTGGGGACTATTTACATAGTTATATGCAATAGAGAAAAAAATAGCGTTGTCCCTGTTTCCAAACTAATGCCTATCCCGTGGGGTTTATTTTTCAGATTTCTTTTTCCCGAGGGCGAATCCATGGATGGTGGCTCTGAGTGTGATTCTCCCGGTTTTCCTTGTTTGTTTCATTGGCCTCACTCTTTATCTATTTAAAATAAAAGGTAAACACAGGGGAAAATTTAGTGAAATTAACAAGAATTTTTCTTCTAATAAATGAAAAAAGGGAAGAATGAAATTTTACACTAGGCCAAGCAGGGGAAGCACCGACCTGCACTGCGCTCCCCCCAGCAGCACAGGGAAGGAAACGTTACTAAGGCTCCCATTTGCTCCAGGAGGCAGTGATCTGCACCAGCCCTTTACAGGCACAGAATATTTCTCCCCCAGAACTGCCTCAGTTAAGCTGAATGGAGCATTTGGGGAAGGCGTGGAGGGAAGATTGATCCAAAACCTTCTCCACTCCTCACTCTTTTCTGACCATTTCCCACCCAGCTGTGCAGTTATTCCCTCCTCGGTCCCCATGGACTGTGGGAATTAGTTAATGTCTTTTCCCCTCCTCCGATCAGTAAATATTTTGTACAGAGTTGAGTCCCCATAACGATTGTTGTGATTTTTTTGGGGGAGCAGTTGTCTGTGATTTCATTTAATGTTGAAAAGAAATTGGAATGAGACAAAGCCTGGCAAATTTCATCCCAATAGGTAATATTAAAAAAAATATACACAGTAGAAAAGAGGGGTCTGAATAGACATGAGCTCTGAGCCTGAACCTGTGTTCTGACAATAGTGAGAAACAATAAGTCAGAGATTAAAGGTATGTCTGCACTACAGGATTATTCCGATTTTACAGAAACTGGTATTTGGATACAGATTGTATAAAGTCGAGTGCACGCAGCAACACTAAGCACATTAATTCAGGTGTGCATCCATGTACCGAGGCTAGCGTCGATTTCCAGAGCATTGCACTGTGGGTAGCTATCCCGTAGCTATCCCAAAGTTCCCACAGTGTCCCCCACCCATTGGAATTCTGGGTTGAGATCCCAATGCATGATGGGGCAAAAACAGTGTCGCGGGTGATTCAGGGTAAATGTCGTCACTCAATCCTTCCTCTGTGAAAGCAACGGCAGACAATCATTTTGCGCCCTTTTCCCTGGATTTCCCTGGCAGATGCCATAGCACAGCAACCATGGAGCCTGTTTAGCCTTTTTTCACTCTCACCATATGTGTACTGGATGCTGCTGACAAATGCGGTACTGCAGTGCTTCACAGCAGCATTCACTTGCCTTTACAAGTTAGCAGAGATGGTTACCAGTCCTATTGTACCGTCTGCTGCTGTCATGGGTGCTCCTGGCTGGCCTCGGTGAGGTCAGCCAGGGGCACATGGACAAAAATGGGAATGACTCCTGAGGTCATTCCCTTCTTTACATTTTGTCTAAAGGTAGAGACAGTCCTGCCTAGAATATCAGGCAAGCCTACTAAAGAACCAGAGAGCAAACAGCCATTCCGGGTCAGAGCCCCAGACATCCGCCAGAAATGATGAGCTGCGGGCCATTCTAGGGGGTGCCCCTGCAACAACCCCATCCGTTATTTCCCTCCTCCCCCACCCCTCCTGGGCTACCATGGCAGTTATTTCCCACATTTGTGTGATGAAGTAATAAAGAATGCATGAATAAGAAACACTGACTTTATTGAAATAAAATGCGGGGGAGGCAGCCTCCAACTGCTATGATATTCCAGGCATGACTGAATCTCCAGGAGACAAAACTTAAAGAAGGGAATGACCGGGAGTCATTTCCATTTTTCCCAAGCCCCTGGCTCACCTCACGGAGCCCAGCCAGGAGCACTCACAGGACGACGATGACAGATACCAGTCCTATTGTACCATCTGCCATCAGGAAGGGAAGGCAATGGGGTGCTGCTGTGTAACGCTGCAGCACCATGGCCGCCAGCAGCATCCAGTAGACATATGGTGACATTGAAAAAAGCAAGAAACGATTTTTTTCCCTTTTCTTTCACGGGAGGGATGACGACATATACCCTGAACCACCGGCGACAATGTTTTAGACCCTTCAGGCATTGGGAGCTCAGCCAAGAATGCAAATGGTTTTCGGAGACTGTGAGGACTGTGGGATAGCTTGAGTCCTCAGTCCCCACCTCCCCCCTCCGTGAGCGTCCATTTGATTCTTTGACTTTCCATTACACTTGTCATGCAGCACTGTGTTGAGTCCCTGCTGTGGCCTCTGTCTATCATAGCCTTGGAGATTTTTTCAAATGCTTTGGCATTTCGTCTTTTGGAACGGAGCTCTGATAGAACAGATTCATCTACCCATACAGAGATCAACTTCAATATCTCCCGTACGCAGTGATGAGCTGCCAAAATATTAATAACAGGTTCCCTCCTCCTCACCTCAAGAGGGGGTCGTGCCCCCCCAGGGGGTCGTGCCCCATCCAACCCCCCATGTTCTTTGACACACACCCCCGGGACCCCTGACCCATCCCCCCTTCCCTGGCCCCTGACTGCCCCTTGCTGCCCCATCCAATCCCTCCTCTTATTTCTGATGGCCCCCCGGGACCCCTGCCCCATCCAACCACCCCTTCTCTGTCCCTGACTGCCCCCACCACCTCATCCAACCCCTGCTCCTTCCTGACTGGCCCCCCCGGGACCCTTGTTCCCATTCAATCCCCCTGTTCCCTGCCCTCTGACTGCCCCCTGACCCCTATCCACCTCCCCACACAACCCACCGAACACCCCCTCCCTGCTCCCTGCCCCCTTACCACACTGTCTGGAGCCGGGACCGGGTCTGCTCCACCGGGACCACGACCGGTACCATGGGGCCCAACTCTCCGGGCCTGAGCCGCTCGGCCAGCACCGGGACTGGCGCCGCGGAGCCAGACTCCCTGGGCTGGGCCGGAGCTGCTCAGCCGGCACCGGGACCGGCGCCGCCGCGGGGCCTGACTTCCCGGGCTGGGCCAGAGCTGCTCGGCCGGCACCAGGATCGGTGCCGTGGGGCTCCGAGCTGGGCCGGGTCAGAGCCAGTCGGCCGGGACCAGCCCGAGCCGGGGGTGCTTGGCTTGGGCCAGGTGGCGCCAGACTGGGCTGCATGCGCCGTCCCCCCAGCCCAGCTTACCTGCCTGCTGCTTGTTTCAGGCGTGGGAAGCAGGGGAGGGGGAGGAGAAGGAGGGCGGAGTGTTCAGGGGAGAGGGGGAGGTGAGCTGGGGCCGGGGACCGGGTGGACAGCTGCCCGAGCCTTTGTTAAATTTAAAAACTTTTTAGAACCGGTTGTTCTGGAACAACCGGTTCTAAAAACACTTCTAAATTTAACAACCGATTCCTGCGAACCGGCTGGAGCTCACCACTGCCCGTACGGTCCATGCTGGAACTCTTTTTTGATTCTGGGACTGCATGGTCACCTGTGCTGATCGGCGTTCCACGCTGGGCAAACAGGAAATGAAACTCAAAAGTCCGCAGGGCTTTTCCTGTCTACCTGGCCAGTGCATCCGAGTCAGATTACTGTCCAGAGCAGTCACAATGGTGCACTGTGGGATACCGCCCGGAGGCCAATACTGTCAAATTGCGGCCACACTAACCCTAATCTGAAATGGCAATACCGATTTCAGCGCTACTCCTCTCATCGAGGAGGATTATGGATATCGGTATTAAGAGCCCTTTATATCGATATAAAGGGCTGTGTTGTGTGGACGGATGCAGGGTTCATTTGGTTTAACGCTGCTAAATTCAATATAAAGTCGTAGTGTAGACCAGGCCAGAGAAGGGAAAACTTTTTTCTCCTGGTGTTGAGAATATGAAACCCATCAAAGGCTCATGAATTGTATAATCACTGTGCAACTTTCGCGAAATGCAGTCAACTGTATAACCGAAGGCAAAAATGCTCCTAATAAGAATTTATATTTATTTCTGTTTATTTTTGATGGAACAGAATATAGAAATCTGTAAATATCATGCTCTCTCCTCCAACAAGTAAAACTTTTGTACAAATTTGTCTCCTCATAAGGGCATTTCTTTGTTTATTTATGAAATTTTTTGGGTGGAGTTTTTTAACCAGAAAAAGATGAAAGCCCAGATACTGCATCAGTTAGATCTTTGTCATTGACTTAAATGACTGTAGGATCAAGCACTGAATGCACAAGTCATATCGCTAAAACAATCATGCTGATAATTTGGGGGCCAGAAATTCCAATCTGCACCCCCAGAGCTCCAAGCAAAGCCAATGGGAATGTGAGAGATAATGCAAGGAATTGGGCTCTAATGGCTAGATTTTTAAAGGTATATGGTCAGCTAACTCTCACTGAAATCAGTGGGAGTTAGGGTCTGATCTTTCAAGACATTTAGGAGCCTAATTCTATAAGGAATTCAAAACTTCCAGAATTGTAAATAGTCAGTTACAGTTGGACACCAACACTTGTGTCACCACATGGTTAATAAAACATGAATGAAATGTTTGGTATTTAGGGGCCAGTCATTCATATCATGAAAACACTCCTTTAAATCTCCATTAACTGAAAATATTCTTAAATAACTTGTATTTACATCTGCTTGCTTTATTTTGTTTCTATAGGGAAACATCTTGGAGAAATCAGTAAGTTCAATTTTTCTCCACATAGAACCTTTTCCATTAAGTTGTTTGCTGTTTTCTTATTTATGATTATCATGATTATTAAAGAGATCTCAATTTGAAAATCACATGAAATATCAGTGATAATGTATTGATAATGATTCAGTATGTGGGTAAGAAGAAAGCAGAAAGAAAATGTTCTTTGAAATGTATCTTCTCTGAGGGTGAAATCCACATGGTGCTGGAGGCACCATGACATGGGGGACCAGGAGGACTCTGTGCCCTCAAATGTCCTCTTGCCTCATCAGACAAGTAAATAATTTGGTCCAACGTGGATCTTGTGTGTAATTATATCTGAGGAGGACTCGTTCATTTTTTCATTTAGTGTTAAAAGGAAATTGGGATGAGATTAAGTCTGATAAATTTCAATCCAAAAGGTAATATGAAAAGTTATACACAATGTTCAACTTTCACAAAACTCAGACAACCGTATATCCAAGAGAAAAATGCTCCTAATAATAATTTATATTTATTTCTCTTTTTAGGGAAACGTGATACAGAAATCGGTAAGTGTTGTGCCCTTTTCTCCAACAAGGAAAACTTTGTACAAATTTGTCTCCTCGTGTTTTATTTTTTAAATGAGAAAAACATGAATGCCGTGATGCAGCACCACTACCATCGATTAGAGCTGTGCCTTTGATTTCAATGCGTGGAGGATCCAACACTAAATGCGCAAGTCACATCACTAGCAGAACAATGTTGATAATTTTAGGGCCCAATATTACATTCCGTGCACACCGAACGCTCCCAGCAAAGTGAATGAGAACATGTAATCTGCAAGGAACAGGGAATGGGCTCTAAGGACAGCTTTTTAAAGGTATTTGGACACCTAATGCCAATTGAAATCAATGGGACTTAGAAACCTCAATAGCTTTTAAAAATCTGGCCGTAATTCCCTAGGGAATTGAAAACTTTCAGAACTAAGTCCATGCAGATAATCAGTTATTTTTTGATGCTTTACTCTAGGGTAGACACAAAATGAGCCCAAATGTCTACACCCCAATTTTACAGGCCCCCACTCCATGTCTTGTGAGCCTAGTTAGCTGACATGGGTCAATGGGGGGTATTCAGTTACTGTGTAGCCACACCCTACAGGACATTGCAGGTGCTCCGCGCCCTGCCTATGGGTTGGAAAGAGACTCTTCTCCCCAGACCTCAGTTGTTTCCCTGCCAATAGCCTGGATCAATGGGTTTGTGAATGGGGGCTGTACAAATTCAATGGAATGAAGGGGAGAGTCTCATCTAGTTCTTCAAAATGTGTCCCTGCTTCTGAATCACTTTGCTCTTGCCTGGATTCATCTTAAACCAGCTGCTCTTCATCCCAGAGCCCTGGTGTTGCTGCATTTGTAAATCCTTGAAAATAGTCAGTTACTGTTGGACACTTAACTCTAGTGTGGACACATGGTTAGTAAAACATGAATGAAATGTTTGGTATTTAGGGGCCAGGTGTTCATATCATGAAAACACTCCTTTAAATCTCCATTAACCGAAAATATTCTTAAATAACTTGTATTTACATCTGTTTGCTTTATTTCGTTTCTTTAGGGAAACATCTTGGAGAAATCAGTAAGTTCAATTTTTCTCCACATAGAACCTTTTCCATTAAGTTGATTGCTGTTCTATTATTTATGATGATTATTATTAAAGAGAGATCAATTTGAAAATCACATGAAATATCTGTGATAATGTATTGATAACTATTCAGTATGTGGGTAAGAGGAAATTAGAAAGAAAATGTTCTTTACAATGTATCTTCTCTGAGGGTGAAATCCATATGGTGCTGGAGGCACCATGACGTAGGGGGACGAGGAGGACTCTGTGCCCTCAAATGTCCTCTTGCCTCATCAGACATGTAAATAATTTGGTCCAACGTGTATCTTGTGTGTAATTATATTTGAAGAGGAGTCGTTCATTTTTTCATTTAATGTTAAAAGGAAATTGGGATGAAATTAAGCCTGATAAATTCCCCACTGCCCACCTGCCCCAGGTAATATGAAAAGTTATACACAATGTCCAACTTTCACAAACCTCAGACAACCGTATATCCAAAAGAAAAATGCTCCTAATCATAATTTATATTTATTTCTGCTGTTTTTTTTAGGGAAACATGAAACAGAAATCGGTAAGTGTTGTGCTCTTTTCTCCAACAAGGAAAACGTCATACAAATTTGTCTCCTCGTGTTTTATTTTTTTAAATGACAAAAAACATGAAAGCCCTGATGCTGCACCACTATCATCAATTAGAGCTGTGCCTTGGATTTCAATGTGTGTAGGATCCAACACTAAATGCACAAATCCCATCACTAACGGAACAATGTTGATAATTTTAGGGCCCAATATTACATTCCGTGCACACCGAACGCTCCCAGCAAAGTGAATGGAAACAAGTAATCTGCAAGGAACCGGGATTGGGCTCTAAGGGCAGCTTTTTAAAGGTATTTGGACACCAAATGCCCATTGAAATCAATGGGAGTTAGGAACCTAAATACCTTTAAATATCTGGCCCTAATTCCCTAAGTAATTGAAAACTTTCAGAACTAAGTCCATGCAGATAATCAATTATTTTTTGATACTTTTACTCTAGTATAGGCACAAAATGAGCCCAAACATCTACACCCCAATTTTACAGGCCCCCAGCCTATGTCTTGTGAGCCTAGTTAGCTGACATGGGTCAATTGGGGGTATTCAGTTGCTGTGTAGCCACATCCTATGGGACTTTGCAGGTGCTCCGTGCCCTGCCCATGTTTGTCAGAGGGTGGAGATGGATGGCAGGAGAGAGATCACTTGATCATTACCTGTTAGGTTCACTGCCTCTAGGGCACCTGGCATTGGCCACTGTTGGTAGACAGGATACTGGGTTAGATGGACCTTTGGTCTGACCCGGTATGGCCGTTTTTATGTTCTTATGTTGGAAGGAGACACTTCTCCCCAGAACTCAGTTGTTTCCCTGACCATAGCCTGGATCAATGGGTTTGTGAGGGATAGGCAAGGCTGCATGATGCGGGGCTGGGGTTGATTCCATCCTTGAAGAGATGCACTTAATTAGCATTTGTTTCTGATTCTATGTTACCTAGATAATCTTCAAAGAGAACTTAGTAAGTGTTTCTATTTCTCGAATGCAGCCTTTTCCATGGTGTTGAAACTATCTCTGGGTCTATTGATCTTTCACCCTTCTGCCAGGTGGAGTCGGCAGCACATGAGCTGGGTTCAATGTCAACAGTTCCTCTTAGCAACACAAACCAGAAAAAACTTGAGACCCCGCTCAATAATCTGGGAAAATGTAATTCCTGGATCTCTTTAAGGCTTATAGTGGCACAGCTGTACCACTGCAGCTGCCCTGCAATCGGGTCTCCCATGTGGCCAGTCTGTGCCGACCTCCCACCAGCGTAATTAAACCGTCCCCAATGAGCGGCAATAGCTACGTCACTGTCCACACTGGTGCTTTTGTCAGTGAAACTAATGTTGGTCAGGGACCTGCTTTTTTCACACCCTGACTGACAAAAGTTTTACTTACAAAAGTGCTGATGTAGACACAGGACAAGAGACAAAATGTCCCACTCACCCGCCCTGAGTCTGGGTGTAACAAAAGGAAAATTGTATTACAAGGCAAAAGGACCCAGCATTGTTCTGGGAAAACACCACGGCCATGATTCAAAAGCCTGTAACCCTGAGCGAACACCCACCCCACAGGACATTGGACAATGTCCTTTGTCTCAGTTTCCCACCTTGCTGTGTGAAAATCCAATGAGTGAACAACCTGTAACACACCACTGCCCTCTCCCGCCACTGCAGCCCACTCACAGTTGGTTGCTCTTAATCAGGCAAGTTCAGAGGTGCCCTCACATGGCTTCACCTCCCACCCCTGAAAAGCACGTGTGTGGGGGGGAGGGGGGCATTGAGCAAGGCTCCAGGTCTACAACTGGCCTGCTGCTGGTGCTGCTATCACTGTCACCACTGCCATAGGTGCGGATAGCCCCGGAGCACCCACAGAGAAAATTAGCGGGTGCTCTGCTCCCAGGGCCGGCTCCAGAGCCCAGCGCGCCAAGCGTGCGCGTGGGTCGGCATTTTACCGGGAGGGCGGCAGGCGGCTCCGGTGGACCTTCCGCAGTCATGCCTGCAAGAGGTCCCCCGGAGCCGCAGGACCGGGGACCGGGGACCGGCAGCGCGACCCGCGCGGCGTGCCGCCTTGCTTGGGGCGGCGGAATTCGTAGAGCCGCCCCTGTCTGCACCTAAAGCCAAGCTCCCCCCTCCCCCCAGCGCATTTCACCTACTGGCAGCCTCGCTGGCCAACCCTTCCCCCTCCCTCCCAATGCCTCCTGCCTGCTGCAAAACAGCTGTTTCAAGGCACTCAGGATGCTCTGGGAAGGAGGGGGAGAAGCAGAGATGTGGCACACCTGGGGGAGCAGGTGAGGAAGAGGCAAGGTGGGGCCTGGGACTTGGGGTAGGGGGTGGAATGAGGTGGGTCGGGGCAGAACAGTGGTGGGGATTTGGGGAAGGGGGTGGAATTGGAGGGCGGAGCAGGGATGGGAAGAGGTGGGGTAGGGGTGGAGACTCTCCATGGGGTCCAATCAGCTCGGGCTTTAAACACGGGGGAGGGGAGGGGAGGGTCAAATGGTACCTAGGGCTCTCGAAGGGGAATTCATAGCGTCAGGCAGGAACACCTGTCCCCACCCCCTCTGATTTTCACTGGGTTTTGGCATCTCTATCCCCTGCTTAGCCAGGGAGCTTTAATTTAGGGTGTCACTGTGACATACCCAGGGTACAATCCAGACTAAGGGGTGGCTGTGTCACCCCCGCCCTGCAACCTGGGTGCCCCATACAATGCTCTGCCTCTGTAGCCTCCTACCTGGACATCTCACAAACAGCCTCCCCTGGGGCTGGATTCTTTAATTGATTTGCAGATTAAAACCAAGGCCTTAAACTGGCCTCAGAAGGGGACTGAGAGCCAGTGAAGGGACTGGAACATGGGCCTGATGTGTCACTGTGGCCTAAGCCCTGGAGAAGGCCGGCAGCTGCATTAGGTACCAGCTGGAGCCTTCACACTCAGCTGTGGATTCAGTGATCTGCAGTAACCCAGCCTGGCAGCGGCAGAGGCAGGGATCACTGTGGCCAGACCCTTGCCCACAGGAAGATGCAGAGTTTCCTAGTGAGCTGAGCTGTTTAGACACTGATGCTGCCTGGTCACCTAGGCCTAGTGAAAGGTCACATAGGACCCGAGTCTTTGCACCTTGACTTTGGTGAATGGGGCTGTAGAAATTCAATGGAATGAAGGGAGGAGTCTCATCTAGTTCTTCAAAATGCGTCCCTGCTTCTGAATCACTTTGCTCTTGCCTGGGTTCAGCTTAAACAAGCTGCTCTTCATCCCAGAGCCTTGGTGTTGCTGCATTTGCTCAGCTGAGTTCTCATCCCTCTGTCGGTGTTTGGTTTCAGACTGGAGAAGAAACATCGTCTGCCCAGGTAACTACTGCTCCTATTGCATCGATATCCAAAGCTCCCCTGCCCTGAGATTTCCCATCCCTTTTTCTCATGCAGTTAACATTTTGCACTAGCTCTTTGGGGCAGGGACGGCTCTGGACTAAGGTGAAAAGACACAAAGGTTTGTGTGGCCAACAGTGTGATTTTGGGTGTCTGAGTTCGTTTGTGCACACTAGCAGCTCAGGGGATTCTCAGCGAGATGCTGTTAGAGGCCCTGATGGGGCTGGAGGCTCAGGGAGCAGGGCCGGCTCTAGGTTTTTTGCCACCCCAAGCAAAAAAATTTTGGCTGCCCCCCACCCCAGCTATGGGCTCTCCCCCGCCTAACCAGTGCCCTCCCCCTGCCGCCCCAGCCCTGGGCTGCCCCCCCAAACGTGACCACCTCGTTCACCACAGCAATCCCTGTTTACACTTGCAGTGGGGATCAAACCGTTTCTCCTATTTTTATTTCACTTCAGTATAAATCTCGCCCCCGCAAAACCCCATCTTTAGTGCTCCAAATGCACATGGAAGGCATAGGGACTAACCCTCAAACCTTGTACCTGGAAAGGGATGGGGATCTAGTAAAGAGGGTTCAGGCAGAGGATCGGCTGTGGGGGCACTTGGGAGCTCTACACTGGCAGAGAAGTGGGGTGTGATGTACTCGTGGAGGAGGAAAGGGTGTATCAGGAGGGTTGCGGAAGAAGAGGGGAAGTGGGGAGGTGCGGGAGGAGAGGGTTGGGGGAGGGTACAAGCAGGGCCGGTGCAACCATTTAGGCGACTTAGGCAGTCGCCTAGGGTGCTAGGATTTGGGGGGGGCCATTTTCTTTGGCAGTGACCGCAGGGGCCGGATCTTCAGCCGCCCCAGTCGCCGCCAGCATTTAGGTGGAGGGAGCTGGGGCAGGGGAGCGTGGGGAAGGCCGCCTGCAGCAAGTGGGGGGGGTGCACGCAGAGGAACTCCTCACCTGAGCTCACCCCTGCCCTGCCTCCTCCTCAAGCACTCCGTGGCTGCTTCACTTCTCCCGTCTCCCAGGCTTGTGGTGCCTAAGCTGATTGGCGCCGCAAGCCTGGGAGGCGGGAGAAGTGAAGCAGCGACGGCGTGCTTGGGGTGCTCGTGCATGGAGCAGGGGTGAGCTGGGGTGGGGGTGCCTCAGGGCGGAGGGTGAGGGATGGGGAGCTGCCGCAGGGGGGGCGCTTCAGGGCGGAGGGGGGGAGCTGCCACGGAGAGGGGGCTCAGGGCAGGGGCTCAGGGATGGGGAAGGCCGCAAGGTGGAAGTTTCGCCTAGGGCACGAAACATCCTTGCACTGGCCCTGCCGCCAGAGTCCTGGGTGGCGGGTCAGTCAGCACTGCTGGGTTGGGTGAGGGAAACTATCCCTCAGTTCTGTTTTTCTGAATTATTCTCAATTCAGTCCTGTTCCCATCTCTTTCAAAATTCCCCTTCATGCCTCAGGCCTCCCATTGAATTCTGGGGGAGACTGGCCAGCGACATGAATGGCAGCCGGACCAGGTCTTTGGTAGCAGGCTGGCAATGTCACTTCAGAGTGTCAGAGGGGAAAGGCTAATTTATTATTAATAATTATAAAAGTGATAGAAATTCTGCTAAGGAAAAAAGAGTCTGTTAAAATTGTAGCCGCTGACAGAGAAATGCTCACACGTGTATTTGGGGATTGTTTACTTTATGCTGAAATCTAGAACATATCTTTTCCCCAGTGTAACATTTTATACACATAAGGAGTCACTCAGTCACTCCCAGAAGACTGGACATTTTCAGACTGTCGGGTTTGGTTTGGGCCCCCCCGTGCCACCCCATCCCCCTTGGCATGATGGTGCGTGTGAGGTCATGCTGCCTGGGGGATGCCATTTTTCAGAGATGGAGGGGGTGGAGTGATGTCCCCCATCCAGCACTGGACAAAATCACATCCATTTTAGACCTGGTGCTGGACAGTGGACAAACCTCTCAAACAGAGGCCTCTCTATTTTAATCCCAGACGAGTGCCTCCCTCTCTACAACACTAATTTCTGTTAATGTGCTTGTTCAGATGAGCTCTCATCTCTGATTCTGTGTTTCCAGGGCTGGGAAGTTCTGCGCCACCTGTACAAGAAGGTAACTGAAGTTCAGATTCTATCAATGTGCCAATCTCAGTGGCTGTTAGAACGTTTTGCTTCTTTCCCCTAACTGTGGCCGTGGGAGGGGAGTTGGTTGCTCAGGGCAGAGTTCACAAGCATCCTGCATTTCCCAGCACATCGGGGGTGGGGGAAGGTTGTGTAGCCATGGCCTGATGTACAGCAGTAAATCCAGACACTATTGTGTCTACTCCTCCTGCCCCTCCTCTGCCTTCATGTGCAGCGTGACCTGAAGAGCTTTCTGGGCACATTGCCCAGCCTGGCTGCACAGCCACTGACGTGTGCCAGCCCCTAGCACAGGGCCAAAGACACAGCTCCTTCTCCCCCCAGCTCCCCAGGGCTGTCCCTGCTCACAGCCCCCTCCCTGCCTGAGGCCGTGGGGGCCAGAGCCACGGGCTGTGGAACAGGAGCAAACTGAATTCTGGGTCTGTTAAATGCCCAATAACTGAGGATTAACAATTCAGAGGTTGGAAACCGAGGAAATGACGTGCAAATGCTAAAATTCAGAGACCAGAGAGAGAAACACAGAGATTTCAAATGACAAAACAGGGAGGTGAGGAAATAAAATGTGCCCAGTGACAAGAACCCTGGTGCTAGAGCACAGGGAGAGCCCAGGGTGAAAGTCATGAGAGTGCAAAGAGGGAGACACATTGGGATTCGGAAGGGCCCAGAGGACTGAGGGATGGGGCAGCGTTTGGAAGGGGCTGGAGGGCTGGCAGTGCCTGGCAGGAACAGGACGGTGGGGAGAGCAGCAGGCTGTCAGCTGAATGGGGCTGGTGCAGAGGCTGTAGGAGTGGGGGAAGGTGGAAGGGCCTGGAGGTTTGGTGATGGTGGTTGCTTGGAGGGAACAGGCAGGTGAGTTGCTGTTTTCACACTCATAGCAAACTCTCTATAACCTTTCACATCCTTCTGCCCTGGGCCTCCCCTGCCCCATCTCCTCCTCATCCAATATGATTTTCTCTCCCCTCTGGGATCCCTTCCTATCATGTCTCCATTCACCTCTCTGCTTGCTCTCCCTCGTTCCCCTCCCGCTCCTTCTCCCCCAACACTCCCCTTGCTCTCACGTAGGCTGAGGGCGCAGGGATGGGCAGCATCTGTTCTCCTCTCCCAGCGATGCTCTTTCTCATCTGGGAATAGGGGGTTTAAGATGGGAAACGGCAGGGAGAGGTGAGGCGGGTCAGTGAGCACTGAGCAGAGGGAGCTCAGTTTCTCACCACTATGTTGCCCCCCATCCCCCTGACATGTGGGTCTCTAGTCCCCTCCCTGGAGAGATGTGCAGCAGGACAGGAAAGAGCCTGAGTCCCAGACCTGTCTCAAGTGACCCTTTTGCTGCAGGACCCATCTCTGCCAGGGTCGGACTCTCCCCTGCACTGTGCTGACATCTCAGATCTGCTCCCCATTCCGAGCTGACCAGTAAATCCTGCAGGAAGGAGATTCAGAGTCACTCCCCAGCTGGGGCAGATTCTGTCACTGACACCGTCAAAGCCTACCCCAGGGCTGAGCTCTGCCCCTAATGCTCTGATTCTCTCCCTCCCGCAAATGTGACTCTGGATCCAGACACGGCTCATCCCCATCTCATCCTGTCTGAGGATGGGAAAAGTGTGAGTTGTGGAGACACACGGCAGGATCTGCCCAAGAACCCTGACAGATTTGACTGTTGGACCTGTGTGCTACGGGCGGGTATGGAGGACCGGTAAGAAAAGATGCAGTAACTACCAGCAAGAAAATGGAGCATTCTCTCCCTCTCTGACTCCTCCTCCTGGCTCCAGCAATATTGAGGGTCTGAGCCTGGCTCCCAGGCAGGGGCGGCTCTACAAATTTGGCCGCCCCAAGCAATCATGGCCGGGAGGCGCCCCCGAGCCGTGGGAGCAGCGGACCTGCCGCGGGCATGACTGCGGAGGATCCGCTGGTCGCGCCGCTCAGCTGGACCTCCCGCAGCTGCGGACGGTTCGCGGGTCCGGCGGCTCCGGTTGAGCTGCCGCAGTCATGCCTGCGGGAGGTCCAGCCGAGCCGCGGGACCAGCGAACCATCCGCAGTCATGCCTGCGGCAGGTCCGGTCGTCCCGGGGCTCCGGTGGACCTCCCGCAGGCATGACTGCGGCAGGTCCACCGGCCCAGCCTGCCGCCCCCCTGGGAAAGGGCCGCCCCAGGCGGGTGCTTGCCCCGCTGGGCTCTAGAGCCGCCCCTGCTCCCAGGGCCGGCTCCAGGCCCCAGCGCGCCAAGCATGTGCTTGGGACGGCATGCCACTGGGGGCACCCGGTTGCTCCACCGCAGCCATGGGACCAGCGGACCCTCCGCAGGGATGCCTGCGGGAGGTCCACCGAAGCCACGGGACCAGTGAGAGGCAGAGCGCCCCACGTGTTGTGCCGCCATGCTCTGGGCGGTGAAATGGCTAGAGCCAGCCCTGCTGGCTCCACAAATGTTTGGGGCCGGTGTACCATCACATTTCGAAACCCTCCCGTTTTGCTACTAGTAGCAGTTTCTGCCGCACAACGTAACCATCTGGGTTCCTGCTCAGGACTTGCTGCCGCCTGATCCATGGGGTTGCAAATCAGGAGGGACAGAGTTTTTGGTCAAAAACACTCACATTCTGCTTCCTCCTGGCTAATGTGCCAAATGGGGTTGCAAATCAGGAGGGACAGAGTTTTTGGTCAAAAACACTCACATTCTGCTTCCTCCTGGCTAATGTGCCAAATTGACCTATTGCAGGGTTCTGGGGGTTTCTGCATTTTAATTTTATTTTAAATGAAGCGTTTTAAGCATGTTAAAACACTTGTATACTTTATATACAACAACAGTTTAGTTATATATTATAGCCATAAAAAGAGACCTTCTAAAAATATTACAATGTATTACTGGCATGAAAAACCTTAAATCAGAGAGACTAAATGAAGACTCGGCACAGCTCTTCTGAAAGGTTGCCGAACCCTGATCTTTTGGATGCTTGAGGCATGCTCTTTCACTTTTTTGTGTGTGAATATATGAAAAGGGAGGTAAGGTTTGTGGGTACAGAGCACTCCCCTGACCCCAAGGTAATAACCAGAGTGGCCCCATTCATTTTTTTCAATGGCTTCCTCCTTGATTATTTCCAATGACTTGGCTGCCTACACACCTGTCACTGGTCCAGGGTTGGCTGTGCTCCTGTCACTGGTCCAGGGATGGTTGCAAATCTGGAGAGATGGGGTTTGCGGTTGAAAACGCTCACGATTTGCTTCCTCCTGGCTAATGTGCCAAATTGACCTATTGGATGAGTGAGGCGCGCACTTCCACTTTTTTGAGTGTGAATACGTGAAAAGGGAGGTAACGTTTGTGGGTACAGCGCACTCCCCTGACCCAAGGTGGTAACCAGAGTGGCCCCATTCATTTTCTCCACTGGCTTCCTCCATGATTATTTCTATTGACTTGGCTCCCTATGCACCTGTCACTGGTCCAGGGATGGTTGCAAATCTGGAGGGAAGGTGTTTGCGGTCGAAAACGCTCACGATTTGCTTCCTCCTGGCTAATGTGCCAAATTGACCTATTGGATGAGTGAGGCGCGCACTTCCACTTTTTTGAGTGTGAATACGTGAAAAGGGAGGTAATGTTTGTGGGTACAGCGCACTCCCCTGACCCAAGGTGGTAACCAGAGTGGCCCCATTCATTTTCTCCACTGGCTTCCTCCATGATTATTTCCATTGACTTGGCTCACTATGCACCTGTCACTGGTCCAGGGATGGTTGCAAATCTGGAGGGATGGGGTTTGTGGTCAAAAACACTCACATTCTGCTTCCTCCTGGCTAATGTGCCAAATGTGGTTGCAAATCAGGAGGGACAGGGTTTGTGGTCAAAAACACTCACATTCTGCTTCCTCCTGGCTAATGTGCCAAATTGACCTATTGCAGGGTTCTGGGGGTTTCTGCATTTTAATTTTATTTTAAATGAAGCGTTTTAAGCATGTTAAAAAACTTGTATACTTTATATACAACAATAGTTTAGTTACATATTATAGCCATAAAAAGAGACCTTCTAAAAATATTAAAATGTATTACTGGCATGTGAAACCTTGAATCAGAGAGACTAAATGAAGACTCGGCACAGCTCTTCTGAAAGGTTGCTGAACCCTGATCTTTTGGATGCTTGAGGCATGCTCTTTCACTTTTTTATGTGTGAATACGTGAATAGGGAGGTAAGGGTTGTGGGTACAGAGCACTCGCCTGACCCCAAGGTAATAACCAGAGTGGTCCCATTCATTTTTTCCACTGGCTTCCTCCTTGATTATTTCCAATGACTTGGCTGCCTATGTCCCTGTCACTGGTCCGGGGATGGTTGTGCCCCTGTCACTGGTCCAGTGATGGTTGCAAATCTGGAGAGATGGGGTTTGTGGTCGAAAACGCTCACGATTTGCTTCCTCCTGGCTAATGTGCCAAATTGACCTATTGGATGAGTGAGGCGCGCACTTTCACTTTTTTGAGTGTGAATATGTGAAAAGGGAGGTAACGTTTGTGGGTACAGCGCACTCCCCTGACCCAAGGTGGTAACCAGAGTGGCCCCATTCATTTTTTCCACTGGCTTCCTCCATGATTATTTCCAATAACTTGGCTGCCTATGCACTTGTCACTGGTCGAGGGATGGTTGCAAATCTGGAGGGATGGGGTTTGTGGTCAAAAACACTCACATTCTGCTTCCTCCTGGCTAATGTGCCAAATTGACCTATTGCAGCATTCTGGGGGTTTCTGCATTTTAATTTTATTTTAAATGAAGCGTTTTAAGCATGTTAAAAAACTTATATACTTTATATACAACAATAGTTTAGTTATATATTATAGCCATAAAAAGAGACCTTCTAAAAATATTAAAATGTATTACTGGCATGCGAAACCTTGAATCAGAGAGACTAAATGAAGACTCGGCACAGCTCTTCAGAAAGGTTGC
Source organism: Mauremys reevesii (assembly GCF_016161935.1). Lineage (NCBI taxonomy): Eukaryota > Metazoa > Chordata > Testudines > Geoemydidae > Mauremys > Mauremys reevesii. The sequence goes on from NC_052637.1 coordinate 4,751,500, forward strand.
TGAACCCTGATCTTTTGGATGCTTGAGGCATGCTCTTCCACTTTTTTATGTGTGAATACGTGAATAGGGAGGTAAGGTTTGTGGGTACAGAGCATTCGCCTGACCCCAAGGTAATAACCAGAGTGGTCCCATTCATTTTTTCCACTGGCTTCCTCCTTGATTATTTCCAATGACTTGGCTGCCTACACACCTGTCACTGGTCCGGGGATGGTCGTGCCCCTGTCACTGGTCCAGGGATGGTTGCAAATCTGGAGAGATAGGGTTTGTGGTCGAAAACGCTCACGATTTGCTTCCTCCTGGCTAATGTGCCAAATTGACCTATTGGATGATTGAGGCACGCGCTTCCACTCATTTGTGTGTGAATACGTGAAAAGGGGAGGTAAGGTTTGTGGGTACAGAGCACGCCCCAGACCCCAAGATGATAACCAGAGTGGCCCCATTCATTTTTTCCACTGGCTTCCTCCTTGATTATTTCCAGTGACTTGGCTGCCTATGCACCTGTCACTGGTCCAGGGATGGTTATGCATGAGTCACTGGTCCAGGGATGGTTGTGCACCTGTCACTGGTCCAGGGATGGTTGCAAATCTGGAGGGATGGGGTTTGTGGTCGAAAACACTCACGATTTGCTTCCTCTTGGCTAATGTGCCAAATTGACCTATTGGATGAATGAGGTGCGCACTTCCACTCATTTGTGTGTGAATACATGAAAAGGGGAGGTAAGGTTTGTGGGTACAGAGCACGCAGGGGGAATAGCAGGGGTGGGGAGGCCACACATGATGGCAGCCCCTCACCCCGGTGTGACGAGCTGGGAATGTTCTTAATGTTTTCTCTGAATAATCTGTTTGTGCCTCAGTGTCTCCTATGCAGTTCTAAAGTATCTAGGTGGTGGATCAGGGTGTGTGATTGCTACAGAGCAAAGGGCCAGTGCACCTAAATGCCTGGCACTCTGTCTCCTAGCAACTGATGGCCTGGGCCCTCCTCTGCAAAGGTGCCAGCTGAAGGTGTTGGAGACAAAGAGGTCAGGTGACCTCCTGGCCCAGGAAAGGAACTGAGCAGAGAGGAGGGGCTGGAGGGGGTTTGGGAGTCTGGAGCTGGCTGGGGATGAGGAGGGAAGTGCAGATGGGGGTCTGGCTCACTGCTCCCAGAATGGACCCGGCTGTGGGGTCTTGTTCGCTGTACCTACCAGCTCTGTTTTAGACCGTGTTCCTGTCACCGAATAAACCTCTGTTTTACTGGCTGGCTGAGAGTCATGTCTGACTGCGAAGTGGGGGGGCAGGACCCTGTGGCTTCCCCTGGACCCCGCTGGGGTGGGATCGCTGTGGGAAGCACATGGAGGGGCAGAGGATGCTGAATGCACTAAGGAGAGACCCAGGAGATGAAGATGTGTGAGCTTCTTGCCCTGAAAAAGTCTGCTCCAAGGGAGAGGAGGCTTCCCAAAGTCCTGACTGGCTTGGTGGGGAGCAGTTCCAGAGCATCGCCCAGGGACTCTGTGCCACCCGATACCCACCACAGGGAAGGCGAGTGGGCTTTCTGGACCTGAGAGAGTCCCTAGGAGCATGTGCAGTGACTGTGTTGCAGAGTGAGTGTGCTGCGGGGGGAGAGGAGGGATCCCTCCCCTGGAGCTTGCTGCTGCTGATAATGGGGTGGGGGGGAGTCCTCTCTGGTCCTAGCCCTGGGGCAGCCTGTCTGCATCCCAAGTTACTTATCCCCAGCCCTGCCCCACCCCAGAGCCTGCACCCTCAGCACCCCAACCCTGAGCACCCTCCTGCACTGTGAACCCCTCATCCCCAGCCCCACCCCAGAGCCCTCACCTGAGGGGAAAAATGTGCAACTTAAATGTGGTGGTCAGTTTGGAGTATCATTGTGTTTAGCACAATACTTGATTATTTTACACCCCTTTAAAGTATATAACTAGTTGTATACAGGTGTTACAAAGTGGGAATGTTCTTAATGTTTTCTCTGAATACTGTGTGGGTGCCTCAGTTTCCCCTATGCATTTCTCAAGGATCTAGATGGTGGGATAAGGGGGTGTGATTGTTGTAGAGCCCTAGAGGGCCAGTGTGATGCTGTCTGCACAGAGAATGGCCGAAACCCTGTCTCCGGGCACCTGATGGCCTGGGCCACTCTCCTGCAAGCTGCCAATTGAAGGTGTTGGAGAACAAAGAGATCAGGTGGCCTCCTAATGCCTGGAAAAGAGAGAGAGGGCAGAGGAGGGAGTGTCAGTGCCTGTGCAGACTTCCGGGAAGCCCATGGTGTGGAAGGGGATGCTGTGATGCTTTGGAACTACTCCATACAAAGCCAGTCAGGACTCTGCGAGAGACTCCTCTCTCTGAGCGTACTGTCTCCAGGACAAGAAGCTTACACCTTCCTGGGTCTGACCTCGGAGCATTCAGCTCTTTCCACACCGTGCACTTTCTGCAGCGAGTGTGCCCAGGCAGGTCATGGGGCAACCAGCGGTCCCTGCACCCCAACTCTGCAGTCAGACGTGACTCTCAGCCAGCCGGTAAAATAGAAGGTTTGTTAGACAACAGGAACACAGATTAAACAGAGCTTGTAGGTACAGAAAATGACCCCTCAGTCAGGTCCATCTTGGAGGGTGGGGAGCCTAGACCCAAGTTCTTGGCCTCTCCCCATTTCCCCAGCCAGCTCCAAACTGACACTCCCTCCTCTAGCCTTTGTATCTCTTCTGGACAAGGAGGCCACCTGATCTCTTTGTCCCCAACACCTTCAGTTGGCACCTTGCAGGGGAAACTGAGGCATCCACACAGTATTCTGAGAAAACATTAAGAACATTCCCAATTTGGCACAACAGGTGTAACAAAATTTAATACCGTATATTGAAGCAGGCAAGTGCTGCTTCTCACTTTCCACTTTTAAATGACCCTTGTAATCGTGTGTTTCTGATGCGTTGTAGCTTAATTTTATATCGGCTTACAGGGCGAGAGCGGGGAGATAGACCACCATTTTGGGCACCACCAAAAATTATACAAACCTGCCGCCTATGGGATTAGAGTCAGTATCGACTTTACAATGGTGCCATGGCACCAGGGCCACCCTGCATCTCACTGCAGACACAGTGCTCAGAATTAAGCAATGTTCTCAAGGCTATTGTACTCAGTACTAGTTTTCAGTTGGCAGCTACATGCTTCAGCCAGGCCACTTTCTCACTAGGCTATATCCTGAATATTGTGACTGGGAATGAGGCGGGGGCGGGGAGTGTAGCAGATGCAAATTCGAGGTGAATATTATCTTGTCAATACTGTCCTGGGTTTATGATGCTTTATGCCATGGACTGAAGCAAAGTGGCTGGTGAATAACCAGGAATCTGGTTAATAATTATCTAAATTCAGCTTTCTTCTTTCTCTCTCTGTGAATTATCACTAATTCAAAATAGTGTGCAAGTTGACTGGATAATGGTAATAGAATAATCTCTTGTTAAAACATTGTAAACCATACTACCTGGTTTTTATATTAAACACCTACTATACAAAATACAATAAATCTGACAAACAAAACCTAGGAAAATTTTATTCTTTCTATGTCTTATTTACAGTTTTACAGTAATCTCTTGCTTCAGAATGCCTCAAGGGTCACCCATACAGTTTGCAATAGAAATCAACATGTGGCTTGGCAGCTGACTCTTGACTGATTCCTGAACAGCTGGTAACTCAATATTAATCTGACATAGATACTATATGCAGAAGCACAACTCTGTATATATGGGGAGGGGGTGATTATTGACCTTTCTGCATATGTAATAATAGTTTTTGGTGTTTGTAAGACAAGGCATAATAATGAACTTTGTAAAAGTTCCTGTTTGGTGTGAGAGATGTTACTTATACCTAAATTCACTCCCCTTCCCCACACCCAGCCCTATGCATGCTGGCTAGGGAATATCACTACTGTAGTGTCAGCTTTTAAGAGAGCTTCACATGCAGAGCCGTCAGTAGGGATTTTTGGCACATAAGGCAAGGAACAGAGGCAGCATGTCCGACTCTTCCCTATTAGAGGGAAGGATCCACCAACGAATTTCTGCAAAAGAGCCGTATGCGCTGCCCCTCTCCATTGAAGACGACCAGCGGCACTTCGGCAACGAGTACCACAGTCCCTCTCAGAGGGAAGGATTTGCTGCCGAATTGCCGCTGAAGGAGAGACTTTCTGAGCCCCTCACTTTCCGTGCCCGAGGCAAATGCCTCACTCGCCTTGCCCTCGTTATGGCAATGTTCACATGCACCACTTCTAGTATTACGGTAAGTTAAAACAAGCTACAGTACATTGGGACATTAATGCTCTATTACAGTGTTTGCAGTAGCATATTAAAAGCTATAACAGTGAACAGACTAGTTAGGGCCGGCTTTAGGAAGTTTGGGGCCCACCCAGTTCAAACATTTTCAGCGGTGCCCCAGCAGGGATGACTTTAAAAAAAAGGAAAAAAAGGTGGGGAAAAAAAAGCCTTTCCTTTCTTAGCAACCGGTTCCCTATGAAAAGTTCTGATTTAAGGGATGTGCCAGAATATGTATTTCTGGTACCAATAGGGTTACTATATTTCCAGATTTAAAAATTCCTCCCAGACAGCAATTTAAAAACCAAAAAGTCTGACATGTCCAGGAAAATATGGCTGTATGTTAACACTACCTACAGTTCTTTTTTAAAAAGATGGGCCTGAACTAGAAATGAACTCCGCTTCACATGTGTGGGTCCCTGCCAGGGGCGGCTCTAGAAATCAGGCTGCCCCAAGCAGCGCGGTGCGCTGCGCCGCCCTTCCCCGGTCCCGCGGCGGGTCCCCTCTTCCCGCGGCTCCGGTTGAGCTCCCGCAGGCCTGCCTGCGGCAGGTCCACCGGAGCCCGGGACGAGCAGACCTGCCGCAGGCATGACTGCGGCGGGTCCCCTCTTCCCGCGGCTCCGTGGACCTGCCGCAGGCATGCCTGCGGGAGCTCAACCGAGCCGCGGGAAGAGGGGACCCGCCGCAGTCATGCCTGCGGCAGGTCCGCTGTCGGCTCGTGGACCTGCCGCAGGCATGCCTGCGGCAGGTCCACCGAGCCAAATGCCGCCCCAGGAAAGAGCCGCCCCACGTGCCTGCTTGGCGCGCTGGGGTCTAGAGCCGCCCCTGGTCCCCGCCACTCCCTGGGAGTGTGCTAGGGTGACCAGATGTCCCGATTTTATAGAGACAGTCCCAATCTTGGGGTCTTTTTCTTATATAGGATCCTATTAACCTACACCCCATCCTGATTTTTCACACTTGCTGTCTGGTCACCCTAGGGTGTGCACATGTGTGGGTACCAGCTGCTCTCTTCTCCCATCATTGAAGCAGGTATGCAGGGTTACTGCCCAGGGAATTGCAGGGCACCAGTGGACATGGGGCTGGCTGCAGGCAGGGCAAGGGGTGCAGCAATGGCTGGAGACAGGGGTGGGTGGGGTGGGGTGGGCTGGCTGGCTTCAAGCAGGGCCATAGGGGGGTGTGGCATAGATTGGCAGTGCGGCATAGATTGGCAGTGCTGAAGACAGAGGAGTGCAGGAATGGCTGGCTTCAGGCAGGGGGGGTGCAGCAGGGGTTGGCTGGAGACAGGGCAGGGGGTGCAGGTACAGGGGGTACAGACCACCCGGTATGGTAAGTGCTCCCTCCTCCTCCTCCCTCCCCCACCAGAGTAACAGCAGCCACCTGGGGCTCCCCTGCTTCCACAGCCCTGGCCATGTACACAGCTGCCGGAGCCCTGGGGGAGCGGCGGGGCTCCAGTGGCTATTTAAAGGGCTAGGGCAATAGAAGCAACGGGGGCGATGGACTTTTTAAGTAGCCCACAGATCCCAACAGCCCTACCCCATGGCTCCAGCAGTGTGGCAGTGGTGGCAATTTAAAGGGCACCCAGGCCCTTTAAATTGTCCCCTGGAGAAGCCGGGCCACCCCGGTACAGTGCACTGACTCTTGCCAATACACCGAACCAGGGCTTGGGCACGGGACCCTCTTAGGGGCAGGGCCCGATTCAGGGGAATTAGTTGAATTAGCCTAAAGCCGGCCCTGCCAGTATATCCAGGACATTAGTAGCACACTTTTCCCCCACCAATACCTAGCAGTTGCACTGTCATCTCCCATAGCTACTTAAGTTGCAGCTTTATTGTTAAACCTAAATTGGGAAGAAAGACGACTGATTCAGAACTTCTTTAATGGTTACTTTATCGCTAAAGGGTGTAGTGGGGTATAGACTTGGAGAGAGGAAGGTTTCTATGATGTAGGCAAGATCAAGTATTTTATCCAAAACCAGAATACGAATGGCGCTGGTCTTCTGGGTGTCTGACCTTGAGCTATTGTCAAAAGTTTGAGGGTGACTCGTCTCCTTCCTCATATTTTGGTTGAGGATTGTATTGATAAAGGGATTGGCCTCAAAGACCTGGTTGTAGGGCTCTGCCACGGTGTAGTTTTCATCTTGGATTGCCTGGTCCTAATTATAGTAAAGCATGCACTTTAGTCTTTGTAATTATATGTTATAACTCTGTTGCTTTTTATGAAGACAGGAGTAAAAGAAAAGTAGCTGCAATATTTTCATACTAAACTAATGCTGAAAATGTACATAATTTCAATCAGATTCCTAATCTTAATTTTTGGTTAATTTTCTTATGGATTTATTTATTATGGTGGGAAACTGCTATAGGGAAGTACACTTCTCCTATATAGGTCATAAGGATCCTATCTGTCTGAAACTGGCTGCTCTTTCTTTCTTTGATCTGCAGAGTGACTGATGCTTTTCAGACATCAGTTGTGGGTACAGAAGGGTTTCATTGCATCTTCTCTCTTGGCACCAGCTACTGTTCTCCCTTCTTGTTGTATTGATAGTGGGTGGGTGTGTCTCTCCTTTCTTTAAAATCATATATGCTAGGGACAGTCTTGTCCTCTTCTCCTCTCCTGATGTCAGTGTAGATGCAGGCGGTGCAAAATGTACTACAGTCATATAGTATCTCAAATGCAAAGCTACATTTCAATGATCTGAGGTTTGAAGAACAATGTGGAACTAGCTGTTTTATGGGATGTCTCGATTTCATTCCTGTAGTAACATAACTGGTGATAGGAAAGCAGGGAGAGAGAGAGGTGTGTGCTCTGCAAGGCTGCTTGCCACGGGGCCAATGGTGTGGGTGGGCTGGGTAGGATCGCGGGAGTCACATCTCAGGGATCTGCCCGCTACCCAGCACTGCTCCAGCTATGAGCTGTCTCCACTGCCTGGGACCTGTGGGGCCCCACCTGCCTCCCCGGGGGAAGAGCCACCTGGGACTGGTGCAGAGGCTGCGCCAGTCTCAGCCACTCACAGGGAACAGTTGGGGAGGGGGGAGGCTCAGCTGGGTCCTGAGAGAGCCTGGCCCCGGTAGGCTCTGCTCCTGCTCCAGCCTGGCTGCTTCCACCACTCCCAAGAGGCCAGAGTTCTCCTGCCCCAGGACCAGTTCTGGCTGCGCTGCCATCTCAGCCTCGCAGCCACAGTCACCTCCCATCAGGGCCAGCTACTGTGGCTGGGGCTAGGGTTTGGGAGAGTAGGTCTCTAGGGGTCTGGGTAGGTGCTGGGCACTGGGAGATCTATGTGTTGGGGGCCTGTCAGTGGGGAGATCTGTGTGGGTGTGGGTGCTGGGAAGTGGGGGTCTGTGCGGGTCACTGCAGTTGTGGTGGTGGGGGCACTGGACAGTGAGGGGATCTGTAGGGGGCTCTGGGTGGGAAGGTGTGGGGCACTGGACAGTGAGGGGATCTGTAGGGGCTCTGGGTGGGAAGGTGTGGGGCACTGTGCAGTTGTGGGAGGGCTGTGGGGGGTCTTCAGCTGGGGGGCACTGGTCAGTGAGAGGATCTGTGGGGGGGTTCTGAGTGGGTGGGGGAGTGATCTGGGAGTGCACTGGGCAGGGGGGTTTGTGGGGGTCTCTGGGTGGTGTGGCACTGGGCATAGGGAGTCGGAGGGGTGCTGGGCAGGGGGTTTGTGGGGGTCTCTGGGTGGTGTGGCACTGCGCGTAGGGAGCCAGAGGGGTGCTGAGCAGGGGGTAGCATGGTGCAGCATGGGCCCACACCCAAGGGGAAGAAGCACAATGGCAGTGCAGGGCTGGGCTGGACAGCATGGGTCTGGCAGCTCCTGGTTTGTAAACAGTGCCCTTGTACTGGGCTGGATGGAGTGGGGCTGTCCCTGCCGTGCCATGACTCATATCCCATTGCCCCAAGTCAGCCCCTCGCTCTGAGGACTCTGCCCCCATGCCTCATGTCCCCATTTCCCCCATGGGGACCCACAAATATGTTTAGCACCGGGCCCACAACAGGTTAATCCAGCCCTGTTTGGGGTGCAGGCTCTGGGATGGAGTTGGGGGTGCAGGAGGGTTGCAGGCTATGGGGAGTTTGAGTGACGGGTGCAGGCTCTGACCTGGGGCAGGGGATTGGGGTGCAGGAGGGGGTACAGACATGTGGGCTCTGGGAGGGAGTTACCAAATCAGCACGTTGTATAAGAGAAAGGAGCTGCAGGGATTTCATATAGACATAGAAAATGATAGAAGAGACTTTTACATAGTCAAAATGTGAGAGGCAGAGTTTGAGGGAGGGAGGGGGCGTCTGTACAATATTTCCCCACATTCAGTCTCCTGGCTGGAGCAGTAACAGCCCCGCAGCACTTATATAAGATAGAGGAGCTGCGCTGTCTACGCTTTGACAGTGTAGGAATCGGGCTGCCGGTGCCTTTAAGACCCAGCCCCAGGAACCCGCCCCCTGCTCCGGGGCTGACACGGGGCACAACTGAAAACAGCCTGTGCCCCCAGCCCCGACACCCCAGATCTGCGAGCCCAGCAGGTGGCTCATCCCGAGGGGCCACTGTGCCCCACCCTCCCTAAACGGGGTTTTGGCCCCGCACAGGGTCTGGCAGCGTCTCCCCCTCTGGGCTTAACCGCGGCTACCACCCCCCACCCCCGATTTTTCCCCTTCAGCCTCTCTCCTGCCGCTGCCTACAGCAGCTTGAACCCTTCTGGCCAGTAAATTTGTGTCCCCCGCTCAGACCCTGGCAGCCCCCCCGCTGCGATTTGCCCCCTTGAGCATTTTAAACGCCCCCAAAGAGCAGGCAGCAAATCGTGAGTAGAAGTGAGGGCAGAGAGAGGGCAGTGGCGACAGCGGAGGTTACTGGGCATGCTCAGTTCGGCTGCGCATGCTCAGTGCAGCCAAAGTAGCAAATCGGGAGCGGTTCATGTTTCTGATGGTACACCGGCTGCAGCCAGGGCTCTGGGCTCCCAGCACCAGCCGCCCCCCGGGGCTCGGGGATCTCGCTGGGAACCAGAGTCACTGCAGCGGCTGCGAGTCACTTCCTGCGGCCGGGCCTGAGCCCAGCGCTCGCTGCCCCGGAGCCGCCTCCCGGCAGCTCCTGGGTCCTAGCGCTGAAGTCATCGCACTGCTGCATCTCTGGGTCCGGCTCCTGTTCCACTCACAGGCTCCCATCCCATCAGGGGTTTTCACAAACAATTTTTTGCGGCTGCTCAGAGCTCAGCACCATGAGACCCTCGTCCTCCATAGACTGTAATGCGAAGAGACACACAGGCATTGTATAGATGGGGAAACTGAGGCAGGGAGCAGGCTGGTTCAATAGGCCCCCTATTCAGTGGCTGCAAGGGCCAGTCCTTAGCAGCAGCCAGGCAAGTGCTGAGCTCCAGCCAGAGCTGCATCCCTGGTTTAATGGTCCTAAGGGCAGGGCCGTCCTTAGGATTTATGGTGCCCTAGGCAGGATTATTAAACTGGTGCCCCTGTGCCTGTCTTGCTCTTAGCAACACAAATATAAGCTTACACTATTGGAAAACTTGCCACATGCATGTTATTAAAACCAGTTTAACTTAATTAAGCACACTGTAGTGCTGATGGACTAGCACTAAAGAAGTAGCACTATAGAAAAAATTCTGATTTGACAGAATGATGCAAATAATGTAATTTTTTTAATTTGTCAACATTTTATTGGAAATTTATATGAAGAGGTATTGAAACAAGGATTAGTTCTTAATTAAAAACAATCTTTCTGGCTTTTTTGGCTGCAAAATCAGTAATAATGTAATTGTATGACAAAGACAAAGTGATGTGTTGTTTGATTGCAAGAATAGCAAGACCAGTCAAGTGTTCCTGACTCTTGTAGAGCGGAGGTAGTTTTTAATGAGCTTTAGTTTTGAGAAACTCCGTTCTCCTGATGCTACTGTTACAGGAATTGTCAGTAGAATACGAGTGGCAATGTACACATTAGGATATATGTCAACAAGTTTGCTGGTATGAGTAAACTGTACAATGTCCATTATCGATTTTGCATGTGGCAACATTGATGACAGTGTACTCAATTCTTCGTACAGTTCAAGGCCATTTAAATCAAAACGATCGCCGTGCTTCAGGAGGCTCTCTAGGTCAGGGGTCCACAACGCGGTGCCTGCGGGTGCCATGGCGCCTGTAGGGGCCTCTCAGTGCAATTGCATACTGGCTGGCAGACGAGCATCCACCAAAATGCTGCCAAAATTCGGCGGCATTTTGGCGGCGATGCCTCTGGATGATGATGCTTGCCGCCGATAAGCAGTGTCATCCAGAGGCGTCGCCACTGAAATGCCACCGAATTTCGGCAGATGCTCATCCACTGCCACGGTAAAAGGTTGGGGACCACTGCTCTAGGTTCTTGCACTTTGTCATTAGTTACTCTTGTTTTCCTATTTCATTGAATTTAGTCCTGCTCAGTCCACTACCAGCTAAGTGAATGGAACCCCAGGCCGACAGCGGGTTGAGTGGCTCAGCCAGTGTATCAGCTGCCAGCTGCTCAGCCCACTGCTGCGTGCCATCGAAAATCAGCTCGCGTGCCACCTTTGGCACATGTGCCATAGGTTGCCGACCCCTGCTCTATACATTAGTAAGGAGATGAGCATATTACAGTTGTTGGAGGGCTCTATTTAGCAGTAACAGGGCTATAGGAAAGTCAGTCAACATTTTTTGTTTCCCTGATGAAAACTGGCCCACTCCCTTCCCCATACCAAACTTGTCACAAATAATTGTCAACAACTTAATTTTCTGTTTTTGGCTAAGATATTGATTTTTTAAAAACAAAAATATTGAAATTTAATTCAGGGTTGTTAGCAAGCTCTTTTGGCAAACAAAGTTGTTAAATGACAATCTAAATGGCAACTCAGTACTGCTTTCATGCTTGGCTCACTCCCCAGCCTGCTGGTCCAATAGCTGCAGTAGAGGAGGAGATAGGTGGAAAACTGCAGGACCCCAAAATCCACCTCTTGGGGTGCAGAGTGGCAACAGCAGCAGCAAACCCTCATCACACACACCAATGGGCACCACCGCCAGCCCAACGACCATGGTGAAGTTAGCACAGGATCTGATCTCAGGGACGGGGCACCCATGGAGCCACAGCAGCTCATCCTGCCCTGTGCAGCTCCCCCCCAGATGAGATGGATCACTGCCAGCCCGGGGGAGAGACATGCTCCCCAGCTAGGGTGACCAGATCCAGCTGTCTTGATTTTATGGGGCCAGTCCTGATATTTGGGGCTTTGTCTTATATAGGCACCAATTACCCCCACCTAGGGTGACCAGACAGCAAATGTGAAAAATCGGGACGGGAGTGGGGGGGAATAGGAGCCTATCTAAGAAAAAGACCCCAAAATCGGGACTGTCCCTATAAAATCGGGACATCTGGTCACCCTACAGGTGAGTTCCTTCCCCCACCCCTTCCCAGAGACCCCAGCAGCCAATCCCCTCCCTCAGACTGTGCTGCATTCGACTCTCTCTAGGACCCAGCAGCCCTAGAGAGCTCTTACATGCTCCACTGCTTCCCATCTGTCCGGCCTCTCAGCAGAGCGGTGCCCCCAGACCTAGTGGTGCCCTAGGCGGCTGCCTGTTCTGCCTATGGCTGAGGACGGCTCTGGAGACATGGGTCCTAAGGAGCCTGAAGGCCAGGTAGGGAACAGGCGGTAGGAGTCAGCAGCTGTGATTCTCACCCTCCTTGCCAGGCTGCCCCATCAGATCCTCATGTCAGGCAGTGAAACCCCCAAGTCGCTTGTTACCCCTTTTTGAGCCAAGGGACTAGTCCAAAGTTTGGGGCCTGGCACATGTTTCGGAGGAGCTGGTGACAATTTAGACTCATCACACTTCATTCAAGGGCTCTTTACAGTCCACAGAGAAGAAATCACATGAGACTGCACCCAGAAAGGAAACATCTAATGGTACAAAGTTCAATCAGCCCATTTCTGAGAAGAAGGAAGTGAACCTAAACTCCTCTCTTGTCTCTTTCCTGCACTAGAGGTCATGGCTGCTGCGAATCCAGCAAAAAGTCTCCAGGATGAACTGACCTGTTCCATCTGTTTGGACTATTTTAAAGATCCAGTGTCTCTAGACTGTGATCACAATTTCTGCCGAGCCTGCATCACCCAGTGCTGGGGGGGATTCACTAGCGACGTCTCCTGCCCTCAGTGCAGAGAGATCTTTCCCCAGAGGAACCTCAGGCTGAACAGGCAGCTCAGGAATGTTGTGGAAGCAGCCAGAGAACTCAGGTTGCAGACAGAGAAGGAACCAGAACCAGAGAGACTGTGTGAGAAACACAAGGAGCCTCTAAAACTGTTCTGCAAAGAGGACGAAATCCCCATCTGCCTGGTGTGTGACAGATCCAAGGAGCACAGAGATCACACCGTCATTCCTGCAGAGGAAGCTGCTGAAGAATTCAAGGTAGGAAAATAACCTATTGTTATTTTTATAACCAGAGCCTTGGGGAACTCACCTTCCCCCAGTATTAGAAGAAGTGAGGTTTTTACCCACAAAAGCTTATATGCCCAAATAAATCTGTTAGTCTTTAAGGTGCCATCAGACGCCTTGTTGTTTTTGTAGATACAGAGTAACAGGGCTACCCCCTGACACCCAGCATTAGAGTTTCCTTTAGCCCCAGACAGCCACTCAGTAAGCTCCATTGGAGAGGAACGAGGGGTTTCAGGCCTAGGGAGGTTTCCCAGCAATTGGGAATCCTCCCAAGGCTCATGCAGGTGGAGAAGTGTGGCTCTCCATAAACATTCTCTGTCCTTCCTCACTTCCACCCCTTCCCAAAGCTATAAACACCATATTTGTGCTGCTCCTCTCCTTGGGGCTGAGGGAGCAGTAGGATGTAGCTGGGGCTGTCCTGTTGGCACTCATCCTCTTCAACCTTTTCCTGCAGAGCTCCTCACACAGACAGGAAGGGAGTCCCACCCTCATGAGACTTTGGGGGGAGGCACAGGAGTGGAGCTCCCATCCTGCAACCATAGGCACCGACTCCATGGGTGCCCTGGGGCTGGAGCACCCATGGGGAAAAATTGGTGAGTGCTCTGCACCCACCAGCAGCTCCCTGCCCCACCCCACCACCTCACCTCTACTCCGCCTCCTTTCCTGGTTCTCCCCCCACCCTCCCAGCGCTTCCTGCTGTGAAATAGCTGATTTGTGGTGGCAGGTACTGGGAGGGAGCGGGGAGGAGGGGGAACATGATGCACTCGGGGAAGACAGGATCCACAATGGCTTTTCTGCGGCCAGTAACATCCCTGCTCTCCCAGCAGTGACTCCCAGGTCTTCTAGTCTGGAGTTCGGCCTTATCACACTGAAGAAGATCCCAGGCCTCCTCTGCCTTCTCCATGGGTCTCCTCCCTCTGGCTCTCCATAGGCCTCTGTTTTACCTACCCCAGGCCTGGTTGGATTACATGGCACCCCCCTATTCCATGATCCTTCATTCTCCCCACCTGGGGAGGAGAAGTGGCTATGTCACACCCAGCCGTGATCACTGCTCCTTCATTGTCCTCGCCTGGGGAGCAGAACTGGTTTATCACAGGTGGGGCAGAGACCCTTGTCTCTTTATAGGGCCAGCCATCCTGTGACCGGCATCGTTCTTCTTCCACATCTCCTGAGGCCACAGAGAGAGAGTCCTAGGCCTGCAGATTTCAATTTGGAGATTTTGGCCATAGATTTCAGTGTGGAAACCATATGCCCATAAAGATTTCCATCTTGACATTAATAATGACAATAATAATTTATAATCAATAGAATGTACTGATTTCTATTGCAGTGGCATCTCTGGGCCCCAGGGAGAGATTAGGGCCCTGTTGTGCCAGGCACTGTACAGACATAGAATCATAGAATATCAGGGTTGGAAGGGACCTCAGGGGGTCATCTAGTCCAACCCCTGCTCAAAGGAGGACCTAATCCACTAGCCGTCCTGCTGTCCGCTCCGCTCTCCCGCGCCTCTCCGCTAGCCATCCTGCTAGCCACTCACCAACTTGTCTTCAGCCTCCCCAACTTAACACAGCTCTCGGTGATCTCAACTCTTAGTAACTTCAGTGCTCAGTGAGTTTAGCTGGTAGCAGGGGAGCCTCAGTGCTGGTGCACCACTAGCCCAAGGTAGGTCTAATGCTTAGACCCAGGTATCAGAGATTTCAGCTCTGCAGCCTGTAACAAGACTCCTAGTGGAGTCAAAGTTGGCTCTGTTATTGCACAGTGGAGAGAGGAGGGGTCACAGTGGTGTTAAGTGCCCTCAAAAGGGACCCACACTACCAGGTACACATACGTCCCAAGTCAGGCAAAAAGCCCACAGTCACCGTCTAATGAAGACGATCTGCAGCAGGTGGATAAAGAAAGAACCAGGGCTGGGAGCGGGGAACAATTAAAGAGGGCGGTGTTTGCATACACTGGCAATTGCGATAGGTCATCATGGGTGGCCACCATTCCATATTTCAAAGCCGTCCATTTTCCATAGTGCAGACTTAGGTGCCTGTACTTTTCTGTGGGGAATGTTTTAGGTGATGGAGTGGTAGCAGGCACGAGGGGGAGGCCATGGCCCAGTCTCCCCTCCATCCTGTGGGCTTGGCAGGAATTTCAGAATCAGGGTTAGGGAGTTGAGACCCCCTTGGGTGCTATTTTCCAAATGGTGGCTTGTGACCCACCAGTGAGTCGTAGGAAGTTGTAGATGGGTTGCAGGCTTTCTGTGGAGGGGAAACCCTGCGGGGACAGGCGTGGTAGCCCACAGGGCTGAGTCTAGCTCTCCACACAGGAAGCCTGTGGAAAAATTCCAGCATGAACCTACTTGTCCCATCTGTCTGGAGTATTTCAGAGAACCTGTCACTCTGGAGAGTGGGAACATTTTCTGCCAAACCTGCATCACCCAGAACTGGGAGTAATCAGCTATAGCCGTGTCCTGATTGAGCAATAATTAAGAAAGGCCATTAGGAGGGAAAGATGCCTTGATAAAGGTGGCAGGCCCTGCAGGGAGATGATGTTTCCCACTGGGATTCGGAACTCCTGTGCTGCTCCACGAGGGGTTAAACTCAGATGCTGCTGGCCTGCACTAGAGGAGATCACGGGGCTAAACACCGTGTGGACTCCAAGCACCTTGAGTCGTCACACAAAAGGGCCCCAGACAGCGCAGGTCCATGCCAAATACCATGGGGATTAGACTGGGTTGCAGCAAAACTAACCCCTGGGTGGTGGTGACCAGGATCAGGCTGAAGAACCAGCCAAACTGGTTCCACTAATCCTTACACTGCTCTCCCACAGTGCAGCATTTTGAAATCTCTGAAACTCACTGCTTCTGGGAGCTGAGCTGGGGAAGAGGCACCCAGGCAGCCCTACCTCTGTAAGGGCCCAGGACAGAACTAGGGCAAACCCCGACTGTTCTTGACAACAATGAAAACATTGAATATGGTTTGCCCTAGTGCCCAAGCCAATTCTATCCACCCAGTCCAGTCCCCAGGGGTTCAGGGCTGAAATTCAGTGGAGATCAGGTTCCTCTGAGAATCCCAGGAGGTTTCTGGGATTTGTATCACTTTGTTTGTTTAGCCTCCTCAAAACCAAAATATTTCACACAGTGAAAGAAAAATCCAAGGATGTGATGCCAGTGTCATGGTGGTATAAATCAATGGGGGGAAAAGGTCAAACAATTTCAAGGAGTCTGAAAATGAAACACTCCCAGAGTCCATTAATATGACTTCAATTCCTTGGTATCGCTGATATCGTAAAGCTACTGTGTTCTCCACTCATCAACACTCTCACTCCTAACAATAACAATAACACCACTCAAATCAGTTTCTGTTTCTTCAGGAAAAGATTCAGGCTCATTTGAAGACGCTGAAGGAAGAGAGAGAAAAGCTCTTGGGATTGAAAGTGAGAGAAGAGAAGAGAAGCCAGGAATATCTGGTAGGTGCCCATCATTATTAACCTGTATTTGTAACAAGCCAGATGAAGGGCCATTCTGAATCAGAGCAATAACGAGAGGCAGGGCAATCTAGAGGCCCAGTAATGTTTTATCTCAATGAGTTAGGGCTGGTAAAGCAGAAATCCGTTAAGTGGGGAATAATCACAAGTAAATCAAAATTAGTTGTTTTAGCAGGAATTACTACATAGGCCTACACCATAAACCAGTGTGTTTCAACCTTTTTGCATTTGATAATTTTGAATTGGGGGTGCAGAGACCCCTTTGGAAATCCATTGTCTGTAGCAACCACAGGTTGAAACCCACTGTTAGCTTAATTACACTCTCTTCATAGGAAACAATTTACATTAATGAAATAACAGAATATCGAATTAGAAAATCCAGTGCACTAAAATAAACCCCCACTGTTACACATTCATGCCTCGGTTTCACAGTTTTCATTGTCCGTTAGCTCAGAGTCTGGGGGATGTTCAGTTATATCTTGAGGAATCCTCTTGTGCAATTTTTGTTTACTGTTTTGAGTTACAGCTTAAATAGAGACATGTGTCCCTGGTTTTGAAGTCTTGGGGTATGGCTACACTTGAGAGTTGCAGCGCTGGGAGTTACAGCGCTGGTCGTACAGGTGTTTAGGGAAAGCGCTGGTGTGTGGCCACACTCACAGCTACCAGCGCTGCAGTGTGGCCACATTTGCAGCGCTGTTGGGAGTGATGCATTATGGGCAGCTATCCCAGCGGTCAAGTGGCAGCAACGTGCTTTTCAAAAGAGGAGGGTGCGGTGGAGTGTGACAGGGAGCAGGGGAGAGAGAGAGAGAGAGTGGATTTTTGGAGCTGACACTGTGTATCAGCTCCCTGCCTTGCAAAATCAGAAAATTTTCCTGACCCCTTACTCTTAACTGCAAACAGCCTGCAGACCAGATAAGCAGCTGCTCCAACAGATTCCCTTTCTCTCCCTGCCCCTGCTATTTCTATCCTCAAGCAAACACTCATCCCCCTGCCTGCCTCATTCACAGCAAGGTAGTGGGTTATCTCATTTGATTGTTCACAGTCAGTTACAGATTGATCACAGCAAACAGGAGCTGTGTTTGTTTTTTAGATAAGCAGCTCCCAGAGCCCCGAGTTCACAACAAAACAAAGAGAGGCAGCATAACAAAACAAAGAGAGTAATTTAGTTAAAAGCATTCTGGGATATCTCCTAATACCCTGGAGGCCAATAACAGCACCAGCGCTGCAATCGTTATACCCCAAGTAGACCCAAGTGTACAGCCAGCACTGCAGCCAGGGAGTTGCAGCGCTGGATGTGCCCTGCAGGTGTGGACAGTTACTAATTGCAGCACTGGAAAGCCTCCACCAGCGCTGCAACTCTCAAGTGTAGCCATAACCTCGGTTTCTTGACCAAACAATTATCCCTCTGCTCATTTCTGGCTTGCAGTCCCGTTGTGCTCTGACAATCTCTCCATTCCTGTCATTCACCTTTTATGCCTGAGGGTGTTGTCCAGATGTGTTGTTTTACAGTCTTTAGTATTTTCTTATTTTCACCTCCTGCTGCTTTGGATCTCCATCTCCAAGGCCATTGATAACGCACTATCCAGACCATGTCAGACATGGGAATGTCCCGTTATGAGATTCTGGGGCCAAATGGAAAGGTGTGAGATAATTCTCTCTCTAATAAGCACAGGATACTGTTCAGAGTCAGATGACTTAGAATTTGGAAAAAAATTCTCCCTTCTACACACTCAACGTGCTATGAAAGGACCCCAGGCTCCATCCATGTCCCTGACCAGCCCTTGCCCTATTTTCCTTCACAGAGAAATATACAAACCGAGAGGCAGAAGATTGTGTCTGAATTTCAGCGACTGCAGCAGTTCCTGAAGGAACAAGAGCGACTCCTGCTGGCCTAGCTGGAGAAGCTGGACAAGGAGATAGTGAAGATACAGAATGAAAATGTCAGTAAACTATCCCAGGAGATTTCCCGTCTCAATAACGTGATCAGTGAGATGGAGGGGAAGTGTCAGAAGCCAGTGACAGAATTGTTGCAGGTGAGACTGAGTTAGAAATACTCCAGACCCCACCACAGTGACAAGACTGCTCCTAAAACATGGGCACAGGAGTCCAGCAGTCAGAGATCACTGTGTAACTCAATGTGTATTGCAGAGATGTGAATGACTATTATTTCTGAAATGTTACAGACACTGTGATGTAAAAAGTGGAAAAGCCTCATTAGCTCAGCAAATACATGGCCCTGGGGCCAGATCACAGCCTCTTTTCCCCATAGTTGCTATATCCCTTCTTCTGTGTCAGGTGGGACTGAAATTCCCTCTCTCTATTTCTCTCCTCTAGGACGTCAGAAGCACCTTCAGCAGGTATGTGGCTCTCTCACTCCCCCTTGCACTTCACAACCCTGGGAAACGGCTTGGTGGTGATGTTACCACCACTTCTCCCCAGGGCTCTATAGAAAAATGTGCAGGGAAGGTCATATTTTGGATACAAATCTCTCTGATCAACTTCATCTTGAGGTTCTCACCTTCTATATAGAAGACTCTGGAATCCTCCATTCATTGGGAAGGACTGACCTCAAGTATTTCCTAGCGATGTCACAACCCTGGTGGACTGACTGCCCAAGGATAGTCAGGATGGAATATGGGCCTGTCATGGCTGGGGCACTGGTCACCATTCAGCCCAGACCAGCAGTCGTCAAGAGTCTTCCCTACCTGAGGACTGTTTGGAGACTTGTGTGGAATGAGCTGGGAAGGGGGGAGTTCCTAGAAGACAGATTTCTACACTTCATCTGGGAACATCCTGTCCCTCAGAGCATGGCGGCCAAGGAGTGAATTGGCCATGGAGACTCAATTCCCCTTTTGTCCCCAGAGCTGATCTCTCCAGGCCAGAGCTGAAGAATAATAATGGAACCTTTGTGGGGGGGGGGGGGGAAAGGTTCACTGCCACGGCCTTGCTCTGAAGCTGGGAGAAGTAGAGGAATTCTAATTCTAGACCCATTAGAACAGTGAGTCACTAGCCAGAATTTATAACGAGTCAATTAATGAAATATAACCATGTCAAATTGTTTCTCTCTAGGTGTGAGAAGGGGAAGTTCCAGCAGTCAGATGAGATTTCTCCTAAATTAGAATTAAGACTCAGTGATTTCTCCCAGAAAACTGTTGCTCTAATGGAGACTCTCAGGAAGTTCAAAGGTACTGAGAAGGGATGTAGGAGGGGAATTGGGATGAGCTGCTGAGACTGTGGGAATAGAATGGGTCTGGCCAATTGGTTGATTATTAGATGATGGATCTATTTAATAGTTGGGTGAGAATGCCACATACTTGGGGTCCAAGACACTCCAGTTGACTAATCCAAACCTTTATTTGTACCACAAACATGCCTTGCCATTGCAATTACTGTTAAAGTAAGAAATTACAGACATACTGAAAGAAGTAGTGGCCAGTTATCTTCTTCTGGGCCATAGGTGGGTTACAGGAAATTCCCTGTGAAGTTCAGATTCCTCTTTACAGATCCAAATTATATATTTTAGTTTTTTCAATCATCTTGGACTGTTACAAATATTAAGTATCTTACATAACTCATACAATAAACATGCACAAACTTCTTAATTGGCAGGGCTTTTGCTATATAAGCTATTTTCATGTTACTGTTCTCGTTTCTGATTTGTTTATTGCCACTGATTATATATAGGTCACTTTGACTCTGTTCTCTGCATAGGGGGTTTTGGACTTTGTTAACTGTTCCTGGGCAGTACATTTTCAGTGTCTGGGTAGAGGTGTATAAGAAATGACCCTTGTACCAATTCTCAATACTTAACTGAATAACTAGCGGAAAGCAGACAAATGGAGCAGACGTAGCAGAGGCCCAGGCATCAGGACATCTCACATGAATTCACGACTTAACAAAGGTCACAACATTCAGTCCCAAATTCCCCAAAATGGCCTAATCTGGGGCACCTGGGTTTCTCTCTCCCAACTAGAGAGCTGCAGGGCAGGTGCTCCCGAACCATGTAGCCTCCACAGCTGCAGGAAGAGTTAGTGGAGCTGCAGATGCCCAACCCCTTTGAGAACCAGGCCCCAGGTGCCTAAAAGTCGTCACCCAAAATCTAGACCCTAAATTAAAGGCCATTTTATAAAGCTGGACCCTGCCCATCACTGGGTTCTGGTCCCGTGTGGCAGCTAGTCTGGGCCAAATGTCCCTCCAGCACAGGGGCCTCTTGTGCCTCCTCCCCAGCACCTGCAGGCACAAGGCGGGTTCCTGAGAGGGCTGGGAATGGGGTGGGGGTGGTGAGGGCGGGTGGAAGAGGGAGGGGGGTGGACGAGGGACAGAGGGAGGTGGGCAGTGTAAAGCTGGGCCTCTGACACTCTGAACGCTGGGCAAGACACACGGGGGCCATTGTCACAGGGATGTAGCTCTGGCTGGCTTCAGAACTTCCTCAGCCTGTGCCAAGGTCTGCACCGGCCCCTGCAGCCACTGAATAGCAGAGTCACCCCTCAGTTTCCACACTGAGAAAGTGATTTTATTGTTATTCCTGTTTCTGCCTGTGGTGGAAAAGTCCCCACTGTGCTGCTCTCTGTAGAGATGCTGAGTAAACAGACCCAGCAGCTCACAATTAGAGCCAGGATTTCACAAACTCTCAACATCCCGTTAGTGTCAAAGGGACCAAAGTGGGAAAAGTTACTTTTATGACAAAGTCTTTGCAGGCTCTGGGTCTAGGTTATGACAAAAGACAGCAAATGAATGAGACAAACCAACTGGGGTGTGAAGGGAGGGAGGGGATGAGGAGGGGAAAAGTAAATCTCACTTACAGATTGTCTGTCCTGGGATGGTCGTGAGGCTGCAAGGATGTTGGTCCCATTGCTGGAAGATGCCTGAATCTGAATGAGAGAGGAAAGAGATGGTTTCAGATCTTTTTATATTAAATTTCTTGGTTCGTTTCTCTGTCATAATTAAAAGACAGCTCTAGGAGTTCAGAGTGGGGATGCTGTTATAAATGTGAAAGCCTGAAATCTCATCTCTTTTCTCCTTCCCCCCTCCAGACACTCTGCCGTCTACACTGGAGACAAAAAGAGGAGGATCCCTAGGAACATTCAGACAGGGTGAGATTGCAGCTGGAAATTGTCTTTAAATGATCAGAAAACATCTTCATGAAATTGTAGCTAAAGTTACCAACCAAACCGACACTGACCATGACCACTGACCATGACACACACATCCCTAAAAACAACACACTGCACAGTGAGGAGCTCCCACGATGAAGTCACACAAACACTCCTGACACCAACCTTAGTGCTGAGTTCATGGCCAGGAACTGCAGTGACATCTCTGCTCAGTCTCAGGCACCCAGGACAGAGGCAGCTCCCTGGGATCCAGGCCTGTCCCAGCCAGGATGGGGCTGTTGGGAGTGTGAGAAATGGCCCCAGTCTCCCCCAGGGCTGAGCTCTCTGATTCTCTCATCCTCCAGTGAATGTGACTCTGGATCCAGACACAGCTCATCCCAACCTCGTCCTGTCTGAGGATCAGAAAAGTGTGAGACGGGGAGACACACGGCAGGATCTGCCCAACAACCCTGAGAGATTTGACACTGTGCTGTGTGTGCTGGGCTGTGAGGGATTCACCTCGGGGAGACATTGCTGGGAGGTGGAGGTGGGGGATGGGCTATTCTGGGCTGTGGGGGTGGCCAGAGAGTCTGTGGGGAGGAAGGGATGGATCAGCCATAGCCCTGAGGGGGGATCTGGGCTGTGGGGCAGTGGGGGGGTCAGTTCCAGGCTCTCACCTACCCTGAGACCCCCCTGCCCCTGAGCCGGGTCCCCAGCAGGATCCGGGTTTGTCTGGACTGTGACCGGGGGCAGGTGACATTTATCGATGCTGGTGACGAGGCCCCGATCTTCACTTTCCCGCCGGGCTCCGTCCCTGGGGAAAGAATCCGACCCTGGTTCTGGGTAGTGGGATCCCAGCTCAGACTGTGTCCCTGAGACACAGCAGAGGGGGGAACCAGAAATCAGCCTCTCTAGCCTCTCACATCCCAGTCTCTATGACCTTGGAGGACTCCCGTCTACCCAGCCCCTGGGGCCTCATCTCTATGGCTGCTGGAAGCTCCTCCTCCTCCCTCTCAGCAGCCTCAGGGATGGGAGGGGGAAGAATCTCTGGGGCTGCAGGAGGAGCAGAGGGGCCCTGAGGAGTGATGTGGGGCCTGGGCAGAGGACAGCACTAACAGCCGGGCTGGGCACAGGCAGAGATGGGGGTGGCAGGGACACAGCACGAATCAATCCGGGGTTGGGGAGAAGCAGCAGCAGGGAGCGGTTTGTACAGATCGGTGTCATTAGATCTCACTGGGGTTTCCCAGCCAGAGCTCCTGCCGCAGGGGCCCAAGTCACCTTCCCCTGTAGATGCAGGGTTGGCACCACTGTGTTTGTCACACCCATGGGGGACGGTCAGAGAGAGTTAAAAAATCACAAGATAAACCAGGCCACATTATATAATTTTTTTTTTGGAAACCTCATGTTTTGTGGAGTCAATTTCAGTTCTGCCTTGTGATTTTTAGCTTCTGGGATTAGCAACACTGAGTCAGGGGGGCCAGGCTGGGCTGAGCCAGAAGGAACTGAGAAAACACAAGGAAAAGATAAAGTAAAACAAAATAAACAGAGTCCTGGAGAAAGGGTGAAAATTAAATATAAAACCAATGAAAGGAAAACACTTTGGAGAGGGGAAGGAACCAGAGCCAGTGAGAGGGGAAGGGATAAACTCAGGGGGAAGAATGGAGAACATGAGGGGGATGGTCTGTGACAGGGATCAGAGGAGAGTGGAAGAGACACAGAGAAATAAACAGGGATGGGAAATGAGGGCTAGAAAAATGGTGAGTAATGAACAGTATGAATGAGAAGGAAGAAGAAAAGGGAACACAAGAGGGACAGAGATTTATACGTCACTGAAGATGAGACTGTAACACAGGGGTGGCCGACCTGAGCCTGAGAAGGAGCCAGAATTTACCAATGTACATTGCCAAAGAGCCACCATAATACGTCAGCAGTCCCCCATTAGCTCCCCACCACCACCTCCGGCACTTCCTACCCATTGGTGGACCCGCCAATCGGTGCCTCCCTCTCCCTTCCCATGCCTCCTGCCCACCACGATCAGCTGTTTTGCAGTGGGCAGGAGGCTCTGAGGGGAAGGAGGGAGGAGGGAGGCATGGGAAGGGGTGGGGGCCTTAGGAGAAGGGGTGGAGTGGAGTGGAATGGGGTCAGGGTCTGGGGCACAGCCATGGTTTAAGCAGTGAGCATCCCCCGGCACCTTGGAAAGTTGGCGTTTGTAGTTCCAGCCCCGGAGTCAGCGCCTATGCAAAGAGCAGAATATTAACTTCTGAAGAGCTGCATGCGCTCCAGAGCCACAGGTTGGCCACCTCTGCTGTCCCTAGTTAATTTCAGAATACTCAAGAAGTGAGTATTCACCCATGAAAGCTTCAGAAGTTTGGACTGCGCTTTGTCTGAACGGCCGCACAGAACTGTTCACTGAGGCTGGCCCTCCTAGGAGAAGAAGACGCCGGACACCGTGGCTTGGAGGGTCAGTAAGTTTGGCCGCCCCTGAGACAGAAAGTGGCATTTGAGATTCAGGGCTTGTGGCTTCAGCCCCATGAGAGGGGCCTGCCTGGGCTCTGGGCTTCCTCCCTGTGGGGAGGGGATCTTGGGGCTTCAGCCCTACAAAAGGCACCTGTTGTGGCTCAGGGCTTCAGCCCTGTGGGGTGGAGGGTCTTCAACCCCATGGGAGTCCAAACTTCTGAAGACCCCAGTGGCAGAACAGATGTATTTGAGGATGTGCCAATTCTCTGCGGCTGTAAAAGCAGATGAGGGCTGCTGCAGTACAGAGACCTCTGGTTGTTTCGGACTTCCCTGCTACCGGATCCAGGGCTCCTTCCTCTCAAGTTTCATGAGGTTGCCACCTGCACACTGGTTCCCCCACATGAAAAGATTTCACATGTAGGCTTCTGCCAAGGGTGTTAACATCTTTTCCCCCTGGCAGACAACATCCTTGTATCGAGAGATAGCTGCCACCACCGCCTTTAGATAAATAATGACAGTGATGGGAACACCACCTTCTCCACCTCTGCTGGACAGATATTTGAATGGGACCCAATCTGATTGGCAAGCTGGCAGGATCAGGCCCCACTCACAAGATTGGCAGCTGGCTGATTTTCTAGGTGCCTGAGCTCCTTTGTGAATCCTTCACCGTAACCGCTTCCTGGTCTTTCAAAGGCCCTGGGTACACAACACAGTTTTGTCAACATAAGGCAGCTGACATCAACCTTACTATGCAGATGTACACGCTGCAATGCTCCTCCCGCTGCTTCGACTCGCATGTTACGCCAGCGTAATAAACCCCCCTCGAGGAGAGGCGTGGAGCTTAGGACGACGTAGTTAGAGTGACACGATGTCAGTGTGAACACTGCATTGTTTGTATTGCCCTAAGTGGCCTCCACGAGGTGTCAATCTCAGAATCCTGCCCTGGTCACCATTTTGAACGCTGCTGCCCGGCAGCCAGGTACCCAGGTGAACTCTGCTGCCCTGTTAAAGCCCCAGGAAGGTGTGAACTTGCTCTTCCTGTGTGCTCAGTGTGGAGCTCACATAGCAACTGCCCAGCTGAGCAGGCTGGCTCCACGCAGCAAATGGCTCCTGCCTGGAGTCTGCGGGAGATGGTGGATCTCATGGGTCTGTAGGGAGTGGAGGCTGTGCCGGCCCAGCTCCGATCCAGCCACAGGAACTTGTGCAGGGATGGAGGGGAAGTGCTGTGATACAGACATGCGGCAGGGCCGTGTAAAACCCAAAGAGCTGCGGCAGGCAGAGCAGGAGGCAAATAATTGCCCCTGGTGCGGAACGACAGACCTGTCACTTCTACAAGGAGGAGGCTGGGGTCAGGGTGATGGTGAATCACCCCCACATTGAGCTCCTCTTGCAACCTTGTGCGCATAACGCACAGCACAGTACTGTAGAGCAGTGCAGGATCCTGCTTTCTGACCCAGATGGCTGGCTCAGGGGTTACCAGGGCAGTTGAAACGTGACTGGAAACCTAGTAGGATGCCCATGGAACGATGGGGCTGAGAAACCTGCATCATGTGACGTTGTACCTGCCCATGAGGCACTGCAAACCCTTCTCAAAGCACCCTGCAGCCAGTTGCATAGTGGGATAGCCAGGGCCGGCTCCAGACACCAGCCCACCAAGCACGTGCTTGGGGCGGCACCCGGGGTTTGTTTTGGGGGTTTTTTTTGGTTCGGCCGGGCGGCGCTGGCGGGGGCGGGGCTTGGGAGGCGGGGCGCCGTGCTGGGGGGGGCGGGGACTTGGGCAATGGGACGCTCAGGGGGCAGGGACTTGGGCAACGCGACGCTCGGGGAGTGGCGCTTTTTGTTTTCGTTTGGGGCGGCAAAAATCTTAGAGCCGGCCCTGCCCATGTGGTAGTTAATTCAGATAGGAAAGCAAGACATGATATGGAAAGTGTCAGAAACCACCATTGTTAGCTAAACCTGATGGCTAAATCTGACTGGTGGCTGTTTTTCACACAACCCCTGGCAAAGGGCTACAAAAATTTGGGGGGCTGGGGAACCAAGGTTGGAGGGGCACCTGCCAACAGCAAACAATCCTGTTTGGAAGGGAAAAAAAGTAAACTTGTCAGAATGAAGGACAGCGCTGAAATGTATCCGAACAAAGATATTTACCAAAGAGAAAAGCCTTTGAACTAAGGTTGGCACCTGTGAGGTCCAAAAAATCAGGACTTCCTCAGCCAATAAACCTGGCAGCATCTACCAAACACCTTACAGATGTCCCAGGGCAGCTACCTCCAAATAGCTTGTGGTTCAGTGTTCACATAATGGGAGAATTAATTAGACGATAGACTATCAGGATTGGAAGGGACCTCAGGAGATCATCTAGTCCTACCGCCCGCTCAAAGCAGGACCAATCCCCAACTAAATCCCCAAATGGTCCCCTCAAGGGTTGAACTCACAACCTGGGGTTTAGAAGGCCAATGCTCAAAACACTGAGCTATCCCTCCCCCCAGAGGTACAAACATTAGGTTTATTATCTTTTAATTTAAAAGTTATGAAAAGTACATAAAATGGGAAGTCCAAAATGGTATTAATTGTCATTGAAACAAAAGGCCATTTTAGATATATGGAACATTTCGGAGCGGTAACAGTCAGTCAATCAATGGTTGCACTTTCAGCTTGCAAACTAAGGCCTGTATCCAGAAAAAAAAATGTAAACACATCCTTAACTGTATTCAGTGCAATTGTCATTGATACCAGCATCATGTGTGTCTAGGTAGACAAATACATATAACCAGTGTTACCAACGATTGCAATTTTACCATGAGGATGGAAGCATTTGGTGGTTTTATTCTGAAAGCACACGCTTCTGGGATCAAATGATTGCTTGAGAATCACAGTTTTCATTAAGTATACCGATAAAAAAGATTTTAACTTGTGGTTTTGGAAAAAAAGTGAAAATATGAATCTAGTGCACCCCTAAAGGCTCAGACACCAAAATGAAAATACAACGAACCCCAAATATATTTGGTTTTAAATCAGTTCTTTGGTGCATGATGTACTATATGGTTTCTTGGGGTTATCACTACTGTATATCTATGTTTAGTCAAAATTACAGTAGAAATTTGCCTCTGATAGAGATTTCATGCAAGAGAGTCAGGGCCATCCCTACCCACACGCAAAGTACACAGCAGCATAGGGCACCAGGAAATTTGGGGCACAAGATTTTCTGGTGCCCTGCACAGCTGAGTGCTGCTCCAGCCCCTTCTCTGCCTCTTCCCCAAAGCCCCCGCCCCTGCTGTGCCCCAGCCCCACCCCTTCCTACCCCTTCCCCAAGGCCTCCAACCTGCTCCACCCCCTTCCTGCCTCAGCTCTGACCCCACTCCCCTGAGCTCTGCAGCAGGGCTGGGCCTGCACTCACCGGTGATGGGAAGTGCAGTACCCGGCCCCAGCTGCGCCGCCGGTGAGTGCTGGGGGGTGGTTCCCCTCTGTCCCACAAACCAGCCCCACCTCTCCCACCCCCCGCAGAGGCCTGGGGCCCCACTCCATCCCCAGCAGGGGGGCTGCGTAGGGCCATAGAATAGCTAGGGACAACCCTGAAGAGATTGTTACTAGGTTGACCCGAGTGGATGGCCGATGCTGAAGACCCTGCACACGGTTCCAGTGGAGAGTAGAATTTGATTAGTCTGGGGCCTGGTCTACACTACGTGTTTAAACTGGTTTTAGGAGCGTTAAACCAATTTAACGCCACACCCGTCCACACTAAGAGGCCCCTTATATCGATTTTAATGGCTCTTTAAACCGGTTTCTGTACTCCTCCCCGACGAGAGGAGTAGCACTAATATCGGGATTAACATATCGGAATAGGGTTAGTGTGGCCGCAAATCAACGGTATTGGCCTCCGGGCGGTATCCCAGAGTGCACCACTGTGACCGCTCTGGACAGCATTCTGAACTCTGATGCACTGGCCAGATAAACAGGAAAAGCCCCGCGAACTTTTGAAATTCATTTCCTGCTTCCCCAGCGTGGAGAGCTCATCAGCACAGGTGACCACGCACAGCTCATCTGCACAGGTAACAATGCAGTCTCCTGAGAATCGAAAAAGAGCCCCGGCATGGACTGCACAGGAGGTACTGGATCTGATCGCTATATGGGGAGACGATTCAGTGCTAACAGAACTGCGTTCAAAAAGACAAAATGAAAAAATATTTGAAAGAATTGCAAGCTCTATGACGGATAAAGGCCACACCAGGGACTCACTGCAGTGCAGAATGAAAGTTAAGGCGCTCAGACAAGCCTACCAGAAAACCAAAGAAGCAAACGGAAGGTCCGGTGCAGGGCCAGAAACATGCCGCTTCTACGCTGAGCTGCATGCAATTTTAGGGGGCTGCGCCACAAGTACCCCACCCCTGTCCGTGGATTCCGAGGTGGGGGTTGTAATCTCTGCCATGGCTGAGGATTATGCGGACGGGGAAGATGACGATGAAGAAGGTGAGGAGGACGACCTTGCAGAGAGCACACAGCACTCCGTGAGCCCCAACAGCCAGGACCTTTTTCTCACCCTGACGGAATTACCCTCCCAACCCAGTACCCCAGACAACGAAGCCATGGAAGGGACCTCTAGTGAGTGTACCTTTGCAAATATCAAAGATTGTTTTTTAAGCAAGTGTTTTTTAATGATTGATTTGCCCTGAGGATTTGGGATGCATTCGCTGACAGTATAGTTAATTAGAAAAGTTTGTTAACATGTCTGGGGATTGAGCGGAAATCCTCCAGGGACATCTCGATGAAGCGCTCCTGGAGGTACTCCAGAAGCCTTTGCAGAAGGTTTCTGGGCAAGGCAGCCTTGTTCCATCCACCATGGTAGGACACTTTACCACGCCATGCATGTAGCAAGTAATCAGGTATCATTGCATGGCAAAGCATGGCTGCGTATGGTCCCGGTGATTGCTGGCATTCAAGAACAATCCGTTCTTTATCTCGCTGTGTTATCCTCAGCAAAGTGATATCGTTCAGGGTAACCTGGTTGAAAATCAGGAAATTAAGTAAGGGGGATGGCCATTTTCCTACTGGGTTCGTGGACTGCTGCAGCTTAAAAAAAAATCCTTTCCTGCACGTAGCTGCCGGGGAGGGAGGAGTGAAATGCCGATGATCTTTTTCGTGTTTGGTCAGCGGGGATCTTCCCCAAGCTACCAGACACGCAGTGTGGGGGACGGGGGGGGGGGGAAGGGTATTGATTAGCAGGGAGCTAGCATGGTATTAGCCATGCGTTGGGGGGAGGGGTAAATCACTGCAGAAGCTGAAAGACAGTGGCTTACCATGGCCGCATGCAAGCAGAATTCTGATGCCCGGACCTGTGTCTGTGAGATCTGTAACCCCAGAGCTGCAGGCACTCAGTATTAAGATGAAAAATGCGACCTTGTAGGGAAATCACATGTGCTATGTAAGGTGAATAGTGCTGTTCACTGTGAAAGAGTATAACCATTGTTCTGTAAAATGTATCTTTTTAAATACTTCTCTCCCTCATGCAGCTGCAAATTTTTCAAGCCTCCCTACTCCATCCCAAAGGCTAGCCCAGATAAGGCGGAGGAAAAAGAAGACGCGAGATGAAATGTTCTCGGATATTATGGAAGTTACACGCAATGAAAGAGCTCATCTGAATGAGTGGAAGGACGTGATATCAAATTACAGGAAAGATGCCAGTGAATGTGAGGAGAGGAGGGACACCTGAGATGAGAGGTGGTGGCAGGAAGACCGGCAGGAAAATCAGCAGTGGCGGGATGCAACTCTGGGGCTGCTGCGTGATCAAACTGACATGCTCCGGCGTCTGGTGGAGCTTCAGGAACGGCAGCAGGATCACAGAGTGCCGCTACAGCCCCTGTATAACCACCCTCACCCCTCACCATGTTCCACATCCTCCTCACCCAGACGTGTCAGAACGCGTGGGGGGAGGATCCGTGCACCCGCCCACTCCACCCCCGTGGACAGCCCAACCAGAAGGCTGTCATTAATGAAATTTTTATACTGCCCTTCTCCATCGCTCCTATCCTCCTCCCAAACCTCGCCCTTACTTCTCTCCCTCTTTTTATAATGAATTAATAAATCATTCATGATTTTTAAACTATAGTGCCTTTATTTGCATAAGTAAGCTGTACTCGAAGAGGGAGGGTGAGTTGCTTACAGGGAATGAGTCAATCAAGGGGGTTGGGTGTTCATCAACAAACACAGCAGTCACACTGTACCCTGGCATAGGCGCCGACTTATATGGGGCTCTGGGGCTTTAGCCCCATGAATAAATCCCAAGCAGGGGCTCTGCCCCACCAATGTTTTTTCTCCCCTGCTTCGAGCGCCCCCCCGCCGCTGCCGCTGCCGCCAGGGCTGCCCAGAGCCCTTTAAATCCCAGCCGCGGCCGGGAATCAGAGGGCTCTGGGCTGCCTGCTGCAGTGGGAAGCCCAGAGCCCTCTGATTCCCGGCTGCGGCTGGGATTTAAAAGGCTCTGGGCTCCCCGCGGTTGCAGGCAGCCCAGAGCCCTTTAAATCCCAGCCGCGGCCGGGAATCAGAGGGCTCTGGGCTGCCTGCTGCCGCGGGAAGCCCAGACCCCTCTGATCCCCGGCTGCGGCTGGCATGTAAAAGGCGCTGGGCTCCCCGCGTTTGCAGGCCGCCCCCACCCCATTAAACCCCAGCCGCAGCCGGGAATCAGAGGGCTCTGGGCTGCCTGCTGCAGCGGGAAGCCCAGAGCCCTCTGATTCCCGGCTGCGGCTGGGATTTAAAAGGCTCTGGGCTCCCCGCGGTTGCAGGCAGCCCAGAGCCCTTTAAATCCCAGCCGCGGCTGGGAATCGGAGGGCTCTGGGCTGCCTGCAGGGGCAGAGATCCCAGAATCCTTTGAATCCCAGCCGCGGTGGCTGGGATTTAAAGGGCTCAGGGCTCCCGGCGGCTGCCAGCAGCTCAGAGCCCTTTGAATCCCAGCCCCTGGCTGCTGATTGCCCCCTCCCGGACCCCACCCCTATCTAAGCACCACTGGTCCTTGTCCCCCATTACCCACTCCCCAGACAACTGCCCCTAACTGTCCCTTGGGACCCCAGCCCCTATCTAAGCCTCCCTTCTCCTTGTCCCCAACTGCCCCCTCCTGAGACCCCACCCAACTTCCCGCCAGGACCCCACCCCCTACCTGTCCCCTGATAAACCCCCTGGACTCCCATGCCTATCCAATTGCTGCCTGTCCCCTGACTGCCCCATCCAACCCCCCCTGCTCCTTGTCCCTTGACTGGCCCCTGGAACCCCCTACCCCTTCTCCAACCTTGTAATCTTGTGGCACTGATGCGTTGTAGCTTCATTTTATATCGGCTTACAGGGCGGGAGTGGGGGGGGCACCACCATTTTGGGCCCCACCAAAAATTATACAAACCTGCCGCCTATGTACCCTGGCCATTGATGAAGCTCGTTTTCAAAGCTTCTCTGATGCGCACCACTTCCTGGTGTGCTCTTCTAATCTCCCTGGTGTCTGGCTGCGCGTAATCAGCGGCCAGGTGATTTGCCTCAGCCTCCCATCCCGCCATAAAGGTCTCCCCCTTACTCTCACAGAGATTGTGGAGAATACAGCAAGCAGTAATAACATAGGGGACATTGGTTTGGCTGAGGTCTGAGCGAGTCAGTAATGTGCGCCAGCGCGCCTTTAAACGGCCAAATGCACATTCCACCACCATTCTGCACTTGCTCAGCCTGTAATTGAACAGATCCTGACCACTGTCCAGGCTGCCTGTGTATGGCTTCATGAGCCATGGCATCAAGGGGTAGGCTGGGTCCCCCAGGATAACGACAGGCATTTCAACATCCCCAACTGTTATTTTCTGGTCTGGGAAGTAATTCCCTTGCTGCAGCCATTTAAACAGACTAGTGCTTCTGAAGACGCGAGCGTCATGAACCCTCCCTGGCCATCCCACGTGGATGTTGGTGAAACGTCCCTTGTGATCCACCAGTGCTTGCAGCACCTTTGAAAAGTACCCCTTGCGGTTTACGTACTGGGTGCCCTGGTGCTCCGGTGCCAAGATAAGGATATGGGTTCCATCTATCGCCCCCCCACAGTTAGGGAATCCCAGTGCAGCAAAGCCATCCACTATGGCCTGCACGTTTCCCAGAGTCACAACCTTTCGTAGCAGCAGCTTAGTGATTGCTTTGTCTACTTGCATCACAGCAGCCCCCACAGTAGATTTTCCAACTCCAAATTGATTCCCGACTGACCGGTAGCTGTTTGGCGTTGCAAGCTTCCAGAGGGCTATTGCTACTCGCTTCTCAACTGTGAGGGCTGCTCTCATCTTGGTATTATGGCATTTCACTGCAGGGGCAAGCAAGTCACAAAGTTCCATGAAAGTGCCCTTATGCATGCAAAAGTTTTGCAGCCACTGGGAATCGTCCCACACCTGCAACACAATGCAGTCCCACCAGTCAGTGCTTGTTTCCCGGGCCCAAAATCGGCGTTCAATGGATAGAATCTGCCCCATTACCATCAGGATCTCCAAAGCGCAGAGGCCCGCTGTGACGTTATTGATATAAATTGGGACCATATAGAACATGGGTTGCAACCAAGGTCCTGCAGTGGCACCAAATCTTAGATAAAGGGGGTCATCTAAGGTGTCTAAGACCAGATTATGGGTTGCTGATTATAATTATGCTGTCTATATGTCTGTATCATTTTTAGTTGAAGTTATGAATGTTGGCTCTATGCTGTCAGTATTTCAAGTTGGTGCTGTGCTTCTGGGGGAAGCCTCCCAGACAAGCTGGTGTTAGCTCTGCCTAGCCTGTTTGATGGCCCATTAAAGGGCCATCGGCTACACAATTGACCCTTGGAGAGAAGGCAGACACGCCTTGTGACTCAGCAAAGTATGCAGGGACTGGCTCATGTGACTCCAGGCTCCATTTTGCTGTAAAATTCCACAGTGAAGACAAAGGGATTCTTACACCTGGAAAAGTCTATATAAGCCTAATGCCTCATCTCCATCTTGTCTTCAATCCTGCTTCTGACCTCTGGAGGGACTTTGCCACAAACTGAAGCTCTACACCAGGGACTGAGGACCCATCCCAGCGGGGGATGCATTCCAGAGACTTAAATTGAACCTGCAGTTTACTCCAGCACTGCTGCAAGCCTGAACTAAGAACTTTGCCATTACTGTATGTAATTGATTGCATTTAACCAATTCTACCTCTCTTCTCTACCTTTTTCCCTTTGTAAATAAACCTTTAGATTTTAGATTCTAAAGGATTGGCAACAGCGTGATTTGTGGGTAAGATCTGATGTGTATATTGACCTGGGTCTGGGGCTTGGTCCTTTGGGATCGAGGGAACCTTTTTCTTTTATTGGGGTGTTGGTTTTCATAACCATTTATCCCCAGGACGAGTGCACTGGTGGTGATACTGGGAGACTGGAGTGTCTAAGGAAATTGCTTGTGTGACTTGTGGTTAGCCAGTGGGGTGAGACCAAAGTCCGTTTTGTCTGGCTGGTTTGGTTTGCCTTAGAGGTGGAAAAACCCCAGCCTAGGGCTGTGACTGCCCTGTTTGAGCAATTGGTCCTGAATTGGCACTCTCAGTTGGGTCCCGCCAGAATCGCTCCGTCACACCCGCGGTTTGAGAAAATTCTGTGTCTACGTCCTCATCACTGTCATCACCGCGCTGCCGTATCCGCCTCCTCCTCACCTGGGTTTGAAGGTCCTGGTTCACCATATACTGCACGAGAGTGCGCGAGATGTTTAAAACATGCACGATTGCAGTATTGAGCTGAGCAGGGTCCATGCTTGCTGTGTTATGGCGTCTGCACAGTTCACCAAGCAAAAAAGGCGCGAAACGGTTGTCTGCTGCTTTCAGGGAGGGAGGGGGTGAGGCTGCACCCAGAACCAACCGCGACAATGATTATTGCCCCATCAGGCACTGGGATCTCAACCCGGAAATTCCAAGGGGCGGGGGAGGCTGCGGGAACTATGGGATAGCTACGGAATAGCTACCCACAGTGCAACGCTCCAGAAATCGATGCTAGCCTCGGACCGTGGACACACACCACCGATTTAATGTGTTTAGTGTGGCCGCGTGCACTCGATTTTATACAATCTGTTTTGCTAAACCAGTTTATGTA
The DNA here is from genome assembly GCF_016161935.1 of Mauremys reevesii. Lineage (NCBI taxonomy): Eukaryota > Metazoa > Chordata > Testudines > Geoemydidae > Mauremys > Mauremys reevesii. The sequence goes on from NC_052637.1 coordinate 4,785,323, forward strand.
AATTCGGAATAATCCCGTAGTGTAAACGTACCCTGGGATCTGTGACGGGGCCTCCCTACCCCGCACTAGCCCGGACAGCAGAAGTCCTGCCTCCCTGGTGAAACTGGCATGCTCAAAGTGCTCTAGTAGTATAAAGGGAGGGAGCCCAGCTCATTCTAGGCTGGAGGCTGCAGGGGAAGGACCTGCCTGGGCCAGCCACAGCCTCTGACTGCACCGGGAATTGAAGCCGTTCATGGCCCGCCTGCACCCCAGCGACTGGAGGAGCCCCTGGAGATGAGTGACCAATTGCCCCCATATGACATCCACCCATGTCCTGCCCCCCTCAGAACCCGCAACGCATCAACCCTCCCACTCCTTGTCCCCTGACCACTCCTTTCCAAGACCCCCACACACTAACTGGCCCCTGGAACCCCAGCCCCTACCCATCTCACCCTGCTCCCTGCCCCTGACTGCCCCAACCCCATCCACCAGCAGGACCCTGGAACTCCCACCTGCCCAACCCCCCCTTCCCCATTCCCTGACCGTCCCCCCAGAACCTCTGCTCCATCCAACCCTCCGGTGCCCAGCACTCCCTGCCCCGTATCCAACCCCCAGCCCCGGCCCTTTACCATGCTGCTTTCCCCCACCTCCCCCCTCTCCTGGAGCCTCAGTGTGCGGCATCCAGGAGCAGCCCTGGACAGAGCTGCAGCAGCCTGGCTCCAGTGAGGCCTGAGCTCCTGCCACTTGGCCCAGAGCTTGCAGGCCAGCCCTGGCCTTACCACACAGCTCTGAGCAGGGTAAGCAGCATGGTAAGAGTCTGGGGCCAGGGGGGTTGGATATGGGGCAGGGAGTCCCAGGGACAGGGAGTGGGAAGGGAGGTTGGATGGTGCAGAGGTTCTGGGGGGGTGGTCAGGGGATGGGGGAGGCTGGGCTGAGGGGAGCCTCAGATTGCCCCACTTGCCCCCCCCCCCGGCGGCCCTGGAGCTTGCAGCCCATCCCCCCCCCCCCCGGCCAGCAGCAGCTCAAAGTGGCAGGTCTGGGGAGCTGAGCTGCTGGCGGCTTGGGAAGCTGCAGCTCTGGGGGAGGAGGGGGGTAACCGGGGGAGGGGCAGGGGAGGTCCCAGTTGGGAGCTCAGGTTGGGGACAGGACAGTCCCATGGGCCGGATGTGGCCCGCAGACCTGAGTTGTTTGCCCACCCACCCCTGTAACAGCCGGTTCTTCACCCATGTCTAATTTTAGCAACCGATTCTTGCGAACCAGTGCGAACTGGCTTCAGCTCACCACTGGTTGTCACCCTCTCGCTCTGACCCAGGGCCTGTTTAATTATGTAGCCAGAGTGGAGCACCTGATCAGAAGAGATTGCGGGATCCTCACATCAGAATATCCCAGACCCCCATGGTTAGAGCAGTCACCGCAGCAGTGGAGATCACTGTTCAAACCCTTCCTCCCCATCAGGCAGAGCAGTGAGCAGAACCTGAGTCTCCCATGTGCCAGGCGAGTGCCCTAACTCCTGAGCTCAAAGTCATAAAGGAGCCTCTCACAGCACCTCCCCTGGATATTGTCAGGGACCCCAACAGAAGGGGTGCTCAGCGCACTCCTACAGGATTGGGCCTCATCAACAAGAGAGGCTTTCCCCTGCCTGCTTTCTGGTTTGAAGCTCCTTCTGGGATTTACACATGAGGTAGGCGCAGGGGCGGCTCTAGAAATCATGCTGCCCCAAGCAGCGCGGTGCGCTGCGCCGCCCTTCCCCGGTCCCGCGGCGGGTCCCCTCTTCCCGCGGCTCCGGTTGAGCTCCCGCAGGGATGCCTGCGGCAGGTTAACCGGATCCCTGGAGGAGTGGACCTGCCGCAGGCAAGAGTGCGGCGGGTGCCGTGGTCCCGCGGCTCCGGTTGAGCTCCCGCAGTCATGCCTGTGGCAGGTCCGCTACTCCCGGGCTCCGGTTGACCTGCCGCAGGCATCCCTGCGGGAGCTCAACCGGAGCCGCGGGAAGAGGGGACCCGCCGCAGTCATGCCTGCGGCAGGTCCACCGGAACCAAATGCCGCCCCCCGAGAAAGGGCCGCCCCACACGCCTGCTTGGCGCGCTGGTGTCTAGAGCCGCCCCTGGGTAGGCGTGTGGACGCTTAGGGTGAGGCAGCAGCGCTCAAACTCAGGAACAGAGAAATTTAGGAACCCTGGGAAATTTTATCACAGAAATGTTGGTGTTGAGTGAGTTTGGGTGTCTGCAGAGTTAAGGGCTGCCAGGCAGAGGTTTTCTGCATTTCAGTGGGGCAGGAAGAGGTGGGGAAGGGGTAGAGTGGGGGCAGAGCAGGGGTCAAGCACCCCCAGGGAAATTAGAAAGACATCGCCTCTGGGCATTGTTACTGGAGAGGAGTCGGGATTCTCATTCTGGGAATGCTCATGTGCACAGTCAGCTGCAAGTGACATGGGCTGAGGGATCCATCTCTCCAGCCTCCCCATCACAGCTCCTGGAGACCACTTCTATTGGCCAAAAATAACTGCATGTCACATGTGTCTGACTAATGCCCGCAATTCCCAGGCAATCCGTTCACCAGTACAAACCTCAGCATCAGTGAGATCCTCTGCCTGAGCCCATCCACGAGAACTGACAGCATCTGGACGCCATGAAACTGGAAGGCTGGTTAGAAGCAAGTTTACAACCATGTAACGAGTTTGCCTTACACAAGGGTAACAATGTATCTCCTCACAATAGGAGTCAGGATCTGTAACAATATTGTATCCGGTTGCCCATGAAGTAACCAGCGGCTTCCCCAGCAGCATCTCTGCCCTGCAAGCCTTTCCCGTTGCAGCTGCAGCACCTGTTCTGGCTCCAGAAGGCCACTCCCCAGATTCCCTATTGAATCTGGTCTCAGATCCACTCTGCCACGATAGAGTCCTGGCTGCAGCGCCCAGCCACAGGAAACAGCAGCAGAATGAAGGTGTGTGACTGATGGCTCCAGATCTCCAGCCATGCATTCTCCAGTAAAACAAGGAGCAGGGCCAGCCTTGCCCTTAAGGAAAATAATTTCATCTCACTCCATCCAGCAGCAAGAATGTAGGAATTGCCCAGTGCACTGCATTAAATAGCTGCAACATTGTATCCAGCTGTAGGGCAGCCCCTGAACCAGCAACCTCCCTGGAAACTCTCCCTTCTCACTACCACTAGCTTTCCATGTCTGCTTCCAGGTGGCTGCCCCCCAGACACTCCCAGGCCCCCTCTGTCTGTCCCCAGATCCCCTCCTGCAGCCAGGCTGGACAAGGGGCCTGAGAGCCTTGGGGACAGGAGATCTCTGGTTAGCCCATCCCCTGTACAGCGCAGGAGCCGCAGCTCCAGCTCCCCTCACACCCGCTGCCATCTGCAGAGAGCCAGGAGTCCCTGGGAGCTGGGGAGACTGTGCAGGGAAACAGAAGCAGGAGCCGCCAGGCTAAGAACAGGGGTGATGGCTGCTCTCTTGGCCAACGAACCCAGCACTGAACCAGGGACCCCTAGAGCTAAAAGCACAGGCTGTCCCAGCTTATGCTAAATATTCAACCCTTTGTAACTGTACCATCTCCACACACACCCCAGTGGGTTACACAAGCACCACAGAGACATGGGTCCTAAGGAGCCTGAAGGCCAGGTAGGGAACAGCCAGTAGGAGTCAGCAGCTGTGATTCTCGCCCTCCTTGCCAGGCTGCTCCACCAGATCCTCATGTCAGACAGTGAAACCCCCAAGTCGATAGTTACCCTTTTTGACTTAAGTGACTATTCCAAAGTTTGGGGCCTGGCAGACATTTTGGAGGAGCTGGTGACAATTTGGACTCATCACACTTCATTCAAGGGCTCTTTACAGTCCACAAAAAAGGAATCACAGGAGACCACACCCAGAAAGGAAACATCTAATGGTACAAAGTTCAATCAGCCCATTTCTGAGGAGAAGGAAGTGAACCTAAACTCCTCTTTTGTCTCTTTCCTGCACTAGAGGTCATGGCTGCTGCGAATCCAGCAAAAACGCTCCAGGATGAACTGACCTGTCCCATCTGTCTGGACTATTTTAAAGATCCAGTGTCTCTAGACTGTGATCACAATTTCTGCCGAGCCTGCATCACCCAGTGCTGGGAGGGATTGGCTACCAACGTCTCCTGCCCTCAGTGCAGAGTGACTTTTCCCCAGAGGAACCTCCGGCTGAACAGGCAGCTCAGGAATATTGTGGAAGCAGCCAGAGAACTGAGGTTGTCACCAGGGAAGGAACCAGAACCAGTTGAGAAACACAAGGAGCCTCTAAAACTGTTCTGCAAAGAGGATGAAATCCCCATCAGCCTGGTGTGTGACAGATCCAAGGAGCACAGAGATCACACCATTATTCCTGCAGAGGAAGCTGCCAAAGAATTTAAGGTAGGAAAATAACTTATTGTTGTTTTTATAACGAGAGCCTTGGGAATTTCCAGAGCATTCGTTTCCTTTAGCCCCAGACAGCCACTCAGTGAGCTCCATTGGAGAGGAATGAGGGGTTTCAGACCTAAGTAGGTTTCCCAGCAACTGGGAAGCCTCCCAAGACTCATGCAGGTGGAGAAGTGTGGCCCTCCATAAACGTCCTAAGGCTGACACGTTAGAGTGAGGGGGAGTGATGAACCCGCACCCCACCCCTCCTGCTCCCCATACACAGAGTCCTGGGCACTGAATGACCCCCCTTCTCTGCCCCTCCCCACTTCCACCCTTTCCCAAAGCTATAAACACCATGTCCATGCTGCTGCTCCTCTCCCTGGGGCTGAGGGAGCAGGAGGAGCTGCCTGTTTGGCACACATCCCCTTTGCCCTTCTCCTGCAGAGCTCCTCGCGCAGAGAGGAAGGGAGCCCCACCCTCATGAGACTGACGGGGAGCACAGGAGTGGAGCTCCAGTCCTGCAAACCCCAGCAAGTCTGCCTGATATAATCAGAGATGGGATTGCAGGAAGCAGGGACTGGGTGGGAGCGGGCAGCAGAGCAATGGGGCACTGTAGCAGGGTCACTGCTTCCAGAGTGTCCCCTCGTGGCCTGGGGTAGTCCTACCTCATTTTCCCTCGGAGGTTCCCAGAAATAATCCACAAAGGCTCTTCTGTGGCCAGTAACACCCCTGCTCTCCCAGCAGTGACTCCCAGGTCTTCTGGTCTGGAGTTCGGCCTTATCACCCTGAAGAAGATCCCAAGGCCGCCTCTGCCCTCTCCACGGGTCTCCTCCCTCTGGCTCTCAATAGGCCTCTGTTTTACCTATCCCAGGCCTGGTTGGATTACATGACACCCCCTTCTCCCCCAGTCACTGCTCCTTCATTCTCCCCCCTGGGGAGGAGAACTGGCTATGTCACACCCAGCCGTGATCACTGCTCCTTCATTGTCCTCGCCTGGGGAGGAGAACTGGTTTATCACAGGTGGGGCTGAGACCAGCCACCCTGTGACCGACATCGTTCCTCTTCCACATCTCTTGCAGACACAGGGAGACAGTCCCCATCCTGCAGATTTCACTTGGGAAATTTTGGCCGTAGATTTCAGTGCGGGAACCTTGTGCCCATAAAGGTTTCCATGTTGGCATCAGTAGCAATAATAAGAATTCATAACCAATAGAATGTTCTGATTTCTACTGCAGTAGCATCTCCAGGCCCCAGTGAGGGATTAGGGCCCCGTTGTGCCAGGCACTGTACAGACAAGTCAGGCAGAGAGCCCACAGTCACAGTCTAATGAAGACGATATGCAGCAGGTGGATAAAGAAAGAACCGGGGCTGGGAGTGGGGGACACGTAAAGAGGGTGGTGTTTGCATACACTGGCAATCACGATAGGTCATCATGGGTGGCCACCATTCCATATTTCAAAGCTGTCCATTTCCCATGGTGCAGACATAGCTGCCTGTACTTTTCTATGGGGAATGTTTTAGGTGATGGAGTGGTAGCAGGCACAAGGGGGAGTCCATGGTTCAGTCTCCTCTCCCTCCTTTGAGCTTGGCAGGAATTTCAGAATCAGGGTCAGGGAGTCGAGACCCCCTTGGGTGCTATTTCCCAAATGGTGGCTTGTGACCCACCAGTGAGTTGTGGGAAGTTGTAGATGGGTTGTGGGCTTGGTGCGGAGGGGCAGCCGTGTGGGGACGGGAGTGGTAGCTTCTGTCCCGCAGGGCTGAGTCCAGCTCTCCACAGAGGGAGCCTGTGGAAAAGTTCCAGCATGAACCTATTTGTCCCATCTGTCTGGATTATTTCAGAGAACCTGTCACTCTGGAGAGTGGGAACATTTTCTGCCAAACCTGCATCACCCAGAACTGGGAGTAATCAGCTATCGCTGTGTCCTGACTGAGCAATAATTAAGAAAGGCCATTAGGAGGGAAAGATGCCTTGATAAAGGTGGCAGGCCCTGCAGGGAGATGATATTTTCCACTGGGATTCTGAACTCCTGTGCTGCTCCACGAGGGGTTAAACTGAGATGCTGCCGGCCTGCACTAGAGGAGATCACTGTTCTAAACACCATGTGGACTCCAAGCACCTTGAGTCCTCACACAAAAGGGCCCCAGACAGCGCAGGTCCATGCCAAATACAATGGGGATCATAGGCGCCGACTCCATGGGTGCTCCAGGGCTGGAGGACCCACGGGGAAAAATTAGTGGGTGCTCTGCACCCACTGGCAGGCAAGCTCCCCGCCCCCCGCCTCCTCCTCCTCCCCTGAGCATGCTGCGTCCCCGCTCCTCCACCTACCTCCCAGCACCTCCCGCCTGGCCACCAACAAACAGCTGTAGCAAGCTCCAGGAGGGATGTGGGGGAGGAGTGGGAATGTAGGGCACTCAGGAGAGGAGGCAGGGATTTGGGGAAGGAGCTGAATAGGGCGGGGAGGGGGGAGTTGGGGCAGGGACTTTGGGGACGGGGTGAGAATGGCGGTGGGAGGGGGCGGGGCAGGGGTGGAGTCAGGGCTGGGCCGGAGGCAGAGGGGGGTGAAGCACCCACCGGCACCATTAGAAGTCAGCACTTATGATGGGGATTAGTCTGGGTTGTAGCAAAACTAACCCCTGGGCGGTGGTGACCAGGGTCAGGCTGAAGAACCAGCCGAACTGGTTCCACTAATCCTCACACTGCTCTCCCACAGTGCGGCATTTTGAAATCTCTAGAACTCACTGCTTCTGGGAGCTGAGCTGGGGAACAGGTACCCAGGCAGCCCTGCCTCTGTAAGGGTCAGGGACAGAACCAGGGTAAACCCCAACTGTTCTTGACAACAATGAAAACATCAAATGTGGTTTGCCCTAGTGCCCAAGCCAATTCTATCCACCCAGTCCAGTCCCCAGGGGTCCAGGGCTGAAATTCAGTGGAAATTGGGCTCTTTTGAGAATCCCAGTCCATATTTCAAGCCCTGGAGGTTTCTGGGATCTGTATCACTTTGTTTGTTAAGCCTCCTCAAAAACAGAATATTTCACAGTGAAATAAAAATCCAAGGATGTGACGCCAGTGTCATGTTGGTATAAATCAATGAGGAAAAAAGGTCAAACAATTTCAAGGAGTCTGAAAATGAAACACTCCCAGTGTCCATTAATATGACTTCAATTCCTTGGTATCACAGATATCGTAAAGCTACTGGGTTCTCCACTCATCAGTAGAGTGTTTGTTTGTGTTGGAAAAGCTCCCACCCACACGCACACTCTCACGCCTAACAATAACACCACTCAACTCAGTTTCTGTTTCTTCAGGAAAAGATTCAAGCCCACTTGAAGATGCTGAGGGAAGAGAGAGAAAAGCTGCTGGGATTGAAAGTGAGAGAAGAGAAGAGAAACCTGGAATACCTGGTAGGGGCCCATCATTATTAACCTGCATTTGTAACGAGCCGGATGGAGGGGCGTTCTGAATCAGAGCAATGACGAGAGGCAGGGGCAATCTAGAGGCTCAATTACATTTTATCTCAATCCGTTGGGGCGGGTAAAACAGAAATCCGTTAAGTGGGGCATAATCACAAGTAAATCAAAATTAGTTGTTTTAGGAGGAACTACTACTTAGGCCTACACCATAAACCAGTGGGTTTCAACATTTTTGCATTTGATAATTTTGAATTGGGGGTGCAGAGACCCCTTTGGAAATCCATTGTCTGTATGGACCACAGATTGAAACCCACTGCCATAAACTACTGTAACTATTATTCTTATCTATTGTATATTTACTACTGTTAGCTTAATTACACTCTCTTCACAGGAAACAATTTACATTAATGAAATAACAGAATTTTGAATTAGAAAATCCAGTGCACTAAAACAAACTCCCGCTGTTACACATTCACGCCTCAGTTTCACAGTTTTCATAGTCTGTTAGCTCAGAGTTTGGGGGATGTTCTTGAGGAATCCTCTTGTGCAATCTTTGTTTACTATTTTGAGTTCCAGCTTAAATAGAGGCATGTGTCCTTGGCTGTGAAGTCTTGGTTTCATGACTGAACAATTATCCCTCTGCTCATTTCTGGCTTGCAGTCCTATTGTGCTCTGACAATCTCTCCATTCCTGTCATTCACTTTTTATGCCTGTGGGTGTTGTCCAGATGTGTTGTTTTACAGTCCTTAATATTTTCTTATTTTCACGTCCCGCTGCTTTGGATCTCCATCTCCAAGGCCATTGATAACGCACTATCCAGGCCATGTCAGACATGGAAACATCCCTTTATGAGATTCTGGGGCCAAATGAAAAGGTCTGAGATAATTCTCTCAGGATATTGTTCAGAGTCAGATGACTTAGAATTTAGAAAAAAAATCTTCCTCCAACACACTCCAACATACCCCAGGCTCCACCCATGTCCCTGACCAGCCCTTTCCCTATTTTCCTTCACAGAAACAAACACAAACCGAGAGGCAGAAGATCGTGTCTGAATTTCAGCAACTCCGGCAGTTCCTGGAGGAACAAGAGCGACTCCTGCTGGCCCAGCTGGAGAAGCTGGACAAGGAGATTGTGAAGACACAGAATGAAAGTGTCAGTGAAGTATCTGAGGAAATTTCCCGTCTTGGTAACCTGATCAGTGAGATGGAGGGGAAGTGTCAGAAGCCAGTGACTGAATTGATGCAGGTGAGACTGAGTTAGAAATACTCCAGATCCCAACACAGGGACAAGACTGCTCCTAAAACATGGGCACAGGAGTCCAGCAGTAAGAGATCACCATGTAACTCAATGTGTATTGCAGAGATGTGAATGACTATCATTTCTGAAAAGTTACAGACACTGTGATGTAAAAGGTGGAAAAGCCTTATTAGCTCAGCAAATGCATAGTCCTGGGGCCAGTACACAGCCTCTTTTCCCCATAGTTGCTATATCTCTTCTTCTGGATTTCGAAGTGTGTCAGGTGGGACAGAAATTCCCTCTCTATTTCTCTCCTCTAGGATGTCAGAAGCACTTGGAGCAGGTATGTGGCTCTCTCTCTCTCCCTCACACTTCACAATGCTGGGAAAGAGCTTGGAGATGATGTTACCATGCTCTCTACCCAGGGCTCTACAGAAAAATGTGTGGGAAGGTCATATTTTTGGATACAAATCTCTCTGATCAACTTCATCCTGAGGTTCTAACCCTTTTATAGAAGACTCTGGAATTTTCCATTCTGTGGGAAGGACTGACCTCAAGTATTTCCTAGAAATGTCAGATCCCTGGAGGACTGGCTGCCCGAGGATTGTGAGGATGGAATATGGGCCTGTCACTGCTGGGGCACTGGTCACTATTCAGCCCAGGGCAGCAGTGGTCAAGAGTCTTTCCCACCTGAGGACTGTTTGGAGACCTGTGTGGAATGAGCTGGGGAGGGGGGAATTGGTGTCTCAGTCTCGTTCCTAGTGGACAGATTTCTACACTTCATCTGGGAACCTCCTGTTCCTCAGAGCATGGCGGCAAAGGAGTGAATTGTCCATAGAGACTCAATTCCCCTTTTGTCACCAGAGCTGGTCTCTCCAGGCCAGAGCTGAAGAATAATAATGGGACTTTTTGTGGGGGACGGAAAGGGTTCACTGCCACAGCCTTGCTCTGAAGCTGGGAGAAGTAGAGGAATTCTAATTCTAGACCCATTAGAATAGTGAGTCACTAGCCAGAATTTATAACGAGTCAATTAATGAAATATAATCATGTGGAATTGTTTCTCTCTAGGTCTGCGAAGGGGAAGTTCCAGCAGCCAGAGGAGATTTCTCCTAAATTAGAATTAAGACTCAGTGATTTCTCCCAGAAAACTGTTGCTCTAATGGAGACTCTCAGGAAGTTCAAAGGTACTGAGAAGGGACCTAGGAGGGGAAATTGGGATGAGCCGCTGAGACTGTGGGAATAGAATGGGTCTGGCCAATTGGTTGATAATTAGATGATGGATCTATTTAATTGTTGGGTGAGAATGGTCCAAGACACTCCAGTTGATTAATTCAAACCTTTATTTGTACCACAAGCATGCCTTGCCATTGCAATTACTATTCAAGTAAGAAATTACAGACATACCTTATAGATGTACTGGCCAGTTACCTTCTTCTGGGGCATAGATGCATCACAGGGAATTTCCTGTGAGGTTCAGGTTCCTCTTTACAGATCCAAATTATATATTAGATTTTTCAATCATCTTTGACTGTTACAAATATTAAGTATCTTATATAACTCGCACAATAAACATTCATGAACTTTTTAATTGGCAGGGCTTTTGCTATACAAGCTATTTTCATATTATTGGTCTCTTCTGATTGGTTTATTGCTACGGATTAAGTCTAGGTCACTTTGACCCTGGTCTCTGCATAGGGGTTTTGGACTTTGCTAACTGCTCCTGGGCTGTACATTTTGGGTGTCTGATGTCTTTAAGGTTTCAGAGGGGTAGCTGTGTTATTCCCAAGTCTTTGCAGGCTCTGGGTCTAGATTATGGCAAAGGGCAGAAAGTGAATGAGAGAAACCAACTGGAGTCTGAAGGGTGGGAGTGAATGAGGAGGGGAAAAACAATTCTTCACTTACAGAGCGTCTGTCCTTGGTCCAGCTGCAAGGATGCTGGCTCCATTGCTAAGAAATGCCTGATTGAGAGGGGAAATAGGTTTCAGACCCTTTTATATTAAATATCTGAGTGCTTCTCGGTGTGTTTCTCTGTCATAATTAAAACACAGTTCTAGGAGTTAAGAGTGGGGATGCTGTTATGAATATGAAAGCCTGAACTCTCGTCTCCTTTCTCCTTTCCCCCTCCAGACACTCTGCTGTCTGTACTAGAAAGAAAAAGAGGAGAATCCCTAGGAACATTCAGACAGGGTGAGATTGCAGCTGGAGATTGTCTTTAAATTATCAGAAAATGTCTTCATGAGATTGTAGCTAAAGTTACCAACCAAACCAATACGGACCATGACACACAGAGCCCTAAAAACAACACACTGAACAGTGAGGAACTCCCACACTGAAGTCACACAAACACTCCTGACACCAACCTTAGTGCTGAGTTCATGCCCACGCTGCTGAACAGAAACACTCTCCCTGAGCAGCCTGTGCGCAGAGCTCTCTGCCTGGAGGGCTGACATATCCCTCTGCTTTACCCCAGTGCAGGCAGGGCTGGCTCCAGACCCCAGCGCGCCAAGTGCATGCCTGGGGCGGCGTCCTGTGGGAGGGCGGCAGGTGGCTCTGGTGGACCTCCCGCAGGCGTGCCTGCAGACGGTCCGCTGGTCCCGCGGCTCCGGTGGAGCATCCGCAGGCACGTCTGCAGGAGGTCCACCAGAGCCGCGGGACCTGCGACCACCAGAGGCCCCCCGCGCCGTGCTGCCGTTCTTGGGGTGGCGCAAATCCTAGAGCTGCCCCTGAGTGCAGGGGTCTCCCCATCACTCTTCTCCAACATCTTGCCTTTCCTCTGGGCAGGGCTGGGCTCCCCCATTGGAGTGCTTACTGCTTCCTGGAGTCGGAAGATGCTCTCCCTGTGAGGCTGTCAGCTCCTCCCTTCTCTGTAGGTTGGGGATGGGGCTACCCCACCAAATGACATTTCTGTCTGTCTTTTCTTAACTGGCTCTTCCTACTCTGGCCTGGGAGTGGAGGCTGCATTTAGGGGAGGGAGCTTCTCTCTGGGGTTCAAAGCTGGTATCTGCCTCCTCTGCTCTCTCCTCACTAACAGGGGCGGCTTTAGACATTCCGCAGCCCCAAGCACGGTGGCATGCCACGGGGGGGCGCTCTGCCAGTCATGGGGAGGACGGCAGGCAGGCTGCCTTCGGTGGACCTCCCGCAGGTGTGCCTGCGGAGGGTCTGCTGGTCCCACGGCTCCACTGAAGCTGCGGGAACAGCGGACCCTCCGCAGGCATGCTGCCGAAGGCAGCCTGCCTGCCGCCCTCCAGCGACTGGCAGAGCGCCCCCTGTGGCATGCCGCCCCAAGCACGCGCATGGCATGCTGGGGCCTGGAGCCGCCCCTGCTCACTAAAACCTGCCTTGATGTGTCTCTGATGCTGGGAATGGAGCAGCCCCAGCAGAGGAAGCAGGGACTGAAGCCTCAGCAAGCAAATTAAAAATGAATGAAGTGGGTCCCATTACACCGACTGAAGAACTGCAGTGACATCCCTGCTCAGTCTCAGGTGCCCAGGACAGAGGCAGCTCCTGGGATCCAGGACTGACCCAGCCAGGACAGGGCTGCTGGGAAGTGAGAAAATGGTCCCAGCCTCCCCCAGGGCTGAGCTCTGCCCCTAACTCTCTGATTCTTTCTCCCCAGAGCATGTGACTCTGGATCCAGACACGGCTCATCCCCAACTTGTCCTGTCTGAGGATCGGAAAAGTGTGAGACGGAGGGACACACGGCAGAATCTACCCAACAACCCTGAGAGATTTGACTGTTGGGCCTGTGTGCTGGGCTGTGAGGGATTCAGCTCGGGGAGGCATTGCTGGGAGGTGGAGGTGGTGGATGGGGGAGGCTGGGCTGTGGGGGTGGCCAGAGAGTCTGTGGGGAGGAAGGGACGGATCAGCCATAGCCCTGAGGTGGGGATCTGGGCTGTGGAGCTATGGGAGGGTCAGCTCCGGGCTCTCACCTCCCCTGTGAACCCCCTGCCCCTGAGCCAAGTCCCCAGCAGGATCCAGATTTGTCTGGACTGTGACTGGGGACAGGTGACATTTATTGATGTTGATGACGAGGCCCCGATATTCACTTTCCCGCCGGGCTCCGTCCCTGAGGAGAGAATCCGACCCTGGCTCTGGGTGTGGCTGGGATCCCAGCTCACACTGTGTCCCTGAGCGGGACTGGGCAGGAATATCTCATTGGGGAACCAGACATTAACCTTTCTAACCTCACACAACCCAGTCTCTATGACCTTGGAGGACTCCTGTTTACCCAGCTCCTGGCTCCTCATCTCTATGACCTGTGGAAGCCCCTCCTCTTTCTTGCAGTCTCAAAGATGGGAGGGGGAAGAACCCCTGGGGCTGCAGAGGGGCCCTGAAGGGCTGATGTGAGGGCTGGGCAGGACTAACAGCCAGGCTGGGACAGGTGCAGGTGGGGGTGCAGGGACACAGTGCGAATCAATCAGGGTTTGGGGGGTTGGGGAGAAGCAGCAGCAGGGAGCGGTTTGTACAGATCTGTGGGATTAAATGGGGCAGGTTCAGTGCCCCAAAATGATGTGATGCCTTTTATGAGACATAAAAATAAACATGATAATAAATGTTGAGTTCTTTCGATTTGTCTTCTGGCTTCTCAGCCTTTTCAGCTGCACACAGATCACATTTTAAGTTTTCCTTTGCAACCAAAAGAACCAGAAACTTGCTTTGTTTAGGAAATGGAAGCCAAGAGTCTCACTTCATCACATGCTTCCAGGAGCTGGGGTTTTAACAAACACACCAAATATCAGGCAAAACCATGCTCTGAAGTGTCCCTAGCCTCTGTTGGCCAGAGGCTGTTTATGGGCAACAGGGGACGGATCACGTGATGATTACCTGTTCTGTTCATTCCCTCTGGGGCACCTGGCTTTGGTTACTGTCAGAAGACAGGACACTGGGCTAGATGGAACATTGGTCTGACCCAGTATGGCCATTCTTGTGTTCACGAGACTCATTATTAAATCATGAATGCTGGCAACACTGATTTACACAGAGCCAGAGCAGCCTTAGTGTATGTTAGAAACAGGCCTTTGGAAAAACTGATTCCGACTTAACCATATTTTTGGCCTGTGAATTGAATATCCCTGGACTTGGAAGGATTAGATTTTATCAGTAGATGTCTCTAAAGGCTGATTTCACTGGACGCACACAAACTGATAAAAAATATTTCCATTGATAATAAGTGAAATTTACAAATAGGCACAGTAAGAAAAATGCTGCTTGAGAACTTACTAGAGTTTGAGATAAGGAGATTGACCAAGTATATTTTGAGAGGTGATGTTGACAATTTGTGTTTTAACAGTTATAAAGTTTTAATGTTTTGAATCTCCACATTCACTGTCACTAAATAATTATTGTCTGATTAAAATATTGTGTGACCCTCCCCCCACAATTTCCCACAACTGTGAACATTTAAATTGATCAAAATGGGCAACTGTGAGTTTAACTAGATAAACTACTTATCGAGATTAATCTTATATTAAATCAAATTAATTTTGCCAAGCCTAAATATCACTCCTTAGACACACAGTTCTGTCAGCTCATCAGGAGAGGCGGATGGTGATGTCCATGTGAAGCCCAACTGACCCTTCAAAACAGTCCAGGGGGCTGATTGCAGGATCAGAGCCTTATTGCTACATTTTGCACAAAAGCTTATGCCCAAATAAATTTGTTAGCCTCTAAGGTGCCACAAGAACTCCTTCTTTATTTTTGCTGATACAACACGGCTGCTACTCTGAAACCTGTCACCGGGTTGGAATGTTACCAGCCAGCTGGGTGAAGCTCAGCAAACAGCCTGAGTCAGTTCCAGGAAGGGAAACACCCAGTTGCTGCTGCAGGCGGGGCCGGGGGCATATTTCTGAGCTCAGGAAAGTGAAACTAACCCTGTGACACTGTCCAGAGGGAGCCATGGCCACAGAGAATGCCATGGAAAGTCTCCAGGAGGAAGCTACGTGCCCCGTCTGTCTGGAGTATTTTAAGGACCCTGTGATTGTAGAGTGTGGGCACAATTTCTGCCGAGCCTGCATCGCCCAGTGCTGGGCGGGATCCGATACAGACATCTCCTGCCCTCAGTGCAGAGAAACTGTGCAACAAGGAAACCTCAGGCCAAACAGGCAGCTGGCAAACATGGTAGAAATGGTCAAACAGCTGAGTTTACAGGCAGCAAAAGAAGCAGGAGGAGAGAGGGTGTGTGGGGAACACCAGGAGACTCTGAAACTGTTCTGTGAAGAGGATCAAACTTCCATCTGTCTGCTTTGCCATCTGTCCCGGGCTCACAGAGCGCACACGGCGGTTCCCATAGAGGAGGCTGCCCAGGAGTACAAGGTAGGGAACTTCTGTCAAGTTTAATGGGCAATAACTTTGTATTTTAATTGCAGGTTAATTTTGCTGAAAGTTGCATGTCACAGGTGTGACGCATCATTCAGCTCTGTAAAGCCTTCATGGTATGGGAGATGCCATAACAAAAGTAATAATCTGGCAGTGTGGCAAATAAGGGAAAACTTAAATCTTTAAAGATAACTGAAGCGGGAAACTTTTCTCTGAGGTCCTGAACCCTTTTCAAACCCAGCTTCCACTTGTGAAATGAGGGAACTTTTTATACAATGGAAGGTGCTAAGAATCAGTGAGGTTTACATCAGAAGAGCTGCAGGTGGGTTTGTGTGACAGTGCTGCCTTCAGACTGGAGAAGGGAAGCTACAAACGGTTTTTGCTCTTACTGATTTGTATCTTAGAACATATTATTCGTACCTGTATTTGCCTCACAGTAGCTCTTACAGACCCCAGATGAGATCTGGGCTCTGCACAAAACACAGCGAGGGACAATGTCTGTGCTGAGCAGTTTACAGTCAAGATGGACAAGACAAACAAAGGATGGGAAGGGAAACTGAGGCACAAAGCAGGGCAGTGAGTTACCCAGGGTCACGCAGCATGTCAGTGGCTTAGCTCAGCAGAGAAACCAGCTTTCGCTTGTCCCAGTCCAGGGCCCTAACCACTGGGCCATGCTGCCAACTCAGCAACAACTCTCCCATGAAGAAGTTTGTCCATTAGGAGGGAGAGGAGGTTTCTCACTGGGATCCTGAACTCCTGTGCTGCTCCATGCGGGGTTACATGGGCAAGGACCAGCCACAGTGGCTTCATCAACCCCAAATGAAGCCTTTTGAAATATCCAAGAATGCACTGCTTCCGGGATCTTTACTAGGGAATGGGACAGTGGGGGACCTACCCAGAGCGCATTGCCACTGAAAGAGGTTAGGACAGCACTGGGGCAAACCCCAACTGTTCTTTATACCACCCTGCATGTCTAATTCAGGTGGCCACAGATCCATCCCCAAAATACAGGACTTCCCCACACCTGCCTACTTGGGCATGCCCCCGTCTTTCTCAGCGTGCCCCCACCTGCATCATTTTGCATAGAGGTGCCCCCTCCTCCCGCCAATGGTGTCCTTCTGCATCCTCAGGTTTTCCCATGGGGCATCATCATTCTAGGGGCACCTAAAAATTCAAGATTTCCTGCTCCTGGGTCCTGGCAGAGGGGGGGCAAGCTAACGGGGAGACAGCACCATGCAACCCTACTGGAGTGCTCCTCGCTCTGCCCGGTGGTGGGCACAGTCACCTTCCAGCAGGGCTGGTGAGTGCGCCCAGGGGGCAGGGTGTGGGAGAGGGGGGCTCTGGGAGGGTTTGTGGAGGGGCTCTGGGAGGAAGGGCGCTGGATGGCAGGGCACCTAAACATTAAATGTGGCGGTGCCCCCGATGCCCATGGCAAATAGGAACTCCAAGCCACTGTGAACAGAGAGGGAACCCAACAGCTCCTGGCTGTTTTCAGGTGGCAGAGTGACCTCACAGCACTAGTCTGCCACCGGGCTGTGGGGGCCCCTGCAGCTCTAAGTCCCTGCGGGTGATGTGGGGGAGGAGCTTGGAGCTGGAGCTCCCACAGCTGCCCAGCCACCAGGGGCAGTGGGGGGACACCGCATCATGGCGCACAAGATGCAAATCCGGCATGGTCTCCTCCTCCTCCCTCATTTATCCTGAACAAGGCCATGTCCAGTGCTGAGTCCCAACCGGACAGGGATAGTGCTCCACAAAACTGGGACTGCGCAGCTTCCAGCCAGACAAATGGCCTCCCGACGTCCTGTGGCGTTTGCCTTGGTACTTAGCCCAGTTCGGTCCAGCCAGTGCAGTCCCAGGGACTTCAGGGATGAAATTTCAGCCTGTATTTAAACCCTGGTGGCTTCTGGGATTTGTATCACTTTCTTCGATAAACCTTTTCAAACACAGGTTTATTGATTCGCCCCCATGTGACTTCAGTGTCCTGTTATGCTCTGTACCACTAATGAATTCACAAATACCAGCAAATCTTGGTTATAATTGAGATCTCTGTCTAATTACTAAAAAGACTGAACTGGAATTGATAACAAGTCTGAATATGACATGTTCCCAGTCTCTATTAATGAGGTTTCATCTCCTTGGTGGTTCTGATGTCACAAAGCGATTAGAACCACAGTCATTGTGGTTTTGGGTGGAAAACACCCACTTCCAAGCACCTCTCAATTATCCAGATGAAACTTCCCAAATCATTTTTGTTTCTTCAGGAAAGAATCCAGGCCCATTTGAAGACTCTGAGGGAAGAGAGAGAAAAGGTGCTGGGATTGAAAGCGACTGAAGAGGCAAAAAGCCAGGAGTATCTGGTAGGTGCCTATTGTTGTTAACCTGCAGGGATTGGCAGTGGGAGGTCTGTTTGGAGGAAGATTCCTCTGTAGCCTCGGTGAATGTGATCTTGTGTGTGTCTCCATGATCAGGGATTGCTGGGTTAGATCTATGTGTAGACAAGCCCCACGCTTCCATTTCAGTGGATGAGTTAATGTCTAGCCCTTGTGGCTTTCACAAAAATCTTCCCCAAGTGAACTGAATGTCCCCGTGAAGTGCTGTCCGCTGTGTCTGGTCATTTTGTTAAATGTTTGTTTCTCTTTTCTCCCCTGGCGTCCCTGTCAGTGTAGTGCTGAGTCCTGCCTCCTGCTGCTCTGGGTCTGAATTTCCACAGACCATAAATAACAGAATATGCTGACCATGACAGGCATGGAAACATCCCTTTCAGAGGGATACAGGGACCAAAGGGGAAGGTGCGAGAGAATCCCCTGCCTAGTACACACAGGGTAGAGTCAAACATCAGAAATCTTTGGATTTTCAAGCTCAGCTCTCCATGAAAAGTCCCCAGGCTCCATCCATGTCTCTGACCAGCCCTTGCCCTATTTTCATATAGAAACAAACACAAACCGAGAGGCAGAAGATTGTGTCTGAATTTCAGCAACTGCGGCAATTCCTGGAGGAACAAGAGCAACTCCTGCTGGCCCAGCTGGAGAAGCTGGATGAGGAGATTGTGAGGATCCAGAATGAAAATGTCAGTAAACTCTCTGAGCAAATTTCCCATCTCAGTGAGCTGATCCGTGAGATGGAGGGGAAGTGTCAGAAGCCAGCAAGTGAATTCCTGCAGGTGAGACTGAAGGGGATAGCTCAGTGGTTTGAGCATTGGCCTACTAAACACAGAGTTGTGAGTTCAATCCTTGAGGGGGCCACTTAGTGATCTAGGGCAAAATCAGTATTTGGTCCTGCTAGTGAAGGCAGGGGGCTGGACTTGATGACCTTGGGGGTCCCTTAGAGCTCTATGAGATAGGAATCTCTCTCTCTCTCTCTCTCTCTATATATATATATATATATATAAGAAACAGAGGTGGGTGCTCCAGGGCGGCCAGCTTCCTCTGCTCAGTGCTGGCTACCCTGCTGATCAACTCCTCCCCCTTCCTGCTGTGATCAGCTGTTCCATTGTGTGAAGGAGAGGCTGTGGGGGAGGAGCGTGGAGGGATTGCTCAGGGGTGGGGGTGGAGTAGGAGTAGGAGTGGGAAGAGTTGGGCTGGGGGGTGGCATTGGGGGAAGGTTTGGAGTGGGGGTGGGGCATGGGTTGAACACCCCCAGGGACAATTAGAAACTGGCACCTGTCATTAGAAACATGCCAGACCCCCACAGAGGGAAGGGAGGGCCCCTAAATCCTAAGCACTGGAGTCCAGCAGTTGGAGACCATGGTGAAACTTGGTGTGTGCATTGCTGATGTGAATAACTATTATTCTTTGCAAAGTCACAGACATAAAGATATTAGAGATGGAAAAGCCCCATCAGCTCAGGAAATCCATGACCCTAGGCCAGGGCAGGGCCTCCCTTCCCCATATTTGCAAAATCCCTTCCCTGGAATCACATGTGTGTGTTAGAGGGGGAATGAAATTCTTTTGTCTCTCTCTCTTCTAGGATATTAGAAGTGCCTTCAGCAGGTACATGGCTCGCTCACTCTCCTTCACACTTCACAACACTGGGAAAGAGCTTGGTGGTGATGTTAGCACTGCATCTCCTCAGGGCTCTACAGCAAAATAGGATAAAAATCTCTCTGATCAACTTCATCCTGAGCTTCTCACCCTTGTAGAGAAAATTCTGGGATTCTCCAGTCAGTGGGAAGGACTGACCTCAAGTATTTCCCAGAGATGTCACGTCCCTGGGGGACTGGCCTCTTGAGGATAGTGGAGATGGAATATGGGCCTGTCACTGCTGGGGCCCTGATTACCATTCAGCCCAGGGCAGTAGTTTTCAAGAGCCTTTCCCCATCTGAGGGCTGTTTGGAGACCTGTGTGGAATGAGCTGGGGAAGGGGTAGTTGGTGTCTCAGTCTAGTTCCTAGAGGGCAGATTTCTACAGCACTTCACCTGGGAACCTCCTGACCCTCAGAGCATGGAGGCCAAGGAGTGAATTGTCCATAGAGACTCAATTCCCCTTTTGTCCCCAGAGCTGGTCTCTCCAGACCAGAGTTGAAGAATATTCATGAGTCCTTGAAGGGAAGGTTGTACGGCCCTGGGCTGTGTTGCATCTGCTCTGAGGCTGGGAGAAGTCAAGGAATTCTAACTTCAGGCCCATTAGAGCAGCGACTCACTAGCCAGAACTTATAATGAGTCACACAGTAAAATATAATCACGTGAAATTGTTTCCCTCCAGGTGTGAGAAGGGGAAGTTCCAGCAGCCAGAGGAGATTTCTCCTGAACTGGAAGAGCGAGTCAGTGATTTCTCCCAGAAAACGATTGTGCTACTGGAGACCCTGGAGAAGTTCAAAGGTATCTAGAAGGGATCTGGGAATGGAAATTGGGATAAGCCTCTGAGAGTGAGGGAGGAGAGTGTCTCTGGCCAATTGGTTCACAATTAAGTGATGCTTCTATTTAATTGTTGGGTGAGAATGTCACGCACTTGGGGTCCAAGTCACTCAGGTTGATTAATTCAAACCTTTATTTCTACCAAAAATATGTCCTGCCATTATAATTACTGTTAAAGAAAGAAATTACTCCGACTCATGGACTTTAAGGCCAAAATGGACCATCATGATCATCCATTCTGACCTCCTGCACATTGCAGGCCACAGAACCTCCCCCACCCACTCCTACAATAGACCCCTAACCTCTGGCTGAGTTACTGGAGTCCTCAAATCATGATTTAAAGATTTCAGGTTACAGAGAATCCACCACTGACCGAGTTTAAATCTGCAAGTGACCCGTGCCCCACACCGCAAAGGAAGGCAGAAATCCTCCAGGCTCTCTGCCAATCTGATTTTGGAGAAAATTCCTTCCCGATTCCAGTTGAATACCGAGCATTTTGGCAAGACCCAACAGCCAGACACATGGCAAAGAACTCTTTATAACTCAGAGCCCTCCCTGTCTACTAGCCCATCACCAGCCTTGGGGCACATTTCAAAAAAGGTGGCTCCAGCCCATCACTGTGCTCAGGTCCCGTTTGCAGCTAGTTTCTGCCAAATGGGCTATAGGGAAGGAGAAAGCCCTTCCCCCACAATCAGGGATCCCTCCAGCACAGGGGCCTCTGGTACCTCCTTCCCAGCAGCTGCAGGCACAAAGCGTGTTCCTGAGAGGGCTGGGAATGGGGTGGGGGTGGTGAGGGCGGGTGGAAGAGGGAGTGGGGTGGACAAGGGATAGAGCGAGGTGGGCAGTGTAAAGCTGGGCCTCTGACACTCTGCACAGTGGCCAAGACACACAGGGGCCATTGTCACAGGGATGTAACTCTGGCTGGCTTCAGAACTTCCTCCACCTGTGCCAAGGTCTGCACTGGCCTCTGCAGCCACTGAACAGTGGAGTCACAAATGGCCCCTCCCCTCTCTCCTTTTGCCGGTACAGGGGTAAATCTATCCCATTAACTCAACCTTCCACCACCTAAATTTCCACATTTATAAAATGATTTTACTTTTATTTCTGTTTCTGCCTGTGGAGGACGAGGCCCCATCGTGCTGCTCTCTGTAGAGACACTGAGTAAACAGACCCAATGACTCACAATTAGAGCCAGGATTTCGCAAACTGTCAACATCCCGTTAGTGTCAAAGGGACCCAAGTGGGTAAAGTTACTTTTATGCCAAAGTCTTTGCAGGCTCTGGGTCTAGGTTATGACAAAAGGCAGAAAGTGAATGAGACAAACCAGCTGGAGTCTGAAGGGAGGGAGGGGATGAGGAGGGAAAAAGTAAATCTCACTGACAGATTGTCTGTCCTGGGATGTTTGTGAGGCTGCAAGAACGTTGGTTCCATTGCTGGAAGATGCCTGAATGAGAGAGGAAAGAAATGGTTTCAGACCTTTTTATATTAAATATCTGAGTGTTTCTTGGTGTGTTTCACTGTCATAATTAAGACAGTTCTATGAATTGTGAGTGGGGACACTGTTATAAATATGAAAGGCTGAAATCTCATCTCCTTTCTCCTTCCCCCCTCCAGACACTCTGCCATCTGCACTAGAGATGAAAAGAGGAGGATCCCTAGGAACATTCAGACAGGGTGAGATTGCAGCTGGAGATTGTCTTTCAATGATCAGAAAACATCTTCATGAGATTGTAGCTAAAGTTACCAACCAAACCAATACCAACCAGGACATACACAACCCTAAAAACAAGACACTGAACAGCGAGGAGAAGTCACACAAACACTCCTGACACCAACCTTAGTGCTGAGTTCATCCCCACACTGCTGAACAGAAAATCTCTCCCTGAGCAGCCTGTGAACAGAGCTCTCTGCCCTGAGGGCTGACACATCCCTCTGCTTTACCCCAGTGCCGGGGGTCTCCCCCTCACTCTCCTCCAACATCCTGCCTTTCCTCTGGGCAGGGCTGGGCTCCCCCATTGGAGCTGGTCCCTGCTTCCTGGATTGGAGAGATGCTCTCCCTGTGATGCTGCCAGCTCCTCCCTTCTTTCTAGACTGGGGATGGGGCTACTCCACCTAATGCCACTTTCTACTCTCTGATGTTAAGCAGCTCTTCCCCAATGCTGCACCTTCCTCTCTGTTCCCTGGCCCGGGAATGGAGGCAGGGCCATTCCTACCCATACACAAAGTATGCAGCTGCATAGGGCACTAGGAAATTTGGGGCACAAAATTTCCTGGTGCCCTAGGCAGCTGAGTTCTGCTCCAGCCTCTGCTCTGCCCCTGTCCTGCCTCTTTCCCATGGCCCCCACCCCTGCTCTGCCCCCACCCCGCTCCTTCCCTCTCTTGCTCCGTCCCAGCCTTGCCCCCACTCCCCTGAGGACTACTGCATGTCGAGCCTGCATTCACGCACCACCGGTGAGTGCTGGGAGGCACTTCTCCTCTGCCCCAAAAGCCAGCCTGCACCCTGCAGAGGCCTGGGGGTCCACCACCCACAGTGGGGATGTGTGTAGGGGGCTGGGTAGGGCTCTAGAATGGCTAGAGTTGGCCCTGAATGGAGGCTACCCCACCCAATGCCATTTCCTGCTCTCTTTTCTTAACTGGCTCTTCCTACTGTGGCTGGGGAGTGGAGGCTGCATTTAGGGAAGGGAGCTTCCCTCTGGAGTTCAAAGCTGGTACCTGCCTCCTCTGCTCCCTCCTCACTAAAACCTTCCTTGCTGGGTCTCTGATGCTGGGAATGGAGCAGCCCCAGCAGAGGGAGCAGAGAGCTGAAGCCTCAGCAAGCAAATGAAAAACTAGTGAAGTGGGTCCCATTATAAAGACTGAGGGTATGGCTACACTTACGGTTTGCAGCGCTGGTAGTTTGCAGCGCTGGTTGTCCAGCTGTGCAGGGCCAGCGCTGCAGTGTGGCCACACTGACAGCTACCAGCGCTGCAGTGTGGCCACATTGGCAGCATTTCCAGCGCTGTATTGAGAGGTGCATTGTGGGCAGCTATCCCACAGAGCACCTCATCCCGTTTTGGCGCCGTTTTGGCGCTGAGTATTGTGGGAAGGGGAAGGAAGTGTGTGGGTCATTCCGCTTCCTGTTCCAACGCCCCGTGGTGCATCGCTTCACTTCCCAGCAGTTCGCCATCCACGTTTCTTGCCATTGTCAGTTCAGCACACTGTGAAATGGAGCCTGAGCTGCTGAGGAATTTGCTGCTGACTGTCGCCAGCACATCACGTTTGGCAGTTGAGCTATTCCTCCTTCAGCTCCAAAGTGACAGTGAGGAGTCTGATGATGATATGGATTTTCCTAAAGCGGGTGACATGAAAATGCTTGTGGCGGTAACGGAAATGCTCAGCACCGTGGAACGCCGCTTTTGGGCTCGTGAGACAAGCAGTGAGTGGTGGGATCACATTGTCATGGACGTCTGGGATGACGAGCAGTGGCTGCAGAACTTTCGTATGAGAAAAGCCACTTTCATGGGACTGTGTGCTGAGCTCGCCCCCACTCTGTGGCGCAAGGACACAAGATTGAGAGCTGCCCTGACGGTGGAAAAGCGGGTGGCTATTGCAATCTGGAAGCTGGCAACTCCAGACAGCTACCGGTCTGTCGGGAACCAGTTTGGGGTGGGAAAGTCGACCGTTGGAATTGTGTTGATGCAAGTTTGCAGGGCCATTAATCGCATCCTGCTGAGGAGAACCGTGACTGTGGGGAACGTGCAGGACATTGTGGATGGCTTTTCAGAAATGGGTTTCCCTAACTGTGGAGGGGCAATAGATGGGACGCATATTCCTATTCTGGCACCACCCCACCTAGCCTACGAGTACATTAATCGCAAGGGGTATTTCTCTATGGTTCTCCAGGCGCTTGTGGATCACCGTGGGCGTTTCATTGATATTTACACAGGCTGGCCTGGAAAAGTGCATGATGCACGCATCTTTCGGAACAGTGGCCTGTTCAGGAAGATGCAGGAAGGTACATTTTTCCCAGACCGAAAGATAACAGTAAGGGACGTTGAAATGCCCATTGTGATCCTTGGGGACCCCGCTTACCCATTAATGCCTTGGCTCATGAAACCATATACAGGGAAGCTGAACAGGAGCCAGGACCGTTTCAACTACAGGCTGAGCCGATGCCGAATGACTGTGGAGTGTGCTTTTGGCCGTTTAAAAGCTCGCTGGAGATGTTTGTATGGGAAGCTAGATTTGGGGGAAAGCAGCATCCCTGCGGTTCTATCCGCGTGCTGTATCCTCCATAATATTTGTGAAGGGAAGGGTGAAGCATTCAGCCAGGCATGGACCAACGAGGTGCAACTCCTGGAGGCTGAATTTGCACAGCCAGACAGCAGGGCTACTAGAGACGCCCACCACAGGGCAACAAGGATTAGGGATGCCTTGAGGGAGAAATTTGAGGCTGAAAGCCAACAGTAATGTTTTTTTGCCTTGACCAGGAGTGACGTGCACTGGTTACAGTGCTTTTAAGTGGCTGTGTTTTCCTTGATGTTTGTTACCTGTGTTTTCATTGGGGTTTGTTATCTTTCACTTTATGCAATAATAAAAACTGATTCATAATCAAAGAAATCATTTATTTAAAAAAAAGGAAGTACACGGGCAGGGGGGTTGGTTGTTGAACTGTACCTTCATGGTTTTGCATATGTACTGCCAGGAGTGCTGTGCACCTCAGGATTGTACTGTTGCATGGTGATGGGGGTTGAGTGCAGAGGGTAAGGGTCGTAGTTCTCTGGGCTCATAGGTGACCGTACAGGTGTCAGGGGCAGCTGGTGATGGTGTAGGTAAGAACCTGGATGCTGGGGAACGGGACTTGGAGCTGACATTGGTGCATAGGGGAAAGAGGTTTGGGAGGTTGGGGGTTTGGCACGGTAGTGCTCTGCCTGCATTGCTACCATTGACTGCATACAGTCTGTTTGGCGCGCAATGAGGTTTATAAGCTGCCTCGTGGTTTTCTTCAGCGTCAACGCCTTTCTCCTGCTTTCTGTTTGCCTCCAGTGATGCATCTTTTCTCTCCATTCCTGCGCATTTTTATTCTCTGTTGCACACTGGTTCATTACTGACTTCAACAGTTCTTCTTTGCTCTTGTTAGGTTTCCTCCTCAGGTTTTGCAGCTTTCTTTCAGTCACTGATAAGACTGGCCCAGGACTACTCAAGGTCACTGTAAAAATGCAGCAAACGATACATTTTAAGAGAGCTTCCATTGTGTATAATCTGAAGTTATTTTAAAGTCTCACAAGCATTCCTCACACATTTCAGCAACTGCTAGAGAATTCACAGCCTCCCAGAAATGGTAATGGTAATTAACCCTGGGGTTTTCTCCCTCAGGAATTAACCGTGGGGTTGCCTTCCGCGGTGTGCTCGAGCAGGGCGCTGCTGATTTGTTAAATGCAGCACCTCCATCTCCCTCAGGAATTAACCCTGGGGTTGCCTTCCGCGGTGTGCTCGAGCAGGGCGCTGCTGATTTGTTAAATGCAGCACCTCCATCTCCCTCAGGAATTAACCCTGGGGTTGCCTTCCGCGGTGTGCTCGAGCAGGGTGCTGCTGATTTGTTAAATGCAGCACCTCCATCTCCCTCAGGAATTAACCCTGGGGTTGCCTTCCGCGGTGTGCTCGAGCAGGGTGCTGCTGATTTGTTAAATGCAGCACCTCCATCTCCCTCAGGAATTAACCCTGGGGTTGCCTTCCGCGGTGTGCTCAAGCAGGGCGCTGCTGATTTGTTAAATGCAACACCTCCATCTCCCTCAGGAATTAACCCTGGGGTTGCCTTCCGCGGTGTGCTCGAGCAGGGTGCTTCTTGCTTCATGGCTAGGCTGCCTGTTTCGGGGCTTTGTTAACCCTGGGGTTACTGCCTGCCGCGCTATGCAGTTGGGGAAACCAGCACTGAAACACTCCCTCCATTTCCCACAGGAGTTAATACTGGAAGATATCTCCCTTCTGCGGGTTACCAAAGAAGCAAGGGAGGGTCTCCTACAACAATGCGGATTCCGCCCGGGTCCGTATGCAGCGTGCCTCTGTGCAAGCATGGTTCCCCCACCCCTCCTGGAACAGTGGCGTGGACGCGTTAGCCTGAATGGGACAGGGACCACAATGGCTCTCCCTTTAAACTTGGTCACGCGAATTGCCTATGCTCTTGCAGAAACTTTTGAAGAGATTACAGAGGCAGATTACTGCGATGTGATAGACCACATCAATGGGATATTCCATGTCTAGGCATGCAGGCATGCAGCCATACCATCCCCCTCCTCTCCCAAAACCTTTGCATTGCAATAAAAAGCTGCTTACCTGGGACCTGCTCCTGTGATTCTTCTGCAGCAAGTTCCAGGGGCTGCGACTGGCTAGCTTCCTCCTGGCTTGAGAAGAGCTCCTGACTGCATGCCTCCTCCGGGCTGGCTTCCCCCACCACAGTAGCCTCACTGTCTGCCTCCTCCTCCCCCTCCTCTACCGGCTCTGAACTGTCCATTGTGGTCCTTGGATTTACAGAGGGGTCACCCCCATAAATCGCATCCATCTCATTGTAAAACCGGCAGGTCGTGGGGGCAGCGCCGGATCTGCGGTTTCCCTCGCGTGCTTTGCAATAGGCACTCCGCAGCTCCTTTATTTTTACCCTGCACTGCACCGCGTCACGCTCATGGCCCCTTTCCATCATGGCTCTCGATACCTGGGCAAAGGTATCATAATTCTTACGGCTAGAGCGCAGCTGTGCCTGCACAGATTCCTCCCCCCAAACACTGATGAGGTCCATCAGCTCGCCATTGCTCCATGCTGGGGCTCGTTTGCCACGTGGAGGCATGGTCACCTGTAAAGATTCACTGATTGCATTCCATACCTGGCTGAGCAAACAGGAAGGGGATTTTTAAAATTCCCGGGGCATTTAAAGGGCGGGTCACCTGAGGCCAGGGAAGTAGAGTCTGACCTGATGAGCAGAGTGGCTGAACAGGCATTCTGGGATACACCTTATTCCCTGGAGGCCAATCACAGCGCTGGTGTGTGGCCACACTTGATGACCAGCGCTGCAGCACCAGCGCTGGAATCCTTATTCCCCATGCTGAGATGGGTGTTCGGCCAGCGCTGCAGCCAGGGAGTTGCAGCGCTGGAAGTGCCTTGCAGGTGTGGCCACTTACTAATTGCAGCGCTGGTGGAGGCTTTCCAGCGCTGCAAATCGCCAGTGTAGCCATACCCTGAGGAGCTGCAGTGACATCTCTGCTCAGTCTCAGGTGCCCAGGACAGAGGCTGCTCCCTGGGATCCAGGCCTGTCCCAGCCAGGACGGGGCTGCTGGGGAGTGTGAGAAATGGCCCCAGCCTCCCAGGTCCGGCTCTGGCTATTTTGCCGCCCCAAGCAAAAAAAAAAAAAACCTGCATGGGGGCCGGAGTGGCGAAGGGGAGGGGGAGAACAAACCTGCCAGCCAGCAGAAACAGCAAATGGGGTATCCTCCTCCATGCCGCTGCCCCCTACAGGGCGGCAGGAGCAGCAAACCAAAAACAAAAAAAAACCTGCACGGGTGGCGGAAGCGGCAAAGAGCAAAAAAGGAAAGGATAGGACAGAATGCCACCTCCTTGGAATCTGCTGCCCCAAGCACTAGCTTGCTCGGCTGGTGCCTGGAGCCGGACCTGCAGCCTCCCCCAGGGCTGAGCTCTGCCCCTAATGCTCTGATTCTCTCTCTCTCCCCAGCGACTGTGACTCTGGATCCAGACATGGCTCATCCCCAACTCATCCTGTCTGAGGATCAGAAAAGTGCGAGATGGGGAGACACACGGCAGCAACTGCCCAACAACCCCGAGAGATTTGACTATTTGCCCTGTGTGCTGGGCTGTGAGGGATTCACCTCAGGGAGACATTGCTGGGAGGTGGAGGGGGAGGTGGGGGGTGGGGGATTCTGGGCCATGGGGGTGGCCAGAGGGTCTGTGGGCAGGAAGGGACAGATCAGCCTTCGCCCTGAGGGGGGGATCCGGGCTGTGGCATACTGGGAAGGTCAGTTCTGGGCTCTCACCTCCCCTCGCACCCCCCTGCCCCTTAGCCGGGTCCCCAGCAGGATCCGGGTTTGTCTGGACTGTGACCAGGGGCAGGTGACATTTATCGATGCTGGTGACGAGGCCCCGATCTTCACTTTCCCGCCGGGCTCCATCCCTGGGGAGAGAATCCGACCCTGGCTCGGGGTGGGGGAATCCCGGCTCAGATTGCGTCCCTGAGATGGGCTGAAATATCCCACTGGAGAACCAGAAATCAGCCTCTCTAGCCTCAGTCTCTATGACCTTGGAGGACTCCCATCTACCCAGCCCCTGGCACCTCATCTCTATGCCCTGTGGAGGCCCCTCCCCTTCCCTGCAGCCCTAGGGATGGAAGGGGCAGGGATGAAGAACCCCTGAGGCTGCATAAGGATGAGAGGGGCCCTGTGGGGGCAGATGCGGGGGCTGGGCAGGGGGGGCAGAACTAACAGCCGGGCTGGATAGAGGCGGAGGTGGGGGTGCAGGGACACAGCATGAATCAATCAGGGTTTGGGGGGTTGGGGAGAAGCAGCAGTGGGGAGCAGTTTGTACAGATCTGGGGGATTAGATCTCACTGGTGTTTCCCAGCCAGAGCTCCTGCCACAGGGTTGCAAGTCTCCTTCCCCTGTAACTACAGGAGAGCTGGTAACGCTGTAACTGTCACAAAAAAGGTGGGGGGATGGGGAGATGGGTTCAGATTGACCAAAAGCATTATATAACCTTAAAAAATCATCATTGTGTCATTCTCTTGATTTTCTTTTAAATTCCTGAGGTTGGGAGCACTGGGAGAGGCAGGCACAGGGCGGGTTTAAAAAGAGGGATTTAGACGCAAGAAGAAAAATGTGAATGAAAATAAAACAAAAATAAAGGGAGAGTCGATCAGAAATGATGGAAAACAGAAATGAAAAGAGGGACAGGAAAATATCCCTGGCAGGGGAACCAGCTGGAGGCAGCAAGAGGGGAAGGGATAAAATTAGGGGTAAGAAGGGTGCGGCCATGGGGGAAGATCAGTGACAGGGAGGGGAGGAGGGTGGGAGAGAGACAGAAAAATAAACAGGGATCAGAAGTGAGAGTTAGAAAAATGAGTGGAAAGGGACAGTATGGAAGGAAAGGGAACATTAGAGGGACAGAGATTTATTAAAAGTTCCTGAAAGTGACACTGTAACTCATTAATTCCCTATATTTATTCCTGGATGACTGTCCTGTTGTTGTGCCATTAAGAAAACTGTTCTCAGTAGCTGGGGAATCTCCTTTCCATGCTGTGGTTATTAGGGCTCCTTCTCAGCTCCATTTGCTTACCACCTTTAGTTACTTACTGTAAATAAAACATTACAAACAATTCTTCATGTTTGTTCCAGTTTACTGTCCCAGCTGCAGTTGTTGAGGACACAGTCCTGGGATTTGCTTTCTGATTTGGTTGAGTCCCTTCAGCACCCAGGGAATACTGTTCCCCTAGGAGGACAGTTTGGGTTTACTGGGATGTGTCACTCTCCAGCCTGTGCTCTGTCTCTGTCCTGTGCACACCCATGTCAATCAGGAATTGCTCAGCTGTGTTCTGCGGAGAGGAGGCTGGTTGCACAGGGTGCGATCCAGGACTTGGTGTTGCAGTGCTAAGCATCACAGGGCTTAATTTGTAGGCAACCTGAAAATCACAGTCTGAAACTCTGGAAAGCTGAATCAGGTGCCTGAACTCCCTACATAATGCATGGGCATCACAGGTACCTTACAGTGCGATTCACAAAAGCCAGTTCACAAAGCAGGGAGCCTGATTTAGGGTGTACAGATAATATTAATTTAATTTATCAATTTTATTTTCTTATTTTATTTAATTTTAATAATATTAATGATGATTATCAATATTGATAATAATTAATTATTAATATTAATAGTATGGGGTTTATGCTTGCCAGTTTGTTTGATTAGAAGATAAAAGTTCTTGTCCCGAATCAGGCTCCACAGAATTTAGAAAGGACCCTCAGGGGTATGACAGGAAGCTCACACTGAGACAGAACTAGCCTTAAAGATTTTTTATTTAAATCAGTAACAGTAAGTAAATGGTAAAATACCCAGAGTTACAAAGTTACAATGGCATTACTGCTATTCAAAAGATACATGTGATAATATAGTATTATATGCAACAAAGCTTTGGTTAATATACTCACACCCTTCCTTGATAACCTGGTGGTAAGAGACACAGGACCAGCCTTGTGGTTCCAGTTTCTCAGCTCTTGAGTGAGGGATGCAGTGCTTAGAAAGCTAATGCTACTTAGGGTTTACTTAACTAACTTAAACTTAAAAGCAAAACCTAATAAACAATACTTAGAATAAAGCTTAGGGAAACGTGAAACCCAGTGCCTGATGGGGCAAAAAACATTGTCGCGAGTGGCTCTGGATACAGTTTCCCCCCTCCCTCCATGAAAGCAACAGCAGACAACTGTTTTGTGCCTTTTTTCCTGGGTGAATTGTGCAGATGCCATACCACGGGAAGCATGGAGCCCACCCAGCTCAAGACAGCAATCATGAACATTGTAAACACCTCGCACATTCTCATGCAGTTTATGCTGAACCAGAACCTGCAAAACCAGGCAAGGAAGAGGCGTCGAGAGCAGCGTGGAGATGAGACTGATGAGGACGGGGACACAGAATTCTCTCAAACCACGGACCCCTGCGCTTTGGAGATCCTGCTGGTAATGGGGCAGGTTCCAGCCATTGAAAGCTGATTCTGGGCCCAGGAAACAATCACAGACTGGTGACACCGCATAGTGTTGCAGGTGTGGGACGATTCCCAGTGGCTGTGAAACTTTCGCATGCGTAAGGGCATTTTCATGGAACTTTGTGGCTTGCTTTCCCCTTCCCTGAAGCGCCAGAATACCAAGATGAGAGCAGCCCCTACAGTTGATAAGCAAGTGGCGATAGCCCTGTGGAAGCTTGCAACACCAGACAGCTACCGGTCAGTCGGGAATCAATTTGGAGTGAGCAAATCTACAGTGGGGGCTGCTGTGATGCAAGTAGCCAAAGCAATCACTAAGCTGCTGCTACCAAAGTTAGTGACTCAGGTCATAGTAGATGGCTTTGCTGCAATGGATTTCCCTAACTGTGGTGGGGCGATAGATGGAACCCATATCCCTATCTTGGCACCGAAGCACCAGGGCAGCCAGTACGTAAACCGGAAGGGGTACTTTTCAATGGTGCTGCAAGCATTGGTGGATCACAAGGGACGTTTCACCAACACCCACGTGGGATGTCCGGGAAGGGTTCATGACACTCGCATCTTCAGGAACACAACTCTGTTTAAATGGCTGCAGCAAGGGATTTACTTCCCAGACCAGAAAATAATGATTGGGGATGTTGAGATGCCTATAGTTATTCTTGGGGACCTAGCCTACCCCTTGATGCCATGGCTCATGAAGCCATACACAGGCAGCCTGGACAGTAGTCAGGAGCTGTTCAACTACAGGCTGAGCAAGTGCAGAATGGTGGTAGAATGTGCATTTGGCCGTTTAAAGGGACACTGGCGCACGTTACTGACTTGCTCAAACCTCAGCCAAACCAATATTCCCAGTGTTATTGCTGCTTGCTGTGTGCTCCACAATCTCTGTGAGAGTAAGGGGGAGATGTTTATGGTGGAGTGGGAGGTTGAAGCAAATCGCCTGGCCTCTGATTACGCACAGCCAGACACCAGGGAGATTAGAAGAGCACACCAGGAAGCGGTGCGCATCAGAGAAGCTTTGAAAACCAGTTTCATGACTGGCCAGGCTACGGTGTGAAAGTTCTGTTTGTTTCTCCTTGATGAAATCCCACCCCCTTGATTGACTCATTCCCTGTAAGCAACCCACCCTCCCCCCTTCGATCACAGCTTGCTCTCTAAGGAAATAAAGTCACTATCATTTAAAAATCATGTATTCTTTAATAATTGATTATAAACATAGGAAGAGAACTGACAAGGTAGCCCGGGTGGGGTTGGGAGGAGGGAAGGCCACCAGTCTATGCTTGTTTCCCAGGCCCAGAATCAGCATTCCATGGCATGAACCTGCCCCATTAACGCTATTATGTCCACATTGCTGGGGCCCGTGCTTTGAGAGAAGTCTGTGTCCATGTCCTCATCACTCTCATCGCCACGCTGCCGTTGCCTCCTCGCCTGGTTTTTCAACTTCTGGTTCTGCATAAACTGCACGATAATGCACAAGGTGTTTACAATGCTCATAACTGCTGCAGTGAGCTGAGCGGGCTCCATGCTTGCCTTGCTATGGCATCTGCATGGAAAAAAGGTGTGAAACAATTATCTGCAGTTGCTCTCACGGAGGGAGGGGCGACTGACAACTGTAGCTATCCCACAATTCCCTCACTCTCTGACAAACATTTGAATTCTGAGTTGAGCTTCCAATGCCTGAAGGGTCAAAAACATTGTTGCGGGTGGTTCTGGGTACATGTCGTCAGGCCCCCCTCTCCCCTCCATCTAAACAATGGTGAAAAATTTGTTTCTTGCCTTTTTTTCACCTTCACCATATGTCTACTGGATGCTGCTGGCAGATGCGGTACTGCAGTGCTATACAGCAGCATCCCCTTGCCTTGCCTATGGCAGATGGTGCAGTATGACTGGTAGCCATCATCGTTGTCCCATGGGTGCTCCTGGCTGGCCTTGGTGAGGTTGGTAGAGGGCAGCTGGGCAGACATGAGTACTCCTGGCTGGCCTCGATGAGGTCAGTTGGGAGTAGGGGTGGCTCTAGACATTTTGCCACCCCAAGCACGGCAGGCAGGCTGCCTTTGGCAGCGTGCCTGCGGCGGGTCCGCTGGTCCCATG
This sequence comes from Mauremys reevesii, assembly GCF_016161935.1. Taxonomy (NCBI): domain Eukaryota; kingdom Metazoa; phylum Chordata; order Testudines; family Geoemydidae; genus Mauremys; species Mauremys reevesii. The sequence goes on from NC_052637.1 coordinate 4,818,291, forward strand.
GGACCAGTGGATCCTCCGCAGGCAAACCGCTGAAGGCAGCCTGCTTGCCACCCTCGCGGCAACCGGCAGAGCACCCCCTGTGGCTTGCCGCCCCAAGCATGTGCTTGGCGTGCTGGGGCCTGGAGCTGCCCCTGGTTGCGAGCATCTGAACAAAAATGGGAATGACTTGAGGTCATTCTCTTCTTTAAGTTTTGTGTAATGGAGATTCAATCCTGCCTGGAATATCATGCCAGCTAGAGGCTTCTGCCTCAGGCTGCTCTCCCAGGGTAGCACCGCGTGGTCACACCTACCCCAGCCTACCCCTTGCTCCCATGGCTCATGAAGCCTGGACAGTAGTAAGGAGCAGTTCAACTAAAGGCTGAGCAAGTGCAGAATGGTGGTTCACTCTACTTCCCTGTAAGCCCTCCCCTCCCCGCTTTGATCTCTGCTTGCAGAGGCAATAAAGTCAGTGCTGTTTCACATTCATGCATTCTTTATTACTTCACCACGCAAATGGGGGGATAACTGCCGAGGTAGCTCAGGAGGGATGGAGGAGGAGGGAAGCAATGGGTGGGTTTGTTGTAGGGGCACCTCGAAGAGTGGCATGCAGCTCATCATTTCTGCAGGATGTCTGGGGCTCTAACCCGGGGCAGCCATTTGTATTAGACAAATTTTTGTCCAGGTGCCTCCGACCAACCTCACCGAGGCTGGCCAGGAGCACCCATGACAGCAGCAGACGGTACAGTATGACTGGTAACTGTCTTTGCCAACTTGCAAAGGCAGGGGGATACTGCTGTGTAGTGCTGCAGCACTGCGTCTGCCAGCAGCATCTAGTAGACATATGGTGACAGCGAAAAAAGGCGAGAAATTATTTTTTCCCATTGCTTTCACAGAGCAGGGGGCTGACGATATGTACCCAGATCCATTCATGACAATGTTATTGCACCATCAGGCTTTGGGAGCGCAACCCAGAATTCCAATGGGGACGGAGACGGCGGGAACTGTGGGATAGCTACCCACAGTGCAACACTCCAAAAGTCAACGCTAGCCTTGGTACTATGGATGCACGCTGCCGACTTAATGCGCTTAGTGGGGACACACACAATCAACGGTATCAAATCCATTTCTAAAAAATTGACTTCTAGAAATTCGACCTAATTTTGTAGTGTAGACATAGCCTTAGTCTGACCCACACCCATCCCAGTGGGAAAGTACCAAGTTAAGATGTTGTCCAGTGACAGGTAACAGGATCACCTGACCCTGCAGTGTCAAACGATCCTCCCAGGAAACTTATCAGGAAGGAGGGAGATTAGTATCTTCACAGCTCTATTGTTCCAGGTTGAGGGCATACTGTCTAGTGGGCATTCGCCAGGTGCAAACACAGTTGCAATTGCTACATAGTCAATATCTCTAACTGTCTATACAGAATTGACACATGCATACAAATAGGATAATCCTATTCAGTAACTATATTCAGAACCTTTCCAATGGCATTTTACCTGACCCATATTGCATAAAACATATTTTAGTTACACCATAATCATATAATAATAATATGAAGAAATGGGGTGCAGTGTCACAATTAGTATTTCCAACCTATCACTTATTCCATGATAGAACTTTGTTTGGTGTCCAGTCAGAACTCAGGATTCCTTAATCCTATTCTCTAATTTCTCTTTTCAGCCTCAGACTGAGTCTTGTCCATACAGATGGTCAGAGCTTCAATCTTCTGATGTTACAGTCATAAAAAATGAGGTTCACCCTAAATTCCAGTTTAGCACTGCAAAGGTATTATTAATGTTATTTCTAACTATCCACAGGGGAATTTTAATTCTGGTGACATCATGTAAAAAGTAATTATTATTTGTGACATTTACTACAGTTCACACAAATGCAAGAACAAGTCCCTTCAAAATCACTCCTGAATTCAGGGCATTTGGAGTGCTGGAATATTTGAATTTTCTGGTAGGGACAATTCTATCTCAGCAGCAATGTGGCTGTTTCTTTAAGAGGAGATTCTAAAATTACACACAGCGTTTGCAATTACGCCATTTCCAAAATGCCGTTACTTTCACTTTCAAACTCAGTAAAAGCAACAAAGAATCCTGTGGCACCTTATAGACTAACAGACGTTCTGCAGCATGAGCTTTCGTGGGTGAATACCCACTTCTTCAGATGCAAGTGGTGGAAATTTCCAGGGGCAGGTTTATATATGCAAGCAAGAAGCAAGCTAGAGATAACGAGGTTAGTTCAATCAGGGAGGATGAGGCCCTGTTCTAGCAGTTGAGGTGTGAAAACCAAGGGAGGAGAAACTGGTTCTGTAATTGGCAAGCCATTCACAGTCTTTGTTTAATCCTGAGCTGATGGTGTCAAATTTGCAGATGAACTGGAGCTCAGCAGTTTCTCTTTGAAGTCTGGTCCTGAAGTTTTTTTGCTGCAGGATGGCCACCTTAAGATCTGCTATTGTGTGGCCAGGGAGGTTGAAGTGTTCTCCTACAGGTTTTTGTATATTGCCATTCCTAATATCTGATTTGTGTCCATTTATCCTTTTCCTTAGAGACTGTCCAGTTTGGCCGATGTACATAGCAGAGGGGCATTGCTGGCATATGATGGCATATATTACATTGGTGGACGTGCAGGTGAATGAACCGGTGATGGTGTGGCTGATCTGGTTAGGTCCTGTGATGGTGTTACTGGTGTAGATATGTGGGCAGAGTTGGCATCGAGGTTTGTTGCATGGGTTGGTTCCTGAGCTAGAGTTACTATGGTGCGGTGTGCAGTTACTGGTGAGCTAGAGTTACTATGGTGCGGTGTGCAGTTACTGGTGAGCTAGAGTTACTATGGTGCGGTGTGCAGTTACTGGTGAGCTAGAGTTACTATGGTGCGGTGTGCAGTTACTGGTGAGCTAGAGTTACTATGGTGCGGTGTGCAGTTACTGGTGAGCTAGAGTTACTATGGTGCGGTGTGCAGTTACTGGTGAGCTAGAGTTACTATGGTGCGGTGTGCAGTTACTGGTGAGCTAGAGTTACTATGGTGGGGTGTTACTTTGTTGCTTTTACAGATCCAGACTAACACAGCTACCCCTCTGATACTTGAAACTCAGTAAATGCTGCAATAGGAAAGCACATTTATCAGTGTGGAACAACAGGATTCTTTTTTAAAAAAAAAACTTGCTAGAAAAGGCTCTGATCAAACTGCAGCTATTTTATATCCAGAAGTAGTAGCTGGGCATCTTGAGAAAATGAAATAATTGATATTTTAAGGACTCTCTCGACAAACATGAAGATTTCAGAAGGACAGACCACACCCTAAACACCATGCAACGTCTCAAAAGGATCAATCAGGTAGGTGAACTCTGGCTGCTTGACTTTGTAATATTCAGGGTTTTTTCTTGGACAGATTGTTATTAACACAAAGATTTGATAATCCCATGAGAATTTGTTTTGCTCTTTATGGAAACAGTACCTCATATGTGCATTCAAAATACATACCCTCAAACTGCATTTCAGATCAGTTTCCTAGCACTGCTGGATTTTTACAGTACATTCAATAAGTAATTTGTTTCCTCTGTTACTGTGTTTCACTCAAGAAACCCCGGCTCAATCCAGTTTTTAGTGATGTTAAAGGGAGATTTGTAACAAAGTAACTTCCTGTATTTAGAATATAGGAAGAAACATAGGGCTGCAAACTGGACTGCAATCAGTGTAGCTTCCTGGCCTGCCTGTTGTCAGTAGTTTTCGACCTGACTCTGGGGCTGAGTCCCCTTGCTTCTGATACTTTAAAGGAAAAAAGGTCCAGTTTTGTCCAGAATCAATGGAAACAAATTACAGCCTTTATTCATTTTGAGATCTGTGGGAATTAAGCATGTGCCTAAAATGAAGCACCCTTTGAAATGTATTGCTGAATATTTTGGTATTGGTCTTCTGTATGCATATCAAGTGATCCACAACAACCACTGAGTGATCCGTTCGTACACACTGCATTGTAATCCTGTGATAAATGAATGTTGCCTCCTATATTTGTGGCCACAGAGCTGTAGAAGGGTGGCCAGCAGAGGTGATTTCTATGGTCCTGGGTTTAGGGAAGATTTGATGGCATAATGGCAAGACAGGCCCATGTAACAAACTGTGACACAGGTTATTCCCTGTGTGAAAAGCCGTCAGGGAGGAGAATTCAAGAGGGTATCTCTTGGCATGATTAAAAAAAGGGGAATTATTTCTCATAAAAAAAACTGCATAATTTTTGTTTAATTTGAAATGTTTATGGATCTTTCCTTTTTATAAAAAACCAACAGCTTGAAGTCATTCGGAAAAAAATGAACACACACACTTTAATTTTGGGGGAGTGGGTCTTGGGACTTTCCCATTTTCTGGCTCTTCTTCTTCTTCAGAAATGATGCAGGAGAAACATAATAGCAATAAATAAAGCATTTCTTTTAGTTTGAACTTGTCATTTGAAATTTACTTGAAATAAAATTCATTTTGAAATATTTTTTTTAAATTAAATCCCAAAAAGCGTTTGTGGTTATTTCTGCATTGTTCTGAACACCATTTTTTTCATTTATTGTATAATGATTATGAGAGAATTTCAGTTTTAATTTTTAAAGAAAGTTTCTAGCCCTTGTGATTGCAGAAAAAAGCTTGAGAATATGACCTGAGTGTGACCTAAAATCTCAGATACCAAAAGGCAATTAAAAAAACCCCACATGTATTTTTTTTGTCCGTGTGGAAGAACAGAGCTCCATGAGTGAGGGGATCTCCTACATGGGCAGAGATCTGGATTTTGTTACATGTTTTGTACAGTGCCTCAGTCAATGGGGTCCTGATCAGTGGCTGGTGCCTACATGCTATGGCAATAAAAACAAAATACCATAACATGTTCTGGTCCTATCTATTTCCCACCTGCTGCATTTTATGTACAGCGTATTCAACTTTACCTATTACACTGGCTTATTGTTTCCCATGATGGGAACAGAAAAAACTGTGTGTGTGTGGGGGGGGGGGGTTATGGGATTGTTGTGAAGAGAAAATTCTACAGCTGTTGTTTTAATTACAAAAAGGAAATCTCCTAACACCTGTGATTTTAGGGTCAGATTATTAAAACCTCTCAGTATTGGTCTGACCTTGCTGCCCCGTTAGTCATTTCAAGTTTTCCCGTTGACTTCAGTGGGGCACAATTAGGCCAGTGCTCAGTGATTTTCAAAATTCTGCCCTTAATTCTCTTAATTCATATTCAGGGGAGTTCATTCTTTCTCTCTTTTCGGGGGGGGGAGTCATGGGACATTAATATCATTTGACACTGATCTGCTCTCTTTTGTGCAGACTACGGGATGACTGCTGTCACTGCATAATATGCAAATGAGTTCACATCACAATGCATTTATCCCTATTTTTATTTAATGGGTCCTTTGCAATCTTCTGTTCCTCAAACTCTAATATTCAGCTTGTCCTAATCACTGCAGCCTATTTATGAAGTTATACTGTTGTTGTGTTCTCTTTACTCTTCCTGTTGTTTGTCTAGATGACGTTTCAGTGAAGATGAAGGTTCTCACGTTCTGCCACAGCTCCGGATTCAGCTCCTCTCTGCCTGGTCTTGTTATTTATTTTATAACTGTTTATGTTCACAAGTTGGAACCAGGTAGGAATCCTCATGGCCTCTGCTGCTTCCTATAGGTTTTTGTTTAGGCCCCAGGCCTGCAGTGCCTTACAAATGGGCTGAACTTTATGCACTGTGAGCAGTCCCAGTGAAGTCAATGGAAGTAATCCCAGTGTGTAAATGTAAGCACAGAGTGGGAACAGGGCCTTACTTGTTGTTTTTTAGCTGTGGTTTCTGTTGGTGCTGGACTATTTGATCTGACCTAGGGGTAATTCGCAGTCTGTTTGTTCATACATGTATTTTGTAAAGATTGCCAAGAAGGCCCAGCTCATTGGATGGACACTGCGGAGTAATACAAACTTAAAGCATTAAAATGATTATGTTTTATATTGATAAAAAGAGCCCATCACTCTCTCTTTAGTTGAAAATACAAAGGTGAATGGACCCATAGCAGTTTGGTTGGTTGGTTTTTGTTTGGTTTGTTTTAAAAACACCTTCCTGCCTCCCTAAGCCTTCAGGACTAATAACTCCCCAACACACCTTATCTCAATTACATCCTCTTCCAGCCATTCCCTTCCTGACAGAGAATGGACTCTAGATATATCAGACCAATGGGGTGTTACAGAGCTGAAGATCCTTCATTGAAAGCTTCCCACCACCATTCTTCTGCCACTAAATCCAGTGGGACTATAAGACTGAGCATCCCAGCTGCTCTCCACCACCATTGTATCATCACATGAGGAGAGAGGTGGTAGCTTGGTCCTAAACCATTTAGTGCTTCATGTGTCAAAAACCAGACACCTTGAATTGTACCAGAAATATACTGGGAGCCAGGGCAGATCCCAGCACTAGGGTCACAGAATTCTGGTTGATAAGGAAACAGGAGGTGACAGCCTGCAAGAGCTGCCAACTAGTCCTCAGGTGATAATGGGATTCCCACACTGCAAACCTGAGCACTGAAAGCTGGCAAGGCCCTGAGGTGCTGATCCAAATCCCATTGAAATCACTGGGATTCTTTCCATTGACGTCAGCAGGATTGGGATTAGTCCCCAGCCACTTAACATTTCCTCCACTTTCTTTCCGTAGTTTACCAGGCCTAATCCTACTCTCTGTGCAGAGCACGGTACTTCCAGGGGCAGCAGAATTGAGGGGGCAGATGTAAAATATTTTTTCTCTTTGAATTACTTTTCTTTTGTGTCCTGGTCAGGGCCAGATTTAGGGACAAGTGACTGCCTGGGGTGCTGGACATGGGGGATGCCAGGCTCAGGGTGCTGTTTTTGTTGATAGCAATCAAAGAGAAAATAGAATGTTTGAAGTAAAATGCCCCTAAAACTGGCCCTATTAACATTCTAAGTCTGTCACATACTGTAACACTATTTACTACTTGTCCACCCTGTGTTGGTGCATAGTTCAGTTTCTTGATGTTAGTACATTTCGGTTATTCTTAAAACTAAAAAGTTTCTATAAGTTTTACAGATCCTAGCATGCAAATTTATCATTTTATGAATCAGAGATAAATTGTGCATCAAAGTCATGAAATGAGCTACAAATGTGGTTTAAAAAAAAAGGTATTCAGAGATTTAACAAATGAGGGGTGGGGGGAATGCCGAAGATGTTTCTTTCCTGGGGCATGATTTGGTGTAGGGCCAGCCCTGGTCCTGGTACCTTTAACAACACAGTGTATGATGATTAGACCTGAGCATGCTGTCACTGACACTGTCAACAATCATGTTTTGTTATCCGACTCCCCAGGATGAGCACTGAGAATATGTCCACATTTATTTGTGTGTGTGTGTGTGTGTGTGAATAACAATTACACATTTCTGTCTTGAAAAATCCATAACACAGAGTGTTCATTCACAGAGCACTTCTCCTTGGTGTTCTAGTGATCAGCATTTGGTGCTGTCATTGCCATAGTGTGGATTTGATTCCCGGTGAGGGAAGGCTAGTGCTTTCCCATAGGGAAATTCTATGGCCTGTGTTATGCAGGTCAGACCAGGTGATCACAATGGTCCCTTCTGGCCTTTGAATCTATGAAATAGCTCCATGAAATATAAAATACATAAAACTGGACTTGTCTTGTGTGTACCACTGAGTAAATGTACATGATCTTCTCTCTGAGTTTATTTTCTTTGTCTCCTGGTACATTCCACAGCACAATTTCAGGTGGTTGGACCTGACCACCCTGTCACTGCCATTGTGGGCGAAGAGATTGTGTTACCCTGTCACCTGTCCCCTAGGATAAGTGCTGAGAAGATGGAGGTGACGTGGTTCCAGTCCCAGATCTCCCCATTTGTTCATCGCTATAGTGATGGAAAGGACCAGTACGAGCTGCAGATGCCAGAATATCAGGGGAGGACAGAGCTTTTGAAAGATGGTCTCACCAATGGGAGTGTTGCCTTGAGAATTTTCAGTATCAGACCCTCTGATGAAGGACAGTACCACTGTTTAGTTCTAGATGGTATCATTTATGAAGAAGCACTACTGGATCTAAAGGTGGCAGGTCAGTATCTTGTGTCTGTATTTCTCTCTGGGATGGCTCTGAGTGATTTGAAGGGCTCGTCAACCCTGGGGTTTATTTTGCACTAATTGCAATTCTTTTTAATAAAGATGGGCTGTGTCCACATGATGCAAATCTTCTTCCAAAATAACTGCCCAGTTAATGCAAATTGGATAATCCACTTTAAAAGCCATACAAATCCCCTGTGCATGGCCAGGCTTTATGACCTGTGCCATCAGCACCTTCTTCATAGCAGTGCATGCCTCCATAGCACCAGCCCTGATGGCTGAGCTACCAACACCAAGTTGGTGAGTTACTGACTGGTAGCAATCAGGGATGGAGACATTCCAGGTGGCGATGGCCACGTGCTTCTCCATATATTGGGGAGCTCTCATGTTGGTGTGATGCTGCTGCAGCTGCAGGGTGAGCTCTGCACAGATCTCTAGGAAAGTGCTCCTTGTCATCCGGCCATTCTGCCTCCATTGCTGGTCATCCCAGGACCACATCATGAGCCTTTTCTTACTAGTCAGTGCTGACTTCCTGAGCTCACAACGCAGTGCTCAGTCAAGCAAGGCTGCTCCAAGAAATATTTTTTTTCTACAATTACTTAAGTTGCTTCCTCCTTCTCCTCCTCTGTACTGAAATCGGTGCAGTAGCTTGGTGTCAGACTCCCAAAGCCACCGGGTTATGTGATCACAAATACACGTGCAACAACCTCTGTGTGTTAATGAGTGCCTGGACCATGACACACAGCATGTTCCTGCTGTGCTGGCTGACAGCAGTTTGAAAATTGTACTGACTCACAAAAAACAGAAGAATCACATGATGTGTGAAGAGAATTCATGAGAATTTGCTACTGTGACCCCAAATTACAGAATTCTGGTGGCTTCTGGAAGGTATCTCACAGTGCACCAGGACAGAAATCCCAGAATGCATAAAGCCCGGCAGCAGGGCAACCCAGAACGCTGACTGCTTGTTCCAAAATGTCTCTGCCCTATTTATGTGCTAATTCAAAGGAAAATGGGTAAAAGACAGCCATGTGCACACAATTATTTCAGAATAATTATTCTGTAACAGTTAATGTTCACAAACCTAATTTAAATTAAAAAAAAAGTAGACAAGCCCTCATTCATTTCCTCACAGGAACTCCAGTGTGTCACTTTTGAAAATGGGATGTAAGTTCCTAAGTCAGATAACTTTGAATATTTGAATATTTTACCCATGGTCTGTTGCTGAGGCAGAATTCTTGTACCAAACGTGAAGACAATTGGAGAAAGGGCACTTGAATTATTGTGCAGCTTCATCAATAGTCATCTAACTATTTTGTCATTTTCAGGGTATGGAGTCAAATAGAGAAATAACACCAGATTTCTTGTTTTCACATAGCTAAAATCTAATGCCCAGGACTAAATTTTAGTTTCCTGAGGTAATCGGCCCTATTGAAAATACCCTTCCAACACTAAAGGATGGGACAGACCTTTATAGTGGGACAAACCTGCGCAGTTTTCACTTTAACTTGGAATTAGTTATACAAACTAGTCACATCCGTGCTGGCCAGGAATGCCCATTCAATATCCTATGGGCACTAGATACTCCACATCTGAAAAAGAGAACCTAGCGATCTGCTGGCCCTGGGACACTCTGGTATCACCTTCATTCTGCTGAAGGCTACCCAAAACTTTGAGGAAGAAGAATTGATCCTGTGACAGGCTAGTCTCCACTGATTTTCACCAATCACGAGGCAGTTCAAGATGGTTATGCTTATGGGGACGTCCAGAAATTTCTCCCCTTCTGCTCGGATATTGTATTTGCAGGGTTGAATAGACTAGACTGATTATGATCAAAGAGGAGACATTTCACCTGAAGGTACATTTGAAATACAAGGTTGATTTTTCTGGGATGTATGTTTTTGTTTTTTTAATCTGCTAAACTAAATTATCAATTTAAAGGAGTTCATAGAGAATAGAACCTCATTTCTGAATTATATGTGGATCCTGGGATGGAAAAATACTGAGGAGAAAGGTTTCCCTCCACCTCCATGAAATAATTACAATTTCTTGTTCATATAGTTTCCTGCGTCCATGAGCATTGGGAATAAAGGGGAAGTTTAAATTCTTATCCTCAAGGTTCAATATCTACATAAATCAACATGGATTTATTCATTTGTCTCTAGTTTCAGGTTCTGCTCCTCATATCTTTGTTGAGGATTACCAGGATGGAGGGATCCGAGTGGTGTGCCGATCAGCTGGATGGTTTGACATTGGGCCAGGCCTGATGGGAAGCATCTGACAGCACCACCGCCAGCGGCACAGGGAAGGAAATGTTACTAAGGTTTCCCTTTTGGTCTGAGGCGGGAGGGTAGTAATCTGCACTGGCTCCAGGCACAGAGAACATCTCCCCCAGTACTTGACTGCAGCATTGTAGGGTGGAGTGAAAGCTCAGTCCACTGTCCGCTGCTCTTTGTCCACTCACCATCCACCTTTGCAGTGGTGCATATTGTGCCACCAGAGCCTCAACCAATCCAATGCACACAGCAAGGATCCAGGGAGCCCATGCATGGGACTAAGGAGTTTCATTTCCCCCTTACTCCCTTGTGTCGGGGTGTTGTGCAAGATACAATCTTGTCCTAATGCAACAGACCATGACATTTCCATGTATGGAGTGGGGAGGGGAGACGGAAGTGGAAGGAGGAGAAAATTGGGCAATGGGGCTGAACCAGAGAGACCCAGATCAAAGCTGTGTTTTCTGCATCCTCCTCAGTCTTCTGTCTCCCAGTTCTCTGGGGTCACTTATGTCTGTCTCTGGTCTCACTTTCCACATGATGGTGCAAAGCCTGATAGATGTACTTAAAATCAGGTTTTGCTAATAAAGTGCAGTGCACCCACATGCTACATTGGTGCTCCCTGTGGAATAGCCAGTAGAGTAAGTAAGTAAATGTGTTCTTGAATGAGGAAAAGAAATCACAGCCATTTAGTAAGTCTCATTCTTCCTCTTTCCATAAGTCAATTTTTTGTACACGGTTATATCCCCATAGCACTGTGGTAGTGGTGGTGTTTTCCTGTTCTATTAGATGATTTACTATTCAATGTAACATTTTTTTAAAATAGGATAAGCCTGAATATGAGGAAATTGCACATCAGAGTGTGATAAGAAAACCTTAAGAGCAACAACAAAAAAGGGGCTTTGTACAGAAATGACCTCTTAGGTCAGATGATCTGCTGGTATAAAGCAAAATCATGCTATTGAAATCAATGGAGCTTAACTAATTTCCACAAGTCCAGACCCACAAAGGGGCTTGGGTGTTCCAATACTGAACATCACAACACCAAACTTTTAGAGGCCTAGAAAATCACTGGAACATCGCTGTGATGTGGAGAGAGATGCACATTAGAATGGGATCCCTAAAAGCCAACCGCAGAGGGGTGTATCCTAAGCCCCGCCCTCCTCACAGAGTTTGGTGCCTAAATCCAGGCTGCAGGGAGGTGACTAGCTCTGCTTGCTGGCCACATCCACGAACCCCTCTCCTGGCGTCAGGCTGCTTGGGCTCCAAAGCCATTTCTTGTGACAATGGGTGAGATGCCTGCCGAGCTCACTTTGGCAGAACAAAGTCTAAAAAGGCTTAGCTCTCAGTAGAGCCTAATGCTCAGGAGCCAAATGAATTATACTGAGCACCTGCCGAGAGACAGTCCAAGAGCTCAGAGGTTGTGTGGCTCAACATAAACTGTTTTGGCTCTAACAGCTGAGTACTCACCCAGGCCTTGTGAGTTTAAATCCGATGATGGATAGAAATTGGAAGGTGCCTTACTATAATAGGGGGTTTTATTTTGAGGAAAATGTAATCTGAGTACAGCAGATACGCAGAGGTTGCTCTGATATTTTTGAAAAGAAAATAAAATCCACGTGTAAATGCTCATTGGGGAGGTGTGGGAATTAGGGAGCAGAGGAGCAAGGGAAAGAGGTTTGGAGCTGCAGTGAGGGAAGAAGGGGCTATGGAAAGGGGATTAAACTCACTGACTAAAACCTTTCTTAAAGCAGTTGCCTTATGGTATCTTGTACCATTCTGGAGTGACAAGTTGGAAAAACAGGGAATACAGAATTGAGGTATTTGCCCCAATGACCTTTATTCTACCCCCTCTAGTGCTGGCAATAGCTAATGGAAATTATCTGCATGCACACTAGCTGCATTCACTGTTAGGTGCAGCTGTACTGAAGGGTGGAGGGGATCCATGGGAGCAGCTTGGCAGAGCTGTGATTGTGATCTGAGGTGAACTGCATGGACTGTGCCCCTTGGGAGAGGGAAGAGCCACTCTCCTTGATCCCTTTTGTGTGTATTTGTGTACCCCAAATAATTATAAATATAATAATTAACACAAAACTGTAAAAGGAGAAAAAATGCCACCATGGTTAGACAACAGAGTAAATGAGGTGATCAGAGGCAAAAACATGTCCTTTAACAATCGGAAGTCAATCTTACTGAGGAAAATAGAAAGGAACAGAAACCCTGGCAAGTCTAGTGTAAAAGGATAATTAGGCAGGCCAAGAAAAAATTTTGAAGAGCAACTAGCTAAAGACACAAAAACATTTCTAAGTACATCAGAAGAAAGAAGGCTGCCAAAGAGTCAGTGGGGCCACTGGACAACTGAGGTGATAAAGGAGCACTCAAAGAAGACAAGACCATTGCAGAGAATCATTGCAGTACAGGGAACAGGCAGTGTGCGAGTCTGGGTGTACTGAAGTATCACTTAACAGGAGCAGAGTTCCAGTTATATGTTCAGTCTTGTACCTTTACTCTGTATTCCCTGTTTTTCCAAAGGTTTAGTTTTGCTGAAATTGATCTGGAATGAATAAGATACCACCAGCCTTAAGTTTGTGTTAAAGAGCTTTGGGCACTGAATGTTAGTACTGACACAGACGAATGCTATAGATGCAGAAGGAGAAAACAAAACTAAACCTTTTTGCCTTTGTGGTATGCATCTAAGTCTCAGTCATTCTGAAATATCTAGAGCTAACGGAGAGTCTCTTCCTGTGACATGCTGCAATGTGCACAATGGCTCTGACACTTGATCCAAAGCACACAGCCTGCTGCCTATGCAGGCACTGAATGGTACAGAGGGCCTTGCATTAGCCTGCACATGATATCATAGGTGAATTTCAGTCATGTATATAATCCTTTATGAGTAGGCTTTCCAAACATGCTTAAGTGATATAGGGATCATTGGGACTTCTGCCCCTCAGTAATTTAGGGAACTTTAGAAATCCCACCCTGAATATATATCCCTGGAAAGAGAAGCCTGTCTACTAATAATTGATCCCTTTTTGTTTTGTTTTTTAGAGAAACATGCAGCAAAACTTAGTAAGTGTCATTCTTCTTCTTCCTATATTTAAACCCTTTTGAACAAAGTTGTGTCCTTATGACCCCCCCTCTCACAATGTATGATTTTTTGGTTATGTTTATAGTATTACTTAAATAATAAAGGTCTCACTCTGAACTTGAATTCTAACACCAAAAGGTAACTTGAAATAACAAGACTGATATTTTGAATAGAAATAGTAGCTCAGCTTTAATTTTAGTTCTGAAAATGTAGTGAAATAAAATGAAGTAACATGATGAATATCCTCTTTTGGTGAAGATATATGTAGAGTTGTGGAGGACATGGTTATATGACTATTATCAAAGAAATAGCAAATGCTCAAATGTTAACATAAGAAACCTTCTTTCCGCCTATTCTTGTATATTTTTTAGAATACCCCCTCTTCCCACAGAATTCACTAGAAGACATAATTGATTTCAATAAAAGCAGAAACATGCCTTAAATAGGTTTTTTTGCTTGTTTGGTTTTTGCAATGTACATGTAGTGTTTGCAGGTAAAGTCTGATTATAACTTAGTAGGAATAATTCTACAGGAAATGGGATTGTTTTAGAATATGAAACAACCAGACAGCAATGCTCACACAGTGTCTGTGTAGTTCTGTTTGTTTGATTGTACATTTCTGGTAGAATTTGTAGCTTCCAATTTTCTCAGTGTGTCAGTTTATACAATGTTGAATCCTGTATATAGAGCATGGGTTCAGATAACTTTTCTCTGAGACTTTAAGGTCAGAAGGGACCATTATGATCATCTAGTCTGACCTCCTGCACAAAGCAGGCCACAGAATCTCATTTCATCTGAAGAAGTGGGTCTTTACCCACAGAAGCTTATGCCCAAATAAATCTGTTAGCCTTTAAGGTGCCACTGGACTTCTTGGTTTTGTGGATACAGACTAACTCTGTTACCCCTCTGATACTTTTCTCATCTTTGTTTATCTGGTTGGTTTTAGGGTGGAGAAGACTTGTGGCACCTATAGAAGAAGGTAAAGTTAATATTTTGTCAATGTTCAGCTCTCACCTCATGTGAAAATGTGTCACTTTTTCCTTCACTGTAGGAGTGTGTTTGGATGTGATAGTTCAGGGGAGTCCTCACCAGCATTCTACATTTTAAAGGACGTCATAAGGTTGTAACTCTTTTGCCAGGTGGTGTTGGCAGCAATAAGCATCAGGTTCAATATCTAGGGGTTCCTCTTAACAAGAGGACACTGAACTGGTTTGAGCCCCTATAACCAGGGCTGGCTCCAGACACCAGCCTACCAAGCACGTGCTTGGGGCGGTACCTGGGGAGGGGGCAGCAATCTGGGTTTGTTTTTGGTTTGGCTAGGCGGTGCTGGGGGATGGGGGGACTTGGGCAGCGTGGCACTGGGGGGGGACTTGGGCAGTGCAACGCAATGCTCGGGGAGGGGTCGGGCAGCGCTTGCGGGGGCAAGGCGGCGCTCTTTTTTGCTTGGGGTGGCAAAAATGTTAGAGCCAGCCCTGCCTATAACCTGAGAAAACTAAACACTACCCCAGGTGCTCTAAGAGGTGATACTTCTCACTTGTAAGCGCTGAGTCAATGTCCTAGAGCCTAGGCTGCAGCCTGAGCCCAGAAGCCTACACAGCAATGAGACAGCCCTGCAGCCCAAGCCTGGTGAGCCTGAGTCAGCTGACATGGGCCAGTCAAGGGTTTTTCTGTGCTGAGTAGACATCCTGAGAGCCAGTACTTCCCCACACAAGCACTGAGACTGTGTGTAACTAAAACTTTTTATTAAAAGGGAAAAGGAACTGAGCATTAATTTGGGAACACACCACAATTACAAAGCTCGTAAACACAAGCAAAACCCCGCCCCACAGTGCACTGGGCAGTGTCCTTTGCCTCAATTTCCCACCTTGGGGTGCAAAAAGTCCAGCAAATGAATGTTGCTTTAACATTCTACTCCCCTTTCCATGCACTGCACCCCACTCACCATTGGTTGTCCTTGGTCAGCAAAGTCCACCCAGAGTTCAGAAGTGCATTCACATGGGTTCACCTCCCACCCCTGAAAGAAGAGGATGGTGGCATCAAGCAATGTCTCCACTGCTGCCGTGTGCCTCTGCAGCTGGTTCGCTGCAGTCTGCCTCAGCTCGCAACTGCTTTCTCTGCTGCTGCTCTTGCCATGCCATGTTCTGAGATTCCACCACTTAATCTAGCGCCTAGTGATTTCACTCAGTGCTCGTACAACCTCTGCCTTGTCTTTCACTGCAACACTGTCCCCTCACCACATCTAAGGCTTAGCCCCTAGGGCTTCTTATGTGTGATTCAACTTTGATAATCCCCGAACAGAAACAATGGGCTCTCAGTTGAATCTAGTCAGCAGTTGTGGAATATTGGTGGGCATAGGTGGCGGGTATAATACCATGGATGCTAGATGCCTGATTGCAGGTTTTGGAAGGTTTCCACAGGGGGGAGTTTTTGCTATTACTATGGGCCGTGCATGTTCTGGGGCAGCAGAGGAGGCAATCTCCAGGGAGATTACTAATGAACACAGGAAGCTGAGTAACACTTTTAACCTCCTCAACGGCCCCAGAACCTGCATGGGGCACATCAAAACTCAGGTTCTTTGGGAAGAGACAAGCACTTTTCCTGCTGGGTGGCTTCAGGGGCGGCTCTAGAAATGACGCTGCCCCAAGCAGCGCGGAGCGCTGCGCTGCCCTTCCCCGGTCCCGCGGCGGGTCCCCTCTTCCCGCGGCTCCGGTTGAGCTCCCGCCGGCATGCCAGCGGCAGGTCCACCGGAGCCCGGGACCAGCGGACCTGCCGCAGTCATGCCTGCGGGAGCTCAACCGGAGCCGCGGGAAGACGGGACCCGCCGCAGTCATGCCTGCGGCAGGTCCGCTTGTCCCGGGCTCCGGTGGACCTGCCGCCGGCGTGCCGGCGGGAGCTCAACCGGAGTCAAATGCCGCCCCCCGGGAAACGGCCGCCCCAAGCGCCTGCTTGGCGCGCTGGGGTCTAGAGCCGCCCCTGGGTGGCTTGGGGTCTCAGGCCACCCCAGTGCTCCTGTGGCTGTGTGTGGGGGTGGGGGGGGGCTCAGGGCTCCAGCCACTGGGGGGGCTCAGGCAGAAGGGGCAGGGCTGGGGATAGCCTCCCCAAGGGGGGAGTCCACCTGCTACCCATGTCAGTGGGGGACAGATCAAATGGTGTCTAGAACTCTTTATGCAGACATGGCACAGCCTCCTCTCCACTCCTGTCCTTTCCCTGTGATTTGACATCTCCACTCTCTGCTTAGCAAGGGAGGTCCAGCTTAGGGTGACCTCCCCCTCACTCAGGGCATGTCAAGTAGAGCTCTGCTGCCCGTTCCTCACGCAATGAGGATAATAGCATTTCATTGCCCCTGCGTTCAATGCTGAAGTGGACGGTAACCCAAAACAGGACAAAATGGATCACTTGGCAAAGGTGCTCTAAGGCCCAAGCATCTAGGCAGAGTCGGTGGGTCTGCTCCTGAAATTCCCCCCCCCCCCCCCAGTTTGTGACTGGATGTCTGGGGAGGGATCATGCAGACCCTGCTCACAGGGCGAAGCAGGTTTTGTGGCTGTCCCACACCAAAATGCAATGAACACAGATGTTAGTGCATCTGCTTCTCCTCTGCCTGGGCACCGCACCCTCCAGTACTTCCCCCCAGATCTGCAGCACAAAATGAGGGGAAGGAAAGCAAAACAATGCTGAGAAGGGTAAAACTGTCCTTTGACACTATGCAAATACCAAGGCCCACTCAGTCTCTGTTCCTATTGCTTCTACCTCCTCCTGGATCTTCTTCCACTCAGTGCCTGGGAACGTGGCTGTGGGGAACGAGCCCTGGTCTGTACAGGAGGGGCAGATGGAGCTATGTCAGCCCCACCCCAATTGCCCTGCACCCCACACAGAGCCTCCACTGCCCAACACACATAGATCACCTCTTCCCATTACCCTTCCCCACAACTACACAGTGACTCACACAGACCCCCCCCGCACTGCCCAGCACCCCAAAATAAACAAG
The DNA here is from genome assembly GCF_016161935.1 of Mauremys reevesii. Taxonomy (NCBI): domain Eukaryota; kingdom Metazoa; phylum Chordata; order Testudines; family Geoemydidae; genus Mauremys; species Mauremys reevesii. Next base: position 4,835,722 of record NC_052637.1, read on the forward strand.
CCTCCCCCACTGCCCAGCAGCCCCCACCCCCTCACATCCCAGCATCCCCCCACAGACCCACTCCCCACACCCTGCCCCCAGACCCTGCTGAGTCAGCGCAGAGCAGGGACAGTGGAAGCTCAGGAGCACAGAGTGGCCCCGTCCCTGGGGCCCCACACAGCCCTACCTGCCTGGTGCTGATGGTGCTTGCAGTGGAGGAGGTGTTTCCTTGCCTGGACTGGAGGGGGAAGGCAGCCTCCAACTTCACCAACCCATCACTTCCGCAGAGCAGCAGGGACTGGGAGAGGACCCCACCCCTTGTGGAGAGCCCAAAGAGGATGGTCACCGGCCTGGAGCAGCAGCAGCTGAGGGCTCCTTTCCACCCCTGGCTCTGCTGGCCGCTGTCTGACAGTGACAGGGGCAGAGAGGAGCCCTCAGCTGGCTGCCAGCAAAAAGGAACAAGCAGTGGGTGGGGAAGAGGTCAGGGTGCAGAGAGAAGCCCTGGCCAGCGGGCCAAGAGGAGCGAGCAATAGGTGCAGGAGAGGAGCTGGGGTTAGAGCAGAGCCAGCTGCTCCAGGTGCAGCACCATTGTAAACCCTGTACTGCCAGAGACCCCTCCCACCCCAAACCTGAGCAGCACAAAGCCCTTTGGGGAATGGTGGGGTCAGGATGAGGAGACACTGGGGGAGGGGAGCAAAACTCAGTCAAGAGAGGAAAAAATATAGTAACAAAAATAATTTAAAAGGGGAATAAACACAACAGAGAAGGGAATGGGTAGGAAAAGTGGTAGGAAGCTGTAACTGTACCTAGCAAAGAGAGGGAGAGAGATGGGTGGGAGAAAGACCTCTAACAAAATAAAATAAAAGTTGATGAAGCAAAGCCTTAGACTCTGTTCTCTTCCCAGGCTGGTTGCATCCAGCATTGGGGAAGCCCTACACAGCCCTCTGTGTGTTCCTTTCCTCCTTCTGCTACTCCCCCCCTTCCAACCGCTGTACCTCCCCCAACTCCTTTTTCCATCACATCCAATGTTGTTTCCTCTTACTGGTCTCTCCCCCTCTCCCCTCGGGGATATCTCCCTTTGTCCCTCCATCATTGATCTCTCTCTTTTTCCTGTTATTCTTGGCCTATAACCCCAACTATACATACAACATGATGGGGCAAATTTAGCTACAACGAGTCAGGAAAAAGTCATTGTGGATAGTTCTCTAAAGATGTCCACGCAGTGTGCAGAGGTGGTCAAAAAAGCAAACAGGATGTTAGGAATCATTAAAAAAGGGGATAGAGAATAAGACTGAGAATATATTATTGCCCTTATATAAATCCATGGTATACCCACATCTCGAATACTGGGTACAGATGTGGTCTCCTCACCTCAAAAAAGATATTCTAGCACTAGAAAAGGTTCAGAAAAGGGCAACTAAAATGATTAGGGGGTTAGAGAGGGTCCCATACGAGGAAAGATTAAAGAGGCTAGGACTCTTCAGCTTGGAAAAGAGAAGACTAAGGGGGGATATGATAGAGGTATATAAAATCATGAGTGATGTTGAGAAAGTGGATAAGGAAAAGTTATTTACTTATTCCCATAATACAAGAACTAGGGGTCACCAAATGAAATTAATAGGCAGCAGGTTTAAAACAAATAAAAGGAAGTTCTTCTTCACGCAGCGCACAGTCAACTTGTGGAACTCCTTACCTGAGGAGGAGGTGAAGGTGAGGACTATAACAATGTTTAAAAGGGAACTGGATAAATTCATGGTAGCTAAGTCCATAAATGGCTATTAGCCAGGATGGGTAAGAATGGCGTCCCTAGCTTCTGTTAGTCAGAGGATGGAGATGGATGGCTGGAGAGTGATCACTTGATCATTGCCTGTTAGGTTCACTCCCTCTGGGGCACCTGGCATTGGCCACTGTCGGTAGACAGATACTGGGCTAGATGGACCTTTGGTCTGACCCGATACGGCCATTCTTATGTTCTTATGCCTTGCCTTGCTCCCCTAAACAGCTCTTGGTCTTGGACTTCCATTGTTCTCTGGTGGAGTGGGGGGTACAAGAGGGGAGTTCTCTTTGCCCATAGGGACTGAATGTGATTCCTATGTGGACTCTAGAGGAATCAGTGATGCTGCTCTTTCCTCTGCCCTCTACAGAGAACCCCAGAGTTCATGTTATGGTCTCTCCTCTGACTGGAGACGGGATCAATCTGACCCAAAACCATGTCACTGAGCACAGACAGGAGGAGTCCTGGATCTATTACAGGCAGCCAAGGAGCTACTGTGATCAGAGCTCTAATCATGTTCCCTGTCTCCTCTCTCAACCCACTATAATGTCAGCTTCTCTCTCCTGCTAACAAGGCAACACTAACTTCCCTACATTCACTATGACCCTCTTCTTACTTACTTCCAACAGCCACTGAACCACCATCCTCCCATAGCTATAGAGAGACACACTCCATTTCCCCCCTCACCACTCTATTAAATCCCCTAACAGAGGGAGATACATTGTTCACCTTCTTTTCCGCAAAGAGCTGTGGACCATTATTTAAACATTTCTGCTGGGTTCTGCAGACTATGGGACTTGTGCCTGCTGCTGAACAATACAGTCTGGGGCACCTCAAACCTTGGTAGCCAGAGTCCCATTGCTATCGGGAAAGGAGCGGATCCAAGATGTGTTTTGTTCCTGAAGATATGTCAAAGGGGAAGAAAAACAACAAAATCCTGCATGGAGGCAGCTGGGATTCAATGAGATTTAAGATGGGGAGCATAGGTGGTGGGCCCCACCACCACCACCAGAGGAGCCCCAAGCCCTCCCCTGCTGCTGGGGGAGCCCTGGCCTGTCTACTCCAGCTTTCCCGAGGCACTGGGCAGCCCAAGCTCTGGACTGTTGGTCAGCCACAATGTCAGCCCCAGCACCGGTCCTAGCCGCTGGCTCCTGGGCTCAGCTGCTGGCCTGACCCCCAGGCAAGCCCCAGAGGCCCAGGGAAGACCCAGCCGCTTAGGACAGCCCCAGTCCCTGGCAGGCCTGAGGTCCAGGCCACTAACTGCAGCTGAGCTCCTGCCTGCCACCAGATTCAGGGTAGAGGGGGAGGGGGATGGTGCCTTGGGGCAGAACATGGGTGGGGATACTCACTGCCCATGATGGGGAGGGGGCTCAGAAGGGGGAAGATCATAGATTCAGCAGACTGAGAGTTTCTATAATACTCTTCTAAGCTCCCCTGTGATACCAGAGTCTCTAGTCCCGTCCCTGGGGAGAAGTGGCAGCAGGAGGGGAAAGATTCTCAGTGTCAGACCTGGCCCAACTGATCTCACCCTGTCACTGACCCCTCTCTGCCAGGGGGGTGACTCTCCCCTGCACTGTGCTGAGATCTCAGAGCTGAGGGGTAAATCCTGGAGGAAGGAGATTCCCTGAGTCACTCTCCAGCTGGGGCAGATTCTGTCACTGACACCATCAAACCCTCCCCCAGGGCTGAGCTCTGCCCCTAACGCTCTGATTCTCTCTCCCCAGTGAATATGACTCTGGATCCAGAAACGGCTCATCCCCAACTCGTCCTATCAGAGGATTGGAAAAGTGTGAGATGGGGAAACACACGGCAGCGACTGCCCAACAACCCTGAGAGATTTGACTATTGGGAATGTGTGCTGGGCTGTGAGGGATTCACCTTGGGGAGACATTGCTGGGAGGTGGAGGTTGGGGGTGGGCGATACTGGGCTGTGGGGGTGGCCAGAGAGTCTGTGAGGAGGAAGGAACTGATCAGCCGTAGCCCTGAGGGGGGGATCTGGGCTGTGGAGCAGTGGGGGGGGTCAGTTCCGGGCTCTCACCTCCCCTGTGACCCCCCTGCCCCTGAGCCGGGCCCCCAGCAGGATCCGGGTTTGTCTGGACTGTGACCAGGGGCAGGTGACATTTATCGATGCTGGTGACGAAGCCCCGATCTTCACTTTCCCGACGGGCTCCGTCCCTGGGGAGAGAATCCGACCCTGGCTCCGGGTGGGGCTGGGATCCCGGCTCAGACTGTGTCCCTGAGACACATGGGGGAGGGGAAATATCTCACAGAGGGAGGAACCAGAAATCAGCCTCTCTAGCCTCATGGACCCAAGTCTTTATGACCTTGGAGGACTCCCATCTACCCAGCTCCTGGCTCCTTATCTCTATGATCTGTGGAAGCCCCTCCCCCTCCCTGCAGTACCAGAGAGGGAGAGGGGGAAGAACCCCTGGGGCTGCAAGAGGAGCAGAGGGGCCCTGAGGGGCAGAGGTGGGGGCTGGGCAGGGGGCAGCACTAACAGCTGGGCTGGGGATAGGCAGAGGTGGGGGTGGCAGGGACACAGAATGAATCAATCAGGGTTTGGGGGGCTGGGGAGAAGCAGCAGCAGGGTGCGGTTTGTACAGATCTCTGGGATTAGATCTCACTGGGTCTCCCAGCCAGAGCTCCTGCCACGGGGGCCCAAGTCACCTTCCCCTGTAACTACTGGGGAGCCGGCAACACAAACTGTCACACCCACAGGGGATCGGCAGGGAGAGTTATATATTGTTTTGAGCCCTCATGTTTTGGAGAGTCTATTTCATGGTTTTTGGTTGTGACTCATGATGTTTAAGTTCTGGGGTTGGCAATGTGGGGCGGGGACAAGAGAGGCTGAACCAGAGGGAACAGAGAAAACAAAAGGAAAAGATAAAGTAAAACAAAATAAACAGTCCTGGAGAAAGGGTGAAAATTAAATATAAAAACAAAGAAAGGAAGACACTGAAGAGGGGAAGGAACCAGAGGCAGTGAGAGGGAAAGGGATAAACTCAGGTGAAAGAATGGAAACCATGAGGGGAATGATCTGTGCCGGGGATCAGAGGAGAGTGGAAGGGTCGGGACACAGAAATAAACAGGGATGGGAAACGAGGCCTAGTAAAATGGTGAATAAAAATGAACAGTGACAGAGAAGGGAGAAGAAAAGGAAACGCAAGAGGGACAGATTTATAAAGCATCACTGAAGGTGAGACTAACTCATTCATTTCATATGTTACTTCCTTGACTTTGTTGCCATTTTACTGTCATTAAAAATAACTGTTCCCAAAACCTGTGGGTCTCTTTTCCATTGTTGTGGGTATTGAAGCTGATTCTTGGCTCCTTTTCACTCTGATGGGTATTGACAGGAAATAAAGCAGGAAAGACAACTCTGATTTGTTTTTTGAATTTTCCAGCTGCAATTGTCAGGGGCAGAGTTGTGGGATTTGCTTCCCTACTTGGTTGTGTCCTCCCAGCACCAACAGGGAATACACCAGCATGTCCATCTGATGAGAGCTGGGGTTTGCTGGGCTATGTTGCTATCCAGCCTGTGCTCTGTCTCTTGTGCTGTCTATAGCCATGTCAGTCAGGAATTCCTCAGCTGGGCTCTGTGGAGAGGGGGCAGGGCCGGCTCCAGACCCCAGCGTGCCAAGGGCAGCAGGCGGCTCCGGTGGACCTCCCACAGGCATGCCTGCGGAGAGTCCGCTGGTCCCGCGGCTCCGGTGGACCTCGCGCAGACGTGCCTGCGGGAGGTCCACCAGAGCCGCGGGACCAGCGGACCCTCTGCAGGCACGTCTGCGGGAGGTCCACTGGAGCCGTGGGACCGGTGACCGCCAGAGCGCTCCCCGCGGCGTGCCGCCCTACTTGGGGTGGCGCAAATCCTAGAGCCACCCCTGAGAGGGGGCTGAACACATGGTGCTGACTCTCCTCTTTGTTTCCAGAGGTGTTGAATTTATTCAAAGGTGGCCAAAGATGCATGAACTATGTTGTTCACATTTCTTCTGCCCATCAGCAATTGCTGTGGTGTCCACCGGGGGTTTCATGGGATGGGACCTGCTCCCAGAGATGGTCTCTGGCGGTTTGTCTACACTATGATGCAGGTTTCTCCCTCTCATTGTGCAATCCGTGTGTAGACAAGGCAAGTGGTAGTTTCACCTCATTGTATCTAGTCAAGAAGAATTCTGTGGGCTGGGGGGTGTTTGGGAAGGTTAACGATCACCTTGATTAGCTACACTGAGGTGAAAGCGTCACTTGCATTATGTCCATTAGGACTGTATAATGAGATCACTGCCTTGTGTTTGTTTTTGCATGGGGGGGAGGGGAGGGAGGAACATACCCTTTCTCCTAGGGTGGCCAAGAGCTAAAACGGGTCGGCAACCTTTCAGAAGTGCTGTGCCGAGTCTTCATTTATTCACTCTAATTTAAGGTTTTGCGTGCCAGTCATACATTTTAACGTTTTTAGGTGGTCTCTTTCTAGAAGTCTATAATATATAACTAAACTATTGTTGTATGGAAAGTAAATAAGGTTTTGAAAATGTTTAAGAAGCTTCATTTAAAATTAAATTAAAATGCAGAGCCCCCCGGACCGGTGGCCAGGACCCAGGCAGTGTGAGTGCCACTGAAAATCAGCTCACTTGCCGCCTTTGGCACGCGTGCCATAGATTGCCTACCCCTAAGCTAAAAGATGATATCTAAAGGGAGACACCCCACCCTCAACCAGGACTGAGGCTTTGTCTTCTATGAACAGGTGAGGAGGTGGTATCAGCTCGTGCTGGGCAAAGAGGTATCTCAGCCACCGGCAGTAATGTAGGAGAACAGTCAGGAACAGGTGATTCGTGATTCGGTGTCTCACCAGAAGAGGTGAAGTCAGACCACTCAACTGCAGATGTGTCCTGAGGATTGGCATGACCTGGCAACAGCTGATCTACATGTCGCCGCCAGGTAAGATTCTCTGCAGATTAACCCTAACCCTAAGATTAACCCTAACCCTAACCCTAACCTGTGTAGGAAACAGGTCCTGTTTGAGTGATGATTGTGGCAGGGACCCATTTAGCTCTGGAAGTATAATTCCGAGCCAAAACTGGCTGTCCCGGGCTAAAGTTTCGGTCTTTTCCCCTGGGTGCCCGTCCGATGACTTGATATTGCTGATGATGTTGCACAATTTGTCGGGGTTCAGAAGATTTCAGCAGATCAAAGCAAGTGCGCAGCTGTCGTCCCATCATTAGAAAGGCCGGGGATGCCTGGGTCGTAGCATGAGATGTGTTTCTGTAGGAAAGTAAGAAGGTATCCAGACGCTTTTGAATGGAGTGTTGTCCCCTTGCTGATTTCAAAGCGAGTTTCATTGTCTGCACAAATCTTTCAGCTAATCCGTTGGTGGATGGATGATATGGTGCTGACGTGATGTGGTGTATCCCGTTTGCCTTCATAAAATTTTGAAACTCCTGAGAGACGAACTGCGGTCCGTTGTCGCTCACAAGTTGTTCTGGCAGACCAAAATGACTAAAGAGTCCTCGTAGTTTTTGGATAGTACTCTCTGAGGTAGTGGACTGCATTATAGAGACTTCTGGCCATTTAGAATGGGCATCTACTGCCACCAAGAACATGCTTCCTTCAAGGGGGCCAGCGAAGTCAACGTGAATACGTTGCCACGGGTTTTCAGGCCAGCCCCATGGGTGTAGGGATGCCCACTGGGGTGCATTCCTCGCACCCTGACATGATATACAAGCTTTTGCCTTCTCTTCAATAGCACTGTCCAATCCAGGCCACCAAAAATAGCTTTGTGCAATTTCCTTCATGCGCACTATTCCACAGTGACCGGAATGTAGCTGTTCTAACATCTGTGATCTCAATGGTGGTGGAATAATGACACGTCTCCCCCACACCAAACAACCAGATTGGACCGATAACTCCGTCCTCCTGGACATGTAGGTAACAAGGTCGGGTGAGACCGGAGAGGTTTGTCGAGATTTTCCATGCATCACCAGGTCCATAACATGGGACAATACTGGGTCAATGCGAGTTGCCTTCTTTATCTGAGTAGCAGTGATGGGTGTATTCTCTACCTGTTCAAAGTAGAAGATTTCCTTTTGGGCACTATCTTGATGTTTGACCGGCAAAGGCAACCTTGAGAGGCCATCTGCATTGCCGTGCAGAGTGGATTTCCGATATTTGATTTCATATGTGTGTGCTGAAAGTAACAATGCCCAACATTGCATACGACTAGCAGCTAATGGGGGAATGCCTGTGTAGGGTCCAAAAATTGACGTCAGAGGTCGATGGTCTGTGAGAAGAATAAACTTTCACCCAAACAGGTACTGATGAAACTTCCGAATTCCAAAAACAATTCCTAATGCCTCACGTTCGATTTGGGCGTAGTTAGTTTCTGCTTTGCTTAGAGTGCGTGAAGCAAAAGCAATAGGTCTCTCTTCTCCCGAAGGCATAATGTGTGACATGACTGCTCCCACTCCATAAGGGGAGGCATCACAGGCCAATTGTAGGGGTAAGGATGGATCAAAGTGCGTTAGAACTTCAGAATTTAGCAATGCATCCTTAGCTTTGTTAAATGCAACATCACAGGCTTCAGTCCACTTCCAGGCCTTGTTCTGCCCAAGGAGCTCATGAAGTGGTTTTAGCAGTGTGGCTAACTGTGAGATGAACTTTCCATAATAGTTCAGTAGTCCTAGAAACAAACACAGCTGGCTTACATTTCGAGGTGGGGGAGCCTCCACAATAGCTTTAACTTTTGCAGGGGCCTTATGAAGACCTGCAGAATCAATGATGTGTCCCAAATATTCAACAGAGGGCTTGAAGAATTCACACTTGTCTTTGCGAACTCGTAGGCCATACTCTTCCAGTCTTCGTAGGGTAGCCTCTAAATTCTTTAAGTGATCCTCTTCATTTCTTCCAGTGACCAGGATATCATCCAGATAGCACTGAACTCCTGACAAGCCACACAAGATCTGGTCCATAGCCCTCTGGAACAGGGCAGGAGCAGACGTTATTCCGAAGGGTAGGCAACAGTATCGATAAAGCCCCTTATGAGTCACAATAGTCAACAGCTCTTGGGACTTTTCATCGACGTGCATCGGTAAATATGCTTGACTCAGATCAATCTTACTGAACTTTTGTCCCCCAGCCAGGCCTGCGAAGAGGTCATCGATGCGAGGAAGCGGGTATTGCTCTGCACACAATACTGGGTTGACAGTGACTTTAAAATCACCGCAAATCTGGAGAGAGCCATCTTTCTTCACTATTGGAATGAAAAGAGTGGCCCATGAGCTATGGGTAACTGGTATTAGGACTCCGTTGGTGACCAGGCGCTCCAGGTCTGCTTCAACTTTTGGCCTGATGGCATATGGCACAGTTTGGGCTTTCAGATATTTTGGTGGACTGTCAGGTTTAATGTTCAATGTCACAGTGATTCCCTTCATACTTCCCAAATCATCACCAAAAACAGCAGCATGTTTCCTTAGTATAGGGGTTAGACTGGTTTCTTCTTTAGTCGTCCGGTGCACTTCTGCCCAGTTCAGTTGAATCTTCCCAAGCCAAGACCTACCCATTAAGGCTGGGTAGTTACCTCACCACAAATGGTGGCAATTTAGCAGCCTGTCCATTGAGCTCCACCTTAACATCAATAGTGCCCAACATGGGCACAGCTTCTCCCGTATACGTCTTCAGAACAGTTTTTGTTGCCTTAAGTGGAAGATGCTGTAGCTTTTCTTTATACACAGTCTCGGAGACCAGCGAGACGGCTGCACCGGTGTCCAGTTCCATGCGTATAGGTTTGCCATCCAACAACAGGGTTACCCACTATTCATGTGAGCCCGCTGCCCAAGACAAAACATGCAGTGGCACTTCCTCTTGCGATGAGGTGTCACCTTGATCATCCTGGGTCTGCTCTAGGGTATGCAGGGTTCCTCTTTTTGTCGACCAGACCACAGGCCTCTTTTTCTTTTGTTTACAGGCACACTCAATGTGTCCCTTTTTGCCACAGTGTCGACACACCAGGTCTTTACACCAGCATTCTGATGCCTGGTGACCCGGCTTACCACAGCGGTAACATTCTTGACTCTGCACAGTTTTGTGGGTCGGTTCTTGTGACACTTTTTGCACCCTAGGGGATGCACCGATATATTGCGCCTCCCTTGTAGCCAGTTCCATGGAGACAGCAGTATCAATAGCCTTCTGTAATGTAAGCTGAGCCTCTGTCAGTAGGCGCTTCCATATAGCTTCACTGTAGAGGCCACACACTAGCCTGTCACGCAGGGCATCATTTAACATCTCTTTAAATTCACAGTGTTCTGCTAGCTTTTTTAAAATTGCTACAAATTGTACAACTGTTTCATCTTCCTTTTGGTCTCTTTTGTGGAACCTATATCTTTCAGCAATTACCAGTGGTTTTGGGGAAAAATGGGAGCCCAGGATTTCCACAATGTCACTGTAAGATTTAGTATCAGGGTTAGCAGGGTGTAGTAAGCTGCATAGCAGGGAGCAGGTTTTAGCCCCTACAACACTTAAGAATATTGGCACCTTCTTCGCTTCTGTAATGTCATTTGCAATAACAAAAAGCTCAAAACGCTCAGTATACACATGCCATTGCTCTATATTCTCATCAAAAGGTTCCAGTGGCCTGGTCAGAGTAGCCATGATTTTTAGTTTCACTTTCACAGTCAGTGCAAACAAGCAGGTTTTTGTTTGTTTGTTCTTTACCTTGACTTCTACTTCCTTCTGTTACTGGAGCAGCACCGGAATCCCATCCATCGTCGCCACTTGTTATATCCTTGGGGGCAGCCGGTCTAGGAAGAAATCACTTGAGGCCAGACAGTAGACAGCTAACAAAACTACTATTTTATTTACAGACACAGAGCTCACCCAACCAGCCGAAACAGGCTGGGCTATCCCCTAATAATCTAACGCAGTTGCCATAGCAACAAAAACCATGACAACCAAATACACAACAATCCTCCCAAAATACACCAAGACTCGGCACAGCTTTAACACCATTTCCCTCTAAAGTTCCCCTGGGTTGCTTCCTACCATAACTTCCAGGTTCCTCAGTCTGCTCCCCTTCTATGACATACTCTGTTTGGGTGTCAGGTCTTGGAGCAAAGGCTGTCCCTCTTCAGGACCTGGCAGTGTGCTTCCTTCCCCTCCAGCAGTCAGCTCAGACTGAGCAGCTCTCCAGGCCTTTATACTAGCTCTCCAGCTGGAGCATGCCCAGGAGAGCCTCAGGGGCGTGGCTTCCTCTTCTAGGAAGGAAGAGTTAATCCCTGCGATACTAGTGTGGGGCTGATCTGCCCCATCACAAGGTGGCACAAGGGCAGCGTCTTGGAGAGATGGGCAGTGCGAAGGCAGGGGCCTGGGGAAAAGGACCGGCAATGGGGGCTGGGCCATGGTTCAAACGTCAGTGGCCACCCCACTTTTAGTGAGCGTCTGTCGCTCCTGGCGTCTTCACCAGACCTGCTGCACCATCACCAATGCACTGGTACAGCTTCCTCGCTGCAGCACTGTGCGTGTAAACGTGCCATAAGTCTGGACTGCTTCGGGGTGCCTACCTCCGCATATCAATCCAGGAATGGGAGCCCACCGCCTCAGGTGTTTCCTGGGGGAATAAGTTAGGCTCCTGCTGCGCTGCACACAACACCGGGGAGCGGGTGAGAGGTGCTGCCACACGTTATAACTTTTAGCCCAGTGATTTGCACACTTGCCTGGGATGTGGGAGGCCCAGGTTCAATGCCCCCTCTTGGTCGGGGATGGGGGGGAGGAGAGAGAAAGGATTTGAACAGGGGTTTTGCATTTGCTAGGTGGGTGCTCCAGCCACTGAACAATGGTACAGTCTGAGGGTGGGAGTCTTCAGTCTCCCTTGTCCTCACTCTGAGCATGAGACCTGGCCCAGCACACAACCACTCAGAAGTGTTCCTCCTTGTTCTGGCTGGGGGACAGGAGTTTTTGTTCTTAAAAAGGAAATTGCCAGCAACGCCTCCATAACTTCCTCAGTTGAATTCTGCACCTGCTGAGACTCTGACCGTTATCTTCAATGGTTGTGGTGACAGGATCCTAACTTTAAAGTGCTCTGTTCTATCTATCTATCTCCATACACCATCTCTCTATCTCTCTCTATCCCTCTCTCTCCCCATACACCATCTCTCTCTCTCTCTCTCTCTCTCTCTCTCTCTCCTCATACACCCTATCTATCTATCTACCTATCCAGGGGTCCCCAATGCAGTGCCCACGGGCGCCATGGCATCTAAATGCGCCTGCGTCCTGGCCGGCGGTTGAGCATCCGCCGAAATGCCGCCAAAATTCGCCAAGCAACGTCATCCAGAGGCGTCGCCGCCAAAATGCCGCTGAATTTTGGTGGCATTTCGGCGGATGCTCGACCGCTGCCACGGTCCTTCATCTGGCGCCCACCAGACGAAAAGGTTGGGGAGCACTGATCTATCTATCTCTTGTAAGACAGTTCTGGGCAGATCCTCAGCTGATGTAAAATTTCACAGCTCCACATAGCTGCTGAGATGTTCCCCAGCAAGTTTCCAGTGCATTGAATGTCACCTCTTCTCCAACAGAAATTCATTAAACTGTATCAAGCACAAGCCCTAGAACTGCATAAAAAAGAGCTGTAACTTCAGAAGCAGCATTATCCAGTGGTAACTGGAAATCCAGGCATGGGTAGTGAGTTATATTCTTTCGTGATGCCTGGGCTCCAGGAATATTCAGGGCTGAGGGCCCTGCTCCCCCAATATTTGGAGCTAGGTCTCTCCGCTGGCCCTGCCCGGAGCGGGCCCCAGCCCCTCTCCTGCCACCACCTCCTCCTGCGTGTTCCCACCCCAGCCCCAGAGCACCTTGTGCCCATCCCCGCTGCGTCCCTGCCTGACAGCTCTCTCTTGTCTGCCTGTGCTTCCGGCTGCTGCTGCTGTTGGTGCCTATGGCAACAGCACAAGAGACACCGCTGAGGCTGCTGCACCTCAGGAGGGGGAGGGGACGAGGCACACATGTGCTTGCCAGCCCTCCCCTCCCCCAGCACCCACCAGGAGGAGACACCGAAGAGGCACCCAGGAGACATGATCATCCAGAGTGGACCTCACTCACCTGAGCAGCTGCTGGGGCTTTGGTGAGTGTCCCCATGACCTGCCCCCTGCAGCCACCACTCCTGCCCCACAGTGGGTGAGGGGCAGCCCTATCCCCCACCTTCAGTGAGGCAATGGTGAGGGGCAGCAGGGGAGGAAGGAAGCCACATGTGATGGCAGTCCCCTCCTCCCTAGCACCCACCCACTGCAGGGGAGATGGAGTGGGGGGCTTCCTGGACCTGAGCAGCTGGGGCTTGGGTGAATTTTGTGACACCCTGCTCTCCTCTGCCACCCTGAAGCCTCCATTCCCACTCCTGCCCCCACCCCCAGTGAAACTACAGTAAAGGGCAGCAGGGGAGGGGAGAGGTCCCTCATCTGGAGATCACTGCTGCTGGTGGAGGGAGTTCTCTCTGACCCTAGCCCTGGGGCAGCCAGTCTGCACCCTAAACTCCTCATCCCCAACCCTACCCGACCCCAGAGCCTACACCCCCAGACAGGGCCAGCTTTAACATTTTTGCCGCCCCAGGCAAAAAAAAAAGAGTGCCGCCCTGCCCCTCCTTGAGCGTCGCGTCCCCCAAGTCCCCGCCCCCTTAGTGCCGCGTCGCGCCGCCCAAGTCCCTGCCCCCCAAGCATCGCGTTGGGCCGCCAAGTCTCCGCCCCTGAGCATCGCGTCGCACGCCCAAGTCCTCGCCCCCAGCGCCACGTCGCGCCCAAGTCCCCACCCCCCAAGCGCCGCATCGGACGGCCCAAGTCCCCGCCCCCCCGAGCGTCGCGTCGCACCGCCCAAGTCCCCGCCCCCCCCAAGCGCCGCGTCGCAGCACCCAAGTCCCTGCCCGCCCCAGCGCCGCCTGGCCAAACCAAAAACAACAAAAACAAACCCCAATCGCCGCCCCCTCCCAAGGTGCGGCCCCAAGCACGTGCTTTTTTTTCTAATGCCAAAAAAGATATACTGGCATTAGAAAAGGTTCAGAAAAGGGCAACTCAAATGATTAGGGGTTTGGATCAGGTCCCATATGAGGAGAGATTAAAGAGGCTAGGACTTTTCAGCTTGGAAAAGAGGAGACTAAGGGGGGACATGATAGAGGTATATAAAATCATGAGTGGTGTGGAGAAACTGAATAAGGAAAAATTATTTACTTGTTCCCATAATATAAGAACTAGGGGCCATCAAATGAAATTAATGGGCAGCAGGTTTTAAACAAATAAAAGGAAATTCTTCACACGGTGCACAGTAAACCTGTGGAACTCCTTGCCTGAGGAGGTTGTGAAGGCTAGGACTATAACAGGGTTTAAAAGAGAACTGGATAAATTCATGGTGGCTAAGTCCATTAATGGCTATTAGCCAGGATGGGTAAGGAATGGTGTCCCTAGCCTCTGTTCGTCAGAGGATGGAGATGGATGGCAGGAGAGAGATCACTTGATCATTGCCTGTTAGGTTCACTCCCTCTGGGGCACTTGGCATTGGCCAGTGTTGGTAGACAGGATACTGGGCTGGATGGGCCTTTGGTCTGACCCAGTATGGTCATTCTTGTGTTCTTATGAAACAGGAAGAGGCTCCCCCCCCCACCCCAAGATGGACCTGACTAAGGGATCCTGTTTCTGTGCTTACAAGCTCTGTTTTAGACTGTGTTCCTTCTGTTTTACCGGGTGGCTGAGAGTCAGGTCTGACTGCAGAATTGGGGTACAGGGCCCTTTAGCTTCCACAGGAGTCCCTCCCAGGCAGACTCGCTGTGGGAAGCATGCAGTGTGGCAGACAGCATCACACTGACCTAGGGCTCTACAACAATCACACACCCTTATCCCACCACCTAGATCCTTAAGAAATGCATAGGGGAAACTGAGGCACCCACACAGTATTCAGAGAAAATATTAAGAACATTCCCACTTCATCACAACAGGTACAACAAAATATAATATATTGAAGCAGGCAAGTGCTGCTTCCGACTTTCCACTTTTAATTGACCCTTGTAATCTTGTGGCACCGGCATGTTGTAGCTTCATTTTATCCCAGCACCCCACCTCTTCCCACACACCCTCTCCTGCCCCCAAACTCCCTCCCAGAGCCTGCACCTAAACTCCTTCCCAGAGCCTGCACCCCTCCACCCATCCTGCACTCCCAGGCCCTGCCCCAGCCTGGAGCCTGCACCCAGCACCCAAACTCTGTCCCAGAGCCTGCACCCTCGCCCCTTTCCCACACGCCTCCTCCTGCACACAAACTCCCTCCCAGAGCCTGTACCCAAACTCCCTCCTACACCCCAACCCTTACCCCAGCCCAGAGCCTACAACCAAACTCCGTTCCAGAGCCTGCACCCCCTTCCTCTGCAGCCTCTCCCACCTCCAAACTCCCTCTCAGAGCCTGCACCCCTCCACCCTTCCTGCACCCCCACCCTATGCCCCAGCCCAGAGCCTGCACCCAGCACCCAAACTCCATCCTAGAGCCTGCACCCCCGACTCCATCCCAGAGCCCAGACTCTCATCCATCCTACACTGCAACCCCCTGCCCCAACCCAGGGCCTGCACACCAGACCTCTTCCCCTCACCCAAACTTCCTCGCAGAGCCTTAGGCAGGTGGGGGCAGAGTTCAGAGGGGGTGGGCTCTGAGTGTTCTGAGCACCACAAAAAATTTCTACAAACCTGCCGCCCCTGGCCCAGATTATATTCTCTGTTCTGGCAGACTTTCTCTGTGGCCTCAGGCAAGTCACTGCATTTCTCTGTACCATAGCCCCCATCTGTGAAAAGTTTCCATCTGACCCCATTAATGTGCTGCCCACTTGTAAAGTAACAGCAAGCACATGGGCTGTTGTGAGTCAGGGATTCAGTAACCTGCAGTGATGACTTAGACCAGGAGCAGGGGCGGCTCCAGGCATCAGCACGCCAAGCGCGTGCCTGGGGCGACAAGCCACGGGGGGCTTTCTGCCAGTCGCCGTGAGGGCGGCAGGCAGGTTGCCTTTGGCGGCATGCTTGCAGAGGGTCCGCTGGTCCCACGGTTTCGACGGACCTCTCGCAGGCTGCCACCAAATTCGCAGGACCGGGGACCTCCCGCAGGCAAGCCGCCAAAGGCAGCCTGCCTGCCATGCTTGGGGCGGCAAAATACCTAGAGCCGCCCCTGACCAGGAGAGCGCTGCGTTTGCTGGCCAATCAGAACTTAGAACCAACTAACACTGTTGGGTCCTGGTTAGACTCTTATCTGAAAACAGAGATGGGCTGGGCTTTTACCTTTAGACCTTACAGCAATAAAGTTACTGGCTTCACCAGAAACTCCAGCATAGCAGGACAAAGGTTGTTTATAACTGAAGAAATTAAAAGGCAAGTTTCCATTGGAGGATGAGATAGAAAATACAATGATTCTTATGACAGCTATTGAGCAGTTCTCGAGGAGCAGAAAGCAGAGCCTCTTCAAAATTCTCATTGCCTTCAGCCAGATTGGGCACTTGGAAATCTGAGCCTGCTGCCACCAACACTGGCACACTAGGAGGGCTTCTTTGGGAGAGGATCCTTATCTCCAAACCGTAATGTGGGTGTGATAGGGACTGAAATCACACATCATTCCTGTTCCTACTTTCCCTTTCTATCTTGGTGAAGGCATCAAGAGAGACACATTTCACTTCAGTGTCCAACAAAGAATAAATACCATTTATTGCAGAATTATGCAAGGAAAGACTGGAATTCATCCCTTTGTCTCTGTAATGTTTTATTAAGAATTAATTTTGCAGCCTCATAACCGAAATAGTCACTGACAATGTAAGATAACTAGAGAAGAATGGATGAGGATTTTAGAAAACCTTGGAATACAAGGGAGATCTTAAAAGTCTTCCAAAGCTTATTCTCAGGATTTATCAGGTAGGTTAAATCTGTCACTTGAATACCATCTCCCTTGTTCTTTGATACTTCCTAGTAATTATTTCTGACCTTGGGTGACTTATTAACTGCAAAATGATCCAATAATCGCAGGATAAAAATGTCTTACTCTGAATATAAACTTTGCTTTTGAACTATATATTCAAAATGATCTATGAGCTATTTTCCCCTCTCCTTTCATTGTAATTTAACACCAAACTATTGTTGTTATTTGATGTAAGAGTTTATTTATTTCCCTTTATATTTTATTCAAGAAAACTGGACCTGATCCTGCTCTCAATGCATTCAAAGGGAGATTTGTTATGAATTAACTAATTGTATATTTCTGTTTTGTAAAGTAAGTTACAAACCCTTGCAAATCCAACTTTATGGGAAGCGTCTTTCTCTCTTGTTCCTTTTACTTAATAATTCTGTTTATGGGACTGAATCATTTTGCCTCTGATATGTTGAAAGAAAATAAATGGGTAAAAAAAAACCCAGTAATATTTCTGTCTCTCTCACACACATACAGTGTTTCTCATTCCTTAAAATGTTTTCTTCATTGATAGAATTACTACCAGTTTTTACACTGATTCCCTTCTTTTTTAATGTGGATTTTTGAAGGGATGTTCTAACTCCATAATATGAAAGGGTTCACTTAACAATGTATTTATTCCTTTTAATTTAATGTGTCCTCTTTAATGTTTTACTTTAATGTTAATCAGTGTGTTATGATCATTAAGATGAGTTTTTTCCCTCCTCCTTCCTATTGTCTAGATCAAGTTACAGTGAAGATGAAGATTCTCTCATTCTGCCACAGCTCCAGAGCCAACTCCCCTCTCCCTGGTTTTATTGTTTTCTTCCTTATTTGTTATATTCACAAGATGGAATCAGGTAGGAATTCGCGGAGTCTCTGCTGTTTCATAGAGGATTTATTTAGGCTCCTGAAGTGTCTTAACAACATGCTTCACTCAAAGTCAGTGTAACTACTCACAGTGCGTAAACTTCACCACACAGCAAGATCAGCACCTTCATTATTCATTGTTTGCTCTGATTGTGTTGCTGCTGCTGGGTTATTTTATTTGCTCCTTGGAACAGTGCACATCTGTCTATTCACACAGACATTTTTAAGAGATTGTCAAGGATGCCCAAAGCATTGGATAGACAGTTATTGAAAAGTTTAATAATAACAGTAAATAATAACAATAAAATAAATAAATTGAGTTAGTGGGTTTCAGATGTAAAAAAGACCAGAGCCATAATTTAAGACTCACATGTGCCCAAAAACATAAGAATCAAACTATATTGATGTCACATGACTTTTTTATGGTGCCTGGTAGCTAATATGTTAGATGTAGTATAACACCATGTTATTAGATATTATGTGCATGGCAATCCTGTAATATACATGATAAAAGTGTTGGGACGTTAACTGAATGTATTATGCTCTTCCTACAATTCTGTTCACTGATATCAAGTATCCCACCAAACTTTACAAAGCTCAAGTTAGCATTCCCCATAGAAAATAGGAAGTCTATCAAAGCCAAGATTCATGACTGGTGTGTCCTAGGCACTGGTTGGGATGTACCTCCACACCTGCCTGGTATGGAAAGTGGTGTCCAAAACAGAGCTAAGGAAGGTAAAAACCAGCAAGTTAAGGAGCTTGTGGGTTGGATCTTGGGTGACGTATAAAGAGTTTTCTCACTTGTGAATAGCCCTAGTATAAATATAAGTGCGTTTGGGGGGTGTATTTTTGAGGCACACATTCTGTGTAAGGCGAGCACACTGCAAAATAAGAATTGCTTCCCAGAAGGACAGTATGTTTGTCTCCTTTTCGTAGTGCACTGTTTTGTCTTTAGCCAATAATTTTGGCTAAGTTTGGTTATTTGGTCTCTTGATCATATGAAGTACTGAACCATGATAATCCAACAATTGGCTGTAGCAATATGGCAATGTCTCAGGAACACATTGGCGAAAGAACACCAAATATGACCCACCAACCCTACCCTTATTCCAGGTGAGGCCCAGCAAATTTCATGGCAATGTCAGTAAGCATGTCAATTTGAGAACACTCAGAAAATGGGCTGTTAAATAGTAAGCTTATCTCAACTATACACCAAAAATGTCCATTACCATTTCTCTGCCTCAGTTTCTCTGATGTGTGATTTGCCAGGGACTGAACACACCCATCTTCAGCTTCCCACCCCGTGTCAGCACTGTGTGCCTGTGCCAGGCACTGAACCTACCAATTCTCAGTTCCCCTTTCTGTCTAGTGTTTATGCCTGGGCCATGCTCCAAGTTTGTCTGTTATCAGCTCCACATTCCCCCTCAGTGCTGTGTGCCTGTGCCATATACCACGGCTGAGTGTTCTTATAACAGAGCCCCAGTCCTGCTGCCCATGAGCGCTGCTCTCACTTAAGCATTTAGCCTGAAATTTTCCATGCCGGGTGTCTGCTTCTGGCTGAACTTTTTGGAAAGTTTGTATAAAATAGAATCTGTTGGATGTGTCCTTCATAGCAAATTCCCACTTTCCTCTGAGCTGCTTTTGTTGTTCTTCCCCTGGTGCATTTTCCAGCAAAGTTCACAGTGATTGGACCCGGTGACCCTGTCACTGCCATCCTGGGTCAGGAAACTGTGTTACCCTGTCACCTGTCCCCCCGGATGAGCGCTGCAAACATGGAGGTGAGATGGTTCCGCTCCGAGTTTGTATCCATTGTGCACCTGTATCGTGATGGGAAGGATCAGTATGAAGAGCAGATGCCAGCGTATCGGGGAAGGACAGAGCTTTTGAAAGCTGAACTCACAGATGGAAACATTCCCCTGAGGATTCTCAATATCAGACTCTCTGATGAAGGAGAATACCACTGCTTTGTTCAAGATGATACTTTTTATGAAGAAACTATATTGGAACTGTGGGTAGCAGGTCAGTGGCTTGTGTCAGTTTTATCTTTGTGTGGTCTGCAGGCTTTATTCTATCCTATTACAACAACAACTGTGACTCCCTGCTTGTGAAATATTTTACAAAAATGCAACAGTTTATGTAAATTACAGCAAACAGCCACTTTTATACTTGGGAGAATATGCTACAAACTTTCCTGACATGTTATTAAAAACATTTTCAGGATGGTCAAGGCACTTTCTTGCCCAAAAGAAATTTTGATTGATTCCCAAAAGGGTCTTTAGTTAAGAGGAAAAGGACTTCTGGGCACTTATGACTTTTCAGTTGCTCTGCAGTTATTTCTAGGATGTGTGGGTATGGTGGGACCGACTGACCAACTTTTACGGCCTTCTGATGGGTTCCCTGTTGGTTGTTACTTAAGGGTGTATGTGACGGGTTTGGTCACAGAGACCCCCTCAAGACTGTCACACGATGTGCTGGGATACCACTGAGAACAACCCCCCTGCCAAAACAGGTGCCCCTCCACTCCTGTTTTGCTGAGTTAGACACACCAGTCAGCTCAAGCATAGACCAAGAGGTTGGGCCGTGCCTCCCTGCAGTTCACAGAAACTGAGATTCACTCAGCCCAGGGGCTTCTCAGTTAACAGGGACTTTCTCATCACCCAGTGTTCAGTCTTTCTGGGAGCCTGAACCCCAAATAAATCCATTTTACTCTGTATATAGCTTATAAAGGGTAAATTCTTAAATTGTCCACCCTCTATAACACTGATAGAGAGATATGCAGTACTGTTTCCTCCCCCAGATATTAATCATTTACTCTGGGTTTATTAATAAACAAAAGTGATTTTATTAAGTATAACAAGTAGGATTTAAATGGTTTCAAGTAGTAACAGACAGAACAAGGTAAGTTACAGAGCAAAATAAAGCAAAAACATGCAAGTCTAAGCCTAATACATTAAGAAACTGATTACAGGTAATATCTCACCCTCAAAGATGTTCCAATAAGCTTACTTCACAGACTGGACTCTTTCCTAGTCTGGGCCCAATCCTTTCCCCAGTACAGTTCTTGTTAGTTCCAGCAGACATCTCAGTTGGTAAACAGGGGTGTTCTCATGACTGGCTGCCCTCTTTGTCCTCCTCAACCCCATTTTATATCTTTGGCACAAGGTGGGAACCTTTTGTCTGTGCTTTTCCCCACCCGCCTCATCCATGGAAAAGTACAAAGATTAAGATGGATCCCAGCAGGGCTGTCCCTAGCTGTTCTGGTGCCCTATGTAGCCCCTCACTGTGTGGGGCCAGCCCCAGGCCTCTCGGGGGGATGGCCCCAGGCCTCCATGCGGGGGGAGGGGGAACCATGCAGGGCAGCCAGACCCAACCCTGCACTCACAGGGCAGTGGGAAGTGGAGTGACCCAGACCGAGCCCGCTCCACTCCTCAGGCTCCCAGCCATGCTGCTGGTTCATGCTGGGGGGCAGTTACCCCCTGCCCCCCTACCCCCCCAAGCCATAAGGCTGGGAGCCAGCAGAGTGGAGTGGGCTGGGGCCAGGTCGCTCCACTTCCTGCTGCCCGGTGAGTACAGGGGCAGGGGGGAACCATCCCCTAGCACTTGCCAGTGGCATGGCTGGCAGCCCACAGAGTACAGCAGGCTAGGGCTGGGTCTCTCCACTTCCTGCTGCCTGGTAATTGCGGGGTCGGGCCTGGCTGCCCTGCACACACTGGGTGGTGGGAAGTGGAGTGACCCGGCCTCAGCCTGCTCCACTCTGCTCCCCTGGCTCCCAGCCTTAGGGCTTGGGGGGGTGAGGGCTGGGGCGGAGCAGGGGCAGGGGCTTTGGGGAGGAGGCAGAGCTAGTCAATGAGAATCATCAAGATTCTAAACCACCATTAATGGCCCACACTTTGCATAATTACAATAGGACCACAGAGTGATATTTCATATTTCTAGCTTCAGATACAAGAATGATACATGCATACAAATAGGAGGCATATATTCAGTAGGTTATAACCTTTCTTATGATACCTACAAGAGACCTTTAGCATAAAGCATATTCCAGTTACATCATATTCACACTCATAAGCATATTTCCATAAAACATATGGATTGCAACATCACAGTGTAGTCAAAATCAAATGCAGCCGCCTTATTTGCTGAGACTGTATAATGGTGGTGCTGACGAGGGGAAACTATGTATTTACCACTTTTAGACAAAACTGAGTATTTCTCCCCTGCTGTTTTGACATTAACCATGACACTAGTTAGATTAAAAAAATACAAAAAAACATATCTATCCAATGCACTAATGATCAGATTTTCAAAAGTTCAGACCCCATTCAGGTATCTAAATAAAGTGGTCATATCTTCAAACGTGCTCAGCACTCAGTTGCTCCTGTGTCGAGACAACAATATCTCCTACTGACTCAGTGAAACTATTGTAAATATTTGTTCACATTTTTGTGTGTCCATGAGCACCGGAATTTCAGATGTTCCAGTATCATTTATCCCTTCTATTAGTGCATTCTCATGTGAATAAGGGATACACAAACTGTCCCTCATCCCTTCTGCTTTATAAATTAATTTATGGAATTAGCACCTATATGTATTTTCCCCTCAGGTCTGGGCTCTGCTCCTCTCATCTCTGTTGAGGGTCACCAGGATGGGGGGATCAAGGTGGTTTGTCGATCAGCTGGTTGGTACCCAGAGCCTCAGGTGCTGTGGAGAGATCTCAGTGGGCGACATTTACCATCACTCTCTGAAACAACATCCCGAGGGGATAATGGCCTTATTGAGACAGAAACTGCTATCATTGTAACAGAACATTCAAACCAAAACTTGTCCTGTTGCATCAGAAACACCGTTCTCAATCAAGAAAAGGAATCAGCAGTTTATATATCAGGTCAGTTACCATCCAGATCCCACATGGAACTCACCACCACTAGAAACAAAACAAAACATAGGAAGAAAAGAACTGAAACATCTGTGGTGGATATTTCATAATCCACACACAGAAGATGGAGCCTGGTGTCTTTATGGGGTCACAGTTTAGGCAACTTGATTCCCTTAATTGTGAGTATTCGGACAATCAAGGTTTTGGATTTCATATAAATTTAATGTTAAGTCTGACTTCCCTGAAATTCTAGTGCGCACGTGTGCACATGCACACACACACACACACACACACACACACACACACACACACACAATCTTGCAACATTTTTTAGAAGAAACTTTCACTCAATCCACTAACAGTGTGTGTTCCTGTAACCTTAAATTCATCTTAATGATTGCTTTGAATGTGGTAAATTTTGTACTCTGGCTTGACTGTTATCTGTAGAGCCCTGCAAATCTGCAGATAGCCGCTCTATATCTGCAGATATCCTCATCTGCAGATGTGGATATCCACAGATCATTTTAGCGGGTCACAGATTGGATGCAGATAAAAATCTTGTATCCACGCAGAGCTCTAGGGATCTGTTTGCTTCACCAACTCAGTCTTCATTACTTGTGTGACATGTCACCTAAGTCATGTAATGTTGTTTCTACTGACATTCAATGGGACTTGTGCCTCTTAGGTTACTTTGGTCCGGATCCACTCATTTTACCCCATGTGTACACAAAAGATGCACTGATTAACTAGTTAATCAATGCCACTTTCTTGTCTGAAAACTCTTATATAAGTTCCAGGGTGTCCTAAATAGATTTAGTTTCAATCAATTCCTTACTGACTTCAACTAAATGAAGATAGGGCACTATGAAGCTAATTTACGATTTAAGGTTTTGTGCAGGTAATAGGTATGGGGGGTTCCATCACTAGAAATATAGATAGCTGCGTTTGCAGTGGGTGGGAGAACCACATGGTGACTTGCCTATCTGGGGCGAAGATTGCGGATCTCTTGAAACTAGGTGGAGTCCTGCGGAGGAGCTGCTGGTCCTGGTACATGTGCATACCAATAATATAGGGAAGGATAGGTGAGAGGTCCTGGAGGCCAAATTTAGGCTGCTAGGTAAGAGATTGAAATCCAGGACCTCCATGGTAGCATTCTCTGAGATGCTCCCAGTTCCACGTGCAGAGCCAGTTAGATAGGCAAAACTGCAGAGTCTCAATGCATGGATGAGACAATGGTATAGGGAGGAGCGGTTTAGATTTATTAGGAACTGAGGAAACTTTTGGGAAAGGGGGGTGCTATTCAGGAGGGATGGACTCCACCTAAACCAAAATGGAACCAGATTGCTGGCACTTAACAATAAAAAGGCCGTAGAGCAGTTTTTAAACCAAGGGCTGGGGGAAAACCAACAGGTGCAGAGGAGCATGTGGTTCAGACAGAAACATCTCTTAGGGTATGTCTGCACTATGGGATTATTCCGATTTTACAGAAACCGTTTTTTTAAAACAGATTGTATAAAGTCGAGTGCACGCGGCCACACTAAGCACAGTAATTCGGTGGTGTGCGTCCATGTACCGAGGCTAGCGTTGATTTCTGGAGCGTTGCACTGTGGGTAGCTATCCCATAGCTATCCCATAGTTCCCGCAGTCTCCCCCGCCCCTTGGAATTCTGGGTTGAGATCCCAGTGCCTGATGGGGCAAAAAACATTGTCGCTGGTGCTTCTGGGTACAGCCTCACCCCTCCCTCCGTGAAAGCAGCGGCAGACAACCGTTTTGTGCCTTTTTTTTTGGGTGAACTGTGCAGACGCCATACCACAACAAGCATGGACCCTGCTGAGCTCAGGACAGCAATCATGGACGTTTTAAAGACGTCGCACATTCTCGTGCAGTCTATGCTGAACCGGGACCTGCAAAGGCAGGGCAGGAGGAGGCGGCTACGGCAGAGCGGCGACGAGAGTGATGAGGACATGGACACAGAATTCTCTCAAACCGCGGGCCCCGGCGCGTTGGAAATCCTGCTGGTAATGGGGCAGGTTCTAGCCATTGAACGCCGATTTTGGGCCCGGGAAACAAGCACAGACTGGTGGGACCGCATAGTGTTGCAGGTGTTGGACGATTCCCAGTGGCTGCGAAACTTTCGTATGCATAAGGGCACTTTCATGGAACTTTGTGACTTACTTTCCCCTACCCTGAAACGCCAGAATACCAAGATGAGAGAAGCCCTCACAGTTGAGAAGTGAGTGGCAATAGCCCTCTGGAAGCTTGCAACGCCAGACAGCTACCAGTCAGTTGGGAATCAATTTGGAGTGGGCAAATCTACTGTGGGGGCTGCTGTGATGCAAGTAGCCAAAGCAATCACTAAGCTGCTGCTATGAAAGGTTATGACTCTGGAAAATGTGCAGGTCATAGTGGATGGCTTTGCTGCAATGGGATTCCCTAACTGTGGTGGGGCGATAGATGGAACCCATATCCCTATCTTGGCACTGGAGCACCAGGACAGCCAGTACGTAAACCGGAAGGGGTACTTTTCAATGGTGCTGCAAGCACTGGTGGATTACAAGGGATGTTTCACTAACATCCACGTGGGATGGCCAGGGAGGGTTCATGACGCTCGCGTCTTCAGAAGCACTACTCTGTTTAAACGGCTGCAGCAAGGGAATTACTTCCCAGATCAGAAAATAACAGTTGGGGATGTTGAAATGCCTGTCGTTATCCTGGGGGACCCAGCCTACCCCTTGATGCCATGGCTCATGAAGCCTGGACAATAGTCAGGAACTGTTCAACTACAGGCTGAGCAACAGTGATGAGCTGCCAAAATATTAACAACCGGTTCCCTCCTCCTCACCTCACGAGGGGGTCGTGCCCCCCGGGGGGTCATGCCCCATCCAACCCCCCATGTTTTTGACATCCCCCCGGGACCCCTGAACCATCCCCCCCTTCCCTGTCCCCTGACTGCCCTTTGCAGCCCCATCCAACCCCTCCTGTCATTCTTGATGGCCCCCCGGGACCCCTGCCCCATCCAACCACCCCTTCTCTCTGTCCCTGAGTGCCCCCACCACCTCATCCAAACCCTGCTCCTTCCTGATTGCCCCCCGGGGATCCTTGCCCCCATTCAGTCCCCCTGTTCCCTGCACTCTGACCGCCCTGACCCCTATCCACCCCTCCACAACCCACCGAACACCCCCTCCCTGCTCCCTGCCCCCTTACCACACTGCCTGGGGCCGGGACCGGGTCCACTCTGCCGGGACCTCGACCGGCGCTGCGGGGCCCGGGGAGTCTGAGCCGCTCGGCTGGCACCGGGGCCAGAGCTGCAGAGCCCAACTCCTGGTCGGGCCGGCACCGGGGCCGGAGCCGCTCGGCCGGCACCGGGGCCAGAGCCACGTGGCCCGACTCTCCGAGCTGGGCCGGCACCGCGGCCAGAGCCGCGGGGCCCAAGCTGGGCCGGGTCCGAGCCGCGCAGCCGGGACCCGCCCGAGCTGGGGGTGCTTCGCTGGAACCGGGCTGGGGTACTCGGCTGGGGCCAGGGGGAGCCATCCCGCCCCTCCCCCCGCGCCCGGCTTACCTGCCTGCTGCTTTTTTCAGGCTTCCCATGAACATTTGATTCGCGGGAAGCAGGGGAGGGGGAGGAGAAGGAGGGCGGAGCATTCAGGGGAGAGGGGGAGGTGAGCTGGGGCTGGGGCTAGGTGGACAGCTGCCCGAGCCTTTGTTAAATTTAAAATCTTTTTAGAACCGGTTGTCCTGGAACAACCGGTTCTAAAAAGGCTTCTAAATTTAACAACCGGTTCTTGCGAACCGGTGCAAACCGGCTGGAGCTCACCACTGCTGAGCAAGTGCAGAATGGTGGTAGAATGTGCATTTGGCCGTTTAAAGGCGCGCTGGTGCACATTACTGACTCGCTCAGACCTCAGCCAAACCAATGTCCCCATTGTTATTGCTGCTTGCTGTGTGCTCCACAATCTCTGTGAGAGTAAGGGGGAGACCTTTATGGCGGGGTGGGAGGCTGTGGCAAAACACCTGGCCACTGATTATGCACAGCCAGGGCCGGCTCTAACATTTATGCCACCCCAAGCAAACAAAAAGAGCGCCGCCCCGCCCGTGAGCGCCGCCCGACTCTTCCCCGAGCGTCACGCCGCCCAAGTCCCCACCTCCCCAAGCACCATGTCGCCCAAGCCCCACTCCTCCCGAGCACCGCACCACGCCACCCAAGTCCCTGCCCCTGAGCACCTTGTCGCCTAAGCCCCCGCCCCTCCCGAGCACCACACCACGCCACCCTGAGCGTCGCACTTCCCATGTCCCTGCCCCTGAGTGTCGCGTCGCCCAAGTCCCCACCCCCCTGAGCATCACGTCGTGCCGCCCAAGTCCCCGCCCCCCCGAGTGTCACGTCGCAACGCCCAAGTCCCACCCCCTCCCCCCAGCACTGCCCAGCCGAACCAAAAAAAACAAAAACAAACCCCGAGCGCTGCCCCATCCCAAGGTGCCACCCCAAGCACATGCTTGGTAGGCTGGTGTCTGGAGCCAGCCCTGTGCGCAGCCAGACACCAGGTGATTAGAAGAGCACACCAGGAAGCGGTGCGCATTAGAGAAGCTTTGAAAACCAGTTTAATCACTGGCCAGGGTACAGTGTGACTGTTGTGTTTGTTTCTCCTTGATGAAGCCCACCACCCCTTGATTGTCTCATTCCCTATAAGCCACCCCCCCCCCAACTTCGAACACAGCTTGCTTTCTAAGGAAATAAAGTCACTCTTGTTTAAAAATCATGTATTCGTTATTAATTAATTATAAAAAGAGGGAGAGAACTGACAAGGTAGCCCGGGTGGGGTTTGGGAGGAGGATAGGAGGGAAGGAAAAGCCCACTAAAAAAATTTCAAAGTAATGACAGCCTTTTGGTTGGGCTGTCCACTGGGGTGGAGTGGGCGGGTGCACGGAGACTCCCCCCACACATTCTTACTCGTCTGGTGGATGAGGAGGCTAAGGAACATGGTGAAGGGGGAGGGTGGTTATACAGGGGCTGCAGTGGCACTCTAAGATGCTGGTGCCGTTCCTGAAGCTCCACCGTATGCCGGAGCATGTCAGTTTGATCACACAGCAGCCCCAGCGTTGCATCCCGCCACCACTGATCTTTCTGCCACCACCTCTCATCTTGAGCGTCTCTCCTCTCATCTCGAGCGTCTCTCCTGTCCTCATGTTGGTCCTTCCTGTCCTCACTGGCATCTTTCCTGTACTTTGATACCACGTCCTTCCATTCATTCAGATGAGCTCTTTCATTGCGGGTCACTTCCATGATTTCTGAGAACATTTCGTCTCGCGTTGTTTTTTTTCCGCCACCTTATCTGAGATAGCCTTTGCAGCTGCATGAGGAAGGGAAAAAAGGGAGAGAAGTATTTTAAAAGATATGTTTTACAGAACAATGGTTATGCCAGTTGCCCTCCTTTCCCAAATACCAAGCAAAGCCCATTGAGTGCTGCTTCTTTCCTGTTAACGTGCAGCAGCAGAAACCACCTCCCCATCTAATTCTCTGGGATGATCGCTTTACCCCTCCCCTCACCGCATGGCTGGTATCATGGAAGATCACTGCTAAACACCACCCTTCCCCCTCCCCCACCGTGTGGCTGGTAGCAGGGAAGATCCCTGCTAGCCAAACGCAAAAAAGCTCAGCGCCAATCCTCCCCCCACTTCCCCCTGCTTGGCTACCTTCAGGGAAGGATTCTTTTAAGCCACAGGCAAAGAGCCCAGTAAGAATGGCCATCTCTGTCCCCTTACTTAAATTCCTGAATTTCAACCAGGTTACCATGAACGATATCACTCTCCTGAGGATAACACAGTGAGATAAAGAACGGATGTTGTTTGAATGCCAGCAATCACCGGGACCATACACTGCCAGGCTTTGTCATGCAGCGTTACCAGATTACTTGCTACATGCATGGCGTGGTCAAGTGTCCTACCATGGAGGACGGAATAAGGCTGCCCTGCCCAGAAACCTTCTGCAAAGGCTTTTGGAGTACGTCCAGGAGAGCTTCATGGAAATGTCCCTGGAGGATTTCCGCTCCATCCCCAGACATGTTAACAGACTTTTCCAGTAACTGTACTGGCCGTGGATGCATCCCAAGTCCTCAGGGAAAATTAATCATTAAAAAACACTTGGTTTTAAACCATGTTTTATATTTACAAAGGTACACTCACCAGAGGTCCCTTCCATGGCTTCATTGTTTGGGATAGTGGCTTGGGAGGGCTGGGAGAGTAATTTCGTCAGGGTGAGAAAAAGCTCCTGGTTGCTGGGGAGAACGGAGTGTTGTGTGCTCTCTGCAAGCTCATCCTTCTCTTCCTCCTCCTCATCTTCCCCGTCCGCAGAATCCTCAGGCATGGCTCAGATTACCACCCCTACCTCGGAATCCACGGACAGGGGTGGGGTAGTGGTGGCGAACCCCCCTAGAATTGCATGCAGCTCAGCATAGAAGCGGCGTGTTTTCGGCCCTGCCCCGGACCTTCCTTTTGCTTCTTTGGTTTTCTGGTAGGCTTGTCTGAGCTCCTTAACTTTCACACGGCACTGTACTGAGTCCCTGGTGTGGCCTTTCTGCATCATGGCCTTGGAAATTTTTTCAAATGTTTTTTCATTTCGTTTTTTGGAACAGAGTTCTGTTAGCACAGAATCCTCTCCCCATACAGCAATCAGATCCAGTATCTCCCATGCGGTCCATGCTGGAGCTCTTTTTCAATTCTCAGGAGACTGCATTGTTACCTGTGCTGAGCTCTGCGTGGTAACCTGTGCTGATGAGCTCTCCACGCTGGCCAAACAGGAAATGAAATTCAGAAGTTTGCGGGGCTTTTCCTGTCTACCTGGCCAGTGCATCCGAGTTCAGATTGCTTTCCAGAGCAGTCACAATGGTGCACTGTGGGATAGCTCCCGGAGGCCAATACCGTCGAATTGCGGCCACAATAACCATAATTTGAAATGGCAATACCGATTTGAGCACTACTCCACTCGTCAGGGAGGAGTACAGAAATAGGTTTTAAGAGCCCTCTATATCGAAATAAAGGGCTTTGTTGTGTGGACGGGTGCAGGGTTAATTCGGTTTAACGCTGCTAAATTCGGTATAAACGCGTAGTGTAGACCAGGCCTCAGGGAAGGATCTATGAATGGAGATTCTCTATGTCATCATAAGGAGAAGAAGATGGAAAATGATGAAATACAGGAAGGATCTGATCAGAAACACTCAAATGAAAAAAGTCCCATTCAATTACATCAAGGAATGGCAGACAGCTAAAAAGTGTCAAGTTTTAAAAGTGCTTATATACCAATGCTAGAAATCTAAATAATCAAATGGGTGAACTAGAGTGCCTCACATTAAATGAGGATATTGATATAATAGACATCACAGAAACTTGGTGGAATGAGGATAATTAATGGGATTCAGTAATACCAGGGTAGAAAATATTTTGGAAGGACAGAACAGGTTGTGCTGGTGGGGGAGTGGCACTATATGTGATAGAAAGCGTAGAATAAAATGAAGTAAAAACCTGAAATGAACCAAACAGTACCATAGAATCTCTATGAGGGGGTCAACAAGCATGTGGACAAGGGAAATCCAGTGGATATAGTGTACTTAGATTTTCAGAAAGCCTTTGACAAGGTCCCTCAAAGTAAGCTGCCACGGGATAAGAGTGAAGGTGCTCTCATGGATTGGTAACTGGTAAACAGATAGCAAACAAAGGGTAGGTATAAATGGTCAGCTTTCAGAATGGAGAGAGGTAAATATTGCTGCCCCCCAGGGATCTGTTCTGGGACCAATCCTATTCAACATATTCATAAATGATCTTGGAAAAGGGGTAAACAGTGAGGTGGCAAAATTTGAAGATGCTACAAAATTACTAACTATAGTTAAGACCCAGGCAGATTGTGAAGAGCTACAAAAGGATCTCTCAAAAATGGGTGACTGGGCAACAAAATGGCAGATGAAATTTAATGTTGATAAATGTAAAGTAATGCACATTGGAAAACATAATCCCCACTATACATATAAAATGATGTGGTCTAAATGAGCTGTTACCACTCAAGAAAGAGATCTTGAAGTTACTGTGGATAGTTCCACTCAATGTGCAGCGGCAGTCAAAAAAGCAAACAGAATCTTGGGAATCATTAAGAAAGGGATAGATAATAAGACTGAAAATATCATATTGCCTCTGTATAAATCCATAGTACACCCACATCTTGAATTCTGCATGCAGATGTGGTTGCCCCATATTAAAAAAGATATATTGGAATTGGAAAAGCTTCAGAAAAGGGCAACAAAAATGATTAGGGGTATGGAATGGGTTCCATATGAGGAGAGATTAATGAAACTGGGTCTCTTCAGGTGGAAAAGAGACTACTAAGGGAGGATATGATAGAAGTCTATAAAATCATGACTGGTGTAGAGAAAGTAGATAAGGAAGTGCTATTTACTCCTCATCACACAAGAACTAGGGGTCACAAAATGAAATGAATAGGCAGCAGGTTTAAAACAAACAAAAGGAAGTATTTCTTCATACCACGCACAGTGAACCCGTGGAACTCCTTGCCAGAGGATGTTGTGAAGACCAAGACTAGAACAGGGTTAAAAAAAGAACTAGATAAATTCATGGAGGATAGGTCCATCAATGGCTATTAGCCAGGATGGGCAGGGAAGGTGTCCCTAGCCTATGTTTGCCAGAAGCTGGGAATGAGAGACAGGGAATGAATCACTTGATGATCACCTGTTCTGTTCATTCCCTCTGGGGCACTTGGCACTGGACACTATCGGAAGACAGGATACTGGGCTAGATGGATCTTTGGACTTATCTAGTATTGCCATTCTTATGTTCTTATGCATCAATTTATTTAAATTGGTGCAATCCTCACATGTTGTCAACTCTTGAACCAATTTAAGAATGACCCCACGTAAGAGGGTTGCCCAAGGTTCACTCAATCAGAGCACAAACCATGTGCAGAGAAGACCTTAGGCACATTTGAAAATTCCATCCTGGTTAAGTGACTGAATCACTCTGAACACAAGAACAGCAAAAGAAGATTCATTAATTTGCTGCTCAAAGGTTTGAAAGAATTGTGATTATGATTTCTCCCAATATTAGGGGATAACAGTGGATTTTTCAAAAATTTGCTAATTAATCTGGCAATTTCTGAATGTTGCGTACTGCTCAGGGCCAAATGCTTTTCTGGCGTAACCCTATTGGAGTCTTGGTTTTATGAGCAAAGAATTTGCTCCTGAATTCTGTGGCCTTCTAAATAGCAATGAATCAAATCAGGATAAATCGGTGGTAAAGCTGTGTTGATTGGAATCATTTTTAAAATCAGTTTCTGATCCTTTGTGTAGTGTAGACATGGCCGTTCTTTCACTCTTGTCTCACACAAATCCTGCTGGGCACTATTTATGTATTTGTATGAAAAAAATTGGCTTTTAGTCACTACTTCCAAACTAATACAAACTTTGGGTGTTTTGTTTTTCAGATTCCTTTTTCCCAAGGGTGAATCCCTGGATGGTGGCGCTGAGTGTGATCCTGGTGATTTTGTTTGGGTTCATTGGCCTCACTGTTTATTTGTTTAAAATGAAAGGTAAATATCAGAGGGAGAAATATACTGTACATAGAAGGTTTATTCTAATAAATAAGGGCAGTTTAGGAATTTAACATGAAAAGAACGCGTGATCTGGTCCTAAATAAAGAAGAATGCATGTTCATTTATTGATAGAGGGTGGGAGCAGAGATGCGAGGGAGAGAATAGAAGGAAGGAGAGTCTCAGACAATAGAACTGAACCAGAGAATTGGATCATAGCAGATATATCTCTGTTCCACTTGGTCCTCCATCTCCCAGTTCTCAAGGGGTTATCACTGTCTGTCTCTGGTCCCAGTTGAGATAAGGTTCTGTAAAGCCTAGCCCTCATATTTGTACTTCAGATCTCTTTTTTGCTAATTAAGTGTAGTGCCCCCTGACATTACAGTGATAGGCCCTATAGAAATGCTCCTGTGGTAAATCAGTAAATAAACACATTTGTTCCTCAGTTAGGAAATTTAAAAAAATCATATCAAATATCACATATTGCAGACAGAGCTGTCCATGCCCTGCTGAACTTCATCCATAAAGAATATCTGCCCAATTTCTAAATACATTTAACATGTTCCTGAGTCCCTCCATACCCCCTAATTAATTGTGTACCTCTTTTAGAAAGAGACCTTCTAAAAATGTTAAAATGTGTTACTGGCACGCAAAACCTTAAATTAAAGTGAATAACTGAAGACTCTGCACACCACTTCTGAAAGGTTGCCAATCCCTGCTATAGGATGTAGCCTTTTAACTCTGTTTCATGAAGCAAGGAGATGAAAATAATTTGTATTTTTTTTCTGTATTTTTAAGGAAAACTTACTGAAGAAGTTGGTAAGTTTCAATTTCCCTTTTTCCACAAAAACAATTTTTGACCACGGCTGCACAATTGCATATGGGCTTGTTGGTTTCTCTGATTTATGTTTATTTCTCTGTGTTTGTCGGGGGTGGGGGTGGGGGTTGTGTGTGTGTTATAGGCTGGACCATTATAGGTCCATTTGGATGTTTCCAGAGACCCTTTCCATTTAAAAGTCCATCCAGTTAGGAGGTTAGGTCAGCATAAGTTATGTGTCTCAGGGGTGTAAGTTTTCAATGTAGACCAGTCTTTGGTCTCAGATGTTTTCAAAAGAATCTATAGAGGTCTGGCTTGTTAATGAAGGTGTAATGAAGTGGGAATTTTAGGTAATATGTTTGTGAATCCTATGTGTGCCTCAGTTTCCTCTATATGTGACATTGTTACTCAGTGGAGGGAAAAGGACTGTTTGCTCTCAGGACAGGCTAGGAGACATAAGTATGAGTTTCAACCGTGTTAGTCTGTATCAGCAAAAACAATGAGGAGTCCTTGTGGCACCTTAGAGACTAACAAATTTATTTGGGCATAATGTTTTGTGAGCTAAAACCCACTTCATCTGATGCATGGAATGGAAAAGACAGTGGGAAGATATATATAGCAGTACATGAAAAGATGGGAGTTGCCTTACCAAGTGAGGGGTCAAGACAATTCAATTAAAGTGGGTTATTATCGACAGGAGGAAAAATCACTTTTGTAGTGGTAATCAGGGTGGCTCATTTCAAACAGTTAACAAGAAGATGTGAGTAACAGTAGGGGCCAATTAGCATGGGGAAATTAGTGTTTTGGTTTTTTTTTTTTTTTAGTTCTTGTAATGACCCATCCACTCTGTCTTTATTCAGGCCTAATTTGATGGTGTCCAGTTTGCAAATTAATTCTAGTTCTGCAGTTTCTTGTTGGAGTTTCTGTTTTTGAAGTTTTTGTTGTTGAAGAATTGCCACTTTTAAGTCTGTTATTTAGTATCCAGGGAGGCTGAAGTGTTCTCTGACTGGTTTTTGAATGTTATAATTCTTGGAGTCTGATTTGTGTCCATTTATTCTTTTGCGTAGAGACTGTCTGGTTTGGCCAATGTATATGGCAGAGGGACATTGCTGGCACATGATGGCATATATCACATTGGTAGATGTGCAGGTGAACTAGCCCCTGATGGTGTGGCTGATGTGGTTAGGTCCTATAATGGTGTCCCTTGAATAGATATGCGTACAGAGTTGGCAATGGGGTTTGTTGCAGGAATAGGTTCCCGGGTTAGTGTTTTTGTTGTGTGATGTATAGTTGCTGGTGAGTATTTGCTTCAGGTTGGGGGGCTGTCTGTAAGCGAGGACTGGCCTGTCTCCCAAGATCTGTGAGAGTAAGGGACAATGTATACCTTCAAGTCAGCGGCACTGCTATGGGTACCCTCATGGCCCCACAGTATGCCAACATTTTTATGGCTGACTTAGAACAACAGTTCCTCAGCTCTCGTCCCCTAACGTTCCTCCTCTACTTGCGTTACATTGTTGACATCTTCATCATCTGGACCAGGGCCGGCTCCAGACACTAGCCTACCAAGCATGTGCTTGGCGCGGCACCTTGGGATGGGGCGGCGCTCGGGGTTTATATTTGTTTTTTTTGGTTTGGCCAGGCAGCGCTGGGGGGGAGGGGGCGGGGACTTGGGCGGCGCAGTGCGGTGCTCGGGGGGGCGGGGACTTGGGCGGCGCAGTGCGGTGCTCGGGGGGCAGGGAGCTTAGGCGACATGGCACTCGGGGACGAGGACTTAGGCGGCGACGCGACGCTCGGGGCGAGGACTTGGGCGGTGTGGCGACGCTCGGGGCGGGGACTTGGGTGGTGCGACGCGACTCGGGGCAGGGACTTGGGCGGCGCAGTACGGTGCTCGGGGGGCAGGGGGCTTAGGCGACATGGCGCTCGGGGGCGGGGACGTGGGTGGCGCGACGCGACACTCGGGGGGCAGGGACTTGGGCGGTGTGACGCGACGCACGGGGGCGGGGACTTGGGCGGCGCAGTGCGGTGCTCGGGGGGCAGGGAGCTTAGGCGACATGGCACTCGGGGGACGGGGACTTGGGCGGCGCGGCGACGCTCGGGGCGAGGACTTAGGCGGTGTGACGCTCGGGGCGGGACTTGGGTGGTGCGACGCGACTCGGGGCAGGGACTTGGGCGGCGCAATCACGGTGCTCGGGGCGGGGACTTGGGTGGTGCGACGCGACTCGGGGCAGGGACTTGGGCGGCGCAGTACGGTGCTCGGGGGCAGGGGCTTAGGCGACATGGCGCTCGGGGCGGGACTTGGGTGGCACGATCGACACTCGGGAGCGGGACTTGGGCGGTGCGGTGCGGTGCTTGGGAGGGTGGGGGCTTGGGCAACATGACGCTCAGGGGCGGGGACTTGGGCGGCACAGTGCGGTGCTCAGGGGCGGGGGCTTAGGCAGCACAGCGCTCGGGGGTGGGGACTTGGGTGGTGTGGTGTGGTGCTCGGGAGGGGTGGGAAGCTTGGGCGGTGTGAAGCGACGCTCGGGGGCGGGGACTTGGGCAGCCCGACGCGATGCTCGGGGGGGAGCGGGGACTTGGGCGGCGCGACGCTCGGGGAGGGGTTCGGCAGCGCTCGCGGGGGCAGGGCGGTGCTCTTTTTGTTTGCTTGGGGCAGCAAAAATGTTAGAGCCGGCCCTGATATGGACCCATGGGAAAGAAGCCCTTGAGGAATTCCACCAGGATTTCAACAATTTCCACCTCACCATCAACCTCAGCCTGGACCAGACCATACAAGAGATCCACTTCCTGGACACTACAGTGCTAATAAGTGATGGTCACATAAACACCACCCTATACCAGAAACCTACTGACTGCTATACTTACCTACATGCCTCCAGCTTCCATCCAGACCACATCACATGATCCATTGTCTACAGCCAAGCCCTATGATACAACCACATTTGCTCCTATCCCTCAGACAGAGACAAACACCTACAGAATTTTTATCAAGCTTTATTAAAACTACAATACCCACCTAGTGAAGTGAAGAAATAGATTGACAGAGCCAGAAGAGTACCCAGAAGTCACCTACTACAGGACAGGTCCAACAAAGAAAGTCACAGAATGCCACTAGCCATCACGTACAGTCCCCAGCTAAAACCTCTCCAGCACATCATCAAGGATCTACAACCTATCCTGATGGATGATCCCTCACTCTCACAGACCTTGGGAGACAGGTTGCCTAGTTGTCTATCTTAGTCCCCTTTAGGGTTGCCAACCCTCTGGGATTGTCCTGGACAGGGGCGGCTCTAGGCACCAGCTAAATAAGCTGGTGCCTAGGGCAGCAAAATGTAGGGGGTGGCATAAGGCTGGGGGCCCCAGCTCAGCCTCCGCCCCCCGGAGCCAAGCGGCTGCAGCGCTGTTTAGGACCCGGGTGCGAACAAGCGGAGGAGGAGCGGCCCGTTCTCTGCAGCCAGGGCAAGGCCGCACTACCGGCTCCGCTTGGGGGAGAGGGATGGCCCCTTACCGGTAGCGCGGCCCCGCCTGGCTGCAGAAGACAGGCCGCTCCTCCTCCGCTTGTTCGCACCCGGGTCCTAAACAGCGCTGCAGCCGCCCGGCTCCGGGGGGGAGGGGCTGAGCTCCGCCCCCCGCCGAGCCGCCGGGTCAGGGGGCGGGGCTGCGAGCTCCAGGCCAAGCCGCTCCACCCCATACCACGCAGCTCTGAGCGGGGACGAGCCCTGCCCCCTCCGGAGCCATGCGGCTGCAGCGCTGTGCAGGGCCGCTTCTCGAGGGGCGCGGTGAGCCGGGGGTAAGCAGCCGGGGCAGGGGGGTTGGCTAAGGGGCAGGGAGTCCCGGGGACACTCAGGGGGCAGGGAGGGGGCCCAGGTTCTGTGGGGGGGCGGTCAGGGGCCAGGGAAGGGGGGGTTGGATTAGGGGGGTCTCAGGAAGGTGGTTGTCAGGCACCCCCTGACCCCATTACCCCCCAGGCCCAGCCCTGACCCCCAGCTCCAAGCCCAGCCCCTCTGAGGTGGGCACCCCCCCAAACCCATCCTCCCCACCCAGCCCTGACCCTCAGCTCCAAACCCAGCCCCTCGGAACTGGGCACCCCCCAAACCCATCCTCCCAACCCAGCCCTGACCCCCAGCTCCAAGCCCAGCCCCTCTGAGGTGGGCACCCCAAACCCATCCTCCCACCCAGCCCTGACCCCCCGCTCCGAGCCCACCCCCTCTGAGCTGGACACCCCGTGACCCCATTCCCACAGCCCTGACCCCAGCTCTGAGCCCTGCCCCTCTGAGCCGGACACCCCCCTGACCTCATTCCCCACAGCCCTGACCCCCAGCTCTGAGCCCAGTCCCTCTGATCCAGACACCCCCCTGACCCCATTCCCCCACAGCCCTGACCCCCAGCTCAGGCCCAGCCCCTCTGATCCGGACACCCCTGAACCCATTCCCCCCCACCCCAGACCCCCAGCTCTGAGGCGAGCCCCTCTGAGCCAGACAACCTCCGACCCCATCTCCTCACAGTCCTGAGCCCAGCCCCTGTGAGCCGGGTACCCCCCAGAGCCCAGCTCCCCACCCAGCCCTGGGCAACAGCACCACCACCTCCAGGCAGTGACAGCCCATTGGCACCAACCATCACCATCACCCAGCAACAGCCCATTATGTAATTGCAAACGTATACAGACCAGTAAAGCATTTAATGTTTTTAAATAATGTATTTGGTGTATTTTCAAATTATTACAAATTAATTTTCACTAGTTATTTTTTACATTTTCAAATACATGTTACTATAGTATTGCAACTTTTTTTATGGAAGGGGCCCCCAAAATTGCTTTGCCCCCTGAATCCTCTGGGCAGCCCTACCCAGTGTGTGTGAGGAGCCGGGGAGGGAGGGAAACGGGGTCCCCTGGAGCCAAGCCCGGGCTGCAATGGCGGCGAGGGGCTCCTGGAGTGTGTGAGGAGGTGAGTGGCCGGCTGGGTTCGTCGGTGCTGAGCAGGTAGCCCCGCAGCCGGAGATCCTCGCCTTCCCTCCCTCCATGGCTGGGCCAGGGCACCGTGAGGCTGAAGAGCAGCAGGTCCAGGGGGCTCTCCAGGTCCTTGGCTGCCAGCAAGTCGGGGGTGAGGGCGGTGAGCGTGAACTGATCCACCTTGGCCACCAGCAGTGCTGCGAAGCCCAGGGGGCTGTGTTCTTTGCGCCACCCCGTAGCCGTGCCGCCACCTGGAAGTACTCCCACTCCGTGCTGCCCAGCAACTCCACCCGCATGGGGACAGAGTCGCAGCTGGGCCAGGGCTTGGCTGCAGTGTGCTGGTAGCGGATCCCACATTTTGGGGGGAGCCCAGTGCTGGGGCAACAGGGGGTGTGAGTGGGGGGCACTGGTGGGCGGGGGGGCTCATATCTGGGGGCCGGGGGGGCAGCCAAAATTTTTTTTGCTTGGGGCGGCAAAAAACCTAGAGCCGGCCCTGGTCCTGGAGACGCCAGGAAATTAAAGATCAATCTCTAATTAAAGATGTCAGGTGATGAAACCTCCAGGAACACGTCCAACCAAAACTGGCAACCCTAGTTCCCATATTGATGGAGCATCTGAGAAGACAATGACAAATCCAGTCCCCAGGACATCGACACCTAGCAACCAAGAACTCAGAGGGAGATGGATTTCCCCTACTCTCAGCAGGGAAGCTGAGCAATATTCCCCAGCTCAAGAAGAAAGGACTGAAGAGTTGTCAGGTCGGGGAGACAAGCTGGTTGCTGGAAGGAGTTGGGGCTCTCATCTGAAGTCTGACCAAGGAGCTCAGACTGAGAGACAGAGAGAACGGGAACAACCGGATTCCCTACAGCTTGGCTGGTCTCTGGGCTGACCAGAATGGTCTTTGCTTTAACCTTCAATTTGCTATGATAACTTATGGCCTTCCCATGCTGTCTCCAGCTGACTAATACATCCAACTGTTTTGACAAAGCTCTTTGATTGCCACTGCAAATGTTTGGTGAGGTGCGTTTCTCCCTGAACAATGTGTGAGTCACTACCAGAAATGTCTCAGTTGGACTCGCTGAACAGAGCTCACAGTGTGAAGTAGGAGCACTGCAGGCCGAGAGGTCCAATCTAAGGAGGCGGTGAAGCCACATAGCATACCCAGGAAGAAGAGAGAGCGGCCTTGGCAGTCTAGCAGACTGAAGAGCCTAGAGACTGTTACAGAGCTGGTGGTGTAGCACCAATCAAGTGAATCCATGACAGAAGTTTAAGAGCAGCTAGATCCCAGAACAGGGTTTATTTTCAACCACTCCCTGCTGCAGTCAGCTTGTACCTGGTCTGAAGGCCCTTGTGAGTGGCAGAGGGTCACAAGTTGTTTTCCTCCCAGAGGCTCTGTTGCAAAAACAGCTCCTCTGAGTTCCAGCAGCCTTCCTTTTAGCTGCCGTCCCCTTTCTGTGACAAACTCTTCCCTTCAAGATCATTTCCTCCAAGTGGAGCAGGCTCTGCAGAATGAGGCCACTTGAGCCCAGAGGAATTTTCATCTTTTCCTGACGGGCATGGGGCTGTGCCTCAGGACAGGGCGTGATAATCTAGTTTTATAACATTCAGGATAAGTCTAAATTAGACAAACTTCATACCAAAATGTTATTGGGAGGGAGGAGGAAGCAATAGAAAAGAGGAAGTTGAATTGAAATAATCACCCAGCCTTAACTTTTGTATTGATGATAAAAAGAAATAACACATAAGGGAAGGAAAGCTCATTATAAACTTTTATATGTATTTCTGTTTATGTTTTAGGGAAACGAGATCTAGAAATTGGTAAGTGTCATTATCATTCCTCTGAGATGAAAATTTTTATACACAATTGGATCCTCATGTAGGAGTGTAATTGAATCATCGATGGGTTAGGTGGCCTAGTACAGGGGTTCTCAATCTTATTCCTGCTGAGGCCTCCTTCAACATCCTATAAAAATGCCAGGGCCCAACGGGGGCGGGGGTGTATGCATGCTGGGCTCCAGGCCGGGGGGGACACCCTTGGACATAGGCATAGTTTTACTTCTATTTGTGGTGGGCAGCAAGGGCTGGTGGAGCTCAACCCAGGGTCCAGAGAGGGTGTGCCACCTCCACCCCGTGACTCACTCAGGAGGCCCCCCACCTGTCTGGGTAGTGGGGGGGTGCAACCAAAAAATATAACTCAAAGGTGGGACTAAGTTTAAAAAGATTGAAAACTGCCCAGGGTGCAGGCAGGAGGGTAGCTAGGGGCTGTGTATGGGCAGGCGGGTAGCTCAGGGTG
The DNA here is from genome assembly GCF_016161935.1 of Mauremys reevesii. Lineage (NCBI taxonomy): Eukaryota > Metazoa > Chordata > Testudines > Geoemydidae > Mauremys > Mauremys reevesii. The sequence goes on from NC_052637.1 coordinate 4,875,784, forward strand.
CAGGTGGGGGGGTATCTAGGGGCTGTGTATGGGCAGGCGGGTAGCTCAGGGTGCAGGCAGTGGGGTAGCTAGATGCTGTGTGCAGGCAGGGGGTAGCTCAGGGT